>NC_134102.1:91147765-91772765 GCF_000715075.1 Nicotiana tabacum
TAAATGAGTTGTCCTTTTGACAACAACAACAACAACAACAATAAGTAAAAAGATGGAGAAATTAGAGAGAAAAATGAACAAGAGGGGGATAAATGTGAAGTGCTCTTAGGTTCTTCGACACAAATATAGTTCTATCTTTTCAATGAGTAAAATAAGTAGAAATTTAGAATTAAGTCCATAAGCGAGAATTGAGAGCAATGGCTTAATATTATTCCACTGAACTAAACTATTATATAACTAATTTTATCCTTATGACTATTAGAACTATTTCAGTAGACTGGTAACTATTTGAATCATGTTCGACATAGAATATATATATCATATATGATGCACTGTTGCACATTATTATAAGAAAAAATATATTTGTTAGATTTTACTAAAATAAAATTTCATAATCCAGATTTGGATTTAAAAGTCCAAATATATACAACTGCTCCTATTAACATTCAAAATAAGTTCCATGTATGTTATGCATTAAATTTTATTTTTTTTAAAAAGGCTATGAAGTGACAAATACGCAATCCTCCATTTACACAAACACATATTTTTATATTCAACCCATTACACTGATCCACTCTTCTCCTAGATCCCATCCCTTTCTGTTTCTTGCTTACTATTTCTTTAGCTTTATTTACCATAACTACAGTGGCATTTAAAGTAGAGTGGAGATGTAGGATATTTCTTGACACTTTTAATTTCTAATTAACTAATATATTTACCTATAAGCTGCACCTGATTTTCTCCTCTTTTCACCTTTTTATTGTGTGTGCATAATTAATCTTTAGTTTTCGAGCAGTCCCGCTAGAATCTACGATGATTCAAATTTTTCACCCTTGCAAGATGAGTGATTTATTTTACCTTATCTTGATAGAGTAAATGGTTATATAGTGATTCTAGGAAAAAAAGGAAACGAAACGATATATATGAACGGACAATCAATTATGTATAATTTGCATTAAGTAGATGAATTTGGTATTGTATTAAATATTTTGAATGAATTTAGTCTATAATTGATGTATTATTCATGCAACTTATCAAATTCTCCGGATCCTTTTATAGCATTTAAGGGTAATGTTATTTGGTGTATATAGGAATAATTTATTTGTCTTTCAATCTTTTACTTTGAGGCTTTCCACTTATACTATACATATTTGTTAGAATCCGTGCGTAATCATAAGGTGAAGTACTTTAGAGAGGCTTAAAGTATATTTCTCATTTCAAGTATATTTCTCATTCCACAATCTAACTAAGTTTGCTTTTTAAATGACATTGTACGGAATGCATCTACAATTTTCTAAAAAGTTGTTTTCAATCCAACATGAAAAGCATACAAAATATAATGAATTAATTAAAATTTGCATTGTCTCTTAAATGTGTACAATAACAGTTGAACGTATGACAACCCATTATTGGAATTATTTTTTCTTTCATGAATATTGTGAATTATTTACCACCACAATATTAAGTACAAAACATCATTTAATAGAAGGTAATTTTACTTTTAGGTAGAGGGTAATTTGGTCATTCAATTTTCAAAGAACATTTTAATAAACTAACTTCACTTAAAAGTGTTCATGCTTATAATATAGTATGATTACTAGTGTGCTCGTATTGTTTTATTCTTCATTTCTACAACTTACTTGATACTAGTGCTGCTTAGGCCAACTTACTATCTTTGTTGTTGATACTTTTCTTTTTGCAGTATTTTCGACATAGCTCCTTTACTGTTATATTCCTTTTACTAGTACTTCTGTATTATTTTTTTAGTTCTTTTACTAGCACTACCTTATTATTTTTGTCGGCACTTTCGACATAGTTTCTTTTCTTCTTTCTTAAACTGTTTTAGAATCACTTTCTTAGAACTGATGGTTTATCGGAAACAATATTTCTACCTTGCGTACACTCTACCCCTTCCAGACCCTACTTGTTTGATTTCATTGGGCATATATGTTGTTGTTGATTGTTGCATACATTATGCACATAATATGATCAATTACCACGATTTATTAGAGCTAATAGCCCCTTCATGTAAATCCTTTTTCATACACTACTATAGAAAAGATCATTTATTGCCGTACTTGATTTCTATATCTACGATAATATTCAAAAGATTATCGATGTTTAAAAGTTTGATACGAGCAATGTAAGTTTGGAATGTCAAAAATGAAAACGCTACCGTTGAAATTATACCACAAATGACGAATTTCAATTCAAATGATGCACCAAAGATGGACATGCACTGAAGCCTGTTGTAGTTACAAGAAACAAATACGACGACTAACTTGAAACGATTATCTTTTTGTACTTTTCCCTATCCACAATTCCGCATAAATAAGTTAGGACAATTATACACATGATGCAATTACTTCACGTAAGATTAGTTTCCCCATCTTTTTTAACCGTCATATGGCTAAGATAACAGTATGTATTTGAAAGATCTGACTCGATGTTTTCCCTTTGCGCGAGACTATATCTCAGAATGCCACAGGCAGTTATAACGATATTGAATTAACCTATACTAGTGGTGGCAAAATGGATAAAAAGAATAATTATTCACCCATATTATTTACTAAAAATTGGGTGGATAATGAACTTTTAAAAATGAGTCAAATATGAATAAGATCCATATTATTCACTTAAAAAATAAATATATAATGGATAACCAATAAGATTAATTTTACATTTGCAAAGACTCAAATTGGGGGTTCCTCAAATTTGAGAGACTAAAAATTCTCCCAAAAGTGATCGCATTCAAGAAACCATGGATAATATGAATGCCCATATTATCTAGGGGTTAACCTATTTTTAATCCATATTAAATATGGTAGGATCGAATATTTTATCTGTTTTTGCAGTACCCATTATGACCCTTCTATATCCGACCCGACCCACCGGTTTGCCACACTTATGCTATACTCGTCATAGTATCTTCACATTTAGATGTGCTATACACTACTAGAAATACAGTCTTTTCCCACGGAAGAACCAGTGGGAAATCTGTGTGAAATTTGAATATTCCTACGACATTCCCAGGGGAGATGCTTAGTGAAAAAATGGCTGGTGGAAAAATAATTTCCCAGGATATTCGTGGGTAATTCCCAGGAAGTTTCCCACAGAAGGTTTGGTGGGGTCACATAGTGTATTTTTGTAACGACCCGACCGGTCGTTTTTCTTTCTAGAACCCTATTCCCCTAAATAAGACTTTCCGATATGTGCTTTTACTACTTTATGACTTGCGGGGATGGTTAGTTCGGGATTTGGAAGGGTTCGGGTCGAAATCGGAACACTTGGTTCCTTATGTTGGCTTAAATGACTAAGTTTGACTTCGGTCAATATTTTTAATAAACGACCTCGGAATCGGGATTTGACGGTTCCAATAGGTTCGTATGATGATTTCGGACTTGGACGTATGTTCGGATCGGGTTTTGAATGACTTAGGAGCATTTTGGCGCCTAATAGTGAAAGTTGATTCTTGAAGGTTTTAAAAGTTCTTTAAATTTAGTTAGGATCGGGTTTTGATGATATCGAGGCCCAAATAAAATTTTGAGATCGAGAATAGTTCCGTAATATCATTTAAGACTTGCACACAAAATTTGGTATCATTCTGAGTGGTTTAAGTACGTTTCGACGCATTGGAAGTAAATTGAAGAACTTGAAGTTCTTAAGTTTGATTCAATTAGTTTTGGGGTGTGATTCTTAGTTTTAAGGTTGTTTCGGGCATTCCGAAAGTTCGAGCGAGTCCATTTTATGATTCTAAACTTGTTGCTATGTTCGGACGGGGCCTCGGGGGCCCCGAGCGTCGATCGGACGAGGCTCAGACCAAGGTGGGAGCATGGAGCCACAACTAAAGCTCCAAGATCTGTCATAATCGCACCTGCGCTTGGCCAGCCGCAGTTGCGGGCTCACAGGTGCGAGCCACGAGCCGCAGAAGCGAGAGATCAAGGGCAGCCCAGGAACCGCATATGCGGAAGATTGGGCGCACCTGCGCGACTGCAGGTGCGAGAGCTTTGGTGGCAGTAGCAACTAGACCCGCAGAAGCGGCCCCTTTTGTCCGCAGATGCGGAGACTGGCCAGGTGAGGGAAAAGCGCACCTGCGAGGCATTTGCCGTAGGTGCGAGACCGCAGATGTGGCCAAGGCACCCCAGGTGCGAAAGTCGCTGGGCAGTGAGGGTTTATTTAATACGGACTTAGGCCATTTTTATAACATTTTGTCTCACTCTTGGGCGATTTGAGAGTTTTGAAGGAGGGGATTTCAACCAAGCTTTGTGAGGTAAGTAATTTCTACTTAATGTGAGTTTAATACATAGATTATGGATAGATCTTAACATGAAAATTTATAAAAATTATGGGTTAGATGAAAAACTTAGGTTTTGATTAAAATGGGATTTTACCACAAAAATGATTATGGAACTTAGTAAAAATCATATATTTATGTTCCTGAGGTTATGGGTAACAACTTTCTTCGAAAATTTTCGGAATTCGGTCACATGGGCCCGAGGGTGAATTTTAGAAATCCTGCATTTAGGGTTGGGAAATTGCTTTAATAGCGGGGGGTTTGAACTTTTGAGCATAAACTAATTGATTTATATAATGTTAGACTAGTTTCGAGTCGTTTGGTACCAAATTTGGAGGTTTGAGCATGCTCTTGAATCGGAAAGTGGGTTTTGAGACGAGGTAAGTCTCCTTTCTAACCTTGTAAGAGGAAAATTTCCCTATATGCAAATTAACTAATATATGTGATTATTTGCGGGGGGGCTACGTACGTACGAAGTGACGAGAGTCCGTGAGTAGCTACTACTTATGCTAAAGTTCGGGTAGTCTAGGACCCCATTATGCCATACTTGAAATAATTGTGCCTTTACTTGTCAATTAAATTGCTTAAATCATAATTTCCATAATTGTAAGAAGATCCCAAAGGGATAAGTTTCACTTAATTGAGGGTATGGATAGAATACTTGACTGTCATTGAAAAACTTGTATTTCTTTAAGTATTTTTTATTAGTGGAGCGGGCCGAGCGCCTCGGCAAATTAAATAGATGTATCTATAGTTTGCGTTGTTCGACCCTCGGTAGTGCACAGTTTAAATATCGTTATGTTGGTTCGGGCCGTACGTCCTCGGCATTATTTGCGCATGAATATTTTTGGATTCTATACTCATAACTGATATTGCTCCAATGTTTAAATGGAAGATAAATTTGGGATTTATAATTGTGAAAAGGGGTATTTTCCATCACTTACTGTTGAGTTTTAGTATATTTATTGTAATCTATGCTCAGTTGTAATTTTAAATTCATTATTATTAGCCTTAGTAAGTGCCAAGTCGACCCCTCATCACTACTTGTTCGAGATTAGTGGGACACTTACCGGGTACATATTGTTTTATATACTCACGCTACACTTCTGCACTTAACTGTGTAGGATCTGTCTGGATATCCATCCGGCGTGCATTCTTGATCTGGGTTCGAGAGTCCACGGTGAGCTGCCCTCCTGAGCCGTTCAACAGCATGCCGGAGTCCCCTTTTTATCTTGTTCCTGTCTATTCCTTTTCAAGCAGTAGGATAGATATCTTTTGTATATTCTACTAAGTTGCCCATATACTTGTGACACTAGATCTTGGCACGTAATAGTAGACTTGTGATTTTGGGTTTTGTTCTTATGGTTATTAATGTTTCTCGTTGTTTTCATTTAATAATTTAAATCGATTTTCATTAAATCTTTTAAGTAAAATAAAAAGATCACTGCGTGGGAAAAATCGTTAAAATGGGACATCATTAGGTTATTCATTATTGGCTTAACTAGCAACGGTGCTGGACGCCATCACGGCCTGATATGGAATTGGGTCGTGACAATTTTTTGACAACCGTCGTGGGAAAAGGAAGAAAATATAATAATTTAATTTTCTTAAGTTTCCCACCGAATCTGTGGAAAGTATTAAAAATAATTTAGTTATTTTTTTTATTTTACCCATGGAAGCAGTGGAAAATATGCATAACCTAGAAATAAATATATGAACATTCCCATGAATATCAGTGGGAAATATTAAAATTCTTAAAAAAATATGGACAAAATTCCCACGGAGTTGGTGGGAAATCCGTGGGAAATGTGAAAAATAGTTTCATGGCCAAATCTGTTTTTAGAACTACAATACGTGCCAAACAGAAAGTACAACCACCAATACAAGACTAAATACAATTAAGCATTCAAATACCAAATTCAACATTCAATTCAATTCATTTCATAAACAACATCTAATTCAATCCATTTCATAAACAAAATCCAACAAAAACGCAAAACATCCAGCATTCAATATTCAACATCCAAGTACCATCGAAGACAAACTAAGAAAAGAAACTACTCCTTAGTTATCATCAGATGTTGCTGGAGAACGGGGCACAGAAGATGCACCAGATGCTAAGAGGGAGTTTATCTAAGACTTGAGGCATTTAATATCACTAGAGACAAGTCTTAATGCATCGTCCTTTCGCCTCTTTTCTTCCTCCCTTCGCCTTTCCTCTTCCTCTCTTCGCCTATCTTCTTCCTCCCTCCGCTTTGCCTCTTCTTCCCTTGCAGCCCTTTCTTGAAGATATAACTCCGTAATCATCGCTACCTTCCTATTCAATTGCTCAAACTCATCCAGATCAATCGAGCAATGTAAGGAAGAATAAGAATCAGATGATCCAGAAGTACGACGGCCGAGACTAAACTCTGATCCAAGGCCGTAGACCCCCTTATGCACGTCACCGGCTGCCTTAATCCACATGTCCATGATCTCCTCTTGAGATGGTTGGATTGGCGTACCTTGATCATCAATCGGCTGACTTTGAATGAACTTCTCCAAGCTTCGTTTGAAATTATCCTGTAAAAAATTTATAATTATTATAAAAGTAAATTCTATTAAAGAAAATTTATGCAAATAAGTATCTTTATTTCTTAATCTTTAAAGTGAAACACACGGAAAGATAAAAAACTTAGCAGTCTAGATGGACTTAATCACTTTAAAGTATCTTTTTTTCTCAAACTGGTATAGAAGAAGAAAGTTAAAAACAGAATGTAATGAAATGAAATTTAGATAAACTAAGAGGAACTAAAAGGAAAACAAGATAATGATAGAAGAAGAAAGTTAAAAACCATAAAAGTTCGGAATGATGGGTACAACAACCTTGACATCCAAGAATCAAAACAATGTCTTCAAAGCCAAAACTCGGTGATGTAACACCTACTTACTCAACCTACCAAAATCGCAAAACTGAAAAATTCTTAGTAATCAATACACACGACACAAGTAACAACATTTTTGGTTCAAAAGTCAGTTTTTTTTTAATATTGTGCTCAATCAAACACTTTCACAACAAATAAAATGGAAGGATATTAATTGTTTTTCAGAAAATAAATCAAATGGTTCGAAAGACTTCAAGAAAACATCAAGGTAATTATGGTGTTGCTAGTTCAACAAGATCGCCTTTATACATTTGGGCACGTTTAGTTGCTGATAAGATGGATATCTATCGATTAGTAAATAAAGGAAGTATAAATGAGATTATAACACAATTATACTGCAATATATTACTGGCAATAGTAAATGATCAGAACCATACAAAATGAGCAAAGTGTATGATGAATCAGTTAGAGGACCACCTTACAATTGAACTGATAGACCTTTAGCAGAATATTAACACCAAAATCCAAACATTGCATTATAGTAAAGCTGTAAGGTAATCTAGAAGTGTGAGACCTTAAATGCCCACTCCCCTTTCACTGGATCATAAGAAACAAATTTCATGAAAAACAACTGAGAAGCTTCAAGTTATGAATAATTATGTTCAATGAACCTAAACAAGAATGCTTCATATTTCAATTACATAAGACACAAAAAGCACATGAAAATAACTTTTCACGAAAGAGAAGACTAATTCCATGAAAAAGAACAGGACTTATTTAAGTTGAAATGAATATATTTTAAACTAGTATGTGGAGGGAGAATATTGTATGTAGTTCTACTCCACTAAAGTGCATTTCGTTCAAAAATCAAGCTCGGTTCAACTTTATATTCCTTCTGCTCTATTCAAGCCAATCAAACAGTCTTACAAACAAACTAGGAATTCTCTAGTAACTAGTAATTAAACTAGTAAAGCAAAAACAGTCCCAACAAATTATACACAAAAATGAACACACGATCATATACAGGGGTAAAAGGAAGAGTCAAAATTTAGGAACAATCACTTGATATACATATGTGCATGGATAGATAAAAGTATTACACTAAACCTGTACAAAGTTTTTATTACCTTTCTTGCCGATGTAGCCACGCTTGCGATTGCCCTTCTTGGTAGAACGTCCGACGCTGCAATTCCAAATACCCATATAAAAAAATAGATCTGAAAAATAGACCAAACAAACAAGAATAAACTAACCCAGTATTGTTTTTTCACAAATTAATTATTTCTAAGACGAAACAAATAAAGACTTAAGTAACAACATTAATTTTTTAAACCTAGGGTTTGAAACATTATAACATCCCTAAGTTTCGAAGTACTTTGGGGAAATCAAAAAACAAAAAAGGAGAGGGTGCGTGTGTGTGTGTGTGAGAGAGAGAGAGAGAGAGAGGTGGAATTACCTGAAAATGGAGTGAAGTGAGAACTCGTCTGTGGAGTGGGAGAGACAGAGGGGGAAAATACGATGTGAATAGACTGAGGAAAAATTTAAATGTTATGTGAATAGTAATAAAAAATTTTCACTACTACCCTCGAAAAGCTCTGTGGGAAATCTCTTTCATAATTATAAGAAAATTTTAAAAATAAAAAAAATTCATTCACATTGAGTCTATGGGAATATTTAAAAATATTTTTTATTTATTGTTTAAGTTCCCAATGTCTTCCCTAGGAATTATTTTCAGATTTATATAATTATTATTTTAATAACTTTTTACAGAGAATCAGAGGGAACTAAATTACGCATATTTTTGCGCCAAAGCGTTCCCACAGATAGTCAATGGCAAATGTTATTATTTTTTCTAGGAAACGTTTTTTAATGTTTCGATTGAATTTCGGTGGGAATTGCCATTGACAATTTTTCCGTGAAAACGTTTCGTGGGAAAATATTATGTTTCTAGTAGTGAGCACTCTTAATTGACTAGAGAAACGTCATGTGTGTTTTGAATTGTACAATTAAGTTTATTTATTAAGCATGAGATCGAATGATATTTTTGATACTAGAGCGGTATGGACACTTTTATCTCAACCTTTTTGTTTTGTACTATTTAGTTTTTTTTGTTTTTTTGTTTATTAAACCAAATACCCAGGATTTAAACCCTGTGATATTGGAGGGTTTGGCATGACCCCCTACCTTATTTATTCATAGCAAAATAGCACAAAAAGGGAGACATAAATCAAAACCTTTCGAACATACAATTGAAGAGGAGCTACTATATGTCACGACTCAAAATCAATTGGTGTGATGGAGCCTATCGTGGAACTAGGCCAGCCTCAACTCAACAACCCAACACCAATAACAATAAGTTTTAAAACATTAACGAAAGCATTTAACATTTAAGAAAAACTGTTTAAAACATATGTAAATCCCAAAGTGATAAAATCCAGCCCAAAACTAGGGTGTCACTGAGTACATGAGCGTCTAGATCAGAAATACAGTCTACTACATTGTCTAGAGATATAAACTGAAAGTACAACAAAGATAAAGAAGGAGAGTCAAGGCCCGCGAACGATGTACAGCTACCTTGATAGTCTCCAAAACTCTAGAATCCTCAATCAACAACCGCTGCTACGACCGGTATCGCCTGGATCTGCACACGAGGTGCAGGGAGTAACGTGAGTATACCAACTCAGTAAGTAACAAGTTCAAACTTTGGACTGAAAGGTAGTGACGAACTCAACCTCAACAGGTATAACATAAATAAATGTGCAGAAACGTAGGCATGCTTTCAAGTAAAATATACAACTCAAACAATGAAGGAAATACATATCTGAACAGTGTAAGGTATACAACTTAGCTATCTTTACATGCCAATGCACAGACAATATGAAATGCACCATGTGCTCCACTCTCAAGTATCCACCCATTCGGTACTGTATATGGCCATCCGGCCCAGGTAAATCCACCCCGGAACATATACAACACTGAGTATAAGTCACCAGTACCTAGGAAAAAGGCAATCCAACCCTGTGGAGAAATCCATCTCCAGATATCAAGTACTTCGGACAAATCCCTGTCGAGGGTTATCCATCCCTCAATAATATCATACGCGCTCACTGGGGGTGTGTTACAGACTCCGGAGGGGATTCTACAGCCCAAGCGCTATCATAATCATCAATATAACCATTGCGGCGTGTAGCCTGATCCCATAACTATCACTCATAACCAGGCACTCGGTCTCACTTAGTCATCAACCTCTCCAGTCTCACCACGGGCTCATAATGTCATGAAAACAACCTGGAACAATGATATGATGAATCAATAAATAACTGAGACCGAGATACGATATAAAAATATATGATCATGACTGAGTATGAAATAGTAAATGAAACTAGTAAGATGACAGCAAGGAACGACCGCTGAGGGTCCAACCAATACCGGCACAAAGCCTAAACATGATATCTAGCATGATTTACAGCTCAATTACTTTATCACATGTTGAAAGCATGGATATTAACAGAATAGAGTCACTAAACGGTGCCACGGAATCACCCAGTCCACAATTCCCATGGTGCATGCTCGCACGCCCGTCACTTGGCATGTGCGTCACCTCAATACCAATCACATAACACATAATTTGGGGTTTCGAACCCTCAGATCCATGTTTGGAAGATACCTCAAACCAAGCAAAATCCTACTCTGCGATGCCCTTGCCTCTCAAATCGGCCTCCAAACATCCCGAATCTAGCCACAAACAATACAATACGATTAATATAGGCTAAAGGAACCAATTCCATTAGAAAAATACCAAATTATAGCCAAAATCCAAAATTGACTCAAACCCCCCCCCCCCCCCCCGGGCCGACATCTTGGAATCCAACAAAAATCACAAAACCCGAAAGCTCATTCACTCACGAGTCTAGTCATACCAAATTTACCAAAAACCGACCTCAGTTGCCCCTCCAAAACCCCAAAGTTCACTCTCCAATTTCCAAGCCCTAAATCCCCAAATTTCCAATTTCAATCCCTAATTAAATGATGAACAAAGCCATAGATTCACGGAAATTAGAACAATACGGGTTAAAATCACTTACCCCAAAGTTCTCCTAGAAAACCTTCGAAAAATCGCCTCTCTCCTGAGCTCCCCAAGTCCAAAATTAAAAAATGGAAGACAAAGCCTCAAGCTAGGGTTTTTTGCCCAGTTAAAACCGCACATGCGGACATAGTTCCGCACCTGCGGAACCGCATCTACGCACTGGGCTCCGCTTCTGCAGAAATTCATTAAAATCTAGACTCTGCTCCTGCGATCACTTGACCGCATTTGCGGTCATCACAGATGCGGGACCCAAGCCGCACTTGCGATACATCTGTGCATCTGCGCCTCCCAAACCGCTTCTGCGACCCCCGATATCAAAATTTCCACAGCCGACCAAAATTACCAAATTTTTAACTTTCGCCAATTCAAGCCAAATTCTCCTACGGACCTCCAAATCATATTTCGAACGTGCTCCTAAGTCCACAATCACCTAACGGAGCTAGCGGAACCATAAAAATTCAAATCCGAGATCGTTTACACATAAGTCAACATCCGGTTGACTTTTCCAACTTAAGCTTCTAATAAAGAGACTAAGTGTCTCAATTCACTCCGGACCCGAACCAACTAACCCGACATATCATAATATAGCTGAAGAACACAAAAAGAAGCAGAAATGGGGGAAACGAGGCTATAACTCTCGAAACGACCTGTCAGGTCGTTATATCCTCCCCCTCTTAAACAAACGTTCATCCTCGAATAGGTCTAGAAACATACCTAAAATCTCAAATAGGTGTGGATATCTACTCCGCATCTACCTCTCGGTCTCCCAGGTAGCCTCCTCCACAAGCTGACCTCTCCACTGCACCTTTACTGAAGCTATATCCTTTGACCTCAACTTCCGAACCTGCCGCTCCAAAATGGCCAACGGCTCCACATTATAAGTCATATCATTATCCAACTGAATCGTGTTGTAGTTCAAAACATGGGACGGATCGCCAATATACTTCCAAAGCATAGAAACGTGAAACATTGGATGCACACTCGATAAGCTGGGTGGCAAGGCAAGCTTATAAGACACCTCCCCTATCCTCTGAAGCACCTCAAAAGACCCAATGAACCGGGGGGATCAACTTGCCCCTCTTCCCAAACCTCATAACACCTTTCATGGGTGATACCTTCAGCAAAACCTTCTCTCCGACCATGAAAGACACATCACAGACTTTTCTGTCCGCATAGCTCTTCTGCCTAGACTGCGTCTTGTAAAGCCGCTCCTGAATCAATTCCAACTTGTCTAATGCATCCTGGACCAAGTCTGTACCCAAGATCCTAGCCTCACCCGGATCAAACCATCCTACTAGAGATCTACACCTCCTTCCATATAAAGCCTCGTACGGAGACATCTGAATGCTCAATTGATAACTGTTGTTATATGCAAACTCCACGAGCGGCAGAAACTGGTCCCATGAACCCCCAAAATCGATGACGCAAGCGCGTAACATGTCCTCCAATATCTGAATAGTGCGCTCGAACTGTCCGTCCGTCTGAGGGTGAAAGGCTGTGCTCAACTCAACTCGAGTACCCAACTCTCGCTGCACGACCCTCCAAAACTGCGATGTAAACTGAGTTCCCATATCTGAAATGATGGAAACTGGGACACCATGCAGGCAAACAATCTCTCGAATGTAAATCTCAATCAACCGCTCTGAAGAGTAAGTAGTACCAACTGGAATGAAGTGCGCGAACTTGGTCAGCCTATCCACAATAACCCAAATAGCATCGAACTTCCTTGAAGTCTGTGGGAGCCCAACTACGAATTCTATGGTGATCCGCTCCCACTTTCACTCTGGGATCTCTAACCTCTGAATCAAGCCACCCGGTCTCTGATGTTCATACATAACATGCTGTCAGTTGAAACACCGAGCCACAAACTCAACTATATCCTTCTTCATCCGCTTCCACCTATAGTGCTGTCTCAAATTCTGGTACATCTTCGCGGCAACCTGATGGATGGAATACCGCGATCTGTGGGCCTCCTCAAGAATCAACTCCTGGAGCCCATCTACATTAGGCACACATATCCGGCCCTGCATCCCCAACACGCCGTCATCACCAATAGTCATATCCCTAGCATCACCTCACTGAACCTGTCCTGAAGAACGAGCAGGTGGGGGTACATCATATTGACACTCCCTGATATGGTCATAAAGAGAAGACTTGGAGACCACACAAGCCAATACCCGACTCGGTTCCGAAATCTCCAATTGACAAGCTGGCCAGCTAAGGCCTGAACATCTAATGCCAAAGGTCTCTCTGCTGCTAGAAGATATGCTAAACTCCCCAAACTCTCCCCCCGACGACTTAAAGCATCGGCCACCACATTGGCGTTCCCTGGATTGTACAAAATAGTGATATCATAGTCCTTGAGAAGATCCAACCATCTCCACTGGCGCAAGTTAAGATCCTTCTACATGAAAGGTGCTGCAAACTACGGTGATCATTATAGATCTCACAATGAACCCCATACAAATAATGACGCAAAATATTCAAGGCATGAACAACGGCTGCTAACTCAAGATCATGGTCAGGATAGTTCTTCTCATGGATCTTCAACTGGCACGAGGCATAGGCAATCACCTTACTCTCATGCATCAGAACACATCTGATACCTATCCCCGAAGCATCACAATACACGGTGTAAGAACCTGAAGCTGACGGCAGAACTAGAACTGGAGTTGTGGTCAAAGTAGTCTTGAGCTTCTGGAAGCTCTCCTCACACTCATCCGACCACCTGAATGGAACACCCTTTTGGGTCAATTTGGTCAAGAGCGATACAATAGATGAAAATCCCTCCACAAAGTGACGGTAATAGCCCGCCAAACTAAGAAAGCTCCTAATCTCTGTGGCTGAGGACGGTCTAGGCCAACTCTGCACCGCCTTTATCTTCTTCGGATCCACCTGAATACCCTCACTGGACACCACGTACCCCAAGAATGCTATTGAACCGAGCCAAAACTCACACTTGGAGAACTTTGCATAAAGTTTCTCCTCCCTCAATCTCTGTAATACAATCCTCAGATGCTGAGCATGCTCCTCCTGGCTACAGGAGTACACCAGAATATCATCAATGAATACAATAACGAATGAGTCCAAATAGGATTAGAATACACTGTTCATCAAATGCATGAACGTTGTTGGGACATTGGTCAGCCCAAAGGACATCACTAAGAACTCATAATGGCCATATCGGGTCCTGAAAGTTATCTTCAGCTGTTCAACTGAAATCAATCTTGGAGAACACCCTCGCCCCCTGAAGCTGGTCAAATAGATCATCAATACGTTGCAAAGGATACTTGTTCTTGACCGTGACCTTGTTCAACTGCCTGTAGTCAATGCACATCCTCATAGAACCATCTTTCTTCTTTACAAATAGAACTGTTGCATACCAAGGTGACACGCTTGGCCAAATAAACCCCTTATCAAGGAGTTCCTAAAGTTGTCCCTTCAACTCCTTCAACTCCGTCGGTGCCATAATATACGATGGAATAGAAATGGGCTGAGTGCTCGGCACCAAATCAATACCGAAGTTAATATCCCTGTCAGGCGGCATGCCCGATAGGTCTGCAGGAAACACATCCGAAAAATCACGCACCACAGGAACATGATCAATAGTAGGGACCTCTACACTAACATCCCTCACAAAAGCCAAATAAGATAAGCAACCCTTCGGGCTTCAAGTATGAAATCACTCTACTGGGAACATAGTCTATAGAACCGCTCCACTCAACCCTTGGCAACCCCGGCATTGCCAACGTCACAGTCTTAGCGTGAGAATCTAGAATAGCATTACATGGAGACAACCAATCCATACCCAATATCACATCAAAATCAACCATACTGAGCAGCAAAAGATCCACTCTGGTCTCCAGACCCCCAATGGTCACCACACATGACCGATATACGCGGTTCACAATAATAGTATCACCTACAGGAGTAGATACATGAACAGATGAAACTAAAGACTCACGGGGCATATCTAGAAAATGAGCGAAATACGAGGAAACATATGAATAAGTGGAACCAGGGTCAAATAATATAGAGGCATCTCTGTGACAAACTAAGACAATACATGTAATCACATCACCTGAAGCAATGGCATCTGGTCTGGCTGGGAGGGCATAGAAACGGGCCTGGCCACCCCTGATCTTTCTCCCCCCCCAGGCAACCCCTAGATGACTAAGCTCCACCCTTAGCTGGCTAAGCGGGTGGTGGAGGAACTGGTGCTGAAGTCGAAGGCTGACTCCTTGCTAAGATGCACCTCGGTGCACTGGGCACTGACTCCATGACCGAATGATGCACCTCGGTGCACTGGGCGAACCGTCTGAGCATGCCTGAAAATACGACCTCTACCGTGCTGGAACTGACCCCCAGAAGGAGTACCACTAAATCCACCCTATCCACGAGGCCTCTTGGTCTCCCTCTCGACCCGCTCCCGACTGCGAACCATCTCAATCTACCGAGCAATGTCGATAACCTCATCAAAATTAGCACTAGACACTCTCTCTCTAGTCATAAGCAATCACAGCTAGTAAGTGAGGCTATCTATAAACCTCCTCATCCTCTCCCTTTCTGTGGGAAACAACCAGATAGCATGACAGGCCAACTCCGAGAATCGCATCTCATACTGCATCACAGACATATCACCCTGACGAAGCTGCTCAAACTGCCTGCACAACTCCTCCCTGCGGGACTGAGGCACGAACTTCTCGAGAAAGATAACGGAGAAATGCTTCTAAGTAAGGGGCGCTACGCCGACCGGTCTACGCCTCTCGTAAGCCTCCCACCAACTGAATGCAGCCTAGAGAACTGAAAGGTAGTGAACGAGACCCCACTGGTCTCCAGAATACGTGTTGTACGGAGTATCTTCTAACACCTATCCAAGAAACCTTATGCATCCTCTCCCTCTGCACCACTGAAAGATGGAGGCTGGAGTCTCCCAAACCTCTCCAATCTATGCTGCTCATTCTCTGGCATAGCAGAAACCACATAGTCCTGAGCAGCTGCAACCGGCTGGGCTGGTAGTGCCCCTGGTGTGTGGAATCCCTGTACCACCTGCTCTGGTGTGCGGGCAGCGGGAGTCTGAGCACCTCCCCGGCCTGAGAAGTGGCTGCTGCAGCCGGAACAGAGACCGCCTGAGCAAGACTGGTACACGCGGTCAGAATCTGAGCTAAGGCCTCCTGAAGGCCTGGAATCATAATAGGCACATGTGGTGCCTGAGCTGGTGCATGAACAATTGGAATCTGGTTCTGATCTGGGGCAACTGGTGGATCTGCAGGTACTGCCCCAGCTACTGTGCGGGTTGCACCTCTGCCCCTACCACGGCCTCTACAGCGCCCTCGACCTTTCGCAGCCCTGGCTGGTGGTACTGTTGGCTATCCATCCTGCCCGGTAGTACCAGTCATCACCATCTGTGAGAGAATGAAACAACAGATGTTTAGTTACTAGAATCAACAGATTCACACGACAAGAATTCAAGAATGTGGAGTTTCCTAAGGGTTCTGCAACCTCTCGAAGATATGTACAGACGTCTCCATACCGTTCCGCAAGATTCTACTAAACCCGCTCATGACTCGTGAGACCTATGTAACCTAGGCTCTGATACCAACTTGTCACGACCCAAAATCAACCGACATGATGGCACCTATTATGGAACTAGGCCAGCCTCAACTCAACAACCCAACACCAACAACAATAAGTTTGAAAACATTAACGGAAGCATTTAACATTTAAAAAAAACTGTTTAAAACATATATAAATCCCATAGTGATACAATCCAGCCCAAAACTAGGGTGTCACTGAGTACATGAGCGTCTAGATCAGAAATACAGTCTACTACAGTGTCTAGAGATATAAACTGAAAGTACGACAAAGATAAAGAAGGAGAGTCAAGGCCCGCGAATGCTGTGCAGCTACCTTGATCGTCTCCAAAACTCTAGAGTCCTCAATCAGCAACTGCTGCTATGATCGGTATCGCCTGGATCTGCACACGAGGTGCAGTGAGTAACGTGAGTACACCAACTCAGTAAGTAATAAGTCCAAACTTTAGACTGAAAGCTAGTGACGAACTCAACCTCAACAGGTATAACAGAAATAAATGTGCAGAAACGTAGGCATGCTTTCAAGTCAAATATACAACTCATAAAGTAAAGGAAATACAGATCTGAACAGTGTAAGGTATACAACTCAGCTATCTCTACATGCCAATGCATAGACTGTATGAAATGCACCATGTGCTCCACTCTCAAGTATCCACCCATTCGGTACTATATATGGCCATCCGGCCCAGGGAAATCCATCCTGGAACATATACAACACTGACTATAAGTCACCATTACCGAGGAAAAAGGCAATCCAACCCTGTAGAGAAATCCATCTCCAGATATCATGTACTTCGGACAAATCCATGTCCAGGGAAATCCATCCCTCAATAATATTATCCGCGCTCACTGGGGGTGTGTTACAGACTCTGGAGGGGCTCCTACAACCCAAGCGCTATCATAATCATCAATATAACTATTGCGGCGTGCAACCCGATCCCATAACTATCACTCATAACCAGGTACTCGGCCTAACTCAGTCATCAATCTCTCCAGTCTTACCACGGGCTCACAATGTCATGAAAACAACCCGGAATAATGATATGATAAATCAATAAATAACTGAGACCGAGATATGATATAAAAGTGCATGATCATGATTGAGTATGAAATAGTAAATGAAACTAGTGAGATGACAGCAAGGGACGACCGCTGAAAGTCCAACCAATACCGGCACAAAGCCTAAACATGATATCTAGCATGATTTACAGCTCAATTACTTTATCACATGTTGAAAGCATGGATATTAACTGAATAGAGTCACTAAACGGTGCCATAGAATCACCCAGGCCACAATTCTCACGGTGCACACTCGCACGCCCGTCACTTGGCATGTGCGTCACCTCAATACCAATCACATAACACATAATTTGGGCTTTCGAACCCTCAAAACCAAGTTTGGAAGCGTTACTTACCTCAAACCAAGACAAATCCTACTCCGCGATGCCCTTGCCCCTCAAATCGGCCTCCAAACATCTGAATCTAGCCACAAGCAATACAATACGATTAATATAGGCTAAAGGAACCAATTCCACAAGAAAAATACCAAATTATAGCCAAAATCCGAAATCGACTCAAATCCGGCCCCCCGGGGCCCACGTCTCGGAATCCATCAAAAATTACAAAACCCGAAAGCCCATTCACTCACGAGTCTAGTCATTCCAAATTTACCAAAATCCGACCTCAATCGCCCCTCCAAAACCCCAAAGTTCATTCTCTAATTCCCAAGCCCTAAATCCCCAAATTTTCAATTCCAATCCCTAATTAAATGATGAACAAAGCCATAGATTCACGTAAATTAGACCAATACGAGTTATAATCACTTAACCCAATGTCCTCCTTGAAAACCTTCGAAAACTCGCCTCTCTCCCGAGCTCCCCAAGTCCAAAATTGAAAAATAGAAGACAAATCCTCGAGTTGTGGTATTCAGCATAGTCAAAACCGCACCTGCGGTCCTAGTTCCGCACCTGCAGAACCGCATCTGCGCACCGGGCTTCGCTTTTGCAGAAATTCATTAAAAGCTAGGCTCCGCTCTTGCGATCACTTGACCGCATCTGTGGTGATCGCATATGCGGGACCCAAGCCGCACCTGCGATCCATCTGCGCATCTGTACCTACCAAACCGTTTCTGCGACCACCGCAGATGCGGGATTTCCATCGCACCTGCGGTCTGAGCCCAGGTCTCCCTTAGCCACACCTGCGGCTCTTCCTTCTCCCTTAGAACCAGCAGCTTCTGCTACATTTCATCAACTCCAATTTTTTCGTTAACCACCCGGAATCACCCCGAGACTATCGGGACCTCGACCATACACACCAAAATATCCCATAATATCAAATGAACTTATTCGAACCTTTGAATCACTCAAAACAACATCAAAACACTAAATTACCCTCGGATTCAAGCCTAAGAACTCCTAAACTTCCAAATTTCGCAAACGACGCCGAAACCTACCAAACCACGTCCAAATAACCTCAAATTTTACACACAGGTCACAAATGATACTACAAACCTACTCTAATTTCCGGAAATCTATTCTGACCTTGATATCAAAATTTCCACTGCCGACCAAAATCGTCAAATTTCCAACTTTCGCCAATTCAAGCCAAATTCTCCTACGGATCTCCAAATCATATTTCGGACGTGCTTCTGAGTCCACAATTACCTAACAGAGCTAACGGAACCATAAAAATTCAAATTCGAGATTATTTACACATAAGTCAACATCCAGTTGACTTTTTCAACTTAAGCTTCTAATAAAGAGACTAAGTGTTTCAATTCACTCCGAAACCACTCCAGACCCGAAGCAACTAACCCGACATATCATAATATAGCTGAAAAATATAAAAAGAAGTAAAAATAGGGGAAACGAGGATATAACTCTCGAAACGACCGGCCGGGTCGTTACACTATAAGACGAGTATTCTATAAGAACAACGGTAGCTCTTTAGTAAACATTTACGGAGGTTCAAAGTACCATCCTGTGTGTTTATTTGGTCTGATCCTGAAAGTTGGAACTTGCAATCTATCCATTCTAATGGCTCTTCTTGCTTCACTGGGGAGGTCCATTTCATTAGTGAAAATGACATTATTAGTAATAGTAGTAGCATATTTGGACAGGATGTCTGCAACTCCATTCCCCTCTATGTAGCAATGCTTCACTTTGATTCCAAACTATGCAACTTTATATTGTATAACCTTAATATCATCTTGTTGTTTCCATGGGATTTTATGGAGTCCAAGGATCATATTGACTACAAAAAGAGAGTCTAGTTATAAGATTAGACTTGGGCAATTTCGCTCACAACAACATAAAACATCTTGAAGGGCAGTTTGAACCTCAGAGTAATTGTTAGCCGGGAATTGGACTGGTGAGGTATAATCCATTACCAACTCTCTATTTTTGTTTCTAACAACACCCTTGCTCCAGATTTTCCTTTATGTGCAATGTAGCTACCATCAGTATTCAATTTCCAAGTATTATCATCTGGGAAGACCCATCTGACCTTGATGCTTTTAAGACTTGCTTTGTGTTATTCAACTGTTAAGCAAACTTTATTCCAGGATAGGTTCCAGCTAAGTTGGTTAAACTTTTGACCCAATGAGATTTTAACCTGGAAAAGGACTTGTTGACAAATTCTGAAAACCGAGATTGTCTTATTGCCATATTTCTTGCTATATCTTGCTTTCTAGATTTTCTAGCATGTAATAACTAGAGTGATTTATAGTGGGAGTTTCTGAGATGCATTATTTGGTTGTCTATTCCACCAAATGTTGATGATGGTTGTGATGCTTCTCCTTGTGGTCTGGAATCCCATTGGACTCGACAGTGTATTCCACACCTTTATGGCTATGCCATCTATTGCAAAAACATGATCTAAGGATTCTTCCTTTAGTATCTTGCAGCAACAATATATAGAAACAATATTAATACCAAAGTATTTTATAGTATCATCAAGAAGCAACCTTCCTTTTAAGAGTCTCCGAGAGGTTAAGGATATTTTAAAAAGAAGATATTTATTCCATTCTTTAGAAAGAACAAATTCAAAGTTTCCTTTTTGACTTGTTAGTTCATAAGCAGCTGAGCAAGAGAATACTCCCTGTGGATTAAGAGTCCAAATAACTTGATCATTGCAACTTGGATTTTCTATTTTGACATGTGAAACATCCATAACTATAAGGGATGGTATTGTATATTGAAACCTCTCCAAATTCCAGCTATTATTACTGATAAATTCACAGACCTTAATGTTGCCAGGTTTATGAGTCATATTGGCAGTCTGCTTGATTGTTCTTGCAGTGGTCCATCTGTCCCACCAGATAAGTCTGTTGCCTTTGTTGATCTTCCACATGATTTGATTTTTCACCATGTCCCTGGCATCAAGAAGGTTCCTCCATGAGCTGGAGTCTTTGGGGTTGGATAATTTGGACATAAGATTAGATTTGGGTAGTATTTAGCTAAGAGAAACTTGGTCCATATATTATCTCTCACCCTAAACCTCCACCATCTTATGGCCGCAAAAGAGCTACATATATATTGTAATCTCCTGAATCCAACTCCTCCTTCATCAGTAGGTAGGCTCATGTTTTTCCGTGAGCACCGCCAGTGATAATTATTCTTTCCTTTATTTTCCCCCAGAAGAGTTGGCAATGTACATTTCAATCTGTTTGACAATGGTCTTTGGTGGAACTATGGTAGCCATCAAGTAGAAGGTCTGTGATTGGAGAACATGTTTTATGATGATTTCTCTTCCTCCAAAGGATAATATTTTGTCTTGCCATCCTCTTGTCTTTGCAAGCACCTTAGAAGCTAAGTGTGAGAAATGACAAATTTTCTTCCTGCCAGTGTAAATTGGACAGCCAAGATAGGTGAAGGGGAACTAGGCTTGCTTCATGCCTGTCCATTTCCTTAGCTTTCTGTCCATTCTCTTGTTCCTGAAGTTTTGTGTCAGGAAGAAGCTTTTGTCTTTGTTGATTTCTGTCTTGATGCTTTTTGATATTCATTCAGCACCTTCAAGATTAATTTAACTGATTTCCTTTCAGCAGAGGAGAAAAATATCAGATCATCAGCATAGCTTAAATGATTGATTCTAGGGCCTTTAGAACTCATTGAGAAATCAATGAATTGGGCATCCTTATTAGGTTTGTTCAAGGCCCTAGAGAGATTTTCAGTAGCTAAGATAAATAAATCAGGTGAGAGAGGGTACCCTATTTTAGTCCTCTCGATGACTTGAAGAAGCCAAATTTGGTGCCGTTGATAAGAATAGAGTACTAGTTGTATGATATCAACCTGAAAATAATGTCAATCATTGCCTCTGAGAAGTTGAGTTTTCTAAGAGCAATAGTGAGAAACCTCCAGGAGATTTTGTCATATACTTTTAACATATCAAGTTTGATGACAATGTTTCCATCCTTTGTCTTTTTGTTGATTACATGCACAATTTCTTATGCCAGTAGTATATTTTTCTATGATCAGTCTATCCTTAACAAAACCTGACTGATATCAGATATGGGCTTGGGGAGAATACTTGACAGCCTATTAGAAATGATTTTATTTGAGACATTGCACAAACTGATAGGTCTTAGTTGGGATAGAGTGTTAGGAGCAGTTACCTTGGGAATTAAAACAAGGTTGGTGTGAGTGTAATACCTGGAGAGGTTGTATCCATTGAAGAAATTTTGTACAAACTTGCATACCTCCTTTTGTATTATATCCCAGTTTGCCTGGTAGAAATGTCCATTGAAGCCATCAGGTGTTGCACAACTATTTGGGTCAATTGAGAAAACTACTTATTTGATTTCCTCATCATCAGGGATCTTGTTGAGTAGTTCATTATATTCATCAGTCACTAGTTGGTCCACACAATCAATAATAGACATATTGTTGCCATTTTTATTATGGGTGAACATATCACTGAAGTGCTCTATAGTTGCATCTGTAATTGCCTCATTGCCTTCTATCCATGAACCTTGGTTGTTATTGATTCTATGTATGTGTGTTCTCTTTCTTTTGTTCTTGATATTACCGATAAATATTTTGAATTAGTGTCACCTTCATCAGCCCACATGATTCTCACTTTTTGTTTTAGGATAAAGTCTTGCATTTTTAGCCATTTAGTGTACTCGACTTGAGCTTTGTGCATGCTTTGTCTGTTGGAGTCAGTATTGTTATCTTCATAAATCTGTTCCAGAAGGCCAACTTCTTCTTCTTTTTGTTTGACAAAGGCAAAAACATCACCTATAGTATTTCTTGACAAAGTACTTAGACCTTTGGCCACAACTTTCAGTTTCTCTTGTAGTACCCATTGGTTATTTTCTTGGATATCAGTGTTCTAAATATTTTCAACCAGGTTGGGGTAGTCACTCTGCTTGGTCTAGAAATTTGAGAATCTGAAGTATCTGATAGCACTGTGATTAGTATTCCCAAATTTGAAGATGATGAGGGAATGATCAGAGCCAGATCTACTATGATGATCCATCCTATTGGTTTGATTATCCTATGCCCATTCCTCATTGATCATTACTCTATTCAGTCGTTTGTTAATTCTTTTCCTTCTCTTTCTGCCATTGCACCAGGTAAAGGGATTCCTAGTGAATCTAAGATCAGTCATGCCACAGTCATCCATACAGTTAATGAAATCTATGGTCTTGCTAATTACATGTGGTATACCACCCTTCTTTTCCTCTGTCGTCATGATGGAGTTGAAGTCACCAAGAATGGTCCATGGCCCATTGAATATGTTGTTGATGTCTTTGAGTTTTTTTCCATAAACGTTTCCTTTTAGTAGAGTTGATTCTAGCATAAATAGCTGTGATCTAGAAGACACAACCATTATGATCCACTTCCAGTGTAATTTGTTGCATGCTCTTATCTATGACATTGCAATTTAATCAGTTACTCCATAAGCACCAGATCTTGCTGTTGTCATTACTGATGGCTTGATCAAATGTTAGGTACCTCTTGTAGTCCTCTACTTGACCTGAGTATAAAAAAGGTTCTTGTAGAATAACCATGTCCACCTTGTGCATTTTGATAAGTCTTGCTAACCTTTCACTTGCTGCTTTGGATTTCACCCCCCTTATATTCCAATTAATGATGTTTATCATTAGAAAGGTTAAGAGGTAGTAAGTCATCTTGCTTTTATTTGGCCTTGCTGGCCTTAGGTTCTATAAATCGAAGTAAGTGTTATGGTATAGTATGACCTACCTGGATGCAGTAAAGGCATAAGGATAGATAACTGAGGCTATGAAACAAAATATAGCAATATTCGTAAGTTTGACAAAGTACCAAGCAGAACTTCAGTATACCTAGAGATGCCTAGAGGGACAGCTTGTCAAAGTTCTGTATATGTTCCCAAAGTGAGGCCTAGAGATAGGCAAAAAGCTAGAGGAAAAATGAGAGAAGAGTCGCATAGGCGCACATACAAGGACAAAGTCGTACATGCTGCTTGACAGAAGGTAGCAACAGTTACGATATTGGAAGAATTTGACAACAAGTCATGGTGTGAGAAAGAGTCCTAAAGGGGGGAATGCCCTTGCTTTTGGATTTATTCAAAGAACAGTTGCCTAGATGGCAAGGATAGTATTAAAATATTCGTTAGAGCTATGGGTTATGAGACTGATAAGCGCATCAGTCAACATTCGAGGACGAATGTTCCAAAGGGGGGATGATGTTACACCCTATGTTTTCGTACGTAAGAGTACGTCGTAAGACAACTGATATAAGCTCATAAATGAGATCATTTTTAAAAGTACATAAAGTAAGTTAATCATGTTACATTAGAGGTTACAAATCTTTAAGATAATGAATAACAAGTACCAAGAGGGTTGGAAAGCTTAGAAGCTAAACGAAAAATAAGTTTCGTCGAAAGTCAATAAGTTTGGAATGTTATAACATGCACTTTGTGGTGAGACTAAGTTTCTTAACATTATAAGGAGGTTATGTTATGAGTTATTTTAGTCGTATGATAGTCGTGTATTATATTTTGAATTCAAGCGAGTTGTGGAATAAAAGTTGGCAAAGTTCATCACAAGTTACATTCATAAATGTGCTGAAAATTAGGTCAAATGTAGCTGAGCTTTTCTCCAAATATACTTGGAAATATGGGTGATCTACCTACAAAATTTATGATTTATGAGTCTAGTTTCTAATGCATTTAACCGTTTGTCGATACGACATCGAAGTAGAGATATATTTGCATTTTTACGAGACTGCACAAGCAGCTCCCACGGGGCCCACAAAGTCGGTGTAAAACTCCAGCTTGTATTTAAGGCAATTATAAGTTGTTTTAACTAAATTTTCTCATCCAAAATAGTTCCTAAATGCTCTACAAGGGTTCCTCCATGATTCTAGGGTGAAAACCTAAGACAAAAACATGAATCCAATGTTGAAAATCCCATGGTGCTTGCTAGATCGTAGTTCTTCATCTTGTGGCTGTTTTGGAGGGTTCTTCAAAGGTAAATAACCTTTGATTTTGTGTTGTTATTTTTAATTAAGGTAATAATCAGTCCCTCCTTCATATATATTAGATTTCTAAGGCGAACTACAAGTGTTTACACACCAACTTGAACACCAAAAGTTGATTCAAGAAGAGAATACAACACCTTTAGTGTTGCGGTGTCATTGAGGATATTTGTGGGTTGTGCTTGGCTAAAATTTTGTGTTGTTTCTACTGGTTAAGGTGAGTATAATATCCTACTACATATGCTTGAAGTTGTTTGTGTGTTGGTTTCATTATTTGAGCAAAATACTATAAGAGGAGACTTGAAATAGTTTGAGATATTATTGTTTTAATGGACTGTTTTGGAAAGGTTGTTTCCATAAAATATAAATGGTTGGAAATCCTTTAAAAATTATTGGTTATTATACTGTATATATTACTAAGTTCAAGAATGAATAATAATGGGGTTGAAGGGTCTTAAAGGGATTCAATCTGAGCTTGCCGCTCATCGTGATATGTAGATGACTTGTCAATGAAATATTTTGTATTGTTGTGGTTGTTGTTATTGGTATATGGTATTGGAGGAGGCCCTTCTTACAGGGGAGATGCTGCCCAAATTTTCATAAACGAGCTACTAGTTTAAGTTGTGGACTTAGTCTTTACTCGGCATCGATTATGAATCTCTTTATACTATGGTAGATTGAGTTGAGTTGTTTGAAGAATTGCTTAAGGTATTAAGGACTCAAAGAAGTTAAGGCATGTTAAGGCTATCCTTTCTTTCCTTTTGGCATGATCCATATGATACAACGAAACGAGCAAACACGCAACTTTCACAAATGACTCTATTCTTAGAAGTACTAGGGGTGCCTATGTTCTTGATTCCCCATGTGTCCTATTATTATATCGTTTGTTTATGAGTCTCCAAAAATATGTAAGTTGATAAAGTTTATTTCATGATATTAACCGAAGGCATATCGATCTTATGACATTCAGAGAGATCTTATTGACTTACTTCATTATGCATTGCATTCATTTATACATGTATATTTACCCATGACCAGATGGCATTATATACGCGTATATTATATGTATATGGGATATGGGGAAAGGTTATGGTGTTATATACGCACCACCACCTGATCAGCTAGTATTCGTTGATGATTTCGCCCACAGAGACCGAGATGATATGATGGGATGCCTCAGAGGCTTGATGATGTTATGTACGTATATACCTATGCATGATATGACATTTATACGCATATCATGACATTATAAATGTTTCATGATTCACAGAGCTATTCAGACTTACAAGTTGAGTTCTTTACTCTATGTTTCTTTCTTGTCTTTTATATACTGATTTCATGCCTTATATACTCGGTACTTTATTCGTACTGACGTCCCTTTTGCCCGGGAAAGCTTTGTTTCATGACCGTAGGTCCCAATAGACAGGTTGACAGTCCTCCTAGTAGGCTATCAGCTCAGCGGAAGGTGTTGGTGCACTCCATTTGCTCCGGAGTTACCTATTTAGTCAGTATGATTTGGACATGTATTGATTGGTATGACGGGGCTTGTCCTGACCTTTATGACGTTTATGTACTCTTAGAGGCTTGTAGACAGATGTTATGTATATGGATACTTATATGGCCTTATCGACCTATGTTTTGACTATACAAATGATCATGTCGGCTTTATAAGCCCGTATGTCACATGTATAAGTTTCTATATCATGTTGGGTCGTCCTATATCTAGTATTCCCTTATGTTTTATTCTGGTTATCTCATGAAGGCTCTTCTAGCCCATTTACCCATGATGGTGTGTTAAGAAATATACGTTACGTTGGTACTCGGTTAAGTAAGGCACCGGGTGCCCATGGCGACCCTCCGATTTGGGTCGTGACATTTGTTCTATGACTTTTGCTCGGATTTCTTCAATTTTTGGTCTCCCCATTGTAAATTTCCCTACCATAGTCCACTTGCAGTCTTCCGCTATCACCCCGTAGTAGTTGGAAGCTTTAAAGATGATTGCGGGCTTGCCATTATGGGTGGTTTGTTTCGCCACAACAGAAGTACCACTTTGTGCACTTGAGCTACGTTTGCAAGCGATTGCTAACGAGTATGTGCCTTTCGATTTGATTGCTTCTTCTGGTGGCTTGAGCTCCACTGGGGGATCCTTTGGCTGTTCAATATGCACCGGTAGTCTGGTCGTAGTTGGTCCCTTATAGGTGGCACGCGAGTTGTTTGGGTTTCAGAAGTTACCGTTGAGAGAGTTTTTCTAGAGAGAGAATGTTTTTGGGCATATACTTTGATTTTACTATTATTAAATTATTATGCTTGTTTACCCTTTAAAATGGATAACAATAAGGGTTTGCTTGATGGGTCATCCTACCAGGCGCCAGTCACGACTCACGACCTTGTAGTTTTATACAACAACAATAACAATATATTCAATATAATTTTACAGGGGTCTGAGGAGAATGGGGTATACATAATCCTTGTAAGTTTATATCGTGATAATCAAGATCCATATCATGTGCTGTGAAATTTTACTTAATTACTTTTGCAACATCAATTTTATCATTTATGTGTTGCTTTGGATAACATTACTGATTTGGGTATCAGAATGAGTTCCGACACCACTTATTAGACTATGTTGTATTTTGCGATGGACTTAATGGAGACCTTGGCATAGGTCATTAGCATTTCTTCATCAGGTTATTGCTTGATCAGATTTGCAAGAATCATCTGAGTCGCGATCATTTAAAAAAGGAATCTCACGGAAATGTCCCAACATCTAGCCATTAATCATAGATTTACCAAAACTAGCCAAGCACATATAAAAATATAAAACCCAAATAAATAAGGATACTTTCTCTCCAAAAATCACTCGCAAAGATCTCCTTCCATATTTTCAAGCTTGATCTACAACACTAGATACAAGACAGAAAAGAAATTTCATAGATGAAGATCGACAAAGTGATGAAATTTCAAATATATATATATATATATATATATATATATATACAAGATTCCAAAAATCTAAGCAAAAAGAGACATTTTTCAATGGGTATAGTTGAAATACATTGAAAACATATAGATGAGTCATTATACAAAATTTGAGAAAGATTGGACGTAATTTGGTATCAAAAATCGCAGTTAAAATCGAGTTCAAAAAATTCTTCTGCGCCACATGTATCTCACACACAGGTATACATGGATATACATGTGATACACATTTGATACAAATATGATACATATGTGATACACATATCATTTTTTTCATGTTCATCTTCTACTTCGAATTTTCAATTCAAACCACCTAAAAACTCTACCAAATCATCTCAAAATTGAGATTTAAACTCCTTAAGATGTATCCAATCTATTCCAACAACATCAACTCAAAAGAAAGCAAATATTTGATATTTTTTACTACAAATAGCTAATTGGATAATACTGATCATTTTTTGTGTATTAACTAATTTTTATACTAACATACTTATGGGATAACATAACTGATAATTTACACCGATAACTCGCGTTCACGTCCATCTGCCACTAGCACATACTATAACACCTTTCTTCAGCCATAAAAATTTATATAATGTACAAGTAGAGATATGAAACTCTCTCATTGTAGTGATTAAGAATAAATCTCTAAAACATGTTGACACAATCTTACTTTTATTCTCAATTCTTGCCTTAGAAAAAGGGAGATCGACATAAAAAGAAATTTTTTGAGGTGTCTTGAAATTTTATTTCTGGAATTGACAATATTGTCAAAATGGCCCCATATGTATAAACACACGTTTAATGAATAAATTATGAGTAAAATACCCTAAGGTTCAGCGGCCGAGATGGCGGCAAGAGCAACCAAAATTGATAAACTATGCCATGCACAAGTTATGATCATGTTGTATTCTAACTAGCTATCATGTTGCATAACATACAAACTCTACCAGGTTGTCACAATTTCAAAGTTATCAACAAAGAAGATAAAAAATACATGTTAGTAGAGTGAGAGGCAAGTTGTCACAAATTGGTAGGACTTTATGTTGCATAAAACGCAAACTCTACTAAATTTTTATAATTTCAAAATTATGAACAAAGAAGAAGAAAAAGTACATATCATAAGGAAGCATGCAAGTTATGATAAATTGGTAGGATTTCTTGCTTTATTCAACCTAATTATCTTGTTGGACAATAACTTATAAACTCTATTGGGTTGATATGGTTCACCAATGGTACCTCATTAAACTTTTGCCATTTTCTCTACCAGATTGTCTTACAAACTCTATTAGATTGTTATGTGTCAGGACCAAAAATCCTAACCGATCGTGATGGCACCTATCTCAGTACTAGGCAAGCCGACAACCTCAATAAGCTACAATTTCTTTTAAATTCGAAAACAAAATATTCGAATTTTAATAGAAGATTTTACAATTACTGACATAAAATACATTCCCAAAACCCGGTGTCACTGAGTACATGAGCATTTAAATAATAACAAAGTCTGACTGATAACACACTATCTGAAAATATAAAACAGTACAAAACTGAAAGGAAGAGAGTCAAGGTCAGCGGACGCCAAGCAGCTATCTTGATAGTCTCCAACTAATAACACTCTGAGATCTAACAGTCGCCGTATCCGAAGCAACTGGATCTGCACACGAGGTGCAGGGTGTAGTATGAGTACAACCAACTCAGCAAGTAACAATACTAAATAAAGAATTGAAAGTAGTGATGAGCTTCACAGTTAAGTTCAATTACAGAAATTTCATGTCAAGTTCAACTGAAACATAGATAATATCTCTGAGAAATTCCCAAAACAGTGATATATGACAACTGAAGTATAACAATAATGAAATTAATGCATCGTCTCAGGGCAACAGTCACTCATTCCTCCCATTCGCTCAGCACTCGACACTCGCACTCAGGAGGTACCTGCGCTCACTGGGGGAGTACAGACTCCGTAGGGGCTCCTCCAGCCCAAGCGCTATAATCCGCACGGACAACTCACGTGCTGCACGGACAACTCACGTGCTATAGTATAATATCTATATAACGACCCGATCGGTCGTTTTGAGCTCTAGCGCATCGTTCGACGATTTGAGGCCTTGAGTAGTTCCACTTCAGGTATTATGACTTGCGCGTATGGTCGGAATTGAATTTTGGGAAGTTCGGAGTTAGTTTGGGAAGAAAATTCTAATTTCGGAAGCCTTAAGTTGGAGGAATTGACGAAAGTGTGATTTTTGAGTAAACGACCTCGGAATCGGGATTGAAAGGTTCCAACAGGTTCTTATGATGATGATTGGACTTGGACGTATGTCCGAATCGGGTTTTGGATGACCCGGGAGCGCTTCAGCGCCTATTATGGAAGTTGGCATTTTGGAAGAATTTTTTTAATTTGGGTTGAAGTATATTTCAATATTATTGATGTCTGTTTGGGATTCCGAGCCTGGGAATAGGTCTGTATGGTGATACTGATATGAGGAGCGCATCCGGATGTGGATTTGGAGGTCCGTAGGTCATTTTGAGGTCATTTGGCGAAAGTTGGAATTTGAAGATTTTTGAGGAGTTGGACCGGGAGTGGACTTTTTAATATCGGGGTCGGATTTTGATTTCGGAAGTTGGAGTAAGTCCGTAATGTCAATTATAACTTGTGTGCAAAATTTGAGGTCAATCGGACGTGATTTGATAGGTTCTAGCATCGAATGTAGAAGTTTGAAGTTCTAAAGTTCATTAAACTTGGAATAGGGTGCGATTCATGAATTTGACATTGTTTGATATTATTTGAGGCCTCGAGCAAGTTCATGTTATGTTTTTAGACTTATTTTGGTGTTTGGTTTGGAGCCCCGGGGGCTCGGGTGAGTTTTGGAGTGGCTTCAGAGTGTTTTGTTAAGAAGTTGGATTGCTGGTTCTGGTATGATCACAATTGCGATATTTTTGGTCGCAAATGCGACCATCGCATTTGCGAGGCAGTGTTTGCATTTGCGAACCTGGGCTGTTGAGGTAATGGATCGCATTTGCGACAATATGGTCGCTTTTGCGAAGCCTGAAGAATTGGCATTTGCGAACACTGTATCGCATTTGCGATGAAGGCCAACTCTGTCAGGGGTCGAATTTGCGAAGGTCGCATTTGCGAACCCCCCTGTCGCAAATGCGGCATCTGCGACTAGAGCCAAGGGCTTTTATTCCGAGACTTAGCTCATTTCCCTTATTTTCCACTTGGACTTAGGCGATTTTTGAGAGCATTTTGAGAGGGGGTTCCATCATCATCAAGAGGTAAGTAATTTCTTCTAGTTGTGAGTTAAATACAAGGTTTATACATGGATTAAGTCATGAACATTTGTAGAAATTTGAGATTTTGAAGAAAAACCTAAAAATTGGTATTTTTGAATTTTGACCACGAATATGGGCATGGAATTGAGAATAAATTATATATTTGAGTTCATGAGGCTATGGGTAATGGTTATCTTCAAAAAAATTCAGAATCTGGGCACGTTGGGACCGAGGATGCTTTTATCGACTTTTCAAGCGAAGTTGGAAATTATTGTAAATTGATTAATTATGAGTATATTTTGATTGGGTTGCATCTTATTTGACTAGTTTTGGAGCGACAGGCATCGGTTTGAGTTGTTGGAGCGACTTTGGAGTCGGTTATGGAATTGCAGAGCGAGGTTAGTCTCCTTTCTAACCTTGTAAGAGGGAATAAACCCCATAGGTGAATTGATTAAATATGCGCTTCTACTTGCGGAGGCTACGTACGCATGAAGTGACGAGAGTCCGTACGTAGCTACTAGCTATGCCTATGTCCGGGTAGTTTTAGGTTTACATCCTGCCTTGTTGATATTGTTATTTTATTTGTGGTTACTGTTTGCCTTGAAAAGAAGCAAGATTGAGGTTTGCGTATTAATTGTCTTGAGAAGAATTTAAATTGAGGAAATTAAGTTTTCAAAAAGTTTTCATTTGGACTTCGTATTTTTGAAAAGAAATTTAGGAATATTATAATAACTTAATAAATTTATATTTGACCGCGTCACATGTATGATCCGCGAGCGAGATAATAGATGCATCTATGGTTCGTGCCGTTCGACTCTCGGCAGTGCACAATATATATTTATATGTTGGATCGGGTTGGAAATTATAATAATTGATAGTGCTTCATTGGCCTGAGATATAAATCGTTAAATGATGAAAATGAATTTGGAGAAATTTCTTATTAACAAAAGAATTGTTTACTTAATTCATGATATTGGGCTTACAGTTGTTCTATGTGATCCATGCTTAATTATATTATTGGTATATTAATTATAGCCCATAGTAAGTGTCTGAATCGACCCCTTGTCACTACTTTTTCGAGGTTAGGCGAGATACTTATTGGGTACGTGTTGATTTACGTACTCATGCTACACTTGCTATATATTTTTTTGTGCAGTGTGTATATATATATATATATATATATATATATATATATATATATATATATATATATATATATATATATATATATATATATATATATATGTCTATAGGCCTTGTGGGCGCAGAGGCACGGTTATTGCGGGGACTTAGGTGAGCTATACTCTCTACTATGATCCGCAACCAGCAGAGTCTCCTTCAGAGTATTTATATTTCTCCTGTCCAAATTTGTATTCCGGAGAGATATTGTATTTCATTTTACTCCCTAATTGATGCTCATGCTTTTGTGACACCGGGTTTTGGGATGATTATGGGTTGTCCCGTATTGAAATTTGCTGAAAACATTATTACTTATCTTGTAAATTCCATCTCTTATTATTTAATGGAAGGAAAAATGTAATTTCAAAATATTTAAAAAAAATGAGAACCAAATTGAGTATTTTCGTGACAACATGGTATCAGAGCACTAGGTTCACTTAGAACTCACGAGTCATGAGCAAGTCTAGTAGAGTCTTGCGGATCGGTACAGAGACGTCTGTACTTATCTTCGAGAGGCTACCAGGCTGATAGAAGCACTTCCCTTCTTGATTCCTCATCGTGCGATTCGATTCCTTTGAGGCTTATGCCTTCATTTTCTTCCTATTCAATCTTACGCGACGTGAAGCGCTTATTATAAATTGGAATCGAGGAATTTAAATGGCACTACTGATGTAGAGCAGGATGTTTCTCCCTGCGTATTTGATTGGGCTAACGTCGTCGCCTTGTGGAAGGATGTTCTATCATCTCAGTTCAGTAGTTGTATTTCTGATGGTTTTGGGGCTATGCGCCAATTGCTATGATGATTCGTGTGTTGCTATCGCATCGTGTTTGTGTAATGGAAGGATGCTTGTCTATGCTTCTAAGCAGTGAATGACTTGGAAGGAGGTTTACTCAGTGCATGGTTCAGAGATCCAGTATTTTATTTCCAGTGAAAGAAAGACAATCGGACTGGGAATGTTTATATTTGGGTTGACGGAATAACGAGATTTGGTATTTTTGAGCGTGGTAGAATTTTCATCAATACTGTGGTGTCGTCACCCTTGATTGAATGTGTTAAGTTCGCCGGTGTTATGGTCTTCATCAATTTGCCTTCAAGGCAGGGTATTGTGAAATAGTGTAGGGGAAGCGACTGTCAAAGATCGCACTGTGCGGTGGTTCAGGATTGAATCGGTGTTCCGGATGTTGAGGGCTCAAGGAAGATGATCTTCGGGGAGGTTTAAAGTTGGTGGCGATCTATTAGTTCAAGTGCTACAGAGATAGATATTGATTTAAGTCAATACTTGGGCAGCGAAGTATGGGGAAGGACATGTGGGAGGTGTCTCGCGATGGTTAAACTTCTAGAAGGCCAAGTGTGAGAAACAGGAGTCGAGTAGTTGCTTAAAGGATAGGGTTGACCAAAGTGGGAGAGTATCAAATGGGTTCTGTGGTAGGATAGCTACATGCCTTGGGGAAAGTTTGGAGTGATTGGGATTCATGGTGGACAGTGACTAGGTCTCTGGGCTTAATTTGAAATATTAGTTGCTATATTAAGGAAGATTGGGTGTGACATGAGGGGGTAGCTGAATATGAAAAAGGATACAACATGGCTTTGGATTGGAATGTATTGTTGCACCTTTAGTTGATGCCAATGAGGAGTGAACGGGCTTGTACAACTGGTGAATGAGCACGGGCTCAGGATGGTTTGTTGGCTTCGTGGTAATTGTACTCGGTGCAGCGTTGTTGGAGGATGTCGGCATGGAATTTCCACAGGTGGGATATCTCCTGTGAGCAGGTTAGCGGTGCGTGGTGTTGATGGAGCTTCTATGAAGAATTTTACTGGCTATCCAGTAAGAGGTCGAATATGTGAATGTGGCTAGTGATTCAGAATGTTCATGAAATGTTTAAAATAAGGATTTCGAGGAATTTGGCGGGTTGGTTGTGCAAGATCATGTCAACAGGGGATAAGGAATCTTGGTGGGTTCCAGAGCTATGTAATGGTAGCTTCAAGCCAAGTGGGAGATCCCCACCGTCTATGATTGGAATGGGTAGTTGTTAACTTGTGCGGTTTCTAGTTATCGGTGTATTGGCGGGTTACCATGACTAAGGAAAGAGAACATCAGTGGTAATTTGAGCAAAGGATTTGAGGAATGTGTGAATTAATTGGCCTTATCGATTCATGTTCAAGTTTTGGGAAGACTCAGAGTTTATGCTTCGTGGGGATGTGATGTACAAGGAAAAGGAATTTAGTCGGTTGCTTCTTTGAGAGGGTGTACCTGTGCTAGCAGGGCCTTGGAGTTGATTGTATTTGGGACCGATTCATAGTGGGTGACTCTCAACAACGGTCCTAGTGGATTCAAAAATTTAAGGTGCGGTGCCTAAGATTTTCGAGCCCATGTTATGGTTAAGTACCGAGTTTTGGCAGCGGATTATGGAAAAGGGGACTTGGAATGTTCTATGTTATCGTCGGTTTGCGGTGTGGCATTTGAGGAATGGGAGAAAATAACTTCGAGTTCATAGAGGGGTTTTCAGAATGGGTGTACCAGTTGAATACGCGAATATGCACACAAGGAGAGTATGAGATGGTTCGTGGGTTTTGGGGACAATGTGGTCTCGTGAAATGGGGTCACTCAGGATGAGTGCGGATTGAGTTTGTTATATTGATAAATGAGTTGTGGTTATTTCTAAGGAAGATCCAGAGTAAATTAGGAGAAGTCGGGTTCGGTTAGCAATGCTTGAATTGGCATGATGATGGCAATGATCAGCTCCTTCAGCATGTAGAGTTGTACATGTGATTTGTGGCGGTACGTGTGAGGCTTGACGACCGTCGTAATTGATTTTATTTGGGGGCATTCGAGTATTATCGCCTGTTATGTGTAGATGGAACCTGGAAGAATTATGATGATTTAGACCACTACTCGAGGTTTGTAATTTGCTACCGTTTGAGAATTTAGTTGTGTGTTGCATTGGTTCTTCTGGAATGAGCTAGCTAGAAGGTTTCTATATGATGAAATGTGTACCCTATTGGTGGTTCGGGAGTTATGATAAAATTCTTGTACTCTTGCGTACTGGTATGTTAGGTGCAGTGAGCGGCATGGGAATTGGAGGTTAAGGATCAAGGTTGCAGTTGAGGTCGACAAGAATGTCAAGGGCTCAGATGAGCAGGGAAGAATTCAAATGTTTAGAGTAAGCTGGTATTGTTTTTAGCATCACCTGAGATCGGTGTCCTGTGTAAGAGGCTCTGTGTACTGAGTTGCGGGTTCTTGATTTGCTTTACAGCATTAGAGTGGCCGGCAGTATGGAGGTGCAGATTTGTTACCTGGTGCGGAAGGTCTTGGGGGTGTATCCCACGGGATGATTGTATAAGTGTGACATGTAGTCACTAGATTGATTAAAGATTTAAAACCAAGTAAGAAGATTATGGTACTATCGCTAATGTGAGAATTTATGCCTGAAGGGCGCTCGGTTCGTTTGATGGTGGACTGTGGAAGTTTATTCTGGATTTGACGACTGTTCTTATGTGTCGTGAATAGGTCAGTATGGGTCCTTGAGAGGCTATTTAGCCAAGCATGGTATGATCAGAATCGGTTTGAATTTCGTGGATGGATCAAAGTGTTAATATGGGCTCTATATCAGGCCGTATGTGCTCATCTCAGCATAGCGTTGTTTTTGGAAGGGTCTTTGGGCCTTGGATGTTATTTCTATCGTCAACTATTCCGTGTAATCTATAGTATACCAGGTGAGTTGTAAGGTGGTTAAATTATTCGCACTCGTATTGAGATCCCGTATAGTTTGTGGTATTATGTGAGCAGGATGGATCTCGAGATGCAGATCATATATCGCACCTTAGTCATGCTTGAGTTTGATAGCGTATGATGCTACCCGTCTCCCCAGGATTTGTATTATGCACTTGGCGTGATTATGGTTGATATTCTGATATTTTATGAGTATAAGCGTTACGGTTCGATGTGTATTTTCTTTAGATTATTATGTGTGAATCGGGTGGCACGCCGCCACGGGTATATGGTTGGATCGGGTGGCATGCCGCCATGGATATGTTGTTTGGATCGGGTGGCACGCCGCCACGGGTATCATGTGTGGATTGGGTTGCACACCGCAACAGTGTGATATTGAGTACAGTTTTCCATATCTATCATTGTATGTTTTGCTTCTCGTTTTTCGAGGAAGGTTCATAACATCTTTTCAGTTGTTTAAATTAGTTACGTGGGTTGAGTAGATCTTTCCAGAGTTCGTTTCCTTATGTATCACCTTCGAGTTTGAAGCTTGTTGGCACATTGTGCATCATATGAGACTTTTGGCAGTGTTTGAGGTGGCTTACTGCCTGAGCATCTTGTGCTGGGTGAGATGAGATTATTGGACCTGGGATCAGTGCGATCAGATTTATATGAAGCATATTAAAGAGTAAATATTGTTATTCGGTCTATAATGAGGTAATGGTTCTTGTCGAGAGGAGAGACTCCATAAATTTTGATTCGGCAGGTGGTTATGAGTTCTACACATCTTCTCTGCCGTGGCAGTATTACAAGAGTTGGAACATGACTTATATGAGTCATGAGGTGTGTTGTGAGCATCAGATTCGTGGGCTTTCGGCTGTTCTTATCAAGGGATGTTATTATGGTCATGTGAATTATGCGGTGCATGGTGTGGATTCCGCGAAGGTATGCGAACATATATTGGTGCATTGTGTAGTGATTAATACAACGTTCGTATGTTGGAAACATAACTGGTAGAGGAATTTCAGATGTTGGAATTTGGCTCTAAGGCTTATTTGCCTAAATATAAGGGAGGATTTTTAGGTTTGCTTGAGCCAATGTGCTCAGATAGGTTGTGGTAGCACGGGTAGGTGCACGAGGTATTAAACAGTGATTTCGGACAACTCCAGAGCAGTTCTTAGCACGTTCGCGGATGAATGTATGTTTAAGTGGGAGAGAATGTAACGACCCGACCGGTCATTTTGAGATCTAGCGCGTCGTTCGGCGATTTGAGGCCTTGAGTAGTTCCACTTCAGGTATTATGACTTGCGCGTATGGTCGGAATTGAATTTTGAGAAGTTCGGAGTTAGTTTGGGAAGAAAATTCTAATTTCGGAAGCTTTAAGTTGGAAGAATTGACTAAAGTGTGATTTTTGAGTAAACGACCTCGGAATCGGGATTGGAAGGTTCCAACATGTTGGTATGATGATTTTGGACTTGGGCGTATGTCCGGATCGGGTTTTGGATGACCCGGGAGCGTTTCGACGCCTATTGTGGAAGTTGGCACTTTGGAAGAATTTCCTAAATTTGGGATGAAGTGCATTTCAATGTTATTGATGTCCGCTTGGGATTCCGAGCCTCGGAATAGATCTGTATGGTGATTCTGGTATTGGGAGCGCATACGGATGTGGATTTGGAGGTCCGTAGGTCATTTTAAGGTTATTTGGTGAAAGCTGGAATTTAAAGGTTTTTTAGGAGTTGGACCGAGAGTGGACTTTTTTATATCGAGGTTAGATTCTGATTTTAAAAGTTGGAGTAGGTCTGTAATGTTAATTATGACTTGTGTGCAAAATTTGAGGTCAATCGGGCGTGATTTGATAGGTTCTGGCATCGAATGTAGAAGTTTGAAGTTCTAAAATTCATTAAGCTTGGAATGGGGTGCGATTCATAAATTCGACGTTGTTTGATGTTATTTGAGGCCTCGAGCAAGTTCGTGTTATGTTTTTAGACTTGTGTAGGTGTTTGATTTGGAGTCTCGGGGGCTCGGGTGAGTTTTGGAGTGGCTTCAGAGTGTTTTGTTAAGAAGTTGGATTGCTGGTTCTGGTATGATCGCAATTGCGATGTTTTGGTCGCAAATGCGACCATCGCATTTGCAAGGCAGTGTTCGCATTTGCAAACATGGGTTGTTGAGGGAATGGATCGCATTTGCAACAATATGGTCGCTTTTGCGAAGCCTGAAGAATTGGCATTTGCGAACTCTGTATCGCATTTGCAATGAAGGCAACTCTGTCAAGGGTCGCATTTGCGAAGGTCGCATTTGCGAACCCCCCTGTCGCAAATGTGGCATCTGCGACTAGAGCCAAGGGCTTTTATTCCGAGACTTAGCTCATTTCCCTTATTTTCCACTTGGACTTAGGCGATTTTTGAGAGCATTTTGAGAGGGGGTTCCATCATCATCAAGAGGTAAGTAATTTCTTCTAGTTGTGAGTTAAATACAAGGTTTATACATGGATTAAGTCATGAACATTTGTAGAAATTTGGGATTTTGAAGAAAAACCTAGAAATTGGTATTTTAGATTTTGACCACGAATTTGGGCATGGAATTGAGAATAATTTATATATTTGAGTTCGTGAGACTATGGGTAATGGTTATCTTCAAAAAAATTCGAAATTCGGGCACGTGGGCCCGAGGGTGCTTTTATTGACTTTTCAAGCAGAGTTGGAAATTGTTGTAAATTGATTAATTATGAGTATTTGAGCATATTTTGATTGGGTTGCATCTTATTTGACTAGTTTTGGAGCGACGAGCATCGGTTTGAGTTATTGGAGAGGCTTTGGAACCGGTTATGAAATTGCGGAGCGAGGTAAGTTTCTTTTCTAACCTTGTAAGAGGGAGGTGAATTGATTAAATGTATGCTTCTACTTACGGGGGCTACGTACGCACGAAGTCACGAGAGTTCGTACGTAGGTACTAGCTATGCCTATGTCCGGGTAGTTTTAGGTTTACATCCTGCCTTGTTGATATTGCTATTTGATTTGTGGTTACTGTTTGCCTTGAAAAGAAGCAAGATTGAGGTTTGCGTATTAATTGTCTTGAGAAGAATTTAAATTGAGGAAATTAAGTTTTCAAAAAGTTTTCATTTGGACTTCGTATTTTCGAAAAGAAATTTAGGAATATTATAATAACTTAATAAATTTATATTTGACTGCATCGCATGTATGATCCGCGAGCGGGGTAATAGATGCATTTATGGTTCGTGTCGTTCGACCCTCGGCAGTGCACAATTTATATTTATATGTTGGATCCGGCTGTACGACCTCGGCATGACTTGCGCATGATTGTATTAATTGCTTTGGAAACTATAATAATTGATATTGCTTCATTGGCCTGAGATATAAATCGTTAAATGATGAAAATGAATTTGGAGAAATTTCTTATTAACAAAAGAATTGTTTACTTATTTCATGATATTGGGCTTATAGCCGTTCTACATGATCCATGCTTAATTATATCATTGGTATATTAATTATAGCCTATAGTAAGTGTCCGAGTCGATCCTTCATCACTACTTCTTCGAAGTTAGGCGGGATACTTACTGGGTACGCATTGATTTACGTACTCATGCTACACTTGCTGTACATTTCTTTGTGCAGGTATATATATATATATATTTAGAGGCCTTGTGGGGAGGCGCGGTTATTGCGGGGACTTAGGTGAGCTGCACTCTCTACTACAATCCGCAACCAGCAGCGTCTCTTTCAGAGTATTTATATTTCTCCTGTCTAAATTTGTATTCTGGACAGATGTTGTATATCATTTTACTTCCTATTTGATGCTCATGCACTTGTGATATCGGGTTTTGGGATGATTATGGGTTGTCCCGTATTGAAATTTGGTGAAAACATTATTAGTTATCTTGTAAATTCCATCTCTTATTATTTAATGGAAGGAAAAATATGATTTCAAAATATTTTAAAAAAAAACGAGAACCAAATTGAGTATTTATTGTTGGCTTGCCTGACAGCGGTGTCTGGCGCCATCACGACCTTTAATGAATTTTGGGTCGTGACAATCTGGATCCGCACGGATAACTCACGTGTTGCACGAACAACTCACGTGCTATAGTATAATATCTGTATCTGCATGGACAACTCACGTGTTGCACGGACAACTCACGTGCTATAGTATAATATCTGGATCCGCACGGATAATTTACGTGTTGCACGGATAATTCACGTGCTGCATGGACAACTCACGTATTATAATATCAATATCTCACAATAAGGCCCTCGGCCTTACTCAGTCATAAATCTCTCCAGTCTCTCGGGCTCTCAATAATCATAAAAATCAGCCCCAACAGAAATGATAAAATGCATCAATAAGGAACAATAGAGACTGAGATAAAATAAATAAGTAAACTGTGACTGATTACAAAATAATAAGTTAGCAGATAATTTGATATGTACACAACCTCTATGGGTCCCTACAGTGCCAACACATAATCTAAACATGATTTGTGGTTCAATTTCTCTACTATATGGAGAATGTACAGATAACAACAGATTATTCAACTACACAGCTTCATGGAATTTGACCAAGTCACAATTCCTACGGTGCATGCCCACACGCCCGTCACCTAGCATGTGATTCACCTCAAAACCGATCACATAGCACATAATCCGGGATTTCATACCCTCAGAACCAAATTTAGAACTGTTACTTACCTTAAACCGTATAATGCTTTATTCTGCTATGGAACCCGACAAAAGTTACAAAATATGAACTCAACCACGAGTCCAACCATATAAATTTTACCACATTCCGACATCAACTCGACCCTCAAATCTTCAAATTAAACCAAGAGGGTTTTCTAAATTTTTCAACTTAATTCACCAATTAAATATTTAAAACAACCATGCATTCGGTCAATTTGACTAATATTGAGTTAAGAACACTTACCCCCGTTATTTTTCTTGAAAATCTCCCGAAAATCGCCTCTCCCCGAGCTCCAAATCGTCAAAAATGAAAAATGGGACGAAGTCCCAATTTCAGAACTTAAACTCTCTTCCCAGTCATTTGCTCTACGCGATCGCGGACAATCTCACGCGATCGCGAAGCACAGTTTGCCCCTGACCAGTTTTAACCTTACGCAATCGCGGACCTATCCATGCGATCGCGATGCACAACTTCACAGGCCTACGCGATCGCGGACTAGTTCATGCGATTGCGTATAAGGAAACCAGATACAGACATCAGAAAATTTTAGCAAAATTCCAAGTCTAAGAATTGATCCGTTAACCCTCTAAAACTCACCCGAGGCCCCCGGGACCTCAACCAAATACACCAACAAGTACTAAAACATTATACGAACTTAGTCGAAACCTCAAATCACATCAAACAACGCTAAAAACACGAATTATACCCCAATTCAATCTTAATGAAACTAAGAATTTTCAACTTCTACATTCGATGCTGAAACCTATCAAATCAAGTTCGATTGACCTCACATTTTGCACACAAGTCATAAATAAAATAACGGACCTATTCTAATTTTTAAAATTGGATTCCGACCCTGATATCAAAAAGTCAACTCCCCGGTCAAACTTCCAAACTTAAATTTCTATTTTAAGCCATTTCAAACTTAATTTAACTAAGGACTTCCAAATAATTTTTCGGACACGCTCCTAAATCCAACATCACCATACGGAGCTATTGGAATCATCAAAACTCTATTCCGGGGTCGTTTATACATAGTCAACATCCGATCAACTATTTCAACTTAAACTTTAAACATTGGAACTAAGTGTTCCAATTCATTCAAAATCTCATCGGACCCGAACCAATCACCCCGGCAAGACACATAATAACTGTAAAGTATAAATTGAGCAATAAATGGGGGAATGGAGTTGTAATAGTCAAAACGACCGGCCGGATCGTTACATTATGATTTCTAGTTTTCACCAATATCACCTCATTAAACTTATTCAATTTACTTGTCTTATAAACTCTACCAATTTTCACCAATGGTACCTCTTTAACTTATTACATTTACTCTACCTGATTGTCATATTTTTTAACTTGTGTACAACAATAACAAAAAGATATAACTTTTAACTATATTGATCATATCACTATAGTTCATTTGGTAGAGTATTCTACTAGATAACTAATTGTTTATTCAACTTTATAACTATGACTACACGATAGAATTTAAAGTAAATGCATTCTACCAATATATTTAAATTAGTTGTGAATTTTACCATATTGCATACCTTCAGCTCTCACATAATCAACTTACTTAAATAAAAACATAGGCTTATATCCGGAGGTGCGTCTATGTCATTTGGTCGCCTAATACACATGCAAGGACTATTTTGACGCCAAAGTCAAAAGGGGGGACATTCTTTAAAGACCAGGCAAGCATAGGGCCACGCCACGCAAATTTTTTGCTTAGAAAATAGGTTAAATACTCCGTAAAACATGAAAAATTAGAGGTTAGCCCCTATTTATAAGAGAAATGTATCTTAGTAGCTCAAACTAATAGCCGATAAAATATATATATTTTGTATATATGTGTTTTATATATATATATAATATTTTTTACTAGCAAATGCAATTAATTTTGATTAACCGGCTAATTTTATATTTTACCCTATTTACAACCCTCTCGTGTTTCACAAATAAATGAGCCCGTTCTTACCTCGTTCCAGTTGTGTCAAAATTCTACTATATAGGGTACCAAAGTTTGAAATAACTCAACTCAGGATGTAATCATAGTGATCCACTTAGAAAATATTGAAATACTAAATATTTGTTTTAATTAAAGTAATCCCAACAATATCTGATTTTAAAAAATTCACGCAAACCATTGGACATCATATCAAACTGTTATTCTACAAGCAATCTCCTCAGTGAAATATTGTATCTTATTATAATCGCGAGATTTAAACTATTCGCCACATATACCAACAAAGTTTATTAATTATTAAATAATTTAAGTTATGTTAGCTTTGGAAGTAGGTTGTATGGGATAAAATTGGCTGGTAATAGATGGTCGTATAATGAGATGACTTGTGGAATCGAATACGGACAAAGGATGAGTCAGAAGATAACTGGTACCGGGTGCAAAGTGTGTAACCAATACAAGATGGATTTTGAAGGAAACATAACCAATCAAAGAATCTCAAAGGTTTGGACATCAGATAGCATTCAATGTGTGGCCGTAACAGAGAATATTTATATTCAAAGCCTACCCGTTATGCACACATCAATAACGTTTCTATTTTCATTCAAGAAGAGCTTGATTTTAGAATCTTTGTCTCCCTAGGAATAACTATAAATATCAGATTGGTAACTCTTGTAGGGGGAGGATAGATTCTGCACACAAAAGTTATAACATACTATTTCAAGCTCAATCAAAAGCATTCTTATCAATATTACTATTCTTGCTCTAGGAAATACCGGGCTCAGAATCAGGCTTGATACTTTCCTTTTAATCTCAATTCGTAGACAACTGCATAATTGCTTGGATCCATTCATTTATTACTAACGAATTTTGGTTCTTTCCTTAGTAAAAATCAGATATGGCTAATAATGGAGTCAACAACGCCCACAACGCGGGAACACACGGTGAAAGGAAAGAACTATCCCAGGGTGATAATTCCATTAGCGAGACCCGCAATGAAAGGGATGAAAAAACCCGGGTTCGTGAAGGTCAGTACCCTCGGCATGTGCGGGGCCCAACCCCCGATGATGCGGATGATGAACTTGCTGTAAAAACGATTAAACTCCTGAGAGAGCAACATAGAGCAATCATGGATCACCTTTCAAGGAAAGATCAAGTGATGACGGAGTTAAAACAAGCATTGTCATATGCTTCCAATAACGCGAATGGGAGGGGCTCATTCCTCCTAGTGCTCCCACAAATCAAACAGCTCAGAGAACCGATAACAACACCCCAATAGGGGAAGTCGGCTTCAACGGAGCCAGAAGGACAGGTAGTGAACTGGGAATGAGAATGGGAGTGATCCTTTCAAAATCGAGCTCATGATATTCATGAGAGAAATGAACAAGCGGATGGATCAAAATACGAAGGACTTTCACGCTCGGATAAATCAGATCCCGGGCGCGCCACCAGTGTTAAAAGGTCTGGATTCAAAAAAGTACACGCAGTTGCTGTTTAAGCCAAGTGCATCACCAGAGTTAATTCCAAAGAGATTCAAGATGTCGGACATACCAAAATAAGATGGGACTTAGGATCCGCAAGAGCACATCACAGCCTACACCACGGTGATGAAAGAAAATGATTTAGCTCAACATGAGATCGAGTCGGTTATGTTGAAGAAGTTTGGTGAAACCTTCACGAAGGTGGCCCTGACATTGTACTCCCTCGTACCCGAGCATTCAATTGATTCTTTTAAGATGATTGCAAATTCATTCGTTAAGTCCCACGCTGGAGCAAGAAAGGTCCAGGCTAGAGAGGCGGACATATTCGAAATTTCGCAAGCAGAATCCAAACTTTTACGAGAATTAATAATCTGTTTCTAGAAACAAAGGATGTTACTACCAGCGGTTCCAGGTGAATGAGTAGCGCAGTCATTCACGAAGGGTCTCAATCCATTGAGTTCTGATGCCTCCCAAAAATTGAAAGAGAGTTTGCTTGAATTGCAGGCAACCACATGGGCAGATATCCACAATCACTATGAATCGAAGATAAGGATATAAGACGACCAACTCGGTTCTTCGGGGTCATCCAAAGGATGAGGTTGCGATAAAAATCAAGATAGGTTTAAAAGTGACTTTAATGCGTATCAGAGGTCCTCTAAAGGTTGTTTTTTGCCGTACGAGAGGGACAATGGGCGTAACATCAAAGGGTTTCAGTCGTCGGATAGGTCAGCTTCCGACAAAAAGGATGGATCATGGCCGGAATAACAGGACGTTACAAGAGAAAGAGGAGTCGGGATCCCGAAATTCCAGATATCCTAGGTTATCAGACTATAACTTTAACATCAGCTTGGTAGAGTTGGTGTCGGCGATGATAAACATAAAAAAAAAAAAGCACGGTTTTCGAAACCAATTCGATCGAATCCTAACCAGAGGGATCCTAGTTTATGGTGTGAGTTTCATGGGACTCACGACCATAGAACCGGGAACTGCCGATATCTTCGTGAAGAGGTGGAAACGTTGCTAAATATTTGCCATCTTAGAGAGTTTTTAAGTGATCACTCCAAAAACAATTATAGCCGAAGCCGGGACAATGCGGAGCCATCGAAGACAACAGTAGGGTCGCCTTGGATGACCATCAACATGATTTTTGGGGGAAACAAAATCAATGGGGTAACTTTTTCAGTAGCGAAGAAAAAGAAAGATATCGGTGACTCACAATAAAAGAGTCTGGTAACCTTCAGAGGATGACATCACCTTCACAGAGGAGGACGTTGACGGACTTCTTCAGCCACACAATGATACTTTGGTAATCTCTCTCAATGTTTTAGATTTCAAAATTAAGCTTGTTTTGGTTGATCCAAGAAGTTCAGCCAACATCATATAATGGAGAGTCCCAGAGCAAGCAAAACTAACTAGGAATATCATTCCGGCGACAAATCTCCTAGGTGGCTTCAACTTGACAAGTGTGAAAACCCGGGGAGAGATTCTGCTACCCACTCACGCTGAGGGTGTAACAAAGACCACCACATTCGAAGTGGTAGATGGCGATATGGGATATAATGTGATCCTCGGGAGGCCGTAGATACACGAGATGAAGGTTGTACCCTCAAGATATCACCAGCTGTTAAAATTTCTGATGCCAGAAGGAATCAAGCAAATAAGAGGCGACCAACCGGCAGCAAGGGAGATGAACGTGGTGACTATTTCCAGCATCAAGGGGAAAGACTCCAACAAATAGCAATTATAGGAACCGATGACTTCACCCTTTCCGAATGAAGACAATAAAGGCGAGGAGTCATCGGAATCCTACCAGGTTCTGTCATATTTTCAGGTACCAGAGGAGACGGATGCGACCAAGTCGACCGTGGAAGAACTCGAACAAATGGCTTTATCTGAAGAGTTTTTGGAAAGGAATTTTCATCTGGGAACAAGATTAAATACCGAGCTCAGGTTAGAATTTCTAAATTTACTTAAAGCTAACAGTGATTGCTTTGCGTGGTCGCACTCGGATATGACATGTATCCCATTGGAGGTAGCGGTAAACAAGCTAAGTCTAGATTCAATCTTTCCACCGAAAAGGCAAAAGAAATGCCCGATAGCAGAGGTCGAGAACAGGTTTGTTAAATAAAAGGTAACATGAGTACTCAATATCGGTTCGATCCGGGAGTTAAAGTATTCAGAATGGTTAGCAACGTAGTTATAGTACCAAAAAAGAATAACAAATTTAGAATATATGTAGACTATAAGGATTTGAATAAGGTGTGCCCTAAAGACTCATTCTCGTTGTCGAACATTGATCAAATGATTGACGCTACGCCCAGGCACGAGCTAATGAGTTTCCTTTATGCTTACTCAGGGTACAATCAGATCAAGATGAACCCGGAGGATCAGGAAAAAATATCTTCTCTCATAACAAACTTTGGCACATATTGCTATAATGTGATGCCTTTTGGGCTTAAGAACGTTGGAGCCACTACTTATCAAAGGCTCGTTAATAAATTGTTTGAGAATTGAATAAGCAAAACAATTGAAGTATATATTGATGAAATGTTAGTCAAGTCTTTGAATGCATGATATCATTTGAAACATCTCCTAGAGACTTTTGACATTTTGAGAAAGCATAACATGAAACTCAACCCGGAGAAATATGCATTCGGGGTTGGTTCCGCTAAATTCTTGGGGTTCCTAGTCTCACAAAGGGAGATCGAGGTAAATCCCAAAAAAATCAAAGCTATCGAGGACATTCCAGGCCAACTGGCAAGTGTGAAGGAAGTATAAAGACTAAACGGCAGGTTGGCGGCTCTCAGCAGATTCATCTCACGGTCCTCGAAAATGTGCCATCACTTCTTTTAATTTCTAAATTAGAAGAATGACTTCATATGGACTCCAGAATTGCAACAGGCACTGAACGGCCTGAAAAGATACATGTCCAACCTCCGTTACTGTCAAAATCAGGAGAAGACGAGCAGTTGCTGATCTATCTAGCGGTCTCAGAAGTGGCGATAAGTGTCGTTTTGGTCAGAGAATTAGAACGTATGCAATTTCATGTTTATTAAGTTAGTAAAATATTTTCAGGAATAGAGACTCATTATCCGCACATCGAGAAGCTTGTCTTGGCTCTAGTAGTTGCCTCTCGAAAGCTTAGGCCTTATTTTCAGTGTCACCCGATAGCCGTTGTGACAACCTTTCCCTTAGAAAATGTCCTTCACAAGCCTGAGCTGTCAGGCAGTTTGGCTAAATCGGCGGTCGAAGTTAGTGAATTCGACATCGAGTATAAACCAAGGACTGCAATTAAGTCGCAAGTTTTCGCTGATTTCAGTACAGGATTAATGCCTATGGCTGCTAAGGAAGTAATGTTGGAGACTATTTTCAATGTATGGACCCTGTTTATGGATGGAGCCTCTAACGTAAAAGGGTCCAGTCTCGGGGTAGTTTTAATTACGCCTTCGGGGGCCTAAAAAGAAAAGTTTAAATTTAAGATCGGAGGAAGCTAGTATGGTACCTGCGCCGAACAATGCATGCTATTATTTATCAGGAACTCCCCATAAAGGGAGCCCATCTTCTTCCATTCCTTCGCCGAAGCCAGCGGCTTCATATAATTGGCAAGCTTCACCGGCCTGGACAGGAGATGACACTCCTTTAAAATCGAAAGAGTGGAGCTTCGCCTTCCTTGGGGATCTTAAGAAGGTATAACATAGATGATCCCCAAGTTACCATAGTTAGGAGACCGAGGAGGATAGGCATCCCTTTCTTGATCAGCTGATGTCGGTGGAGGAGATGCAGTTAGTGCTAGTGGCGAAGGAGCAGCTGGTGTCGGTAGATGTGACATTGTTGGTGTAGAAGGAGAAGAAGTAGGTTTGGCAGAAGGGATGGTGATTGTTGCTTGATCAGTGGTTGAAGGCAGAATAAGCTCAAATCCGAACACCTTGGACCGGAGACAACAATGGGGGCCGAGAAGCGAGAGTTAGCATTCTCAACCAAGCCCATCTTACCCCAAAGTGCCTGAACGTCATGCGACGATGGGTTTTGAAGCTCCCCCGGCTGAGCATCTAGTTGAGCTAATACAGATCATTTTCTCCTTTGAAGGGGAACCTTTTCATCATTGGCTTCCCCTTTGTCAACGAGGACCACTATGGCCGGCTCGGATGGTATTTTCTTTACTCTCTTCTCCTGAGTCCTAGCCGAGGTGGAACATCTTTTCTTCGATTTCTTGTTCTCGGACCGGGGAATCCGAGAGAAGGCACCTTCACTGGAGGCTCGGGCAGATCCACGAGCTTTACTTCTAGCAAAGATTTTTTGCAACACCCTCCTGGCCTCCTCGGGGTCATCAAGGGTATCGACATCGGGGTAGATGACGGAACCCCTCGGAAGCCCTGTGTAAGACAAAAATAGAGTTAGCGATTTATTCATGAGATTTCTTATGTTCGAACAAGGATAAAAGAAAGAAAGCCTTTGGCTTACCATGGTGCTTGGCCTTCTACTTGTACTTGGGAGCTGTTTCCTTTCACCGATGGGTTTTCAGAGTCGTAATATCCAGAATTTTCTGAACCCATCGGTCCAGACCGGGAACCCGTTGTGGTTCCCAACACGTAGCTGAAACGAATGAAGTCAAAAAAGAGAAATTCAACAAAACAAAAAATTATTATTTTTACGAAGAAAGGAAATAAATATCCAAATACTTAGGGAATTGATTCCACGAATCGGGAAAAGTTGGAGTTTTGTCGGGATAATGTCCATGGTAGCAATAACAACGAACCGTTCCATTCATCCACAGTCGTTATCATCGTCTACACTGGTGAGAAGGGCGTGGTACCCCGTTTGCTGAAGTTTAATACTCCTCCACGGAAAAACTTAGGGGAGTAAAGATTAATCATATGTGTAAGAGTTAGGGTTTCTCCGATTTCAGTGCATAATTAACGAAGTAAGGCCACCGTCCGCCATACGGATGGACCTACTTGTACTAAGCAGACCTAATATTGGTGGCAAAATTCCAAAATTATTGGGTCGAGCCCTTCACTCGACCCCAAAGAGAAGGGACCCAAAGTAAAGAGATATGTGTAGACATACGTAAACCCTTCCCTGGAGTAGGTAACTCGCTCTACCATATCTGGGGCAAGGATTTTAACATTGGGGTAGTTGCAGTCCTCCTTTACGGTAGGGATACTAGAAGGGCGAATGAGGAGAGGCACTTGAAAATTGGCCAAAACCTGTGGCTTTGGAAATTTGCAGATGGGTTTTGTTCTTAAAGATCGGATGAGGTGCTAAAGATGGAGTGGAATGATGGTGTTAATAGTTGGGGGTTCAGACTCAGCGTTAGCCTATTTGGATTTGTTCCTCTTCGGACCTCCACCGAAGAGAAGACCAGTGTTCCCAAAAAGAAGCAGTGTAAGAAGACTAAGACATGATGATAGAAGATTGATAAAGATGTTATTGCTAAGAAAGTTGGAGGCTGTAAAAAAGTCCTAAAGAAATTCAGAGAAAGAGAGAGATTGTTAGAGTAGTAAAAGTGAAGTAAAAATGATAAGTAGTGAAAAAGATATAGACAGCAAAACTTGTGGTCATGATTACCTCGAAACCCGGTGAAAATACTTGCTTAATCACGGGACAACACGTGTTCGGAGTATTAAATGTGAGGAGACATGTGTCCTTTCAAATGTCAAAAACTGTTCAGGAACTTTCCCGCCAAGAAAAGAATTCTTATCTATTTTTCGGTAACGTTGAATTGCGTCATCGAAAAGTAAGGGGACTATCTGTATTGGGTAAAATTGATTGGTAACAGGTGACCGTATGATGGGATAACACGTGAAACCGAAGACAAGCAAAGGATGAATAAGAAGATAACTAGTACCAGGTGCAAAGTGTGTAACCGGTACAAGATGAATTCCGAAGGAAACATGACCAATAATAGAAGCACAAAAGTTTGGACATCGGATAGCATTCAACGTACGGCCGTTACAGAGAATATTTACATTCAAAGCCTGACGTTATGCACCCATCAATAACGCTTTTATTCACATTCAAAAAGAGCTTGATTTTAGGATCTTGTCTCCCTAGGAATAGCTATAAATATCAGATTCGTAACTCTTGTAAGGGGAGGATAGATTATGCGCACAAAAGCTATAACATATTGTTTCAAGCTCAATCAAAAGCATTTTTATCATTGTTCTATCATTATTACTATTCTTTCTCTAGGAAAGACCGGGCTCAGAATCAGGCTTGCTACTTTCCTTTTAATCTCAATCACTAATCTTATTTTTGTACTATTTATTGATCATTTTTTTATCAAATCGAATCGTTTTTCTATAAACCACATCACAAATTCAATTGTACCGTTTTACGGGTAAACATAGGTAAACTTTATTTGTTTGAAAATTTATCCTCAAGTGCATAACGTTTTTTAAATATGAGACTTGCGTTAACTTTAAGAGGTTAACCATTCACATTTAACTTAAAACCCAAGATGATCCTTAAATAGTGCCTTGTTAGATTTTTGCAAACTTTAGCCTGATGAGCAATTGAAATACCTTGCTAGAAAAGTTGAGCTTTGAAGTCTTCTTTGTAAAGTTCTAAGAATTGTAAAGAATCTCCATGAATTGCTTGATTGATGGACAAAGTGTATAAGAACATATGAAGTAAACTTACACAACATCCGACATGCAGGGGCTGATGCAATATAGTCCAAACGGGTTCAACTGGACCAAATATTTTTATAACAGAATATAATTTTTTACGCGAAAATCACTAAAATTTCAACAACTACTAAGTTCTAAACCCATACGTTCAAAACTGCAACAAATTCAGTGCCGAGAATATAAATATTGGATCCATCAAATTCATTTCTTGTATCTGCCTCTGCCTTGCAGCTACTCCTACCATTGCAAATATGCCGCGGTTTTGTCGCCAATAACGCCATAAACAATATCCACGTTAGCTTCCATTAGTTTCTTCATGAGAAAACTAGCCTTCTCTCGAGCTCTCACTGACCCTCTAACAGAAAGATCAGCTATCACAGATGAAAACTCAGGCAACCTCAGAGCATCTCTTATGCATCCCTCACTTTCATCAAATAAACGGAGTAGAATATCAGCAGCTCCCTCTTTACTCAACATGCACCTTCCCTTCAAAATTTCCAACATTGATAGCACAATTTGGTCTGTCTCTTTCAAAGCAGTTAGTCCCTCTTCAAATCTTGCAAGCAAGCATAGGATAGCCAATGATGTTCCAGCAAGATCCTCACAATCAGAACTTTCTACTAATTTGATCAGAATCGGAACTGCCCCCGCTCGGACAGCCACCGTGCAATTCCCATGAAACTGCACCAGTTCAACCAATGTGCTTAGGAAGTGATGGGAAGCAGGGCCTCTTGGTCTCGAGATTGCCTTTACGAGAGCCTCAACGGTTCCAGCCACTCCAAATTTTGCCTTGTTCTTATCTAGCATTGCCAAACTGCAGAGTAGTGATGCTGATATCCTACTTGGTTCAGCTGAAGTTGAGGATAGGATCACAGAGTTGAGAAACAGGATCTTATCCATGTCTGCTAGTGACTGCTTGAGATTAGGATTGAGTGAGAGGTTGAAGAGAATGGAAAGCGCGAGAAGTTGAATGGTTGAAGAGGAGGGAGACATGGATAGGCTGAGCAAGGTAGAAATGGAACCATCTGCTTGAGCTAACAAGTTCCTATTTTGAGGGCTCACCTTTGTGATTGAAGCTAAGGTTAGCAGAGCTTTCTGCTGATTTTCATGGGATTCAGATTGTAATGAACTAAGGCATTCAGCAATTACCTCCCGTGCCCTCATACTTGCCATTTATTCAGATGATTCAACTCCTTTCTGAAGGTTTTGTAGAGGATTAATCTTCTTTCATGAATGCACTACTCTATTTTGAACACCTAAGGGGCATGAGAACATCAACTTAACAATATAATGACAATACCGACGATGGCCTTCTATCATTGGATTCTCAACCTACAGGATATTTAACAAATTCGTTTGCATAAGAAGCCAATATAATCAGTCTCTGCTAAAGAAATGGATATTTCGCATCGTCGGCAATTCCAATACATGGGACTTCGATGATAGCATAGTTCTTTGCCTATATTGTAATTTAATCAGAAGATATAGTCAGCAACAGAGTATGCAGTCTTAGTATCACAATTCACACCAATCCAAGGACAATAAGCCAACTGACACTTCACAACCAAGTATTCACACCAATCCAAGGACAATAAGCCAACCGACACTTTACAACCAAGTTTGTCAACTAATGAATCACTAAAATATACCAACCTCATCAAATTCCAAGGTTGTTGACGCATTGAGTGAGCAGTAAATATCTCTTGGACCTATAGAGTTTGTGCTACTACTTAATATCGATACCATGGCAAGGAGATAAAACAATTTATATTCCTCATCGTATATTGAGGTTCTATAAAGCAAAAATGAGTCAGATCTAGTGAAATATTCTTAAAAGGATCAATAGCACCTTAGACATTTTTATGCTCTTTAAATCAGTTGCTACGAGACAAGACACCAAAAGCTGTTCATTTAACAATACGGGCATTTAAACAACATACAAAGTGCAAGGAACATGAAGCTGAATGGTGCCTCATAGGTTGTCATTTCACTTATATGTTGCTCAGTTGGGAATTAAAGCAACAACATTACAATGATGAATAGAAATGATTATCACAACCATGAATCAAATATATAATCAAATGTAAGTAAAGAAGGTACAGCAGTAGTGAACTAGTAAAACATTTGAAGTTGGCACAAAAAATAGCCAATCATTATTTAAGAATAATTTGGACAGGTTAAAAGAAAATCCAGCCTCTGGTATGACTAGTCCATGGAAGCAAAAAATCAATGTAAATTTACTGAGGTTCACTAGCTAAAGTTTCAAGTTTGACCTCTTCATTAAGTATGAAACAGTCTGTGTTTTCCAGCCGTCAATATTCTCCTCATCCTCAAATGAGTTTATTTCTAATGCCAAAACCTATAACTCAACTTAGTGATCATCTCCATGCCCATCGGGAGGCCCTCCAAGCCCAACAACATCTAGCTGTAAATATCAAATCAAGTAGTTAGTTTGTGTAGGTGTAATTTAGAAAAATCCAATATCAGTAAAATGTTTCTTGAACACTTCAGAAGGATTCATGCATCTGCAGATTGTAGTAGTGTGACCTCTGACCTACCTTGAAGTATTGAGAACAGACAGGGCACTCGTGAGGCTTGCCTTTTTCCAACCAAAACCAGACCACATCATGCTCATCTTCTGTTGAAAAAGAAAAGGCCAAAATAGATTCAGCAAAATGAGGTTTCTTCAGTACATTTATGTTAATGTATGCAGAAGAAAAGCAGGGGAGGGAGAACAAGAAAGCTAAAAAGCCCCCCTTGTTCATAGCCAAATAAAAACACCAGTTTGAAAAAACGAAGAGCTAACCAACCTCCTTCAGCACCAGGGCATCCAACTATTCTTTTGTCATAGACAGACTTAACAACTGCAGGTGCTTCCTATGGAAAAGGCGTATAGTTCAGTTAGTATTCTCGTGTGTTTGAAAATATACTTAAAAACATGCTGTTGCTGAGTAAAGTACTAAAATTATGCTACATAAAGTGACTTCCACAAAAGGTAGTTAAAGTAGATATCTAATATTATACCAGATTCCAGATATACTCTTGTGGAGTTGTATTGTTCAAGGAAGTGACATTAAAGAGTTAGCAGAAAATTGTTAGTTATGTGTAATAAGAAATTAAGAGACTAATGTCTACCTTGAATTTTGGTTGTCCTCAAAACATGATAGTGATAGAACAAAGGCAGTAATCCAAAGTAATCACCATCACAGTCATTACAGAGCTCCTTTTTTTTTCTTCTTTTTTCTTTTTTTTGCATTAGCAGTTAATTCTTGGAGGTGAACTTGACTATCATAGGTGGGATGTCTTTTGCATCACTAAACTAGGTTCGCGTTGAACTGATTAAAGTTCACAAAAAATTGAAAAATTATAGCTGGTTCTAATGTCTCATAAGAAAAGGAGACCGGAGAATTCGAAAGAAGTCTCGACGCATTATTCATAGCCATCATATCGGAAAGAGAAGGAGCAATGAATATTAAGGACTACAGGCTTATAAGTCTAGCGCGAAGCATCTACAACATAATATCTAAGAAGTTTTTTAGTAGATTGAAGAAAGTGTTGGATGAGACAGTGTTACATCTCAGAATGGGTTCGTACAAATGCTAGACACGGCTTTGGTGGCAAACGAAGTGGTTGGCTCCAGAAGGAAGTAGGGAGAGTCGGAGATCTTGCGTAAACAGGATCTTAAGAAGGCATAGGATCATGTGAATCGAGAGTTCTTAGACTAAATAATGTTGAAGATGAGATTCAGAATTAGGAGGAGAAAGTGAATCAAGTTCTGCATATCAACTGTCACTCTCGATCCTAGTGAATGGGAGCCCATGGGGTTTCATTAGCAGCTCGAGGAGCTTGAGACAGAGGAACTTGTTGCCTCTCATGCTATTCATCTTGGTATTTGAAAAACTTACAATGATGGATAGAATTATGGTAACTGGTCACTTGAGGGGCTACTCTGCAACAATCAGGGGACAAGGGTTTCACATCTCATGTTCGCAGATGACACTTCTGTTTTGTGTGAAGCAAAAATTTACCAGTTAAATTTTCTTGGAAGGGTTCTTACGTGGTACGAGGATGTGCAAGCCCTAGATCAACCTCAAGAAGTGTGAGATTATTCCAATAGGTGAAGTGGATTGTAATGACACGACCGGTCGTTTTGAGTTCTAGCGCGTCGTTCGGCGGTTTGAGGCTTTGAGTAGCTTCACTTCAGGTATTATGACTTGTACGTGTGGTCGGAATTGAATTTTGGGAAGTTCGGGATTGATTTGGAAAGAAAATTCTAATTTCGGAAGCTTTAACTTGGGAGAATTGATTAAGGTTTGACTTTCAGTAAACAACCTCGGAACCGGGATCGGAAGGTTCCAATGGGTTCGTAATGATGATTTCGGACTTGGGCGTATGTTTGGGTTGAGTATCGGATCACCCGGGAGCATTTCGGCGTTTATTATGGAAAGTTAACATTTTGAAAGTTTAAGAATTTTCTAAGTTTGGTTTGGAGTGGGCTTTGGTGTTACCGATATCCGTTTGGATTCCGAGCCTTGGAATAGGTTCGTATCGTGAATTGTGACATGTGCGCAAAGTTTGGCGTCATTCCGGAATGTTTTTATATGAATCGGATGCGTTCGTCGAAGTTTGGAAGTTTGAAAAGTTTAAAAAAGGATCCCGATCGTCAATTCGTAGTTTCGATGTTGTTTGGCGTGATTTGAGGCCTCGACTAGGTCAGTGTCGTGTTTTGGGATGTGTTGGTATCTTTGGACGGGGTCCCGGGGGACCCCGGTTGCGGATCGGATCGAAAACTGATCGAGCTTGGAATTTGAGGACCTGCTGCTGCTGCTGAAATCTGGTGCAATCGCACCTGCGGAAAGAGTGGCTGCAGGTGCGGTCACGCAGGTGCGAGGATGCAATCGCAGGTGCGATATTTAGTGGGGGAAATCTGGAGCGCAGGTGCTAGGATATGTCCACACCTGTGAAGCCGCGGATGCGGAGAAGAAGCGCAGAAGCGGAGGTTGGCCAAGAAGGCCTGGGCTGCAGAAACGACCAAGGACGCGCAGGTGCGCGAGCGCAGAAGCGGAATGCGAGCTGGGCAGCTGGGGTAGCAGAAACGGGCGACCTTCGCACGTGCGGGAGCGTAGGAGCGTGAGTTGTGTCCGTAGATGCGGATTTGCCTGGCCTTAGAGGAAACCGCACCTGCGATGGAATTGTCCGCAGGTGCGACTGTTTGGCCGCAGGTGTGAAGGTCGGGCTAGGCAATGTGGTTTTTAAAATAAGGGTTTGGCTCATTTCCACTTCATTTTGTCCATGGGAGCCGATTTTGGAGCAATATTGGAGTGTCATCTTCATCATCTATTATCGGGTAAGTGATTTCTTCACATTGTGAGTTAAATACATGGTTCATATGTGGATTTAAGCATGAGAATTAGTAGAAATTTGGAATTTTGGTAGAAAACCTAGAAATTGGTATTTTAGGATTTTGACCACGAAATTGGACATGGAATTAGGAGTAAATTATATATTTGAGTTCGTGGTGTTATGGGTAAGGTTTATCTTCAAAATATTTCGGAATCCGGGCACATGGGACCGATGGTTGACTTTATCAACCTTTCGAGCGGAGTTGGGGATTGTTATTAATTGATTAATTATGGGTAATGCACATTTGTTTGACTAGTTTTGAAGAGACGGGCATCGGGTTGAGGTGTTTGAATGGCGTAGGAGCCGGTTATGGAACTTCGGAGCGAGGTAAGTCTTATGTCTAACCTTGTGAGGTGGAAACTACCCCTTGGTGATATTTATTGTTATGTGCAACTAGTTGTGGGTGCTACGTACGCACGAGGTGACGAGAGTCCGTACGTAGCTAAAGCATGTTTATGTCCGGGTAGACTTAGGACTTTATCATGTAATAATTAAATTATTTGAACTCGTTCTGCTGGCTTAATTAATTAAAGTTATAACTGAAGTTGATTTAGAAATAAATATATGTATAATAGGCCGAGCTTTAACACTTTGAGTTGTGGGCGAGTTATTTGAGAAGCGTAAAGATTATATTCGTTATGTGCTCATATACTGTATTGTAAACACGTGTCTCGTAATTCGGCAACTTCTTTCCTTTCTTGTGGAGCGGGTCGAACGCCTCGGCAGTATATAGATGCATTTATGGTTCGTGCCGCAACTCGGTAGTGTACACATTATTCTGGATCGGGCCGAACGATCTCGGCGAAAATCGTGCGTTATAATTCTATTAGTTCGAATATTCACGAGATAAACCTTCCATTAATGCCTGGCGTTTTATATGGTATTCCTTATTATTTAAGTTTGACACTTGACATTCTCTGAGCTGTTAAGGTAGAATACAAGATCTAGAAATTTATGCTTTAAAAGAAGTAATTGGAAGATTATGTATTTTCAGATTTACCCCATCATTGTCGTATGCTTCATACCTGCTTATGTTTTATTATATTGCTTTATTGGACCTTTAGTAAGTGTCGATGTCGACCCCTCGTCACTACTTCTCCGGGGTTAGGCTAGATACTTACTGGGTACGCGTTGATTTACGTACTCGTGCTGCACATCTGCACTAAATGTGCAAGATCTGACAGTTTCACTTGATGATCACCTTGGCGCGTAGACGCACCTGTTGAGGAGACTTCATGTGAGCTGCATTCCAGGCTACGCACCGCAGTCCACCGAGTCTCCATTGTACTGATTAATTTATTTTGTCTTATTACATTCGGGACAGATGTTGTATTACTATTGTACTCCTTAGAAAATGTTCATGCACTTGTGACACCGGGTTTTGGGGGTTCCCACTGGTTGTTCTTTATTGTAGTTCACGTAGTTATTATCATTTTACCCTATACTATTTAAGTAATGGAGATTATGATTTTGAAAGTAACAAAATGAGTAAATAAATTGATAATCAATGTTGGCTTGCCTGACGGCGTCATTAGGCGCCATCACGACCTATAGTTGAAGTTGGGTCGTGACATGGATAATACTGCGCGATTAGCACACGTGCTCGATTATAGGGTTGGAGCTCTTCCAAGTTCCAACCAATTATCTTGGCTTACCTTTGCATGCTCCCAATAAAGACCAAGCAACATGGAGCCTGGTGTTTAAGAGTGTTTAAAAGAGGCTAGCATCATATCAAAAGAGGTATATATCAAAAGGAGGGAAGGAAGTAGACTCTGTCGAGCATCCCTATGTATTTTATGTCATTGCCGCACCAAGGAATGTCACGGGTAAATTGGAAGGCTCCAAAGGAACTTCCTATAAGACTCCACAAATGGGGCTAGGAAGTTTCTCTTAGTCAACTAAGAGGACGTTACATCTCCAACGAAATTGGGGGAGAGGTGTCTTAGGGATGAAAGATCTCTAAGTTTTTCAACAAGGTCGTATTAGAAAAATGGTTATGGAGATTCAGGATTGAGGAGCACGCTCTACGAAGGAAGGTGATAGCAAAAATGTGTGAAATTTTGAAACGGGGTGGAAGACTAAAACATCGCACCTCCTTTTGGGTGTGGAATTTGGAGAAATATTATAAAAGGATGGAAAGACTTCATAGGCAGCATAATCTTCACATTGAGGGAAGTTGTGATGCTCACGGAGGGCCGACTGATAAAGGCGAGTCAAGATGGACCGGCAGGCTTCTAGGCTGGCAAGCTTTAGAAGAAGGGGTGCACGTGTCACCTAGGCGAATCCTACATCGGAATGGGTAAGAGGGAAGTGAAGAGTTGTATAAGGCATGACACAAGTTCACATAGTACGCGCGCTTTTGGGGTTCGATGTGGCGTAGCCCGAAAGACATCCGTGCAGGCCTAGGCCCAAAGTGGACAATACGTTCCATGGGCTTGGGTCGTGACAAATATAGTATCAGAGCCGAATCTCCCTTGGTACGATGGTGGGGCAAATCTCAGCGAGGTCGCTGAGTTCCGGGGGAAGGGGGTAAATGTAAAGCCCATGACGAAGGACAGGCTGATGAGGGATGTACTTTCAAGGTTTTGCACCTCTCAAGCACAAAGAAGAGAGAAAAACATAAGCACCCCGCTAAAGGTTTTCACAAAAGTAGCGAAAACGTTCTTCCAACTCACGAGAGAAGAATCAACAACAACAACAACGACCCAATAAAATCCCACAAATTAGGGTCTGGGGAGGGTAGTGTGTACGCGGACCTTATTCCTACCCTGATGGGGCAGAAGGTGAAAATAAAACAAAAAGAGACAATTCATCAGTATCGTCAACAGAAACCATAGAGATAGTAACAGCATCATAAAAATCATAAAATAGATGACATGCAATAACAATAACCAGTAATTAAGACCTGGGGCTATAAAAAACAGATAAGATAGTGTGGACTCAATATTAACCACAAGCCGTCTAAGATCAAACCAGCCTCACCCCCGGTATGAAGTAGAAAAAGCTCGATTACCCCTAATCTACAACCCTAATGCTTGACCTCTAGATCTTCCTATCAAGGGCTATGTCCTCGGAAATCTGCAACTGTGTCATGTCATGCCTGATCACATCTCCCCAATACTTCTTAGATCGCCTTCTACCTCTTCTCGTACCCACCAAAGCCAACCGCTCTCACCTCTTCACCGGAGCATCAAGGCTTCTCATCTACACTTGCCCGAACCATCTGAGCCTCGCTTCCCGCATCTTGTCATCCACAGGGGCCACGCCCACTTTCTCCTGAATATCTTCATTCTTAATCTTATACATCCTAGTGTGCCGGCACATCCACCTCAACATCCTTATCTCTGCTACCTTCATCTTTTGGATATGAGGGTTCTTAACCGGCCAACACTGTCCAATACAAATTTGGCCGGTCTAACCACCGCTCTATAAAACTTAGCTTTGAGTATCGGTGGTACTTTCTTGTCACACCAGACTAAAGATGCTAGCCTCTATTTCATCTACCCCACCCTTATACAGTGAGTGACGTCCTCGTCGATCTCTCCGTATCCCTGTATAACCGACTCAAGGTACTTGAAACTACTTTTCTTGGGGATCCCTGTATAACCGACCCAAGGTACTTGAAACTACTTTTCTTGGGGATGACCTGTGATCCAAGCCTCACGTCCATGCCTAATTCCCTCGACCCAGCGCTGAACTTACACTCCAGGAACTATGTCTTAGTCCTGCTCAACTTGAAACCCTTAGACTTGAGGGCCTGTCTCCAAACCTCCAACCTCTCGTTGACGTCGCCTCGCGTCTCATCAATCAAAACTATGCCATCAGCAAATAACATACACCATGCACTTCCCCTTGAATATGGTATGTTAGTGCATCCATCACCGAGGCAAATAAGAACGGGCTAAGCGTATATTCTTGGTGTAACCCCATAACAACCGGAAAATGCTCTGAATCGCCTCCCACAGTCCTAACCCTAGTCTTAGCTCCATCATACATGTCCTTGATCGCTCTAATGTAAGCTACCGGCACATCCTTTGCCTCCAGACATCTCCAGAGCACCTCCCTAGGGACCTTGTCATATGCTTTCTTCAAGTTAATAAACACCATGTGCAGATCCTTCTTCATATCCCTGTACTCACGAGAGAAGAATGTAAGATGAAAAGAACCTTACCCACTCGTTCTTTAATCCCGCAAAATTGCAAGATGCGTTGAATAAAGGAGGAAGAATGAAATAAAAGATAAATCACACTCCAGGTACTTTGTATTAGTCCTGCTCAACTAGAAACCCTTAGACTCGAGGGCCTGTCTCCAAACCTCCAACCTCTCATTGACACCGCCTCGCATCTCATCAATCAGAACCATGTCATCAGCAAATAACATACACCATGGCACTTCCCCTTGAATATGGTGTGTTGGTGCATCCATCACCAAGTCAAATAAGAACGAGCTAAGCGCAGATCCTTGGTGTAACCCCATAACAACCGAAAAATGCTATGAGTCGCCTCCCACAGTCCTAACCCTAGTCTTAGCTCCATCATACATGTCCTTGATCGCTGTAATGTAAGCTGCCGGCACACCCTTTGCCTCCCGACATCTCCAGAGCACCTCCCTAGGGACCTTGTCATACGCTTTCTCCAAGTTAATAAATACCATATGCAGATCCTTCTTCCTATCCCTGTACTCACGAGAGAAGAATGTAAGATGAAAAGAACCTTACTCACTCGTTCTTTAATCCCGCAAAACTGCAAGAAGCGTTGAATAAAGGAGGAAGAATGAAATAAAAGATAAATTACGTTTTTGAAGCAAGAGCTGAGAAAAACTAATCACCGATGTTTATTTTCAGCATATTGAACCCTTTAAATAGGCCTTACAATGAGTAAAATTAATAAGATTAAGAAAAACTAATCCTAATTAAACTAGAATAAGAATAAGGCTAAGAAAATATATCCTAACTAAAATAGGAAAAGGAATCCTAGTAGGAATGGACTACCAACTAACAATCCTAGTTTGACTAGAACTACAAATATAATCCTACTAAAACAAGAATTAAATTACTAGGAAACAAGAAGTAAGAAATCCTAATCTTTACGGAAAAGAAATTTTAATCTTGAACGGATTCTTGGACTTCTTGAATTACTTGGATTCTTGGCCTTGTTGATCTTGCATCATTCTCCCCTAGTTGAAAAAGACTCGTCCTCGAGTCTAACAGCTTCCATAAATGGCGCAAAATTTGCTATAACAAAGAGTGAGGACCCAACACTCACCAAGTTTCAAGTTACACTTTGCTAGCTTATCATAGAGCTTATTCATGTTGTAAGCAAATTTAGCATGTGGTCGAACTAAATCCCACTTTCTAACTTTTAACTTTCTACCAAACCTTTTCCATGTAATCTTTCTATGTAGACTCGCAAACTTCAGCTTACAATATGAAGTTATTGGTGTCAGAACTTCATGAAACTTAACTAACTCTATGTCAAGCTTTGAATTAAACATATAGATCAACGCTCTTCTTGAGACTGCATCAATTGCTATACTTGAACACCAACAGTCACTTTGATGATGGCCATATATATTTATGAGGTGAAGACATTTTGTTTCTCCGATATACCTCAAACTCTCCTTTATCCACTTCTTTGTAGATAATTTTTCCTCTTGTTCTAGCATATTTTTATGGACTTTAGAATTAATGCAATATGTTGCCTTGTTTGGAACAATAGAGTCAACAATCAAGTTAATATTGTGTTGAGCATCTCTGAAAGGCGGAAAGTCAATGACACACATAGTTGGGTTCTCTAATGGATCATCATAAAACTTCGGTAGTAACTCCTCAATTTGCGGATCCAATGCTTGGTCCTCGCTTCTTTGATATTGGTCTTCATCAATTTCGTCATTTTCCTTCCCTTGATTATCTATCATATTAGGCATGGTACCTTGGTACTCTTATGTTTTGGTCAACTTCAACCTCTTCAACTTGCTCAATATATCTTGCTCTACGTAGTTGAATTAGTGGATATCGAAGTGGTATATGTGGCGGTAGCACGGGTATATTATTTGGTGGTGGAGGTTGTAGGCGTTGTGGCGGATTTGGTAGCTGGTTTTGAAGTACCAAACCTTCAACCAATTTGGTCACATGCCCCATTGATTCCGTCAAGCTATCTAGCTGCACTTTAAAGCTATTTAGTTGCACCTTAATTTCTTTATTGTCTCGTTTAAGAGTTGTAGTTCTAAATCTCGGAATTTTAAACTAGGCTAACAAGCTTCTGAAGAAATGGTGCACATATCACCTTAGGCGAATCCCATATCGGAATGGGAGAGGAAGGTGAAGACCTTTATAAGGCATGACACAAGCTCACATGGTACGCGCGCTTTTGGGGCTCGATGCGCAGAGGCGTATCCATGATTTCAAGAGGATGGGTGCACTATTACTTCTTTTTTTTATTCTTACACAATGTTAGTTACCCGTTTTAATTCGTCGTTTGATTTGATTTTATTACCATGCTAGAACTTGAACGAGTAAGCTATAGTTTATATCACTATCACAAAAAAAAATTATTTTATTTTCATCAGTCCTTGAATAGTTTTCCTACATTGAAAATGATCAATAGCGACATTATTATTTATAGGTACAAATATCTTAGTTTTATGTAGCAAAATTATACAACTCAAATGCAGAATGGTAAATGAAGAAAAGAGGAAACTTGAAACTATAGAGATTCAACACTAAATTAGAATCTCGATTTGTTTTGAGTTTTGAAACTTCATGAATAAACCATAAAAAGAAAAGAAAGAAAAGGCAAACAAAAGAACCCAAATAAAAATAGGAAAATTGAAATTAAATTAAAAAAATCTCAAAGAGTAAACACAAAAGAATAGAACAAAAGGGGGGGGGGAACAGAAGAAGAAAAAGAAATAGAAATAGAAAATTGGAACCTAGTAAAAATAGGTCAAAGAGTGTTAAACGAGAAAAGAACAAATGGAAAAAATAAAGAAATAGAAAAGAAAGAAAGAAAGAAAGTAAAAAAAAATTTAATTCAAAAAAAGGGCATGAGTTTCGATCCCTCAACCTAGGAGTCAAAGGGGCACACATTAGCCAGTGCACCAAAGAGCTCTGTTGAGCATGGGGCACACATTAAAATATAAATACATCTACCAAAAATAACCAATGATGCACATAGCCTAGGGAGAGGAGCATGGGTTCACGTGATCCGTCCCTATACCCATAGATCCACCCCTGTCGATGCGGCGTAGAGCCCGTTTGGATTGGCTTATTTTAAGTGACTTTTAAGCCAAAATAGATTTTAAGCCATAAGTTAGGAATTCTACAAAATGGCTTAAAAACTATTTTGGCTTAAAAGCACGTGAAATAAGCCTATCCAAACGGGCTAGTAGCCCGAAATGCAAATCCGTGCGGGCCTAGGACCAAAGCGAACAATACGTTCCATGGGCTTGGTTTGTGACAGAAGCATAATCAGTTTTTGGAATCACATGTGCTGTGGAGAAGAGACGTTAGATTCACATCCCAAAAAATACAGTATCTCAAGCAAGAAAGAGATCATAGGCGACAGATTCATATATGATGAGCGTAATCAAAATGTTCAACATACATATTGATCATTATCTTCTGATTATTTTTTCCTGGTTTTCCACCCATACCCCTATTGGGGCCTCGACTTATTCGGATTTGCACCCCCTAAGGCCCATTAAAGGGGAAACAAAAAAGCAGTGAAGTTAAAGAATGAGCTCCTGCATACTTCACTTTTCACTGGAAGGAATTTCACCACAGAATTTGTCTCGGAAATATATACTGCTTTTGTTAAAGTCCAAAAAATAGAATTAAGTACGAGTTAACTCGGGGCAAGTGAAATATGTATTCAGCTAATCAAAGTCACCAATATTAAAGAGTTGTGGACTTTTATAGATGAATAAAATATAAACCTGTTTGACAAAGTCAAGTATCTTAAATGAATTTTCCTTTAAAGGCAGTCAAGCTTAGTATTCTCCAATTTAAGGTAGCCACAATCACTCAACCACATGCGCTAATCCTCTGGGTTTATGCAGTCCCATTTCAAAGTGCTCAATTGAACTCAAGAGGTCACAACTGAATTGGGTTACTCAGTCTAGTCTAACCAACACCTAATTGGTCTGCAGATCAACCTTACCTGTCATAACACACACACTAAATAATCTTGCACATGTAACCTACAGTTCAACAGTTGCACATATGTTAATCAACTACAAGAAACCTTCATATCTTGTGTTCTTAATCTTAACCTCTCAGAACACCACAAATATTAATATCCAATATAAGAATTACTTCAAGATGTAAAACAAAGGTTGAACAAATACTAACCTTGGTACCAAATGGTCCAACTGGATAATCCATCTCCAAAATATCTCTCCCCTAAATTCAAAACCCAATTAGTCAGAACGTCATTTCATAAATTAATAAATATCAATACTCGATAAAAAGAAAAATCAGTTCAATCAAAATAATAGAAGTGTTCAATTCTACATACTGATTCCAATTATAAATTTGAGGTTTGGATTCTTTTAGCTCGCTTAATCAGTATTTTCAATTAAACCACCACTTCCATCAACAAAATCATCTTCATTTACTGTACATAAAACTCACGTTTAATGAAAAATGACTTATCCGCTTATAAAGCTGAAAAAATCTTAATCAAAACATTATAATAATCAGTTACCTAATCAAAATTATTCTCAGAATGCAACCCAAATAAGACCTAAAATCTAATTAATCAAGAATACAGGTTGAACCAGATAAAATCCAAACCAAACAGGCTGATTAGTCCTGGTCTAAACATACGTGGATATATATACCTGAAGCTCAGCCTCAAGTTCTTCACGCTCATGCCCAGTGGCAATTGGCATTAAGTCTTCAACTCTCTTGTTCTTTGATAGAAACTCTGTGCTCATTTCAAGGGTCAATTCAGTTTCAATTCAAAGTAATAATAAATGTAGAGATAAAGAGGGATAAAGGGGATTACCGGAATGGGAGAAGAGGGTAGTGGTTTGCTGAAACGACGGCGTAGTGGAGGGAGAGGGAGAAGAGTTGAGGGACCGAAATGCTGCGCCCCATTTGTGGAGTCTTTGCACATATTGGAGCTGCTGCGACGAAACCACTCTCCTCCGCATTGTTCTTTCGTCGCCGGTAGACTCACTCAATGCTGCTCTGTGTGCGTGAGAGAGAGAGAGAGTGTTTTCAAAAATAAAAAAGGAACCTTCCTCATTGAATGGGTTATTTTATTTGAGAAGGTCAGTTTTGGCCTTATACAAATCAGAAATTGCTTAATTTTGCCATCGAATAAATTTTTGATTCATTCCTGCATTTATACTAAAGACTACTACAATTACAAGAAAATACATATGACTTCACATCATAACTAAAAATGATTCATATTTTTAAGTTTTACTTAGAGTTAGATCCAGAATTTAAAGTTTATGGGTTTATATATCAACCTTAAGTAAATATACAATAACTAACTGGGTTCACAACTAAATATTTATGAATATTTAGTTAATTATTTAATACATATACAGGGTATATGCAAAAGCTACTAGGTTCACGGGAACCCACGTATAATAGGGTGGATCCGCCCCTGATTTTTCCCGACCTAGCCTATATTGTTCATATTTTGAAAGGACTAGTAAAAGCATAGCTAACACACCCTATTTCAAAATCTGTTTTCTTACACCACTACTTCTAAAAGCTATGGAGTTAAATGTAGTTGGTCAAGTTACCCATTATGTTTGATGGTACTACAAGAAAAGCTTACTGCTAAAACTAAGAATATTTTTGTTAAGAATATTTAGTTTTTTAATTTCTCTTTTTAATCTTTGAGTTAAATTTTAGATTTGGGTTTTTAGAGTTGGTTAGTTGTTTGGATTGAGTGTTGCTCCAATTGATTGAAAATATCAAGAGGAATTCAAAACTTAAATGTGAAGTCCTTTGCAGTAGATTTGAGATTTAAGTTAAATTTCAGAAGAGGATCAAGGAAGAAGACGAAGTTAGTTTTTGTATAATGATGTATAATTTTGTATAATAGTGTATATGGGTGTATAAACACCTCTTATAAACTATTATACACCTTTATACAAGTATATGTAGACGAACTTCTTTCACGATTTTCAGTTGCAATTCTTGTTCAAAGCCAGACCAAATCTCCATTAAAATGACTTCAAATTTTATATACAATCTCCTTATACTATTTCTAACAAGTCTAACTAACACCCAACTCCAAATTTCTCACAAGACCGGAGTCGAATACTAAACTCATTTATTTAAGCTTGTTCAACAATGGTGGACCTGTCCAAATCTTTATTAAATGACTTCAAATTTTGTATACAGCCCCCTTATACTATTTCTAACAAGTTTAAACAAACATCCACTCTAAATTTCTCATAAAGCCAGATTTGAAATTGAAAATCACTTATTTAAGCTTGTTCAACAATGACGGATTACCTTAAAAATCTAATTTTTACCCCCAAAATAGATTTGGTTTGTTGAAATAATGTTTGAGTCACAATTACTAATTTGAATATAAGATTAAAATCTTGAGTATTTTTTATAAGAATAAATTAAAAGGTAATTTCGAGAACCTATTTGGAGTTGAATATTGAATTTTAGCCTATTATTTTTGGGTTACAACTTACAACTCTATAAAGTTAAATACGGGCCATTTAGTTGCAATATATGTGTATGAGTTGTATTTATGTGTAATTTTCTCATTTTTAAATTGAGCTCCGATATGAAATGGATGGATTTCACATATTCAAATTCTTTAAAAAAAATTACCCTAAGTTTTTTTAACTTCTGCTTAAAATTACCCTCGAGTTTGAACTTCATTAGGTTTTAAGGGGAAAAGTTTAATAAAGAACAAGTTGTTCAATGAGTCAAATTTGAACCTTTTCCCGTTTTTCAATTAATAGCTCCAACCGAAAAAATTACATGAAGGAGAAAAATATGCTAACCTTACCTCCTTATGTTTAAAACAAGCATAGTTTTTACTAGGCAAAATGGCCTCGTGGCTACTTAAACTTGTATCAGTTTGCGAACCCGATAAAAAAACTTATATCTTTCCCATTTTAATACATCAACTTGATGGATTGAATACAAATAAACACGTTTGACCGTTTACCATACTTATGTGGCAACAACGGGTTGACGTGGCCTAAGTGTGTGACAATCACACTGATAAAGCGCGTTAGAATAGAATTTTGGTGGAAAAAATACTAAAAATGGGAAAAGAAAACATCAATTACAAAAGAAAAGATTAAAAAAGAAAGAAAAAACTCCTAAAGAAGGAAAAGGAAAAGAATCTACTCCCTACCCCTACGCCCCTGCTCGACTTTTCTTTCCCTTATCCTCCTTTTTCCCCTTTCCTGAATTTTTGCTCTTTCCCCGCCGGCGTCATTTCCGTCCACAAACCTCTCCTATCCAATCTTACCCTTTAAAAAACCACCACAACTCCATCAAATCAATACCATTACATCATCCTCCTGACCATCGGAAAAGTTTTATAAGAAAAAATTCTACCACAACAACCTATATTTTCAATCTTGACCATTAAAAATCACCTTAAATCTAAGACCACCAGAACCTTCATCGCAGACGACTATAATCGGCAAGCACCACCACAAAAATCAGCACACGACCACCATCATATTTTACCATAAAAGAGGGAGCTTATGGCCTAAAATACTTCACCAGCGTCTACTTATCTCTGTTCACCTCTCTTAGATAACACCCAAATACACTACAAACACTTCTCAAACATCTGAAATTAAATTTATAGAAAAGTAAGTTTGTTCTCTGTAGATCGTTCTTCCGGCCAACTCCACCAGAAATATTAGCCACTGTTTGGTGATGGCGTTGATGAACCCACATATCTCATTTTCATTTATGGTGACCCTTCCCCGCATTCTCGAAGTTGTTATGCCAGTTTGGACACCTCCTAAGCACTATTATTGTATTCAATTTGTGGTTCTCACTGATGATTGAAGGTTATGTCTTAGAAGGTTCACTATTGCTATGGTGAAGAGGAAGAGATGAAAAGAAAAGAAAAGAAAATAAATTTAAAATATGGTAAATTGTGTTTTTTTAAAAGTAGGCCCCACATTTTACACATATCAAAGAATAAAAAGCTTAGTATATAACGTGTCATCCATGTCATAAAGAGCGAAGACCACGTTCAATCAGCAAAAGTACAAATTTAAGTGGCCATGAGTTATTTTTTCATTCTACTATTATTAGAACATATACAACCGTGTTTTTTAGGTTATTGAAATCTTCATAGAGATGGGTGCATGTTTTCTGCAATTACACATTAATTATTCACTTTCTCAATTTTGTTCTTCTATTTAGACTTTAGAGTGGCTTTATTTTAGTTCGTTTTAATTATTTTAGATTTTTTCCTGACTCCATAAGATTATGTTGCCCTATACAACATCAAAAACTAGTGCGGAATGACCGTTTCTCATATTACTTCCCATTATTTTATTATTTTTTCTTAGCTAGATATCTAGAACTTTAGGATAGCATATATGCTTCCCAAACAATTCTTTCAACATGTGTTCACTGTTCAGTCTAACGTAAAATGCTTTCATAGTAAATATTCTTCGTGAAAAATATTTAGTATTAGAGAATACTAGTATTATTACCCGCGAGATGTACGTACATAAACCTTATCAAATTACAATTTGGGGTATTTGGATTATGTGTAATAAATTACAATTTGGGGTATTTGGATTATGTGTAAACCTTAAAATTAAACCATCTATATAGAAATTATAAATAATTATTTGATTTTAATTAAGAAGCAGGACACGAAACCATTTTTAAAATCTCATAGCGGATAACCTGTTTTCTTTTTTTTATATTTTAATAATGCAACCCCTTAATTTTGACCCTTGTATTATATTTTACGGTCAATATTAAAGAATACTAAACATGTAACGTTGTGATCTGTCTTATTTGAGCACATTAAATTATATTATTTTAACAAAATTCTTACTAACACTTTATTTTTTATTTCAAATTCAAATAAGTCTTATCCTTCTACATTTCTAGACATATTTGTTTTCTCTTTTTTGTTCCTTGCTTATAATTTTTGCATTATTTGTTACTTAATATTGTTATAATGTAATGTTATTTTTTATTAGCTTATAAATTGACTTAATGTCTTGGTTATTACACTTTTAATAATCATCAATAAATGTATAATTTTTTTATTCTTGAAATTTAATGTATTTTTACACTATTATTCTCTTACTCGGATCTCTTTCATCATTTAAATATATTAATAATATTTTGAGTATTATTTAATAATTTTATTTATTTATTTTTAAATAAATTTAAAAATATAAGTATCCTCGCACGGTCACGACCCAAACTCACCTATAGGTCGTGATGGCACCCAACATCCCAGCTAGGCAAGTAAACTAATGATTTAAAAATATATTCATTTCTTTAAAAATTATCCGAATAATCAAACTCCTCGAAATTTCAAAACTTAAGAAGATATGAGAAAATAAGATAAATTAAATCCCAACTAAAATAATTAAATCTACAATTCTACTAGTGTGTGTGCCAAAACCTGGTGTCACAAGTGTATGAGCATCCAGTAGATTATACAAAATTTTAAATATTGTCTAATTATCATGACCCAATTTCTCATATAGGTCGTGATGGCGCCCAACGCTACAGCTAGGCAAGTCAACAAATAAATTAAACATATATCAATTATTTTTAAAATAATTTTCTAAGTAACTTTTATTCTTTTACTAGCAATATTAAAGAGAATATAAAAGATACCAATTAGGTTAAATTTCAGAAAATAATACCAATTTCAAATTCTACTAATGTGTGTGCCAAGACCTGGTGTCATAAGTGTATGAGCATCTAGTAGATTATACAAAAATTATAAATACTGTCTGGAATGAAATAGACAGAATAAAAATTCAGGAAGAGGCACTAGTTGCTGCAGAACGGCTCAGAAAGCAGCTCACCACTAAGCCTCCGGATAACGCGGGTGCGCGCCGATAGGTCCAACTATAGCACACGTCTCAGGTCCTGCACAAAAAGTGCAGCAAGTGTAGTATGAGTACGTAAATAACGTGTACCCAATAAGTATCAAGCCTAATATAGAAGAGATAGAGACGAGATGGCCGACTTTGACACTTACTAAGGGTCAATAATAATAAAGGAAGTAAAACTAGAATATCTAAATCAATATGATTCACAGAGTTAACAATAATTTTATTTAACCAACAGAAAAAACTAAATCCCTTCCAATGCAACAATTTCCAATTTATTAATTAAATTCACAAACTGCAATTAAAATAAAAGGTATCATATAATTATTATTATTATTAAGCACGATTTCTGCTGAGGTCGTACAACCCGATCTAGAGTGTCGTGTACACTGCCGAGGGACATGCGGCGCGATCCATAGATGCATCTATCCTGCCGAGGCATTCGGCTCGCTCCACAAGAAAGGAGGACATTTTCTTATGTACCTCCGGAAGGAGAGTATATTTATTATAAGATCAATTCGAGAGGATGAACAATTTCTTTTAATAATTAATTAATTTAAACAGAAAATTAAGCATATGAGATTTTCATCTTTTAATATTTTCCCCTAACAATTCACAATATATATATATCAAATAATATATATATATATATATATATATATATATATCAAATAATTTTAATTAAACAAAGAATATAATTTACACAAGTAATTCATGATTGGAGTCCTAAACTACCCGGACTTTTGCATAAATAGTAGCTACGCACGGACTCTCGTCACCTCGTGCGTATGTAGCCCCCACAATTAGCAACAATTATTAATTTAATCACTTATGAGGTAATTTCTCCCTCACAAGATTAGACAAGAGACTTACCCCGTCTCAAAGCTCACTTCCCGGTCACAGTTTCGCACTAAAGCCTCAATTTGTCATAGTCACGTAAAGAGAGCTAATGGGAAAAGGAAAGGTTAGTTACCAATGGCTTTAAGTCATGGACATTTAGGCTATTCAACTGTGGTCAAGACTACACAACAGAGACAATCAAACTTTAGACTAGAAACGGATTCAATTTGGAAGCAACTGTTGCATGAATAGTTTCTTTCACAACTGTTTTATCATTCCAAGCCCGTTTAACACTAATCAAATTCCTGATTTGATACTGACTGCTTTTAGATTCTCGAATTAGCCTGAAAAATCTCACTTTCAAATCCTGTGGAGCACAGATTAATTACAATATGAATGCTTGTGCAACATTAAAGCACCTTTTTCTACATGGATCTGTACTACTTTCATGCACTCAAGTGATTCAAAAGTAAATCAGTTTGACAATTGATATTGGAAAATATTTTGAACACATGAAACATAGAAGATTATTGCAAATTCATAGCATTACATCATCCAATCAAACAATTACATGACTGAAATCAAGGTCATACCTCAACAGCCAAATGAAGATCTCAAAATAGCCAAATAAAGGCAGAACATGTGAATCAATGGAACAGGGACAGCAGAACAATAGCGGGCAGAAATTCTATCGTTAAAATAGCACTAAGATTCCCAGAAATTATGAAGCCAAAAAAACAGAAGTTGAAAATAGCCTTGAAATCCCCTTTTTATTTCTGTTTTCGTTTCGTATTTTTTTGAAGTTCTTTTGAAAATCTCAGTTCTGGACTTGATTCCAGATTTTTCTATGCTTCTAGTGTGTAAATTGTGAAGGAGATTAGAGAGAGTCTGGTCAAATTGATGTGTGTGAGATCAGTCGAGTGAGAGATGAGTGAGATGAGAGAAGAAAAAAAAAGGTGTGGCGGCTAGGGTTGGATCTTTTTTCTTTTTTTGGAGAGAGTTCGTCTAAATGCACCAACAAGTCTATAAACATAATACGGACCTGCTCGAACTCTCAAAATGCGTAAATCAATGACGAAACTAAGAATCGCACCATAAAACTGAATTGAATCAAAATATGAACTTCAAGTTCCCAAATTGCTCCGAACGCGTCGAATCATACTTAGACTACTCGGAATGATACCAAATTTTGCGTGCAAATCTTAAATCACCATATGGAACTATTCCCATGCTCGAAATTCCAAACGGACCTCAATTACTCCAAAACCTACTCCAAACCAAATTTGAAGAACTTTAAACCTTCAATTAGCCAACTTTCACTATTAAGTACCGTAACGCTCTCGGGTTGTCCAAAACCCAATTCGAGCATACGCCCAAGTCCAAAATCATCATACCCGGTCCCGAGGTCGTTTACTCAGAACGTTGACCGAAGTCAAACTTAGCCTTTTAAAGCCAAACTAAGGAACCAAGTATTTCGATTTCAACCCGAACTCTTCCAAATCTGGAACTAACCATCCCCGCAAGTCATAAAATAGTAAAAGTACATACGGGGAGTCTTATTTAGGGGAACAGGATTTTGAAAGTAAAAATGACCGGTTGGGTCATTACATTCGCCACCTCTTAAACAAACATTCGTCCTCGAACGGGTTTAGACTAATACCTGGAGTGCTAAATAAGTGTGAATATTTGCTCTGCATGTCCTCCTCGGCCTCCCAAGTCTCTTCCTCGACTGGTTGGGCCCTCCATTGGACTTTTACTGCAGAAATCCTCTTGGACCTCAACTGGCGAACCTGTTTATCAACAATGGCAACTGGTTCTTCTTCATAGCCAAAACTATTATCTAGTTGAACTGTGCTGAAGTCTAGCATATATGATAGGTCGGCATGATACTTCCGGAGCATAGATACATGGAAAACCGGATGAACTCCCGATAGACTGGGAGGCAATGCAAGCTCATAAGCAACCTCCCCAACTCGTCTCAACACCTCAAATGGGCCTATAAACCTTGGGCTCAACTTGCCCTTCTTCCTGAATCTTATGATTCCCTTCATCGGTGAAACTTTCAAGAGAACTTTTTCACCCATCATAAATGATACATCACGCACTTTCTGATATGCGTAACTCTTCTGTCTGGACTGTGTTGTACGAGGTCGTTCCTGAATCAACTTTACAAGGCATCTTTCACCAAATCAGTACCATATAACTTAAATTCTCCGGGCTCAAACCATCCGATAGGCGAACGGCATCGCCGACCATATAAAGCCTCAAATGGAGCCATCTCTATGCTAGATTGGTAACTGTTGTTATAAGCAAACTCGGCCAAATGCAAGAAACGATACCACTGACCTCCAAAGTCAATCACACATGCCCTGAACATATCCTCCAAAATCTGAATTGTCCGCTCTGATTGCCCGTCGGTCTGCGGATGATAGGTTGTGCTGAGCTCTACATGGGTCCCCAATTCACTCTGTACTGCTCTCCAAAAACATGAAGTAAACTGAGGGTCTCTATCTGATATGATGAAAATTGGCACACCGTGCAACCGAACTATCTCCTGAATATAAATCTGGGCTAACCTCTCTAAAATATACGTAGTCACAACCGGAATGAAATGTGCCGACTTGGTCAACTTGTCGATAACGACCCAAACTGCATCAAACTTCCGCAAGGTCCGCGGCAACCCAACTACAAAGTCCATAGTGATGCATTCCCATTTCCACTCTAGTATAGTCATATGCTGAAGTAGGCCACATGACCTCTGGTGCTCATATTTAACTTGCTGACAATTTAGACACCTAGCTACATACTCAACTATGTCCTTTTTCATTTGTCACCACCAATAATGCTGCCTCAAGTCACGATACATCTTCGTAGCACCTGGATGAATAGAATACCGAGAATTGTGTGCCTTTTCCAGGATCTTTTTCCTCAGTTCATCCACATTAGGAACACATAGATGATCCTGAAGTCACAGAACACCATCCGCTCTAATAGTAACTTCCTTAGCACCACCCCGTAGTACCGTTACTCGAAGAACCATTAAGTGTGGATCATCATACTAGCGAGCCTTGATCTGTTCAAATAGTGAAGATTGAGCTACAACACATGCAAGAACTCGACTGGGCTCTGAAATATCCAGCTGCACAAGTCTGTTGGCCAAGGACTGAATATCCAAAGCTAATGGCCTTTCTTGTGCTGAAATGAAAGCCAAACTACCCATACTCTCCGCCTTTCTACTCAAGGTGTCTGCAACCACATTTGCTTTGCCCGGATGATATAGGATAGTAATATCATAATCTTTCAGTAATTCCAGCCATCTGCGCTGCCTCAAATTTAGGTCTCTCTGCTTGAACAAATGCTGCAAACTGCGATGATCAGTGTAAACTTCACAAGACACCCCATAAATATAGTGTCTCCAAATCTTAAGAGCGTGAATAATCGCAGCTAACTCCAAATCATGTACTGGAAAATACTTCTCGTGGGGCTTCAGCTGACGTGAAGCATATGTAATAACTCGCCCTTCCTGCATCAATACACAACCCAAGCCAACACGTGAAGTGTCACAATACACTTATACATTCCCGAACCGGAAGGTAACACTAACACTGGTGATGTAGTCAATGCTATCTTGAGCTTCTGAAAGCTCACCTCACAATCATCAGACCATCAGAACGGAGCACCCTTCTAGGTTAATTTGGTCAAAGGTGCTGCAATAGATGAAAAAACTTCCACGAATCGACGATAATAACCTGCCAATCCCAGAAAACTCCTGATCTCAGTCGCCAAAGTGGGATGATGCCAATTCTGAACTGCCTCAATCTTTTTTGGATCAACCTTAATACCTTCGCCCGATACGATATGCCCCAAAAATGCTACAGACTCTAGCCAAAACTCACATTTAGAGAACCTAGCATATAGTTTTTGTTCCCGCAACGTCTAAAGCACTACTCTCATATGCTGCTCATGCTCCTCCTTACTGGACGAGTAGATCAAAATATCATCAATGAAGACAATGACAAATGAATCAATATATGGCATGAATACCTTGTTCATCAGATCCATAAACGTTGATGGGGCGTTAGTCAAGCTGAAGGACATTACCAGAAACTTACAATGACCATATCAAGTTCGGAAAGTAGTCTTCGGAACATCCGAATCCCGAATCTTCGATTGATTGTACCCCGACATCAAGTCGATCTTAGAGAATACCCTAGCACCCTGCAACTGTTCAAATAGATCATCAATACGCGACAACGAGTACTTGTTCTTAATAGTGACTTTGTTCAATTAGCGATAATCAATACACATTCGCATCATTCCATCCTTCTTCTTCACAAATAACACCGGTGCACCCCAAGGCGATACACTCGGTCTGACGAACCCTTTGGTTAGTAACTCCTCAAGTTGTTCTTTCAATTCTTTCAATTCTTTGGAGCCATGCCATACGGTGGAATAGATATAGGCTGGGTATCTGGAGCCAAGTCAATACAGAAATCAATATCACGATCAGGTGGCATACCTGGAAGATCTGAAGGAAATATATTGGAGAACTCCCGAACTATAGGCACTGAATCAATAACCGGAGTCTTTGCAGTAGTATTCCGAACATAGGCTAGATAAGCCAAACAACCTTTCTCAATCATGTATTGAGCCTTTATAAAAGAAATAACTCGATTAAATGAACTAACAAACGAACCCTTCCACTCTATCTTAGGCAATGTTGGAATATCCAAGGTAACAGTCTTGGCATGACAATCTAGAATAGCATGATATGGAGATAACCAGTCCATGCCCAGAATAATTTCAAAATCGGTCATCTCGAGCAGTTTAAGATCTGCTCTAGTTTCATAACCACGGAATGTAATAATACAGGACCGGTATATCCGGTTCACAATAACAGAATCGCCCACAAGAGTGGACACATAAACAGGAGTACTCAAGAACCCACGAGAAATACCCGGGAATGGAGCAAATAGAGATGACACATATGAATACGTAGATCCTAGATCAAATAATACTGAGGCATCTTTGCCGCAAACAGAAATAATATCTGTAATCACGGCATCTGAGGCCTCTGCATCTGGTCTGACCGAAAAAGCATAGAACCGAGATGGAGCGCCAACTGGCTGGCCTCCACCTGACTGGCCTCTACCTCTAGGACGGCCCCTACCCACCTGTCCTCCACCTCTTGGTGGTCGGACTACTGGTGGAGCAACTGGTCCAGTAATCATAGGCTGCTGACCCGGTTGCACTAATTTACCCCGAAACCTAGGGCAAAATCTTTGTATGTGACTGGGATCCCCGCACTCGTAACAACTCTTTGGTACGATGGGCTGTTGACTAAGAGTCTGGCCCTGGGGAACTGAATACCCATTGGGAGGTCCCTGAATAGCTGGTGGACGATAAGAACTCTCTGGTATAGCACTGAGATAGGGTCGCACTGGAGCACCTCGAGGAGGCGGTGGTGCTGGATATGGGGGCCTGCTGGACTGCCCTCTCACGAACTGATCTCTGCCCCCAGACGGAGTACCTCTGAACTCTCCAGAATACCTGAACCGCTTATTTCTCATAACCTGCTCTCGGCTCCGCCGACGTACACCCTCAATCCTGTGGGCTATCTCTACAGCCAGCTCATAAGAAGTACCCATCTCAACCTCTCGAGCCATAGTGGCCTGAATGCCAGTATGTAAACCCGCAACAAACCTCCGCACTCTCTCCGCCTCAGTAGGGAGTATCATAAGTGTATGGCGAGATAACTCAGAAAACCTCGCCTCATAACCGGTCACTGACATTTGACCCTGCTGGAGTTGCTCAAACTGAAACCTCAACTCTTCCCTTTGGGAGGGTGGAATATACCTGTCTAGGAAGATACGGGTGAACCTATCCCAAGTCATGTGAGGAGAATCTGTTGGTCTGCCAAGAACATAAGACTGCCACCATCTACGGGCTCTTCCCTCTAGCTGAAAAGTAGCAAAGTCTACCCCATGAGACTCTAATATCCTCATGTTGTACAGTCTATCCTTGCACCGATCAATGAAATCCTGGGGATCCTCATGTCGCTCACCCCCAAAGATAGGAGGATGTAGTCTAGTCCATATGTCCAATAGTTTTTGCGGATCAGCGGCTGTAGCTGGCCTAGGCTCAGGTGTAGCTGCTGCCACTGGCCGGGCTCCATCATGTGTAGTGCACCCTAGGTCTGATATACAGCAGCTGCATGTCCATGAGCCTGTGCGATAGGGGTATGTGCTCCCCCGCCCGCTTGAGATGTGGCTGGGTCTACCTGAAATAAACCGGCACGAGTCATAGTGTCCATGAATCGCAGCATACGACCCATAACATCTTGAAATCTCAGTGCAGATATGAAATCCATCGGAGCTGGCTCTGCCACAGGCACCTCACCCTATTCCTCAATAATGGGATTCCGTGTTGGACCCACTGGCGGCATAACTGGAATAGTCCTGGGACGTCCTCACCCTCTACTATGGGATGGAGCCCTCCCTCGGCCTCTGCCTCTAGCAACTGGGGGAGTAGCTCTTCCCTGGTCTGGAACCTCATTAGAGCGCGTTCTCACCATCTGTGAGAGAATAAGAGAAGGATATTTGGTACTACATTAGTTGCACGATGGAATATGAAGAAAGATAGTCTCCTAACACCTTATAGCCTCTCGAAGATAAGTACAGACGTCTTCGTACCGATCCGCAAGACTCTATTAGGCCTGCTCATAACTTGTGAGACCAACGTGAACCTAGTGCTCTGATACCATATTGTCATGACCCAATTTTTCTTATAGGTCGTGATGACGCCCAACGTCGCCGTTGGACAAGCCAACAAATAAATTAAACATATATCAATTATTTTCAAAATAATTTTCTAAGTAACTTTTATTCTTTTACTAGTAATATTAAAGAGAATATAAAAGATACCAATTAGTTTAAATTCCAGAAAATAATACCAATTCCAAATTCTACCAATGTGTGTGCCAAGATCTGGTGTCACAAGTGTATGAGCATCTAGTAGATTATACAAAAATTATAAATACTGTCTGGAATGAAATAGACAGAATAAAAATTCAGGAAGAGGCACTAGTTGCTGCAGAACGGCTCAGAATGCAGCTCACCGCTAAGCCTCCGGATAACGCGGGTGCGCGCCGATAGGTCCAACTATAGCACACGTCTCAGGTCCTGCACAAAAAGTGCAGCAAGTGTAGTATGAGTACGTAAACAACGTGTACCCAATAACTATCAAGCCTAATTTCGAAGAGGTAGAGACGAGATGGCCGACTTTGACACTCACTAAGGGTCAATAATAATAATGGAAGTAAAATTAGAATATCTAAATCAATATGATTCACAGAGTTAACAATAATTTTATTTAACCAGCAGAAATAACTAAATCCCTTACAATGCAACAATTTCTAATTTATTAATTAAATTCACAAACTACAATTAAAATAAAAGGTATCGTATAATTATTATTATTAAGTACGATTTCTGTTGAGGTCGTACGACCCAATCCAGAATATCGTGTACACTGCCGAGGGACGTGCGGCACGATCCATAGATGCATCTATCCTGCCGAGGCATTCGGCCCACTCCACAAGAAAGGATGACATTTTCTTATGTACCTCCGGAAGGAGAGTATATTTGTTATATGATCAATTCGAGAGGATGAATAATTTCTTTTAATAATGAATTAATTTAAACAGAAAATTAAACATATGAGATTTTCATCTTTTAATATTTTCCCCTAACAATTCAAAATATATATATCAAATAATTTTAATTAAACAAAGAATATAATTTACACAAGTAATTCGTGATTTGAGTCCTAAACTACCCGGACTTTTAGCATAAATTGTAGCTATGCACGGACTCTCGTCACCTCATACGTACGTAGCCCCCACAATTAGCAACAATTATTAATTTAATCACTTATGAGGTAATTTTCCCCTCACAAGATTAGACAAGAGACTTACCCCGTCTCAAAGCTCACTTCCCGGTCACAGTTTCACGCTAAAGCCTCAATTTGTCATAGTCATGTAAAGAGAGATAATGGGGAAAAGGAAAGGTTAGTTACCAATGGCTTTAAGTCATGGACATTTAGGCTATTCAAGTCAAGACTACACAACAGAGACAGTCGAACTTTAGGCTAGAAACGGATTCAATTTGGAAGCAACTGTTGCATGAATAGTTTCTTTCACAACTATTTTATCATTCCAAGCCCGTTTAACACTAATCAAATTCCTGAATTGATACTGACTGCTTTTAGATTCTCGAATTAGCCTGAAAATCTCACTTTCAAATCCTACGTTAAAAAAACATCATATTCATGTGGAGCACGGATTAATTACAATATGAATGCTTGTGCAACATCAAAGCACCTTTTCTACATGGATCGGTACTACTTTCATGCACCCAAGTAATTCAAAAGTAAATCAGTTTGGCAAGTGATATTGGAAGACATTTTGAACACATGAAACAGAGAAGATTATTGCAAATTCATAGCATTACATCATCCAATCAAGCAATTACATTACTGAAATCAAGGTCATACCTCAACAGCCAAATGAAGATCTCAAAATAGCCAAATAAAGGCAGAACATGTGAATCAATGGAACAGGGACAGCAGAACAATAGCGGGCAGAAATTCTATCGTTAAAATAGCACTAAGATTCCCAGAAATTATGAAGCCAAAAAAACAGAAGTTGAAAATAGCCTTGAAATCCCCTTTTTATTTCTGTTTTCGTTTCGTATTTTTTTGAAGTTCTTTTGAAAATCTCAGTTCTGGACTTGATTCCAGATTTTTCTATGCTTCTAGTGTGTAAATTGTGAAGGAGATTAGAGAGAGTCCGGTCAGAATGGTATGTGTGAGATCAGACGAGTGAGAGATGAGTGAGATGAGAGAAGAAAGAAAAAGGTGTGGCGGCTAGGGTTCGATCTTTTTTTTTTGTGGAGAGAGTCCGTCTAAATGTACCAACAAGTCTATAAACATAATACGGACCTGCCCGAACTCTCGAAATGCATAAATCAATGACAAAACTAAGAATCGCACCCCAAAACCGAATTGAATCAAAATATGAACTTCAAGTTCCTAAATTGCTCCGAACGCGCCGAATCATACTTAGACTACTCGGAATGATACCAAATTTTGCGTGCAAATCTTAAATCACCATATAGAACTATTCCCATGCTCGAAATTCCAAACGGACCTCAATTACTCCAAAACCTACTCAAAACCAAATTTGAAGAACTTTAAACCTTCAATTAGCCAACTTTCACTATTAAGCGCCGAAATGCTCTCGGGTTGTCCAAAACCCGATTCGAGCATATGTCCAAGTCCAAAATCATCATACGAACCTATTGGAACCGTCAAATTCCGATTCCGAGGTCATTTACTTAGAACATTGACCAAAGTCAAACTTAGCCTTTTAAAGCCAAACTAAGGAACCAAGTGTTCCGATTTCAACCCGAACTCTTCTAAATCCCGAACTAACCATCCCCGCAAGTCTTAAAATAGTAAAAGTACATACGAGAAATCTTATTTAGGGGAACGAGGTTATGAAAGTAGAAATGACCGGTTGGGTCATTACATTCTCCACCTCTTAAACAAATATTCGTCCTCGAACGGGTTTAGAATAATACCTGGAGCGCTAAATAAGTGTGAATATTTGCTCTGCATGTCCTCCTCGGCCTCCCAAGTCGCTTTCTCGACTGTTTGGGCCCTCCACTGGACTTTTACTGCAGAAATCCTCTTGGATCTCAACTGGCGAACCTGTTTATCAACAATTGCAACTAGTTCTTCTTCATAGCCCAAACTATTATCTAGTTGAACTGTGCTGAAGTCTAGCACATGTGATAGGTCGGCATGATACTTACGGAGCATAGACACATGGAAAATCGGATGAACTCCCGATAGGCTGGGAGGCAATGCAAGCTCATAAGCAACCTCCCCAACTCGTCTCAACACCTCAAATGGGCCTATAAACCTTGGGCTCAACTTGCCCTTCTTCCTGAATCTTATGATTCCCTTCATCGGTAAAACCTTCAAGAGAACTTTTTCACCCATCATAAATGATACATCACGTGCTTTCTGATATGCGTAACTCTTATGTCTGGATTGTGCTGTACGAAGTCGTTCCTGAATCAACTTTACAAGGCATCTTTCACCAAATCAGTACCATATAACTTAAACTCACCGGTCTCAAACCATCCGATGGGCGAGCGACATCGCCGACCATATAAAGCCTCAAATGGAACCATCTCTATGCTAGATTGGTAACTGTTGTTATAAGCAAACTCGGCCAAATGCAAGAAACGATCCCATTGACCTCCAAAGTCAATCACACATGCCCTGAGCATATCCTCCAAAATCTGAATTGTCCGCTCTGATTGCCCGTCGGTCTGCGGATGAAAGGCTATACTGAGCTCTACACGGGTCCCCAATTCACTCTGTACTGCTCTCCAGAAACATGAAGTAAACTGAGGGTCTCTATCTGATATGATGGAAATTGGCACACCGTGCAACCGAACTATCTCCTGAATATAAATCTCGGCTAACCTCTCTGAAGTATACGTAGTCAGAACCGGAATGAAGTGTGCCGACTTGGTCAACCTGTCGATGATGACCCAAACTGTATCAAACTTCCGCAAGGTCCGCGGCAACCCAACTACAAAGTCCATAGTGATGCGTTCCCATTTTCACTCTGGTATAGTCATATGCTGAAGTAGGCCACCTGACCTCTGGTGCTCATATTTAACTTGCTGACAATTTAGACACCTAGCTACATACTCAACTATGTCCTTTTTCATTTGTCGCCACCAATAATGCTGCCTCAAGTCATGATACATCTTCGTAGCACCTGGATGAATAGAATACCAAGAATTATGTGCCTCCTCCAGGATCTTTTTCCTCAGTTCATCCACATTAGGAACATATAGACGATCCTGGAGTCGCAGAACACCATCCGCTCCAATAGTAACTTCCTTAGCACCACCCCGTAGTACCATTACTAGAAGAACCATTAAGTGTGGATCATCATACTAGCGAGCCTTGATCTATTCAAATAGTGAAGATTGAGCTACAACACATGCAAGAACTTGACTGGGCTCTGAAATATCCATCCGCACAAGTCTGTTGGCCAAGGACTGAATATCCAAAGCTAATGGCCTCTCCTCTGCTGAAATGAAAGCCAAACTACCCATACTCTCCGCCTTTCTACTCAAGGCGTCTGCAACCACATTTGCTTTGCCCGGATGATATAGGATAGTAATATCATAATCTTTCAGTAATTCCAGCCATCTGCGCTGCCTCAAATTTAGGTCTCTCTGCTTGAACAAATGCTGCAAACTGCGATGATCAGTGTATACTTCACAAGACACCCCATAAATATAGTGCCTCCAAATCTTAAGAATGTGAACAATTGCAGCTAACTCCAAATCATGTACTGGAAAATTCTTCTCGTGGGGCTTCAACTAACGTGAAGCATATGCAATAACTCGCCCTTCCTGCGTACGTAGCCCCCATAATTAGTAACAATTATTAATTTAATCACTTATGAGGTAATTTCCCCCTCACAAGATTAAACAAAAGACTTACCTCGTCTCAAAGCTCACTTCCTCGGTCACAGTTTTGCGCTAAAGCCTCAATTTGTCATAGTCACGTAAAGAGAGCTAATGGGGAAAAGGAAAGGTTAGTTACCAATGGCTTTAAGTCATGGACATTTAGGCTATTAAATTGTGGTCAAGACTACACAATAGAGACAATCGAACTTTAGACTAGAAACGGATTCAATTTGGAAGCAACTGTTGCATGAATAGTTTCTTTCACAACTATTTTATCATTCCAAGCCCGTTTAACACTAATCAAATTCCTAAATTGACACTAACTGCATTTAGATTCTCGAATTAGCCTGAAAATGTCACTTTCAAATCCTACTTTGAATAAACATCATATTCATGTGGAGCACGGATTAATTACAATATGAATGCTTGTGCAACATCAAAGCACCTTTTCTACATGGATCTGTACTACTTTCATGCACTCAAGTGATTCAAAAATAAATCAGTTTGGCAAGTGATATTGGAAAACATTTTGAACACATGAAACAGAGAAGATTATTGCAAATTCATAGCATTACATCATCCAATCAAACAATTACATGACTGAAATCAAGGTCATACCTCAACAGCCAAATGAAGATCTCAAAATAGCCAAATAAAGGCATATGTGAATCAATGGAACAGGGACAGCAGAACAGTAGCGGGCAGAAATTCTATCGTTAAAATAGCACTAAGATTCCCAGAAATTTTGAAGCCAAAGAAACAGAAGTTGAAAACAGCCTTGAAATCCCTTTTTTTTCTTCTGTTTTCGTTTCGTTTTTATTTTGGAGTTCTTTTGAAAATCTTAGTTCTGGACTTGATTCCAAATTTTTCTATGCTTCTAGTGTGTAAATTGTGAAGGAGATTAGAGAGAGTCTGGTCAGAATGGTGTGTGTGAGATCAGAGGAGTGAGAGATGAGTAAGATGAGAGAAAAAATAAAAGTGTGGCGGCTAGGGTTGGATCTTTTGTTTTTTAGAGGGAGTTCATCTAAATGCACCAACAAGTCTATAAACATAATACAGAAATGCTCGAACTCTCGAAATGCGTAAATCAATAACGAAACTAAGAATCGCACCCCAAAAAAGAATTGAATCAAAATATGAACTTCAAGTTTCCAAATTGCTCCGAACGCGCCGAATCATACTTAGACTACTCGGAATGAATCCAAATTTTGCGTGCAAATCTTAAATCACCATATAGAACTATTCCCAGGCTTGAAATTCCAAACGGACCTCAATTATTCCAAAACCTACTCCAAACCAAATTTGAAGAACTTTAAACCTTCAATTAGCTAACTTTCACTATTAAGCGCCGAAACGCTCTCGGTTTGTCCAAAATCCAATTCGAGCATACGTCCAAGTCCAAAATCATCATACGAACCTATTGGAACCGTCAAATCTCGATTCCGAGGTCGTTTACTCAAAACGTTGACCGAAGTCAAACTTAGCCTTTTAAAACCAAACTAAGGAACCAAGTGTTCCGATTTCAACCCGAACTCTTCCAAATTTCGAACTAACCATCCTCGCAAGTCATAAAATAGTAAAAGCACATACGGCGAGTCTTATTTACGGGAACGTGGTTCTGAAAGAAAAATGACTGGTTGGGTCATTACAGAAATAAAATAGATAGAATACAAATATAAGAGGAGACTCAAGGGCTACAGAACGACTCAAGAAGAAGCTCACCACTAAGTCTCGGAATATCTGGGGTATGCTCTGGTAGGTCCTCCGATAGTACATGTCTCAGATCCTGCACAAAACGTGCAACAAGCATAGCATGAGTATGTAAACAATGTGTATTCAGTAAGTATCAAGCCTAATCTTGAAGAAGTAGTGATGAGAGGTCGACTTTGACACTCACTAAGGGTCAATAATATCATAATAGAATATAATTAATTAAACATGATTTTCCAGGTGAACAACAATAATTTTATTAACAAGAAGAAATAATTAATTAATTAAATTTCAATAATCTAGTTTATCAATTAACTTCACAAGCTGCAATTAAAATATCAAAGTATCGTGTAATTATTATTATTAGGCATGATTTCTATCGAGGTTGTACTGCCCGATCCAGAGTGTCGTGTCCACTGCCGAGGGACTTGCGGCGCGATCCATAGATGCATCTATAATGACGAGACATTCGGCCCGCTCCATAAGAAAGGATGACATTTTCTTATGAACCTCCGGAATGAGAAGTTATTATAATATTACCACGTAGGATGTTCAAGCTCTACTAACAATTCAATAATTTACACAAAATTCAAGTATATGAATTTTCGATCTTTTACTATTTCCTTTAATAATTTACAATATAATTCCAGTAATTTAATTAAATAAAATGATCAATTATCACAAGTAATTCATGATTTGAATCCTAAACTTTTCGGACATTAACATTAGCAACAATTAGCAATAATTATTAATGTAAATCACCCATGGGGTAAATTTTCTCTTACAAGGTTAGGCAAGAGACTTACCTTGTCTCAAAATCCACTTCCGATCACGATGTCGTATAAAAATCCCAATTCGGTACCGAAAAATTTGAATCTATCCAAATATTATATAAAATAATTAATACATGCTTAATAATTCAAAATTAGGCTATTAAATTAATTACCCAACCCAAAATGGTAATTTTTTTAAAATTCATCCCGGGCCCACATGCCCGGATTCCAGAAATTTTTGGAGGCAAACGTTACCCATAATCTCAAGAATTCAAATATAAAATTTCTATTCAATTCCATAACTATTTTCGTGGTTAAAATTTCATTTTTATACAAATCTAGGTTTTCCATTTAAACCCTTAATTTCCTAATTTACAGGTTATAATCTACCCATAATCTATATATTTAACTCAAAGTGTGTAGAATTTACTTACCTCTAAGTTGCTAGTTGAAAGCCTCTCTCAAAAAACTTCAAAATCGCCCAAAAATGGAGGAAATACAGGCTAAAAATGACTGAGCCTCGTCCCCTTTTAAGGTTCTGCCCATATAGTATTTCCGCATCTGCGGTGCCTGGGCTGCATTTGTGGCATCGCTTCTACGGACCACGGTCCGCTTCTGCGGAAGAACCCAAGGCTGGCCAGGCTCGCTTCTGCGGATGAAGACCTGCTTCTACGATCCCGCTTCTGCGGCAAGTCTGCCGCTCCTATGGCTCAAGCCGCGTTTGCGGCTCATCTCTCGCACCTGCGGCTAGCCAAGTGCAAGTGCGATTCTGACAGCAGCTGGGAGCTTCAGCTTTGGCTCCCAATTTCCAACTTGGTTCGAGCCTCGTTTGATTAATCCCTGAGGCCCACGGGGTCCCGCCCGAACATACCAACAAGTTTGAAATCATAAAACAGACTCGCTCGAATCCTCGGAACGTGTAAAACAATATCAAAACTAAGGATCATACCTCAAACCAAATTAATTCAACTTAAAACTTTCAAATTCTTCAAACTTACTCCAAACGTGCCGAAATATACTTATACTACTCGGAATGACACCAAATTTTGCGTGCAAGTCTTAAATCACCATACAGATTCTTAGGCTCGGAATGCCAAACGGACCTCAATTACTCCAAAACCTACTCCAAACCAAATTTAAAGAACATTAAACCTTCAAATAGTTAATTGTTCCTATTAAGCGCCGAAAACGCTCCTGGATTGTCCAAAACTCGATTCGAACATACGCCCAAGTCCAAAATCATCATACGAACCTATTGGAACCGTCAAATCCCGATTCCGGGGTCGTTTTCTCAAAATGTTGACCGAAGTCAAACTTAATATTTTAAGGCCAACTTAAGAAATCAAGTGTTCCGATTTCAATCCGAACACTTCCATATTCCGAACCAGCCGTCCCCGCACGTCATGAATTAGTTAAAAACACATACATGAAGTTTTAATTTAGGGAACGAGGTTCTAAAAGTCAAAATGACTGGTTGGGTTATTACACACACTATCTCTATTTTCCTCTTTATACATTCTCTTTCCTAGTAAAAATTTTATTTAGCTTTTTACATAAATATCTTACATACACTCAAAATAATATCACATTTTATTTTAAAATATAACTTTGAATAAGTCTAAAAATTAATACATAAGTTCTTTTATAATGTTTCAAATCTATTGAATTTTCTTATAATTATATTTTGTATTACGTGCATTTATTTTATTTTCTCTTTTAGTTTCAAGATACAAATTTGGCTTTTAATTTTCATTTGTGAACTTACCTACATGAGATATTTATTTAGTATATTTGAATTTTTAATTTAGTATCAAATTTTTATTTTTCTTTATCTAGCAAGACTTTAATTCTAAGATCATATCCGTATTTTGAGCGTTCTCATCATAACTTTAAGAACTTTTTAATCTCAAGTTCAAATAGTCTTTTCCTTTTATTTTCAATATAGATTTTTTGAATTTTAATGGTTTTCCTTACTTTTGTTGTAATATTATCTAATATGTAATATTATCACGTTTTCAAGTGATTGTTTTATTAACTTTTCACTTTATTTAATATTTTTATCCACTACTATTTTTAATATAATATAAATAGATATGTGATTTTTTGATATTAAATTAAATAATTTTTTTATTTTTAAACTATTGATTGAAATTCTTAAATTGTCGAATCAATTGATGCGATCAAAAAATAAAAAAATTCTCTCTCTAGAATTTTGCTCTCAAAATTTCGCCGTCACTGTAGCGGTGAATAGTGCACGAACAACCGCTACAGTGCAAAACAATACGGTGAATAGTGCCAAACAGTGCGCGAATAGTGATTTCGCTACTGTTTCGCTGCTACAGTGTAGTGAACAGTAGCATCGCTTTAGTGTTCATCTAATAAAATAGTGATTCGATACTGTTCATCGCTGAAAGCTGTGAGTTTGAGCTTCAACGGCCACGATGGCCGTCGACCAGCCATCTTTTCTGGCTGGTCTTTCCTCTTCCAACATCGCCCAACCACAAACAACACCAACTATCAATCCACAAACTCTAGATTACTCAAAGATTTTAACACCCAAATCAACCAATCCTCATGTGATGACTGCTGCCTGAGCTTCAGTGCAGCCCATCGCCCAATCATCTACAACAACAAACAACAATCCCCAATCCATGGATTATTCAAAACTTTTAAAACCTACTGCCATTAATGCCCCTATGCAAACCTTCGCTACGCTACCATTGAAACTAGTTGAGTTCCTTCACGGAGAACCAGTTGTGAAGTGGAAGAAACAAGAAGTGAAGCAATTTATCGTACAATAAGGACTTCTACTTGCAGTTCTTGAAAATATTTTGAATGGGAAGCCTGTTATTAGTGAATTACGTAAAGTGATTCCAATTCAATGTGAGATTAAAGGCCATTGTTCAGTTGGTTTAATTGAAGATAATCAAGTGTTGATTAGGCTGTCTTTATTGGAGGACTATGTTCATCTTCTTTCAAAGCCAGCTTTTTATTTAAAAGCTCGGTCAGACATGTGGCAGATGCGTTGTACAAAATGGAATCCATGGTGGACACCTGATGAAGAGACTCCCATTGCCATTGCTTGGATTAGCTTTCCAGAACTGCCTCCTAATTTCTTTGGGAAGGAATGTGTATTTTCCTTAGCTCGTGCAGTTGGTAATCCACTACATGTAGACCTAGCCACTCAAAATGGGACTAGACCTAGTTGTGCTAAGGTGAAGGTGGAAGTTAACTTGTTAAGTAAGTTCCCTCATCGTATTAAGATTGTGGAAGAAGCTGATGAATTTGGACCATAAGAGTTCAAGTGGATCAGGATTAAGTATGATTATATGCCAAAATATTACAAACCTTACAAAAACCAGGGGCATAGTGAGGTAGAATGCTGGGTAATTTATCCTGAATTACACAAGAGATTTGAAGAAGGTGTTGAGGAACAAAGCAAGGAGAAGGCAGTTGTGGTGAGTTCTGATGCAATTGGGACTGCTGCAAATTCAACAAAGGTCCTAACTAGTAGAAAGGTGGTTGGTAAGCCTACTACTAATCATGCTAAGCAGGAATGGATGCAAGCAAGGAAGAACAAATACCAACGAGATAATAGGGGTCACATTGTTGATAACAAACAAGGAAAGGAAGCTGACAAGGGTAAAGGGAAGGCCAAAGTTGAGGAAGTTGCAACCAAGAACAAGTTTAATGCACTAGAGGTTGAGGAAGTTCATCAGCCTACTCTACAAATTACTGAAGGCAAAGGTGAGGATCATAGCAATGGTAAGAAGAAGGAACATGGGAAAAAGCAAGCTAAGAAGGGCCGGGAGAAGGAAAAGGAAGTCAATACTCAACAGGAACATAAGCGTGTGAAGAAGGAAGCAGTCGAGAAGGTGCTGGAAAATGAGAATAATGGTAACCCTATTCCTTCTGGGATTCAGTCTTCAGCTCCTAAAGATGATTAAGAATTAGCTTAGGCTAATTCTAGTGTTCCTAGTGATCAACGTACTGATGAAAGGGCTAATAAGGAATCCACAATCGACTGGGTTCATATAAGGTTTGGGACTAACAATGAGGAGCTAAAACAACTCAATGTGACCACAAACCAATCTTGTCATGAGATTCCATCTCAAACATTTAAAGATTCTAGGCAGATTGAGGATCTTGATGAGGTAAACTCTACAAAGGTCTTATGGAGTGATGCAGTTGAGGTTAAGGATGATCAGTTAGGCACAACAAAGACAATAAAAGTCAAGGTGAAGAAGGACAACAAGCCAAGCTCACCTGGCGATAGGCTGGCGAAGCCAGGCCTAAAGCCAGGATCACCAGGCGTTAGGCTGGCGACACCAGGCCTAAAGCCATGCTCCCCAAGCGTTAGGCTGGAAATGCCAGGCCTAAAGCCATGCTTACCAAGCGTTAGGCTGGTGACGCCAAGCCTAAATCCAGGCTCCCCAGGCGTTAGGCTGGCGACGCCAGGCCTAAAGCCAGGTTCACCTGATGAGGCAGCTATAGTAAACCCCAACCTTAGTGCAACTGGAGAGATATTGGCCTATGTAGATGGTGTTCCGGTGTATGCATTGGAGAACAAACTTGATGGATATGTTAATGTGAAGATTAGGGATGATATAGTGGGTTCAGACCAAATTTCAGGGCAATGGGAAGGGTGGTGATCTCACTAGAACAGTGCATTCAGAGCAGACTGCTACAGTAACTCCTGGGCTAGGCATTGTCTATAAGCTACAATTCAAGGAGTATGATCGGACTGATGAGCGGGCAATTGTTCCAAGAGCATCTGGGGAAATAGAGGAAGTGCCTATGGAGTCTGACACTGATCAAATTATGCAGCTACATCTTAATGTTCCACTTAAGACTCCTCTACAACATTTACATAATTTAGTTACACACAATGTGACACCAATTGATGAAGACTTATTGAGACAAAATCTAATAAAGGATGAAGGAGATGATGAATCAACTGCACAAAACTTCAAACAAGTGGCTAGGGAAGAGGATTTATCATCCACAGCTAGTGCTAAAGGAGGTAAGAAAACTAAGAAAAATCAGAGTAAAGATCCACCACAACCTTCAAGAATAATGTCCAGGAGGACATCTTCTCTATCTAAATGATGATGATCAAAATATTAATATGGAACATAAGGTTTGTGAATACACAACAGGCCTTTCCTAGGGTGATCAACATGAATAGGGAGAATAATTTTTGTGTAGTTGCATTGATGGAGCCTTTTCAAAAGAAGGAACTCATTGATAGATATAGAAGGAGGTTGAATATGGAGACTGCTTATGCAAATATTAATGGGCAAATATGGTTGTTCTTCGATGCAGTGGTGGAATGGGAATTAGTGGGGGATACTGAGCAACAAGTGACTATGAGAGTGTTTCACCATGACCTAGGGCAGCACATGATGATGACATTTGTTTATGCAAAATGTTCAGCAATGGAGAGGTTGGAATTGTGGGATCACTTGTATTACTTAGCAAGTGATATGGAATTACCATAGTTGGTAGGAGGGGATTTCAATGTGGTATTACATGAAGATGAGAAAATAGGGGGACTTCCAGTACACCCTCCTGAATATGAGGATTTTGTATTTTGTGTAAACTCTTGTGGTTTATTTGAGCAAGGGTACAAAGGAAGTCCATTTACATGGTGGAATGGGAGATCCAATGCTGAGTGTATATTCAAGAGATTGGAGAGGATTTTTGTGAATTTTCCATTTCAGAACATATTGCCAACTATTGAAGTTGAGCATCTAATCAGAACTAGATCAGATCATGCATCATTGCTAATGACATGTGGGGTGCAGACAACTAATTTTGTCAAGCCTTTCAGGTTCTTGAACTTTTGGACAAAGCATGCTACATTTATGGATGTGGTGAGGCAGAATTGGGAAGCTGATTTCATAGGGGATCCATTTTTGATGCTCAAGCAGAATATCAAGAGGGTAAAGACAACACTTTCAAAATGGAGTAGGGAAATATTTGATGATATCTTCAAGCAATTGGCTATTTTGGAGGACATTGTTAGGGTGAAAGAGATGTTGTTTGAAGAAGAGCCTACAACTGAGAATAGGATTGTGCTTCAAAAGGCTCAATCTGAATTGAAGAAATACTTGAGTATTGAGGAGTAGTATTGGAAGCAAAAAGCTGGGATGACTTGGTTTGCTGAAAGAGATAGGAATACAAGTTTCTTTTACAATCATGTCAATGGAAAAGAAAGAAATTGAAACTGAAGAGGATCAAAAGTGGCAGTGGGGTATGGATTGAAGACCAGGAGCAATTGGCTATAGCTGCAATGGACTTCTATCAAAAATAGTTCACAAATGAAGGTGATGCTTTTGAATATTCCTTTCTCAATAATGTATCTTCAATGGTCACTATGGATCAGAATTTGGAACTTAGTAGATTGCCAACAATTGAAGAAGTAAGGGCAACAATTTTGAGCTTAGTGAGGAGAGTGCTAGTAGTCCTGATGGATTCACTGGACTGTTTTATCAAACATGCTGGGATGTTATTGGTGCTGATATACACAACATGGTGCTACACTTCTGTGGAGGAGCAGCATTGCCTAAATCTATCACTCACACCAATCTTTGCTGCCCAAGAAACCTAGAGTTGAGACCTTCTCTGACTTAAGACCTATTAGTTTGAGCAACTTCATTAACAAGGTCTTGTCTAGGGTGTTACATGACAGATTGGAGAGTTTTCTGCCGTCTCTAATATCTCCTAATCAATCCGGATTTGTAAAGGGTAGGAGTATATTTGAGAACATCTTATTGACTCAAGAAATTGTCACTGGCATAAGGTTAAGGGGATAGCCAACTAATATGGTGATCAAGCTTGATATGGCTAAGGCCTATGATAGGGTTTCATGGAAGTATTTATTGCATGTGCTAAGGAAGATGAGATTTTCTGAGCACTTCATCAACATGGTATGGAACTTGATGTCAAATAACTGATATTCAGTATTGGTGAATGGGCAGTCCTCAGGGTTCTTTAAGTCTACAAGGGGTGTGAAACAAGGGGAACCCCTATCTCCAACATTGTTCATTATGTCAGCTGAGGTACTTTCCAGATCTTTGAATAAGCTCTTTAAAGACAAGTCATTTGTGGGATTTGGAATGCCTAAGTGGTCTGATCCTTTAAACCACTTGGCATATGCTGATGATACGATAATCTTTGCATCTGCTCATCCTCCCTCCTTGAGCAAGATTATGGCAGTGTTGGGGAACTATGAGAAGATATCAGGTCAGATGATCAACAAAGATAAGAGTTCATACTACATGCATTCAAAGGTTGCTAATGGATTGTTTCAGGCAGTTGGAGCTATTACAGGATTTGCAAGAGGTAAATTCCCCTTCACATATCTAGGGTGTCCTATTTTTTACACTAGAAGGATGTAGGACTATTATGAGGATCTAATCAAGAAGGTGAAGGCTAAATTGCATTCATGGAAAGGAAAGCTGTTGTCATTTGGAGGAAAGGCAACACTCATCTCTAGTATGTTGCAAAGTATGCTAGTTCACATGTTATCATTCCTTGATCCACCAAACAACATCTTGGAGCATCTACATAAGACTTTTGCTAGTTTTTTTTGGAGCACAAAGGAAGAAGGGAGAAGCAGACACTGGGCTTCATGGCAAAATCTTTGCCTTCCTAAAGAGGAAGGGGGCCTAGGTTTTAGGTCCTTACATGATGTCTCAAGGGCACTGTTTGCTAAACTATGGTGGAGGTTTAGGACCATAAAATCTTTGTGGTCTAATTTCACGTGGAATAAGTATTGTAAGAAGGAGCTACCAATGGTGGTGCATTTTAGGGGAGGGTTTCATGTTTGGAGACAAATGTTGAATGCTAGGGAAGAAGTAGAACATGAGATCGCATGGGAATTGAAGAGTGGAACCACTAATATTTGGCATGAAAATTGGACTGGATTGGGTGTACTTCATCACGTATTACCTGAAGACTTTCCAATCAATGAAGATCTTCAGGAGGTGGCAGAACTGCGGCAAAGGGAAGCATGGGATGATCAACTGCTAGATCAAACTTTCAATAAGGAAATTGCAGAACATATAATGCTAAATGTGCATTATGAAGGAAGTGAGGGATATTGGGATAGGCCATACTGGATGCCAACTCCTTCAGGCAAGTTCAGTGTTAGCAGTGCTTGGAAAATATTAAGGCATAGCCTCAAGGGGCAATCCCGGACCTAGCTCCCTACACTTTTGTGTGAGGGATGATAAAGGTGATGTGGTGTATGCTAGGGCAGTAGACCTAGGAATGACAACTAATGTGGTAGCTGAAGCTAAGGCCATTCTTCAAGGGTTGGAATACTGTGTGGAGCATGATCTTCACCCTCTCATATTAGAGACTGATTCATTGGTGATGAAGAAGGTGATAGAAGGGTAATGGGATCCTCCTTGGGTAATTGCACAGGATGTGAAGAAAATCATAGAGATGAAAGACAACTTCAATGTGATCTTTCAACATGTGTTCAGAGAAGGCAACTCGATGGCGGATTTTATAGCTAACATTGTATTTTCTTTTGCAGGTACATCTGAGTTTCATTCATTCTCTGAACTGCCTAGTGCAGGGAGGAGATTGATCAATCTAGACAAATCTCAATCACCTAACCATAGGGTTAGGATAGCAAAGAAAAGAACCCCAGACTGATGGCTTCACAGGATTGGACTCTGCACAAACCTGCATGTTTTTTTTGTCTTATTCAGTATGCTATTAAGGTACTTTCCAATGGTATTAGCATGGTCTCATGCTCATTCTGGGGTGCTTTGATAGTGTACAGAAAAAATGCGATAAGCAGGTGTTGGATCGTATAATTTATCCTACTTCTGATATGTCCAAATGCTAAGGAAAATGTTGAACCTATCATATGGTATTTCTGGAGATTGTTGAATCATTTCTCAGTGGTATTAGCATGCTTTCATGCTCAATCTGAGGATGGTTTAGCAATGTTTAGAATGATGTCTACATTAAAGGTTCTAGTAGGGAAGGATCTGAGCTTACAAGATCACAAAAAGGCACAGTTTCAAAGCCTGGCCTTTGCCTTGCAAAGCCTGCTTAAAGCCAGCTCATTCCTGGCTTTTGCCTTGCAAAGCCGGCCTAAAGCCAGCTCATGTCTGGCTTTTGCCTTGCAATGCCTGCCTAAAGCCAGCTCAAGCCTGGCTTTTACCTTGCAAAGCCTGCCTAAAACTAGCTCAAGCCTGGCTTTTGCCTTGCAAAGCCTGCCTAAAGCCATGCTACTCTTCTACACATTAATTTTGATGAGTGAGCACATGATTAATACTTGGACAAAATCAGTCCACTGCATATGGAGATCATATAGTAGCTACACTTGAAAAACTATGCTGGCTTCAACTCTGTGGTGGAGATGTTTGGAATTCATTTTAGCCTATGAACAGTATACCCTGGCGCCTGGTGAGAGCTTGATAGGTGCTGCTTGGTATTTTTCAATGACAATTGGATTCACATACACTGATAGGAGAAGGAAGCATTCAACTTATTATGTTATAATAGCTAGTTCATTAGATTTTAGCTTTTCTATCTTTTTAATAGCTAGTAGCTTCATGCAACTTCTATTTTGGTTTGGACATCTTGTAAGCTTTGGACTCATTTTGGAATTTTATTTATATATTAGCCACTAGGAAAGTGCTGCCGAGTGGTATAGTTGCTTAAAAAAAATAATCTTAAATTGTTTAAATTTTTCAATAAAATTTTTAAGTATTTTATATTTGTTTTATTTTATTTTTTATAGTAATTCTTAGTATAAATATCCTCACATTATCTTTAATTTATTTTTATTATTCAATATTTTTAATTTTTTCTTTTATCTATTAGACTTTAGTTAGGTGACCTTATACACATGCATGTCATTTCTTATCATACTTAAACAAAACTTTCTCATCTCAAATTTAAATAAATTTTATCCTTCTTCTTTTGTATGATAAAATTGTTAATTTTTTCCCCTATTTGTTCCTTAGTTTTGCTATTATATTATTCAATACTTAATATTACTACATTGTCTTGTGGCTTTTTAATAGCTTGTTTAAATTTAATAATCATTTTTACCATGCTCATTCTAATACAATACAAATAAATATAGAAATATTTCAATAATAACTTTGACTCTATTGCTCATATTTCAAAGTGTGATTTTTCTTATCATATTTTTTATAAAAAAAATCTTATCTCAAATTATTACTATAATGGTTCCACTATTATTTGTTTTCTACATAATGTTTCTTAAAATAAAACAATTATGAAATGGAAGAAAATAGATCATGTTGTTAGTAAATAATTACTAAAATAGAAATTCTTCTTTTTGAAAAGTTTTAGAATTTATTTACTATAAAAATAGGAGTCAATCTTAATTGATTTATAACTTTAGATTAAATTTGATCAAATCTAATTTGACTTCATTCATATTAGATTTTGTCTAAATATTTATAGATTTTGTCCTAAAAGTACCAAGTGACCTTTTTTTTCCGTACGCCACTTAGCTTAGTATTAAGCTTGACTACCCTCTTTTAATATAATATAGATATAGATATTTTTATCCTTTCTATAAATTGTTATCTATATCCTCTCTATAAACTGTTTAAATTTAAATTAAATCGCATGATTTGAAATATATATATATATATATATATATATATATATATATATATATATATATATATATATATATATATATATATAGTAGAGAAAGAGAGAGAGAGAATTAGTTATATTTTATGAATATTCTTTCGCATAGTAATCTTTTTGCCATTTATCCATGTGGTTAAAATTTGTTCTTAGTAAGTTTTAATTTTTTAATTATATAAGAAATATTTATTTATGTATAAAATATTTGTTTTCCATATATATTAGTGACTTTATACTTGTTATTAAAATATTTTTAATAATTATTTAACCTTTTCTCTTACTTTATAAATAATTTGTACATTTTATGTAAAATCTTATATTTGTGCTTGAAATTTTTAATTTTTAAAGTTATCAAACCTTTAATAGCTTAAGTAAATTTTAGTTTTATTTTATATTTTAACTTACTCCAAAGTATAATAGTCATAGGTTATCTCAATTTACGTCTTTCCATATTTTTATTATAGTTTTTAATTAATTCTTGACCTCCGTATTTCTAGCTAATATATAAGAAAATCTATGAGTGAATCAATATATAGATAGGTATAAATATAGATATTGATATAGATATATAGATTAGATTTGTCTAAGATCTATTTTATTCAATTACTTTCATTAATTATATTTTATTTATAATTCCTAATTATTAATGTTGTCCTAAAATTGCCAAGTGACTTCTTCTTAGCTTGCCACTTGGATTAACCACAATGCATACTACCCTCCTTTTAATATAATATAGATTTTTCGAAATCATCTTCACTGTTTGATTGGGTTTAAAATCGGTTATATGTGGTAATCTTCGTGATGGAAGATAAGATATCATGATAGTGTTCTCGTAAAAAACATATTAATATAAGTTTGAATTTTTCAATTACCAAATCAAACCAATTACAACAACAACAACATACCCAGTATTATCCCACACCGTGGGATCTGGAGAGGGTAGTGTGTACGCAGACCTTACCCCTACCTTGTGAGGATAGAGAGGTTGTTTCCAATAGACCCTCGGCTCAGTAAAGCATAAGCACCACATTAATAAAAATATAGACAAGAAGGGACAGTACCAAAAAGACATATAAAAGTATAACAAAAACAACAAGACAATAAGGTGATCAACAATGAAAGAAAACAACGGTTAGTCATAAAAACGTACTACCAACAGAAAGCGAGACTGCGTGCCAATACTACTGTTATGAACACTCTAGACTACCTACTCTACTACCCTAATCATCGACCTCCATACCTTCCTATCAAGGGTCATGTCCTCGGTCAGCTGAAGCTAGGTCATGTCTTGTCTAATCGCCTCTCCCCACCTTTTCTTTGGCCTACCTCTACCTCTAGACCCTTCAATGTCAACCTCTGACACTTCCTTACATCCAATATAATATTGGAAATGATTATATTAATCAAAGAATAATGGAGTAGGTTCCCAACAACTCTAGATATGACGTTTAGTTACAACCCATTACAAAACAATTACCAAACAAACACACGTGAAACAATGGAAGAATAAATCAAGAGATAGAAAAGCTTTATTAATTCGTCTTGAATCTCCTCTTGAAATGTTGGTACGGTCAATGATTCGCTTTATAATGTTTCCTCGTGCTTTATAAATGGGGAAAAGGGCCAAAATTATCCTTACACTTTAATATATTGTTCACATCTAGCATTCGTTATACTATTGAGTCATATCTACCCTTATTGTTATCCAAACTTTTTAAAAATACCCTCCACCTAACGGAAAGCTATCGAATTAAAAAAAAGATCCATTTTCTTTTTCAAAAAAACTCATTAACCTGAATGACTTGAATCAATATCATTTTTGTGAAACTTCGGCCAAAGAGATAAAAAAAATACCACATTTGCAAGAACAATGTCGGAAGAATCAGGCTCATAATTGATAGACCTACACATTAGAAATTAATCATAGTTATAGATGGTTAATTCTTCTAATTCAACTTTGTATACTATATTAAGACTTTTAGTAACAATGAGAAAATGCTACAAGCACCTAAACTTCCTTCGTCATGTTGAGGTGACAGCGAGAGCCAGAGAGGAGCTTATTTCTATATCTGAATATTAAATTCGAAAAATCGTTAGTCCTCATGGATAAGATAATAATCAGCCCATATATAATTAGTTGGGTCATGATTCAGTACCATTTACAAAATGGAAATAATTTATGCATGATAATGCCCTCAATTTATTAATATATATATAGAAATTCAGTACCACCATATATTGAGCTTTAATTTTCAACATTATGTTTTTGGAGTGCCTATCTTCAGATCTATGCAATGGAGGCATATATCCATAGGTCATCAAAGCTCAAGAGCCATGTGTTATGAGTTAATGGGGGGTTTTAAAAAAAGAAAACATGTCATTTTTTTTAATCTGGTAGCTTTCCGTTAGATGGAGGGTAATTTTAAAAAGTTTGGTTAAATGTAAGAGTATATATGACCCAATAATAAAATAAAGGGTAAATATAAATAATATATCAAAATAGAGAGGTATATTTGACCATTTTCCCTTTTAAATGACTATGGCTTAGACGTACATGTTTACATGAAATGCGCATGCGTTATTTAAAGTAAATCATCCTAACTCTTAGACAGTCGATTGCACTTACTATAAGTATCTTAGGGCCCGTTTGGCCATAAGAAAATTTTCATTTTCTTTGAAAAAATTACACTTTTTTCGGAATCAACATTTCGTCATGAAAATTTCAAGCTAGCAATTGGTCATAGATTCTCTCAAACTTATTTTAAAAAATTCTGATTTGGGTAAAGTTTGGTTTGAAGATGAAAATCTATTTGGACATAATTTTTTCAAAACATATTTCATATATGAAATGTGACTTATACCCATAAGTTTTAAAAACTATCAAAAATACCCAATAACTCTGAAGAAAATTCATACAAAATAAGCAAAACAAAGAAAATTCATACAAAACAAGCGAAACAAATCTGAAGAAAATTTATACAAACATTAGCAGATTTTAGCAAATTACCTTCAAATTTTATCTTTGCGGTGGATTGCCTAAGATTGGCACAACAACTTTGGCGAAAGTTTTTTTCTGTTTATAGAGAAGAGAAAACCGCGTGAGTTTAATGAGAAAAAAATGGGGAGCTATGGATTAGTGGAGTCATAATAACAGAAGTGGATTTTTTTAATAAAATATAAAAGTTTAGGACAATTTTTAAATTTTTCTTAAAAACTAAATGGTAATATTTTTGGCCAAAAATAACTCTTGAGCTGGTTTTGGGATTTAGAAATTTTCCAAAATATGGATAAAATCTATAAACAACATGTATTTGCCAAAATAAATTTGGAAAAAAATTGGCAAACTGTATGGCTAAATGAGGGCTTAAATTTCATTTGATGTTGAATTAGTTTTTCTAAATTTTCATTTAAAATCACTCACAAAAATTAAAAAATAACTCCAAATTGTATTCACGTCCAAACACAATTCTAATTTTCAAATACCATTTTAAGTTAAATATTTTTTTTTACCTTTTTCCGGAATATTCTTATGTGTAGACGCCCACTTAGTCACTCTTTTTGCTCTCGTGTCTTACGAATTCTTTCGACCTTTTTGGCACATTGGGCTGTAATTATTTATCTCTTTCTATATGTATAGAAAAGAACTAACTTAAATAGCAGCCCACTTAATTACTTAAAATAAATTAGTCGTCAAATGTATAATATATATGGGCTAGAAAAAATAAACAGTAAAATCGGCCGGCTATTTGCGTGAAGATCCCATTTATATATGACTTCTTAGAAGCTCCAGTACGTTTTTTAGGCCCTGGTATGGATTGTTAGGGTGTTTGACCCGTAATCTCACGTTAGGACTTATTCTGAATGTAATGATGTGTGAATTTATTGTTTAATTAATTTCGTGTCGTTAAATTCTTACCATTGCATGTTACTGATAGTAGATCAGTCGTGTTATAAGACTCAGTGTTTTACGCACTAAATATCGTTGGGATTAGTTTGGTACTGGTCATGGCCCCTTGAATTTTGGGGCGTGACAAGAGCAAATTAAGCAACTCCTCTGTCCCTTTTCTTTTTCTGGAATGTTACTCAACTAGCCCTCCGTGGATTCAACTATATAATTTTTGTTTGTTTTATCTTCTTCTTCTTTTCAAAAGAAATTCCATTACACGGGGACAAGAAAGGTGAATGAAAATAGTGAGGATTGAACCCACATCTCTATTGTATACATGGGGAACACCCTCGCGGCCTCACATAAACTAAACTACAAATTAGGTGATTTTCTATTTGTATACGGTCGGAATCGAGCTCGCCTACGACATGGAAGTTAGGCTCGGAACATAACAACCAATGACTGAAGATCGACTCCAAGTCCCACCGAGGTAGAACCCGGGGTCAGAACGCCTGTCTTTGAGAACATTGAGTCCGTAATCCCGCAGTCGGCCTTAGTCTCGATCGAGCTTGAAGAAATATTGTTAGCATAACTAACAGAAGACCGAAATATCCGTGACCGATCGGGTATTACGGCGGGAATTTCGGCGTGTATCAATAAGGAACCGACAATCAGTTAATCAAGGAATTTTTACCTTTTATAGAATTGTACCTAAAGTAGGACTCTTCTACTATATAAAGGGGTGTCTGATAATTCATTTAACATATTGTAACACGCATCCTAAAGCAATACATTGTTATTATTTCTCTTTAAGCTCTTGTGCTTCTGTATCTTGATACCGATAGAAGCGTACCCGTCTCGAGGGTGGCTAACCTTCCAAGGCTGATACTATTCAATTCGTGTGGTTTGCATTTACTTTGTCATTATTTATTTGAATTGTAATGTAATTTATCATTTTGTATCAAGTTAGTCAACGTATCCTTAAAACCACTTACAAATTCAATTGTTATCTGATTTTAAGGGTATACAGTTTGGCGCCCACCGTGGGACTAAGGATAATAGTGCTTATTTGATTCAAATCTCCATAACACACACTACTTTACACTTGTTCTTTGAAGTGTCTCTAATTTCAGGTTAAAACTCAATATGTCGAACTTCCAATCAGCACCCCTACATGTTGACATGAGTCCGGCCATCACGGTAAAAATAACATCATGGCGCCCGGTGACGAGGTACCGCCCGTTGATTCCATCGAAATTCCGTCCGCGAGCCCGATTGACGCTAATTCACATGTGGCTATCGACGCAAACTTGCCTACCGACCTCGAGAATAGCGTCCGAGGTGGAGCCCGATCGGCAACTGGGAAATGCTGCAGGCTCAACATGCGACGATAGCTCAGTTACATAACCAAAGTCGTGCACCGAGCTGAGTTAAACCCGATCCGCCCTGGGAAGTCACCCACAAGAATGAATCGGTCGCAGAAAGGTCAAATAAAAATGAAGGGATCTAATCCCGAGATCATAAAGATGCTCGAAGAGCTGACAAAACAGATATAATCAGGGGAGAAGAAAATCGAAGTCAATGACAAAAAGGTGGAAACCTACAATTCCAGTGTAGACCAAATCCCAGGAGCACCGCCAATATTGAAAGGCGTGGATTCCAAGAAGTTCGTGCAAAAACCTTTTCCTCCGAGCGCGGCTCCAAAGCCGATCCCTAAGAAATTTCGCATGCCCGAGATTGCTAAGTATAACGGAACGACCGACCTAAATGAGCAAATAACCTCTTACACATGTGCCATCAAAGGAAACGACTTGGAGGATGATGAGATCGAGTCTGTCTTGTTGAAGAAGTTCGGAGAGACCCTGTCAAAATGGGCTACGATATTGTATCACAACTTACCTCCTAATTCTATTGACTCATTTGCTATGCTTACAGATTCTTTGATAAAAGCACATGCCGGGGCCATCAAGGTCGAGACCAGGAAATCAGACATTTTCAAAGTAAAACAGAAGGATAACAAGATGTTCAGAGAGTTCGTGTCCCGATTTCAAATGGAACGAATGGACCTACCACCGGTTGCTGATGATTGGGCTATTCAATCTTTCACCCAAGGGCTCAATGTTAGAAGCTCGGTGGCTTCACAGTAGTTGAAACAAAACCTAATAGAATATCCGGCCGTTACTTGGGCCGACGTGCATAACCGGTATCAATAGAAGATCAGAGTAGAAGATAATCAACTCGGGCCCCCTTTGGGGTATGTTTATCCGGTCAGAACCATTGACAGAGTCAAGAGAGGCATCGATCGTGAACCGGGACCAAACATGGATCGATATTAGCCGTATAATAGAGACCCCCCGGATCCATCGGGACCCTCTAAGTCTTCTTCTTCTTCCTCGGGGTAAGTCAATTTCTTGGCCTCGGCCTCGAGCCCCTTAGCGATTTTGATCTCGGCCGATAGATCAAAACCCCGAGCATGAACCTCCCCGAGGGCTTCTCTTCATGATTGCAGCTTCTCGTATTCAACAATGTCTTTAAAGTGATCCTGGGCCGCCTCGACATCGGCCTTATATTGGGCCGCCATCTCGTCAGCATCGTCTTTAACCACCGCGGCCGCTGACTTGGCCGTTTCAAGTTCCCTGGCCATAATCTTTTCGATCAGAGGCAGCCGAACTTAGCCGAGACTTGAGCGCTTCAACCTTTTTGGCCTGCACCTCAACCTTTTCCTTTGTTGCTCGAAGCTGGACCTCAGCCGAAGTCAGTTGCTCCCGAGTAGCCTCTTTTTTCGAGGCCAGACGATCCATCCTGCCCCTCCATTTATCGGTCTCGACCTTGACAACATCCATCTCAGCTCGTAGTTGATCGATCTGATTGATTTTTTTTTGGGACCTGCGGATTTCGACCGTTAGTCACCGAGCATAGCTCTTTATTACTAACCTCAAAAGTTTTTACATGCTCGACCAAGTCGGCATGCTCCTTTCGAGCCACCTCCAGCTCAGCTCGTAGGCTCTTAACCTCCCCCTCGTGTTGCTCATTGAGAAGTTTGTACATGTCTTATTTCTCAATAAGCTCTTTGGCTTCGGCCTCGAGGAGACTCAACTCTTCTCGATATCAGAGGAAGGTCTCGTGGTGAAGCACCGAGGCCTGCAAATACAAGGAAAGATATTAAGATCATTAAGTAACCAAAGTTAGAAAATGTAAAGGTTTGGTAACACCTTACCCGATTTAATGCCTGATGTGCTTCATTGAACAAGCATGGAGATTCCACCTCGTTCATCTTTGCATGGTCTTCTTCAGTCACCAAGCACCGAAGGTAACTAGCTACCCCAATAGGCGCGAAAAAGACCCCGAGCGTCCTCCGGAATATAGATCATGATCGACCGCTTCACCGGGATCGACACTCGGGGCAGGGAATTAGTTGACTAATCTCAGGCTCGAGCTAGACCTAACTGTCCCCGAGGGCGGACTTCTTCTTGGTACTTCTAAATCACCTAATCCGGTGACATCCTCTGTGGCAATATAGTCCATGCCATCAAAAACGCTTTGGAGGGGATCATTCGCTCCTTGGACCCCCCTCATTTGAACGATCCTTCGCCGCTTGAGTTTCACCAAACATTGAGTCCATGAATGAAGGAAATTCTATTATATCGATGACACCGGGTGGAGCAGGACCGATGTATTGAGAGTTCTCGACCCTCACTGATACATCGACCTCTTGAGTTTGGGAGGGATTGGCCTCTATCGTCCACCTTTCGGTTGATACCCGTTCTTCAGGGACCGATGGCTTCCGGGCCACTAAAATTTCATTCTCTTCAGACTTATTCCTGAGCTGGTAGAGGGATTCCGAATCAAGTATTCGGGAGCTGGAAGTTTCTTTTGGTTTGCGGATCAGCCTCCTCCTTAGTTTCTTTTTCTCCGAGCTCGGAGAAATCGGAGCCCTTTTTCTCTTCTTCTCTTCACCCTGTTTCGGAGCAGGGGACTTAGTGGGGAAATCGTCACTACCATATGGGGGCCTTATTTGGACATCCTTGGGTAAACCTGCAAAAAGAAATAAAACAAGTAAGGACTTAATCATGCAAAAGGGGGAACCAAATATCACTCATGAAAGAGATCTCACCGTGCGAACGGGCCTCCCATCGGCCCTTTGAAAGCTCTCGCCATGAGCGCTCAGAATAGGCCTTTGTGATACGATGCCCTCGACCCATTACTTGTGTAATGACCCAACCGGTCATTTTAACTTTTAGAACCCCATTTCCTAAAATAAAACTTTTCGTATGTGCTTTTAATGATATATGACTTACGGGGATGGTTGGTTTGGGATTTGGAAGTGTTTGGGTTGAAATCGGAACACTTGGTTCCTCAAGTTGGCTTTAAGAGGCCAAGTTTGACTTCGGTCAACATTTTTGAGAAAACGATCCCTGAATAGAATTTTGACGATTCCAACAGCTCCGTATGGTGATTTTGGACTTAGGAGCGTGTTCGGAATTTTATTTGGAAGTCCTTAGTTAAATTAGGCTTGAAATGGCTAAAATAGGAATTTAAGTTTGGAAAATTGACCGGGGAGTTGACTTTTTGATATCGGGGTCGGAATCCAGTTTCGAAAATTTACATAGCCCCATTATGTCATTTATGACATGTGTGCAGAATTTGAGGTCAATCAAACTTGAATTGATAGGTTTCGGTACATAATGTAGAAGTTGGAAATCTTAAGTTTCATTAAGCTTGAATTGGGGGATGATTCGTGGTTTTAGCGTTGTTTGGTGTGATTTGAGGATTCGACTAAGTTTGTATGATATTTTGGGACTTGTTGGTATAATTGATCGAGGTCCCGAGAGGCTCGGGTGAGTTTCAGACGACTAACAGATCACTTTTGTCCTTTGGAACACTACTGATAATTGCTGGTATTTTTTTTTTCTGATTTCCTTATACGCGATCGCGTAAAGTAATTTAGGCAGAGGTGGATTTGTTCTACGCGATCACGTGAATGGGGTTGCGATCGCGTAGGGTTAATTTGGGAAGCTGGGAATTTGTTCACTGTGATTGGCCGGTGTGTGTATCGCGATCGCGTATCATTATTTGCAATCGCGTAGGGGAAATTTGAGAGGAAGCTAGGCCACGCGTTGTGCTACGCGATCGCGTGAAGAGGGATGCGATCGCGTAGAGTCAGAACCTGGTGCATTGCGATCACGTGAAACTTGATGCGATCGCGTAGGGTTAATGTTTGGGTAGAAAAACATTTGTGCTATGCGATCGTGTGAGGAAGTTCGCGATCGCGTAGAAGAAATCACTGGGCAGAGAGTTTAAGTTCTGAAAATGGGATTTTCCATTTTTAACGATTTGGAGCTCGGATTTAGGCGATTTTTGGGAGATTTTCAGAGAAAATAACGGGGTAAGTGTTCTTAACTCAATATTGGTTAAATTACCCGAATCCATCACTATTTTTATCATTTAATTGGTGAATTGAGTTGGAAAAGTTTGAAAACCCTCTTGGATAGATTTGAGAATTTGATGGCCGAATTGTTATAGGTGATTTTGGTATGGGTAGACTCGTGGTTGAGTGAGCGTTCATATTTCGTAACTTTCGTCGGATTCCGAGACGTGGGCCCCACAGACGATTTTTAATTAATTTCGGAATTTTTATTAAAAATGTAGTATTTTCTATAGAACTGATTCCTATAATTTTTATTAATTGTATCGAATTATTTTGGCTAGATTCGAGCTAGACAGAGTTGGATAATCGTGGAAAAGGCCTTCTAGTGGATTAAATTGGAGTAAGACGATGTAAGTCTCTTGTCTAATCTTGTGAGGGAAAAATTACCTCATAGGTGATTAAAAATTAAATAATTGTTGCTAATTGTGGGGGCTACGTACGCACGAGGTGACGAGAGTCCGTGCGTAGCTACTATTAATGCTAAAGTCTGGGTAGTTTAGGACTCAAAGCATGAATTACTTGTGTAAATTGTATTCCTTGTTTAATTAATATTATTTGATATATAAATTTTCTGTTTAAATTAATTAATTGTTAAGAGAAATTATTCTTCCTCCTGAATTTATCTTATAATAAATATACTCTCATTCCGGAGGTATATAAGAAAATGTCCTCCTTTCTTGTGGAGCGGGCCGAACGCCTCGGCAGGATAGATGCATCTATGGATCTTGCCGCACGTCCCTCGACAGTGTACACGATACTCTGGATCGGGCCGTACGTCCTCGGCAGAAATCGTGCTTAATAATAATAATTACACGATACCTTAATAGCTTATTTTAGCTTGCGAAGCTAATTGATAAATTGGAGAATCCTTGGAATTTAATGAATTATTATGCCTGCTTGTTAAGAAAATAATTGTTATTCCTGTAAATGAGATTAATTGATAAATTAAAAATTATTTGAATTGAAAGAATTTAATTAATATATTGAGAATTGTTGCATTTGAAGGAATTTGATTATTTTTGCTGGTTAAATAAATTATTATAAATTCTGTGAATCATGCTTATTTAGATATTCTAGTTGTATTTCAATTATTATTATTGAACCATAGTAAGTGTCAAAGTCGGCCATCTCGTCTCTACCACTTCGAGATTAGGCTTGAAACTTACTGGGTACACGTTGTTTACGTACTCATACTACACTTGTTGTACTTTTTGTGCAGGACCTGAGGCAAGTACTAGTGGGGGACCTATCGTCTTACACTCACGTTATCTAGGGGCATAGTGGTGAGCTGCCTTTCTGAGCCGTTCTACAACTACTAGTGTCTTTCCTTATACTTTTCATTCTGTCTATTTTTATTTCAGACAGTATTAAAAGTTTTGTATAATATACTAGATGCTCATACACTTGTGACACTAGGTCTTGGCACACACATTGGTAGAATTTGGTATTTATATTTTTCTTGGATTTAAATTTTATCGATATATGTTTAATTTATTAGTTGTCTTGCCTAGCTATAGTGTTGGGCGCCATCACGACCTATAGGTGGAACTGGGTCGTGACAACATGGTATCAGAGCACTAGGTTCATGTAGGTCTCACAAGTTATGAGCAGGTCTAATAGAGTCTTGCGGATCGGTATGGAGACGTCTGTACTTATCTTCGAGAGACTATAGGGTGTTAGGAAACTACCTTTCTTCATATTCCATCGTGCAATTAATGTAGTAATAAATATCTTTCTCTTATTCTCTCACAGATGGTGAGAACGCGCTCGAATGAGGTTCCAGACCAGGGAAGAGCTACTCCCCTAGTTGCTAGAGGCCGAGGCAGAGGCCGAGGGAGGGCTCCAGCTCGTGGTAGAGGGGGAGTACGTCCCAGGACTGTTCCAGTTATGTCGCCAGTGGGTCCAGTAGAGAACCCCATTGTTGAGGAACAGGATGAGGTGCCTGTGGCAGAGCCAGCTTCGGTGGATTTCACATCTGCACCGGGATTTCAGGATGTCATGGGTCGTATGCTGCAGTTCATGGACAATATGACTCAGGCCGGTTTATTTCCGGCAGACCCAGCCACATCTCAGGCGGGCGGGGGAGCACAGACCCCTACCGCGCAAGCTCATAGACAGGCAGCTGCTGTATATCAGACCCAGGGTGCACTACCCGTGGGTGGAGCCCAGCCAATGGCAGCAGCTACACCTGAGCCCAGGCCAGCTGTAGCCGTCGATCCTCAGAAACTATTGGACCGATGGACTATACTACATCCTCATGTCTTTGGGGGTAAGCGACATGAGGATCCACAGGACTTCATTGATCGTTGTAGGGACAGACTGCACAACATGAGGATATTGGAATCTCATGGGGTTGACTTCGCTACTTTTCAGCTAGAGGACATGGCCCGTAGATGGTGGCAGTCTTATGTTCTTGGCAGACCAGCAGATTCTCCTCCCATGACTTGGGACAGGTTCACCCGTATCTTCTTGGACAGGTATATTCCATCCTCCTAGAGGGAAGAGTTACGATTTCAGTTTGAGCAGCTCCAGCAGGGTCAGATGTCAGTGACCGATTATGAGGCAAGGTTTTCTAAATTATCTCTCCATGAACTTACGATACTCCCTACTGAGGCGGAGAGAGTGCAGAGGTTTGTAGCTGGTTTACATACTGGTATTCAGGCCACTATGGCTCGAGAGGTTGAGATGGGTACTTCTTATAAGCTAGTTGTGGTTATAGCCCGCAAGATTGAGGGTGTACGTCAGCAGAACCGAGAGCAGATTATGAGAGATAAATGGTTCAGGTAATTTGGAGAGTTCAGAGGTGCTCCGTCTGGGGGCAGAGGTCAGTTCGTGAGAGGGCAGTCTAGCATGCCCCTATATCCAACACCACCACCTCCTCGAGGTGCTCCAGTGCGACCTTATCTCAGTGCTATACCAGAGAGTTCTTACTTCCCACCAGCTATTCAGGGTCCTCCCAGTGGGTATTCAGTTCCCCAGGGCCAGACACTTAGTCAGCAGCCCATCGCACCGAAGAGTTATTACAAGTACGGAGATCCCAGTCACATGCAGATATTTTACCCCAGGCTTCGGGGTAGACCAGTATAGCAGGGTCAGCAGCCTATGCTTACCGGACCAGTTGCTCCACCAGTAGTCCGACCACCAAGAGGTGGAGGACAGATGGGTAGGGGCCGTCCTAGAGGTGGAGGTCAGCAAGGCGAAGGCCAGCCAGTTGGCGCTCCAGCTCGGTTCTATGCTTTTCCAGCTAGACCAGATGCAGAGGCCTCAGATGCTGTGATTACAAGTATTATTTCTATTTGCGGCAAGGATGCCTCAGTATTATTTGATCTAGGATCCACGTATTCATATGTGTCATCTCTATTTGCTCCATTCCTGGGTGTTTCTCGTGAGTCCTTGAGTACTCCTGTTTATGTGTCCACTCCTGTAGGCGATTCTGTTATTGTGAACCGGATATACTGATCTTGTATTATTACATTATGTGGTTATGAAACTGGAGCAGATCTCTTATTGCTCGAGATGACCGATTTTGAAATTATTCTTGGTATGGACTAGTTATCTCCATATCATGATATTCTAGATTATCATGCCAAAACTGTTACCTTGGCTATTCCATCTTTGCCTAGGCTGGAGTGGAAGGGTTCGTCGGTTAGTTCATTTAATCGGGTTATTTCTTTTATAAAGGATCAACACATGGTTGAGAAGGGTTGTTTAGCTTATCTAGCTTGACTCCGGCTATTGATTCAGTGCCTGTAGTTCGGGAGTTCTCCGATGTATTTACTTCAGACCTTCCAGGTATGCCACCTGATCGTGATACTGATTTCTGTATTGACTTGGCTCCAGATACTCAGCCTATATCTATTCCACCGTATCGCATGGCTCTGAAAGAATTGAAAGAGTTGAAAGAACAGCTTGGGGAGTTACTAGCCAAAGGGTTCGTCAGACCGAGTGTATCGCCTTGGGGTGCACCAGTATTATTTGTGAAGAAGAAGGATGGCACAATGCGAATGTGTATTGATTATCGCCAATTGAATAAAGTTACTTTTAAGAACAAGTACCCGTTGGCGCGTATCGATGACTTATTTGACCAGTTTCAGGGTGCTAGGGTGTTCTCTAAGATCGACTTGAGGTCAGGGTATCATCAGTTGAATATTCGAGATTCGAATGTTCCGAAAACTGCTTTCCGTAATAGATATGGTCATTATGAGTTTCTGGTAATGTCTTTCGGTTTAACTAATGCCCTGGCAACGTTTATGGATTTGATGAACAAGGTATTCAGGCCATATATTGATTCATTTGTCATTGTGTTCATTGATGACATTTTAATCTACTCGCGCAGTAAGGAAGAGCACGAGCAGCATATGAGAGTAGTGCTTCAGACATTGTAGGAAAAAAATCTATATGCTAAGTTCTCCAAATGTGAGTTCTGGCTAGAGTCTGTAGCATATTTGGGGCATATTGTATCGAGTGATGGTATTAAGGTTGATCCCAAAAAGATTGGGGCAGTTCAGAATTGGCATCGTCCCACTTCGGCGATTGAGATCAGGAGTTTTCTAGGTTTAGCAGGTTATTATCGTCGATTTGTGGAGGGTTTTTATCTATCGCAACGCCTTTGACCAAATTAACCCAGAAGGGTGCTCCGTTCCGATGGTCCGATGATTGTGAGGTGAGCTTTCAGAAGCTCAACACAACATTGTCTACAACACCAGTATTAATGTTGCCTTCCGGCTCGGGGATGTATACGGTAGCATCACATGTTAGTTTGGGTTGTGTATTAATGCAAGAAGGGCGAGTCATTGCTTATGCTTCACGTCAGCTGAAGCCCTACGAAAGGAATTATCTGGTACATGATTTGGAGTTAGCTGCGATTGTTTACGCTCTTAAGATTTAGAGGCATTATCTTTATGGGGTGTCCTGTGAAGTTTATTCTGATCATCACAGTTTGCAGCATTTGTTCAAGCAGAGGGACCTAAATTTGAGGCAACACAGATGATTGGAATTACTGAAAGATTATGATATTACTATCCTATATAATCCGGGTAAAGCAAATATAGTTGCAGATGCCTTGAGTACAAAGGCGGAGAGTATGGGTAGTTTGGCTTTCATTTCAGCAGAAGAGAGGCCATTAGCTTTGGATATCCAGTCCTTGGCCAACAAACTGGTGCAGCTGGATATTTCAGAGCCCGGCCGAGTTCTTGCATGTGTTGTAGCTCAATCTTCACTATTTGAATAGATCAAGGCTCGTCAGTATGATGTTCCACACTTGATGGTTCTTCGAGAAACGGTACTACGAGGTGGTGCCAAGGAAGTTACTATTGGAGCGGATGGTGTTCTACGACTCCAGGATTGTCTATATGTTCCTAATGTGGATGGACTGAGGAAAAAGATCCTAGAGGAGGAACACAGTTCTCGGTATTCTATTCATCCAGGTGCTACGAAGATGTATCGTGATTTGAGGCAACATTACTGGTGGAGACGAATGAAAAAGGACATAGTTGAGTATGTAGCTAGGTGTCTAAATTTTCAGCAAGTTAAATATGAACACCAGAGGCTAGGCGGCCTACTTCAGCAGATGACTATACCAAAATGGAAATGGGAACGCATCACTATGGACTTTGTAGTTGGGTTGCCGCGGACCTTGCGGAAGTTTGATGCAGTTTGGGTCATTGTTGATAGGTTGACCAAGTCGACACATTTTATTCCTGTTGTGACTACGTATACTTTAGAGAGGTTGGCCCAGATTTATATTCAAGAGATAGTTCGGTTGCACGGCGTGCCAATTTCTATCATATCAGATAGAGGCCCTCAGTTTACTTCACATTTCTGGAGAGCAGTACAGAGTGAGTTGGGGACCCGTGTAGAGCTCAGCATAGCCTTTCATCCGCAGACCGACGGGCAGTCAGAGCGGATAATTTAGATTTTGGAGGATATGCTCAGGGCATGTGTGATTGACTTTGGAGGTCAATGGGATCGTTTCCTGCCTTTGGCCAAGTTTCCTTATAATAACAGTTACCAATCCAGCATCGAGATGGCTCCATTTGAGGCTTTATATGGCCGTCGATGTCATTCACCTATCAGATGGTTTGAGCCCGGTGAGACTAAGTTATATGGTACTGATTTGGTGAAGGATGCCTTGGAAAAGGTAAAGTTAATTCAGGAGCGACTTCGTACAGCACAGTCCAGACAGAAGAGTTACGCGGATTAGAAAGCTCGTGATTTATCATTTATGGTAGGTGAAAAAGTTCTCTTGAAGGTTTCGCCGATGAAGGGAATTATGAGATTTGGGAAGAAGGGCAAGTTGAGCCCAAGGTTTATAGTCCTATTTGAGGTGTTGAGACGAGTTGGGGAAGTTGCTTATGAGCTTGCATTGCCTCCCAGTCTATCGGGAGTTCATCCGGTTTTCCATGTATCTATGCTCCGGAAGTATCATGCTGACCTGTCACATGTGTCGGAGCCCGTTTTCTCTTCTTCTCTTCACCCTATTTTGGAGCAGGGGACTCAGTGGGGAAATTGTCACTACCAGATGGGGGCCTTATTTGGACATCCTTGGGTAAACCTGCAAAAAGAAATAAAACAAGTAAGGACTTAATCATGCAAAGGGGAAACCAAATATTACTCATGAAAGAGATCTCACCGTGCGAACGGGCCTCCCATCATCCCTTTGAAAGCTCGAGCCATGAGCGCTCAGAATAAGGCCTTTGTGATACGATGCCCTCGACCCATTACTTTTGTAATGACTCAACCAGTCATTTTAACTTTTAGAACCTCGTTCCCTAAAATAAAACTTTCCGTATGTACTTTTAATGATTTATGAATTGCGAGGATGGTTGGTTTGGGATTTGGAAGTGTTTGGGTTGAAATTGGAACACTTGGTTCCTTAAGTTGGCTTTAAGAGGCCAAGTTTGACTCCGATCAATATTTTTGAGAAAACGACCCCTGAATAGAATTTTAACGATTCCAACAGCTCCGTATGGTGATTTTGGACTTAGGAGCGTGTTCGGAATTTTATTTGGAAGTCCTTAGTTAAATTAGACTTGAAATGGCTAAAATAGAAATTTAAGTTTGGAAGTTTGACCGGGGAGTTGACTTTTTGATATCGGGGTCAGAATCCAGTTCTGAAAATTTACATAGCTCCGTTATGTCATTTATGACTTGTGTGCAAAATTTGAGGTCAATCGGACTTCAATTGATAGGTTCCGGTACATAATGTAGAAATTGAAAATCTTAAGTTTCATTAAGCTTGAATTGGGGGATGATTCATGATTTTAGCGTTGTTTGGTGTGATTTGAGGGTTCGATTAAGTTCGTATGATGTTTTGGGACTTGTTGGTATAATTGATCGATATCCCGAGGGGCTCGGATGAGTTTCGGACGACTAACAGATCACTTTTGGCCTTTGGAACACTGCTGGTATTTTCTTCTGATTTCCTTATACGCGATCGCGTAAGTTGGTCTACGATCGGGTAGAGTAATTTAGGCAGAGGTGGATTTGTTCTACGCGATCGCGTGAATGGGGTTGCGATCGCGTAGAGTTAATTTGGGCAGCTGAGAATTTGTTCACTGCGATCGCATGGACACGTCAGCGATCACGTAGGATTGGCTAGTATGTGTATCGCGATCGCGTGTCATTGTTTGCGATCGCGTAGGGGAAATTTGAGAGGAAGCTGGGCCACACGTTGTGCTACGCGATTGCATGAATAGGGATGCGATCGCGTAGAGTCGGAACCTGGTGCATCGCGATCGCGTGAAACTTGATGCAATCGCGTAGGGTTAATGTTTGGGCAGAAAAATATTTGTGCTACGCAATCGCGTGAGGAAGTTCGCGATCGCGTAGAAGAAATCACTGGGCAGAGAGTTTAAGTTCTGAAAATGGGACTTCGTCCTATTTTTCATTTTTAATGATTTGGAGCTCGGATTTAGGCGATTTTTGGGAGATTTTCAGACAAAAACAATGGGATAAGTGTTCTTAACTCAATATTGGTTAAATTACCCGAATCCATCACTATTTTTATCATTTAATTGGTGAATTGAGTTGGAAAAGTTTGAAAACCTTCTTGGATAGATTTGAGGATTTGATGGCCGAATTGTTATCGGAATTTAGTGATTTTGGTATGGGTAGACTCGTGGTTGAGTAGGCATTCATATTTCATAACTTTCGCCGGATTCCGAGACGTGGGCCCCATGGACGAATTTTTAATTAATTTCGAAATTTTTATTAAAAATGTAGTATTTTCTTAAAGAACTGATTCCTATAATTTTTAGTGATTGTATCGAATTATTTTGGTTAGATTCGAGCCAGACAGAATTGGATAATCGTGGAAAAGGCCTTCTAGTGGATTAAATTGGAGTAAGATGAGATAAGTCTCTTGTATAATCTTGTGAGGGGGAAATTATCTCATAGGTGATTAAAAATTAAATAATTATTGCTAATTGTGGGGGCTACGTACGCACGAGGTAACGAGAGTCTGTGCATAGCTACTATTAATGCTAAAGTCTAGGTAGTTTAATGAATTACTTGTGTAAATTGTATTCTTTATTTAATTACGGGTATTTGATATTAATTATATATATTGTAAATTGTTAGATAAAATTATTAAAGGATGGAAATCTCTTATACTTGATTTTTCTGTTTAAATTAATTAATTGTTAAGAGAAATTGTTCTTCCTCCTAAATTTATCTTATAATAAATATACTCTCATTCCGGAGGTACATAAGAAAATGTCCTCCTTTCTTGTGGAGCGGGCCGAATGCCTCGGCAGGATAGATGCATCTATGGATCGTGCCGCACATCCCTCGGCAGTGTACACGACACTCTGGATCGGACCGTACGTCCTCGGCAGAAATCATGCTTAATAATAATAATCACACGATACCTTAATAACTTATTTCAGCTTGCGAAGCTAATTGATAAATCGTAGAATCCTTGGAATTTAATGAATTATTATGCCTGCTTGTTAAGAAAATAATTGTTATTCCTGTAAATGAGATTAATTGATAAATTAAAAATTATTTGAATTGAAGAAATTTAATTAATATATTGAGAATTATTGCATTTGAAGGAATTTGATTATTTCTGTTGGTTAAATAAATTATTGTAAATTCTGTGAATCATGCTGATTTAGATATTCTAGTTGTATTTTAATTATTATTATTGACCCATGGTGAGTGTCAAAGTCGGCCATCTCGTCTCTACCACTTCGAGATTAGGCTTGAAACTTACTGGATACACGTTGCTTACGTACTCATGCTACACTTGCTGCACTTTTTGTGCAGGACCTGAGGCAAGTACTAGTGGGGGACCTATCATCTTACACTCACGTTATCTAGGGGCATAGTGGTGAACTGCCTTTCTGAGCCGTTCTGCAGCTACTAGTGTCTCTCCTTGTACTTTTTATTCTGTCTATTTTTATTTCAGACAGTATTAAAAGTTTTGTATATATACTAGATGCTCATACACTTGTGACACCAGGTCTTGGCACACACATTGGTAGAATTTGGTATTTATATTTTTCTTGGATTTAAATTTTATTGATATATGTTTAATTTATTAGTTGGCTTTCCTAGCTATAGTGTTGGGCACCATCACGACCTATAGGCGGAACTGGGTCGTGACAACTTGAGTCAAGGAACTGCGTTTGGGATCCGAGCAACAGCTGTGCACTATCACAGAACTCCGATAAGATGGAAGGAAAATGACGATAAATAAAATGTTGGAAGCAAAATTATATAGTTACGTTTCATGTCCCACTTCTCTGGGAACGACATGTGCTCAGCCAGGATCAAGTCCGAGGTCCTCACTCGGGCGAAACAGCCTAGCAAACCTCGATCCCTATCTTCATCGATACTCGTGAACGCAACTTTATTGGCTCGACGGGCGAGCTTGATCAGTCCCCCCGGTAGAGTCGGGGACTGTATAAACACATAAGGTGGTCGATCGTGAAAGGGCACCCTTCGATCTTGCTTACAAAGAAATGGAGGAGGATTACGATCCTCCAGAAAGAAGGGTGAATTTGACCGAGGGTTACCTCATATCTTTTGCAAAAGTCGACGATAACCGTGTCCAAGAGGCCGAACGTGAATGGATAAGTGTAAACACTTAAAAGTCCCTCGACGTGGGTGGTGATGGCTTCGTCAGGTTCGGGAACCACCACATGTTTGTCAACCCAGTTACAATCCTTCTTGACTTCGCAAAGAATATCCTCGGTGATCGAGCAGATGTACCTCGAGACATCCTCACACCGGCCTGGTACGGAGGGGGGCTTTTCGACTTTAAAATCAGCATTGACCGGGCATCCCCCCGTAATGAACATTTTTAGAGGAGGTTTCGGTGCTGGTTCCTCGACAACAGTACGTGAAGCGGTCTCTTCGGTGGCCGGCCGCGAGGTAGAAGGTGTTTCTTTTTAGGGAACGGTTTTGGAAGTTTTCGCCATTTCTTTATGGAGGGGAAATAAGGAAAAAAAGGAAGTTAAAAGAGTATACTTAATGGTTTGGGATGAAGACGGAACAAAAGTTCTTATAAAAAGACATCAAATATAAGTGCCTGAAAATATTGAGATTGCTAAGGTATGAGGGCAGAAGCTTTGAATGTAAAGTTTGAATGAGCAAATAAGGGGTTATTTATAGGTTTTCAACGACGGTTCGCATCCAGGAGTGGCCGACCAACAACTGACAAATATTTAATGCCATTAAGACTTGACTGGCGAGGCGTTTTGACTATTTTGTCATTTCTATCGTATGGTGTCGAAGAAAGAAACGAAAGGTCATGTCGTTTCTCGTCGTTCACTCTCCAAAAAATGAAGGGACTATCTGTATACGGTCGGAATCGAGCTCGCCAACGACATGAAAAGTTAGGCTCGGAACATGACAACCAATGACTGAAGATCGACCCCGAGTCCCATCGAGCTAGAACCCGGGGTTAGAACGCCTGTCTTTGAGAACACTGAGTGCATAATCCTGGAGTCGACCTTAGCCCCAATTTATCTCGAAGAAATGTTATTAGCATAACCAGCAGAAGATCGAAATATTCTTGACCGGTCGGGTATTACGGGGGGAATCTCGGCGCGTATCAGCAAGGAACCGAAAATCAATTATTGATCTTGTCCAATTCACACCTCAAATAAAATATATGAAACGGCCGATTGCAATAATAATACACAACAAGAGTCGAGCTCGATTTTCACAGGGAGATATATATGGGAGTTAGGAGTATATATTGTAGTATGTGAGTTTGAACAATCTCAATTTACACTTCCACAAATTGGGGTTGTTTTTATGTCTATTTAAACTAAAATTGCAAAGTTAAGAAATAAAACTAAGAAATTATTTTTGTTGTTTTTCAAGTTTTGTAAAAAGCCTAGGGTTATGACCATCACCTAGGTGTTTGCCTAATGGGATGTAGACCTTAATGCTTGTTTTATTGATCGGGGTGTATTATAGCTATCAACTCTCAATTACAAACTCAATACCTCTCCGTTAGAGAGTGATTTTGCCCAATTTGACTTTCTCAAGTCCAAATGGGTATTGCACAAAACGGTTAATAAAAGCTCAAGTCGGGTTATTACTATCTCTAGGTTGACACCTTTAATTGGGATTATTAATCTCTCGATTGACCCAATTTCTTGTTAGCCAAGTTTTCCTAGACTAAGTCTCTCTTTCTCAAGTAGAGACTAAGTCAAATAGGCATGAACTAATGTTTGCAATTATTAGTTCCACAAATTAAAGCATGAACAAGGCTAAATAAAAAATATCCAACCATAAACAAGCATCTAATTAAACACCCATAAGGTTTACACACTAGGATTGGGTAACAACCTTAGTAAACATCTAGCTACGCATGCTTGAAATTGAAGAAATAGAAGAAGAAATGCTAATTAAATGCATATTGTAAAATCAAAATGATAAAATCTATGTTAAAATATCCCAAAATATGAAAAACTACTAAAAGAAGCAAAGAGAAACGGCTACTGTAGTTGCTGATGTCAAAAATTGAACTAATTTCGTGAAACTCTTCTATTTATACAAAGCTTGCAATTCCGGACAAAAATGCCCCTCGGAAGGTTCTACGGCCGCAAAATTTCATATGCGGTCCGCAGGTTTCTTCAACTTGTCACGAACTAGAGGTCTACGGCCGCGCAATTCTGATTTGCGGCCGCGAGGTAGTCTTTCTGCAGTCCGCAGATTTAAAACTGCGGCCGCAACTTGGTCTTCTGAGGTCCGCAACTTTACTTCTGCGGCCGCAAGGCACTTCTTTTGCGGCCGCACAATTCCCGTGCGGTCCGCAATCTTGAGGGACTTGAACTTTGGAAAATTGCACACCCTCTGAAGTTGATTTCCAATTCTTCAATTGCGGCCACACAATTCCTTTGCGGACCACATTTTGCTAGGAATTCTGCAATTCGCACTTTGCAAGTTCTCGTGCCTTTTGTTGCCTTGTGTTTTGATTACTCCTTTTTGAGTCGGATTTCATCCCGGAATTCCAACTTCCAACATTCCTGCAATTTTACATATTTTATCAGTTTCAGGAACACAATTAAATGCTTTTAGACTAAAATAAAAGCTAAAAGGCGCTAATAAGTAGTCAAAATCTCCACTTATCAACTCCCCTAAACTTAAGTTTTTGCTTGTCCTCAAGCAAATAAAATAGTTCCCACCTCCACAAGTTAAGGGCCATTCCAGCCAATCAAAGGTGAGTCATTCACACATCAATTGGGACCAATAATTACACACACTACTTATGTATATCAACAAGGCGACGAGTTAAACGTTTATGCATATATAGTTCTAATGTGACACTTGAGCATCAAGAGTTGACTTTATTCATCAAGGAAGCTCGCTCTTTCATGTAGGTCATTGTGGATCCCAAACTCCCCTTCCTCTACTCTCCATTTGCCTATCTCACTTAAGAATTTTATCACTCAATCCAAAAAATTTGCAAAAGGTTCACTCGTCTCTCTCAAGAGAATGTCGCAAGTACGGCTTTAAGTACCATAGGCTTGCCCCTCATATAAATTTCCACTAATGTAAGCGCACTTGGCTTGAAATCACGTAGTGCTTTTTCGGAATGTAATGAAGGCTTTTGGACTAAGGTTGAATATACAAGCACTCCATTGTTTTGTTCTCGGCTCATGCTTTGCCAATTCTTTGAGGCACTTTCTTTTTCTTGGGGAACTAGAGAGACTTAGCATCACTCTTTCTTGATCATGACATTCATTTTCTCCCTCTTTGATTTCTCCATGCTTTGTATCATTACTTTTCTTTGCATCCCTTCAACTCTTCCACTTATTCACTTTCTTTTACATTTTTCTTTTTATTCTTTCCTTTTCTTGCCTTTCCTTCTCATCATTTCTTATCTCTTTTTGTGCCTTGATACCTCTTTCAAGCTCCTCGTCTCTCCCGAAAACTTACATTTTTATCCAATTGTATCACAAGAGTGTTAAGGAAAGCTCGGGTGCCAAGAGAGGGTCACGACAAAACAGGTAAAGGCTTGTAACATGGTTATAAAATGAGAAATGATCAAGGCTAAAATGGGTTGATTAGGGATAACAACATTGGTGGGAAATGGAAAAATTCAAGTGGGTCAAGGAAATCCTACAATTACTTCTCAAGCCAAGCAAAACTTAAGATTTCGCCTTGAAATACATTCGAGGAAAGTTCTAGACTATTTGCATGGGTACTTGGACTTGTAACAAAAACATCTCACCTCTCACGCAACTGGCTTGTTAAAGAGGATAGAGTCGAGGGCCCACAACGACCACATTCAAGATTGAAAATCACTATGGTTCGATTAAACTAATCGATGATTGCCTAAGTCAACGCAAGAGTCACAAAGCCACTAACTAGAACTATTTCTTTCGAAAAAACTTGTTTTTAACCATAAGCACATAGTTAAGTATGTTGGTACCAAGTGAAACATGTTTGACTCTCCGAGCATGACTTAATTAGGTCTTTTTATTCATTACTACTACTATTATTACCTAAACATCAAAACAGACTCAGTCCCTTAAGAAGGTTGTCACGCCATCCATCGTTGGGAAGAGTCACCCAGTTCACACAAAAATTACCTTTGGAAAGAACCGTGGCATTAAGAAAACCAAAGGCTTATTATCTACTAAAACACAAAAATACAAATGTGACTAGGGATAACAACATTGGTGGGCAATGGAGAAATTCAAGTGGGTCAAGGAAAGCCTACAATTACTTCTCAAGCCAAGTAAAACTTAAGATTTTGCCTTGAAACACATTCGGGGCAAGTTCTAGACTATTCACACGGGTATTTGGACTTGCAACAAAAACATCTCACCTCTCACGCAACTGACTTGTTAAAGAGGATAGAGTCGAGGGCCCACAATGACTACATTCAAGATTGAAAATCACTATGGTTCGATTAAACCACTCGATGATTGCCGAAGTCAATACAAGAGTCACAAAGTCACTAACTAGAGCTATTTCTTTCCAAAAAACTTGTTTTTAACCATAAGCACGTAGTTAAGTATGTTGGTACCAAGTGAAACATGTTTGACTCTTCGAGCATGACTTAAGTAGGTTTTTTTATTCATTACTACTACTATTATTACCTAAACAACAAAACAGACTCAGTCCCTTAAGAAGGTTGTCACGCCATCAATCGTTGGGAAGAGTCACCCGGTTCACACAAAAATTACCTTTAGAAAGAACCGTAGTATTAAGAAAACCAAAGGCTTATTATCTACTAAAACACAAAAAGAAGCTATTAAATAAAAAAGAAGCTACTAATTCAAAAAGAAACTACTTAGTTAAATACTAACAAATAAGAAAACACATGTAAAGAAGCTACAAAGTAAAAACTATCGAAAGCATAACGAATATACATAATGAAATGAGATATATACATAATGAGAGAGGAAAAGAGAGAATATATACAAAATAAGGAAAAAGAAGAAAATACTGTCAGTTATTACAAACCAATTGTCTCAGAATCATCAAAATATATCAAATAAACTCTACCTCCCCGAATAAAAATAAGCATTGTCCCCAATGCTTAACAAAATAAGAGTAAAGGAAGGGTAAGAGTGAGGAAAACTTCTGTTGATACCCAATTTTTCCCTCATATTTTAAAAAAATATATATATACTTTCAAAATAATATATTTGCATCATCATTTAGTTTACAAACCCATACAAGCAATTTTCATAATTTCTCATAATTTTAGAATCTCTAAATTAATTTCTTGCTGCATTTTATTACATAAATATCCAATAATTACCCTTCAAATTATTTTTATGATGATTTAATCATCCAAACTTATTATTTACACCAACATGTATGTTTTATAATATTCTACTTTATTTTTCTATAATTGCATTTGCATGTTTAGGCTAATTGCACTATTTTGCAATAATAGCCTATATTCATGTATAATTACATTACTTGTGCCAAAATAACTTTTTATATAAATGTTAAGTTATTATTTCCCATCATTTTAGTGCACAAATAATATTTTTTGTTATTTATTAATTACTTTATAAATTATTTTTTTTGATAAATATTGGGTATTTAAACAACAACCCATTTTAAAACCAATTTCGGACCAAATAAATGGCCCCAAACCCTCAAACATCTAGTCTAAATACCCCAGCCCAAACCAAATGACCCACTAATCCAAAACTCGGTCGATGCCCCATCTCCATGACCCGCCCGTTCCAACTTTTAATCTTGGCCGTTGATCTCTCAAGATCAACGACCCTTATTCACCCTTCCCTTTTAATTAACCCAACCCCCAAACCCTAACCTATTATCCCCTAACCCACCGCCCTCACACTCTCTCAACCTCCCATTCTCTCTCTGAAGAACCCTAAACCGCCGGCCCCCTAAATCCTTCTCCTAATCCCACTAAATATGGGATTCGACTACTATTTCTTGCCATATTTGACCCTCTTTTGGTACTGGTTGTTCTCTTATGGTATTACCTAAGTGCTTGCCTAAACATGGCAAGCAAATCTCTTCCAAGATCGAACCAAAATGGTTCAAATCTCTGATTTTGAACGCTATTCTATCTATATACGTTCTATGCTACTATGTGAGTCAGATTTTTTGTTTAGATTCTGTTGATTTACACTTTCCCTAAAAGACTAGGGTTTACAGATTTCTCTCTTACATTGATTTTTAGATTGATTTACATGTTTGTTTTCCTTGTTTGTTGCATAATTTATTTTGTTTTTTGATTATTGCTCGATGTTTTCACTACTATATAAACCCCTCCCCCATTCCCTTTTGGACAGACTTCGAATCATAAAATTCCCACTAAAAAGCTAAAGATCTTCACTCTGTTGTTCGCTTATTCTCTTGTTCTACTTTGGCTCTTGGCCGGCTGAAAGCCAAGGCCACCCGAATTCCTATTTTTCGACCTTCCTTGGGTACAACATTGCCCTGGGTTCCTCGAAGCCCTTGGGAACTTGACGCATCTAAGGTCCTGGGTTATACTGCTGTGTTTTCGTTCAAAGTGTCGTGGAGTCTGTTCTTGCTTGTTTTGTCTACTTGTCAATCAGTAACTGATGAGTTCTTAGCCTTTGCAATATTAATTCTCTTGTGTTCATGATTTGCTTATTCACATCTCTGAAATTTCATAACCCAATGTGTTTCTAGACTATCTCTATGTGCAACCCTGCTAGTATCGAATTTGTTTATGATATGAACCTCTCTAGCATCTGCTTATGCCTAAACTGCCAGTTCTGAAATGTGTTTATGTTTAGCTGGAACAATTTAGACTGTTTGAAGTCGTTTAGCTTAATATATTGGTACTTTGAGTGCCTACATTAGTTATGTGACATCAGTTTGTTTCCTGCCTTGTCCTGGATTTCTATAGTGATTGATTTGTATCTCTGATATGCACCAATCCATGTTAAAACCCTCATTTTAGCAATGATTTGCTCCTATGATCATTTTATCACTTAGTATATCCTTACCCTGCCTAACTCTGCACTCCCTAGCAACTAGTTGGAACCTTTTAGAATAGCTTCCCAACTTGAGTTTCCCTCATGACATTTGACTCAGTTTTGCCTTGTTGCTATGAGTTGGTCTGTTTAACTTCTGGTGTGCAGCATAATTTTACCCTTAGGTTTGAACCTGTTAGGTTAATGTTCTATTGTTTGTCTTACTGGCCTAATGCACCTTTGCTTATTAGTTTGCAATCCCAGAAGTCATAATTCCCCCTTGCTTCCCACAAATGTCCTCTGCCCCAATATGCTAAGTGTGGACTTGTGATATCAACCTGTCTTTTAAGTTTGTTTACCCTCTTTGTTGATATGTTCATTGTGTGATCACCTATGCAATGCCTGTTTCTAAAAATGCAAATGCACATCTTCAAATTCTACCAGCTGATCACTATTTTTCATTCTCATTGGTTATTTACCTTATTCTGAACCTATAATTCTTGGTCGGAGGAAAGTCAAGGCCACTAAAGCTTTCTCTATTAATCTCCCTAGTGTGAGCACTGCTCGGGGTCCATTTTGAGACCCTTGTGTACTATGACACACTAGGACCTGAGGTTCTTTGGTCACTTTCTTTACTACTCAGCTCTGTCCCTCTTTCTGTCTGTTAAATGTGCAAATTGATTTGTGTGAGTGATTGGTTTCTGGATCCTATGATCAAACCATGGCTGTTTGGTTTGGTTTGAGTTCTCTTATGGTTTCTAGGCTATGTTGAGATCTGTGTGTGCTAAAAGGTGGAGAAAGAGCTTAGTTGAAGGCCTGGCAGTGCTGGGTATCTCTTTGGGCCTGTCTTGGGCCTACTGTTATTACTTGTACCACTTTGTAATTTATTCATTATTGGGTCTGTAATAATTCTGTAATAACAATTGGGGTAATAGTGAAATTGGGAAATGAGTATCTCTTAATACTTGCATGAAAAAGGGTAGAAAGCATGCTCATAGGATTTGTGTGATACATTTTCTTTCCGACCTGTTATATTTAAATCTCTTTGCGCACTATTAGAGATCATGTTATTAGGGCAATCACACACTCACATAACTGGTGTACTGTCAAAGCATGAGTGCTCTATTTATTCCAATGCCTACTGCTATGTGTTGCTAGATAGCATGCCTATAGGAAATAATTGCTAACAACTGTTCTTTAATCCGTACCATATTCATTAGATACCATACCTATAGGATTTTAACTAATTAATTCGCTTCATTCATCTAGACAACATGCCTATAAGAGCTAAAGGTATAAAATCAGTTCCAATCGTCAATCTCTAGAAATCATGCCTATAAGACATCACTGCTCGCTTTTCAAACGCTTCTTCATTGCTCATCCACGCAATTATTAGGAAGCATAGGTAATTTTGAGCATTTCCAATAAGTTTCACTATCTGTGCAAACCATTTAGAGATCATGCCTATATGTCTATTAACTTATAATCTGTAATAAATGACTCAGCAGCAGAGAGTATTCACAACTGGTAATTTAGAAATCATAGGTCTAAAATAGCATGCATATCTGAATCAGATCATCTAGAAGCCATGTCTATAGGGCTTAATGACTTCAATCTCCCTCAACTCTGAAACTGCCTAATACCCTACATAGAAATCTATCTGTGTGCCTTTGTTGTCTAATCGCGGAGGCTAACTTGAGCCTTTAATTGTATTTAATTGCAGTCCTATCTATTTTGAACTGTCGCCTAGTTTTAACATTTTCTAAGCAGCCTAAGTCAAGTCTAGAACCACCCAAAATAGAGGTACAAATGCCTCCTGGACCATAGGTATGGGACGGGTAGTGCACGCATAAGGCACGATTTAGAATAACCTAGTGTGATTTAGGTAATAACTTAAAGATAATAATCGGGTAGCAGGAGATGATAGTCTGTGCCCACTGAATAATACGAGTAACACCCCATCTCGAGGGAGTTACGAAGTATTATTTATGTTGCACGAGGTGATCCTTTAGGCTAAATAACATAGGACCCCCCATCTTATTCTTTAATAAATTTCCCAAATTTCTTATTTTTCTCTGTCTTCGTTTATCTGACTAATTCATATAATTCAAGTTTGACCGGGACACACAGTTGTGGACCTCGAAGAGTGCCTAACACCTTCTCTTCGAGGTAATTTCGAGCCCTTACCCGATCTTTGGTGATGCAAACTAGTTTAACCCGAGTCATATGCAAATAGGTGCCCTAACGCACCTTAAACTCTTAGGTGGCGACTTTCCTCTTTTAATACTTTCTTAAAAGAGTTGTCACATGTCGAAACACGATTTCGCGAGAGAAGGGGCGCGACAACTCCTTATGGCTCCTTAGCCATCTCTGTGTCCACAACAGCATCACCGACCTCAGTATCATCCAACTGGATCTCATCATCATCAACTCCGGGCGTGACTGGGTTAGTGAACATCTGACGTACTACCTCGGCAGTGTCAGCAGCAAGGCTGGCTCCTCAAACTGGCCAGCTGGTGCTGTATGTGCTGTAGGATCTGGGCCTGGGTGGTACGGGTCAATCAACATGTCAAATGGAATGTCTCCGGCTGCTGCAAGCTTGGTAACCTGTCTCCGGAGCTTGTCCACTGACTTCTTGGAGGCCTGGGACTTCCGCATCTTCTTCGCTTCCTTGCCCAGCTCTTCTATCACTAACCCATGCTGCACTAAAGTGGCCATGATTGTGTTCTGATTCTTCAAGAGCTTCTTAAGAGTTTCTTCAACTGTGGGGTGAATCTGGGGTGCCAGAATGGAGGACTGCGCTGCAACATTACTAGATATATCAGACAGCTTTGCAGTAGCTATCTGCATCCAATTGTTGAGGCTTGCCAGTGTCTGGGAGACTCGCAGCGCAGATAGTGGAGTAGTGGGCATCGACACCAACTTCAAAGCCGAGGTGGAACCTATAATGGGGGCTGCTGGAGGCGCTGAGGCTGGAGGTGGGGGCATAGCTACTGCACTGGCTGAAGGCTCTGTTGAAGTAGATGGCATGTCGACTGTCTCTGTAGCTACCACCGATGGCTCATCAGACTGGCCTATGGTGGTAGTCAGCTGACCCTTTTTCTTAGGGTTGTGTGCATCCATCAACGAATACCATGAGAAGGGCTTCTTTTCCCGCACCTTCGTATCAAAATCTTGCGGCTCCACCCGTACATCAGTAAGATACTCAGTAATGGTATTGGGATACGGGTAGGAGGTATCAGCTTTCTTGGCAACCACAGATATGTTGGCCGACATCACGACACCCACATTGATCGGGTACCCGGCCATGATGGAGGTGACTAGAACTGCCCGCGGGATATGAAGGTATGTCTCATTATGACATGGGTCCAGTCGGTTGCATACAAAGGTCTGCTACCCCTTTGCCTCGAAACTCAGGGTGTTTCTGTGAATAGACACCCCTGATGTGATCCATGGTGGTGGTGGCCTAGGAGCTGCCAGAATCTCAGCTAGCCACGGGCGAGCTGCATCCCCCATTGCAAACTTCTCCAAATACTGTGTGGGCTCAACATCATCAAACCCCAAGTAGGTGTTTAATGTGTGCTGGTCAAAACGCACCTTTAGGTTCCTCACTTTAGTTACCTTGGTCCCTTTCTTAATATGCGCCACATTGGCGTAGAACTCCCGGACAAGGTATTCCCTCACGTCCACTACGCTCTGGGTGAACCACATCCACCCCTTCCGCTCTTGGAACTGCCTCAAGACTGACGGATTATACTTTTCAAGATCTTTCAATTGGAATTCATGCTCAAGAGTGAGCGATCTCACTGGACACCACTCACAGAAACTAGAGAAGGCAGCCAAACTAACGAATCTGTCCTCCCAGATCTCTTTCTTCGTCGACCGCTGAACCGCCAACCATAGCATCTCCCCCTCTCCATCATCGGGGATGTCATTAACTATAGTCGCTGGTGCCTTAGGGACAGGTGTAGAGGAGGGCTCAAAAGCCTGACTAGCACTTTCCAAACCCTCAGAAGTGCTCTACGATATGGAAGGCTCGTCCTGTAGTTGATACCTTCCTGGTGGCTTTGATTGGACAGCCGGCTACTCTTGAATGAGTTGCCCTCCGATGCTTCCCTAGATGGGACATAAGAAATGGATTCGGAGGGCTCTGTATTTCTCCCTCGGCAGGTTGTAAACTTCTTTGTGATTATCTTTTGGAGGGCGAGGGGTAAAGCACTCTTGCCTCGACCCCTGGAAGGTTCACCCCTACCCTTTGAAGTATCACCTCTACCTCGAGATCTAACCATTTTCTGTACCAAGAAAAAGCAGGTGTCAGTTGTAATTCAAGTGCAAACATACAAGAACACACTAGAGAGATAGTGAACAACACAGTGTAAAACATGCTTACAGGATAGGGGAGTGTGGTCCGCAGAATTCTCATTGCAGCCGCAGAATGGGCATTGCGGACCGTGCAATTTATCATTGCGGCCGAAAAATTGGATTATGTTTCACACAATTTTCATTGCGGCCGCAACTCAGACACCACTAATATGCCAACTCTTTGATAACAGATAAATAGTTGTTCTACGCCCGCAATGGGATTTTTGTGGTTCACACATTTTTCATTGTGGCCATAGAATCATGCTTGACTAAAGTACCCTAATTTCAACTTCTGCGGACCGCACAATTTCTTGTGCTGCCTCAGATTTCAAAACAATTACGATCAGAGTTCTAGGGTTTGCAATTTTTGCACAAATTTGACATGGTAGCAGTGTATAATCATGAAAACCTATTTACCCATTCCCCATAGAGCAAGTACTAGTTGACCCACTACAGGTTTAACCTCACATGGTTGTATAATTAAATTCTACTGACAAATGGCCTAAAACTAACTAACAAGTTATAAATTAAACTAAAAATTGAAAAATTATACAAGTAATTGAGGCATACCAGATATGAAGTAGTGCAAATGAGTGATCACAGATGTTGAGTGTGTGTGGCAGATGATTTACCAAATGATTTTAATATTTTAGACTTGTGAATGCTCAAAGAGGGGAAAAAAAGTAACAGTGGCCCTAGGCCCTCTAATTATACTAGACGGTTCTGACTGAGGGAAAGAGAGTTGAGTGCGGCCGTAGAATTCCCATTGCGGTCTGCACTCTGTTACTTGGGGCTTAGAAGCCCTTTTGTGTTGTGGTCCGCAGAATTTGTTGTGCGGCCGCAGAATTTGTTGCAGACCGCAGATTTTGTCTTGCGGCCGCAATTTGGCCATTTCTCTAACAAACCAACTTCAGAGAGTTGTCATTTTCCCCTTCAATTTGTGATGTTCGCAATGTAATTGTGCGGCCGCAGAGGACCTTTTGTTGCCGCAACCATAAGTGTGTGGTCCACGCAATACAATTGTGGCCCGGAATTCTTTCAACACTTAGCCAAATTTCTGGACATATTTTCTCTAAAAAGCACACTCAAACCTGCAACACACTTCAAATCCAGTTAGCATAAAAATAACACCTAACTACAAAAGAAGAAAAGAAAAGAAAAAGAAATATGGGTTGCCTCCCAAATAGCGCCTGATTTAACGTCGCGGCACGATGCATATTACTATCTTTTGAAATAAATCACCGCCACAACGTGGCCATCACCAATTTTTCCCAGATAGTGCTTCACCCGGTGACCATTGACTCGGAATACCTCATCATTTTTGTTCTTCAAGTCCAATGCACCAAAGGGTGTCACACCCACGACTTCAAACGAGCCACTCCATTTAGACTTTAACTTCCCTGGAAACATCCTCAACTATGAGTTGAACAACAACACAAGATCACCCTATTTGAACTCTTTGTTCCAAATGTACTTATCATGAAGATATTTTATCCTCTCTTTGTATAAGGACGAACTTGTGTATGCATGGTACCAGAACTCATCCAACTCATTCAAATGTGCAACCCGCAAGTTAGCAGCTGCATCCCAATCAAGATTAAATTTCTTCAAAGCCCATATGGCTTTGTGCTCAAGTTCCACCGGAAGATGACAAGCTTTGCCGAACACCAACCGGTATGGAAACATTATGATAGGAGTTCTGAAAGTAGTCCTGTAATGACCCAACCGGTCATTTTGACTTTTAGAACCCCGTTCCCTAAAATAAAACTTCCCGTATGTGCTTTTATTGATTTATGACTTGCGGGGATGGTTGGTTCGGAATTTGGAAGTGTTTGGATTGAAATCGGAACACTTGGTTCCTTAAGTTAGCCTTAAAAGGCCAAGTTTGACTTCAGTCAACATTTTGAGAAAACGACCCCGGAATCGGGATTTGACGGTTCCAATAGGTTCGTATGATGATTTCGGACTTGGGCGTATGTTCGAATCGGGTTTTGGAAAACCCGAGAGCATTTTGGCGCTTAATAGTGAAACTTAACTATTTGAAGGTTTAAAGTTCTTTAAATTTGGTTTGGAGTATATTTTTGAGTAATTAAAGTCCGTTTGGAATTTCGAGTTTGGGAATAGTTCCGTATAGTGAATTAGGACTTGCACGCAAAATTTCGTGTCATTCCGAGTAGTTTAAGTATGTTTCGGCGCGTTGGAAGTAAATTGAATAACTTGAAGTTCGTAAGCTTGAATCAATTTGGTTTGGGGTATGATTTTTATATTTGATGTTGTTTTACATATTTCGAGAGTTCGAGCGAGTCCGTTTTATGATTTCAAACTTGTTGGTATGTTCGAGCGGGCACCTGGGGGCCTCGGGAGTTAACCGGACAAGGCTCAGATCAATTTTGAACCTTGGAGACACAGCTGAAGCTTTGAGCTTCTGCTATAAACGCACCTGCGCTTGGCTAGCCGCAGGTGCGTGAAGGGCACCGCAGAAGCGGCAAGTGCGCAAATGCGCAGGTACAACCGCAAAAGCGCATCGCAGATGCGATGTACAAGCCGTAAAAGCGGACGAAACCGGCCTAGGGGAAACCGCATCTGCGACGCATTTTCCGCAGATGCGGAGCCGCAGATGCGAAAACACTGTTGGATAGAATGGTTAAAAGTCGTGGCTCAGACATTTTGAGCCCATTTTTTCTCCATTTCCGGGCGAATTCAGAGCTTTTGAGAGGGGAATTTCTACTAGCAATTGGAAGGTAAGTTAATTCTACACCCCTTGAGTTAATACATAGATTATGGGTTGATTATAACTAGTAAATCTGAGAAATCAAGGGTTTAGGTGAAAAACCTAATTTTTTTATAAAAGTGAGCTTTTTACCATGAAAATGGTTATGGAATTGGATAGAAATTTTATATTTAAGTTCTTGAGATTATGAGTAACGTTTTCACCCGAAAATTTTCGGAATCCGGGTACGTGGGCCCGAGGTGAATTTTAGGAACTTTACCATTTTGGATAGGGTAATTATTCAATAGATGAATTTCGAATTATTGAGCATATATTAATTATTTTTGTATAATATTTGGATAGCTTCGGATTTTTCAGCGTCGAATCAAGAATTTTACGTGACGCGGTAATCGAAAAGTGGACTTCGAGACAAGGTAAGTCTCTTGTCTAGTCTTGTGAAGGGGAAATTATCCCATATGGATTAAATTAAATAATTGTTGCTAATTGCGGGGCTACGTACGCACGAGGTGATGAGAGTTCATGCGTAGCTACTATTAATGCTAAAGTATGGGTAGTTTAGGACTCAAAGCATGAATTACTTGTGTAAATTGTATTCTTTATTAATTAAATTATTCGATGTATATATTGTGAATTGTTATGAAAGGTAGTAAAAGATGAAATTTTCATATGCTTAATTCTTGTTTAGATTAATTAATTGTTGAAATAAATATTTTATCCTCTCGAATCAATCTTGCAATAAATACTCTTATTCCGGAGGTACATAAGAAAATGTCTTCCTTTATTGTGGATCGGGCCCAACGCCTCAGCAGAATAGATACATCTATGGATCGTGCTGCTCGTCCCTCGGCAGTGTACACGAAACTCTGGATCGGGCCGTACGACCTCGGCAAAAATCGTACTTAATAATAACAATTACACGATAGGTTTATTTCAGCTTGCGAAGCTAATTGATAAATTGGTGATCTTTGGAATATTGAAGAAATTGTTATTTCTGCTTGTTAAGGAATTATTTGTTATTCTTGTAAATGAGACAAATTTATAAATTGGAAATTATTTGAATTGAAGGAATTTAATTAATATATTGAGAATTGTTGCATTTGAAGGAATTTAATTATTTCTGCTGGTTAAATAAGTTATTGTAAATTCTGTGAATCATGCTGACTTGAATAATTATAATTTATTCTATTTATTATTGTTGACCCTTAGTGAGTGTCAAAGTCGGTCATCTCGTCTCTACCACTTCGAGATTAGACTTGATACTTACTGGGTACACGTTGTTTACGTACTCATGCTACACTTGTTATACTTTTTGTGCAGGATCTGAGACAGATACTAGTGGAGGACCTATCATCGCACATCCTCGTTATCCAGGGGCGTAGTGGTGAGCTGCCTTTCTGAGCCATCCTGCAGCTACCAATGCCTCTTCTTGTATTATTTTTATTTTGTCTATTTTTATTTCGGACAGTATTTAGAGTTTTGTATAATCTACTAGATGCTCATACACTTGTGACACCAGGTCTTGGCACACATATTGGTTGAATTAAGAGTTGCTTATTTTCTTAGTTATTTTTAAATTACTGCTTGGCTTGCCTAGCGGTAGTGTTGGGCACTATCATGACCTATAGGTAAAATTGGGTCGTGACAAGTCCGATAAGCCCATAATATATCATCAAGCTTCTTTGACCAATCCGTCCTGCTAGCATTCACTGTTTTGGACAAGATATTCTTTATCTCCCGGTTGGAGACTTCCACTTGACCGCTACCTTGTGGATGATAGGGACTCGTGACTTTATGAGTGACACCATACTTGCTAAGCAAAGTGTCAAAAGCCTTGTTGCAAAAATGCGATCCCCCATCACTTATGATAGCCCGCGGAGTACCAAATCTTGTGAAAATATTCTTCTTCAAGAACGCCACCACACTTATCGCTTCATTGTTGGGTAGAGCAATGGCCTCAACCCATTTAGACACATAATCAACCGCGACCAAAATGTAGATGTTTCTACAAGAACTCACAAAAGGACCCATGAAGCCAATACCCCATAGATCAACGATATCAATCTCCAAAATGGTAGTGAGAGGCATTTCATTCTTCTTAGAGATTCCACCGGCTCGTTGACATTCATCACATCTTTTCACCACATCACTTGCATCTTTGTAAAGAGTGGGCCAATAGAAACCGCAACTTAGTACTTTGGCCGCTGTTCTTGCTCCGCCATGGTGACCACCATAAGGCGAACAATGGCAAGCCTCAATAATATCACTTTGCTCTTCGTCCGGTACACATCTTATAATTACCCCATCCGCAAATACAGAAAAGGTATGGCTCGTCCCAATAATAATCTTGACAATTCCGTTTGAGCTTCTTCCTTTGATTTGAAGAGAACTCATCCGGGATGATTCCACACATAAGGAAGTTTGCTAGATCCGTTAACCATGGCACATCCTTCATTGAAATAGCCAAGAGTTGCTCATCGGGGAAGGAGTCATTGATTTCAAGGCATTTTGCGGCCTCCCCTCATCCTCCAAATGAGACAAGTGGTCCGCCACTTAATTTTCACTCCCTTTTCGATCTTGGATGTCAATATCAAACTCTTGCAACAATATCACCTATCTCATCAATCGATCTTTGGAATCTTTCTTGCTCAAAAAGATAGCAAAGTACCGCATGATCCATATGAACAATAACCTTTGCACCCATCAAGTACGAGCGAAACTTCTCAATTGCAAACACATGGCAAGGAGCTCTTTCTCCGTAACAGTGTAGTTGACTTGGGCATCATTCATGGTCTTACTAGCATAGTAGACCGGATGAAATTTTTTGTTGATGCGTTGCCCCAACACTGCTCCAACCGCTACATCACTAGCATCGCACATGAGCTCAAAAGGGATACTCCAATTAGGAGCAGTGATAATGGGAGTGGTTGTCAACTTGAACTTTAGCAATTCAAAGGCTCTCATGCAATCATCATTGAAGTGGAACTTAGAATCTTTCTCTAAGAACTTGCATAACGGGTTCACCACTTTAGAAAAATCCTTGATGAAACGCCGGTATAACCCCGCGTGACCTAAGAAACTTCGCACGCCTTTCACCGAAGTTGGAGGTAGAAGTTTAGAAATCACCTCAATCTGTGCCTTGTCGACCTCTATGCTATTCTTTGAAATTTTGTGGCCAAGGACAATGCCTTCCTCGACCATGAAATGACATTTCTCCCAATTTAGCACCAAGTTCGTTTCTTCACACCTTGCCAATACTTTATCCAAATTTATCAAGCAATCATCAAAGGAATCCCCGACCACTGAGAAGTCATCCATGAAGACTTCAAGGTAGTCCTCGACTATATCCGTAAAGATCGCCATCATACACCTTCGAAAAGTTGCTGGTGCATTACATAAGCCAAATGGTATCCGCTTGGAAGCGAAAGTACCATAGGGACATCTGAAAGTTGTTTTCTCTTGATCTTCCGGAGCAATAAGGATTTGGTTGTAGCCTGAATATCCATCTAGAAAGCAATAGAAAGCACGACCGGCTAACCTATCAAGCATTTGGTCAAGGAAGAGAAGTGAGAAATGATGCTTCCTCGTGACTTTGTTTAGCTTGCGATAGTCCATACACACTCTTCACCCGGTCACCGTTCTTGTGGGAATCAACTCATTCTTGTCATTGGTGACCAGCGTCATGCCCTCTTCTTTGGGACACATTGCACCAGAGAAGTCCACGAATGATTGGAAATGGGGTAGACAACCCCGGCATCCAACCACTTGATAATCTCCTTTTTGACAACGTCTTGCATAGCTTCATTGAGTCTCGTTTGATGTTCAATAGATGGTTGGCATACTCCTCCAAGTTAATCTTGTGCATGCAAAATGCAGGGCTTATTCCCCGAATATCCGCCAAAGTCCACTCAATAGCCTTCTTCCTCTTGTGGAGCACCGCTAATGTAGAGTCAACCTGCACATCATTCAAAGAAGAGGAAAGAATAACCGATAAAGTAGAAAAGGACCAAGAAATTCATACCGAAGATGTGGAGGCAATGGCTTTAACTCCAAGGCAGGAAGCTCTTCAATTGAAGGCTTTGTAGGAGGAGTTTTCCTATTTTCAAGATCCAAGGAAAGTTTCCGTGGCGCATAGTTGTACGACCCCATTCCTTGCAAAGAATTCACACATTCCATGAAGCCATCCATCTCGTCCTCATCAAAGTTGAGTAAGAAGGCCTCCAATATATCACCTACATTAATCGTGGCACTTGTATCATCAATAATCACGCCGGTCACCAAATCCACGAAAGAACATACTTCATTTCTATTTGGTTTCCGCATAGATTTTGCACACGTGGAACACCACATTTTCATCACCCACCCAGAAAGTGAGTTCTCCAGCTTCCACATCAACAAGAGCCTTCCCCGCAGCAAGGAAATATCTTCCAAGAATAATCTACACCTCATAGTCTACTTCACAATCAAGAGTAACTAAATCCACCGGAAGAATAAACTTATCAACACGAACCAATACATCTTCAATCACTCCTAACGGTCTCTTCATAGTACGATCATCCATTTGTAATCTCATAGATTTGGGTCTTGGTTTCCCAATTCCCAACGTCTTGAAAACCGAATAGGGCATCAAATTGATACTTACCCCAAGAATACAAAGAGATTTAGAAAACTCGGCACTTCCAATGGTACAAGGGATTGTGAAAGTACCAGGATCTTCTAATTTAGGAGCCATCGAATGTACAATTGCACTCACTTGATGCGTGACTTTGATAGTTTCAAAATTCATCGACCGCTTCTTTGTCACCAAATCCTTTATAAACTTTGCATAACCGGGCATTTGCTCCAAGACTTCAACTAATGGCACATTTATTGAGAGACTCTTTATCATGTCAATTAATTTTTGAATTGATTCTCGCCATTTTGCTTGGCGAGCCTTTGAGGATATGGAGGAGGAGGCTTAGTCAATGGTGCCTTAGCCTTTTACACTACCGGTTCCGGTATGTCAATAACATGATCCCTGGACGGGTTCACTTCCTCTTGAGTCTCTCCCACATTGTCATCAATATCAATCCGCACTTTATCATTTGCTTACACCACATTGTTCGAGATTTCTTCTTCTTCTACCACTTGCTCATCATCCACAAGTTTCCTTTGACTTGAGGTGGGTGCATTCCCACCTCTTCCACTTCTTGTAGTAACGGCCATGGCATGCCCCGTGTTGTTCCCACCCTTTGGTTTCACCACCGTGTCACTTGGTAGTGCCCCCTTAGGATGAAAATTTAAAGCTTGAGAGATTTGCCCCATTTGCACTTCTAAGTTACAGATCGATGTGTTGTGTGAGCAAGTTGGGCATCAAAATCGGCATTCTTTTCCATCATTTACTTAAATATGTTCTCAATACAGCCCATTTTATTGTTGGAAGAACTAGGACTATAGGAAGGATAATGAGGTGAGTTGCTCAGTTGTTGATACATCGGGGGCCTTTGGAAACCCCACCCTCGATTTCCTTGATTGTTACTCCAATTGCCTTTATTGTTGCCTCCTCAATTTTCCTGGTTATTGTTGTTATGCCAATTCCCTTGATTATTGCCGCCACTCCAATTTCCTTGATTGTTGTTGTTATTCCAATTGCTTTGATTATTTCCATCACTCCAATTACCTTGGTTGTGAGAATTCAAATTTCCTTAATTATTTTGAGGTCTCCATTGTTGTTGGCTTGCACCTTGAAAGTTGTTTCTTTGCCCTTTAAAGTTGTTCACTTATTGGACCTCTTCTTCTTGGTCATTGTAGAAATCATCTCGCTCAAACTCACTATATTCTTGCACAAAATTTTCCACTTTTTGTTGCACTTGCGGACCCTTTGTTATCCGTTTGTTCACCATCATGTTTACTCCCTCCATTAGACTTGCCTGGGTTTTTCACTTGTTGAAGTTGAGCCTTTGCCAATTGGTTCATGGTGGTGGTCAATTCTCCTATGGCTTGCCCATGGTCATGTAATTCTTTATGAAGGTGAATCACATTGGGATCACCTTGTGGAACATTAGCCCGGGATTGCCACGCCGATGAAGTATATGCCATCTCATCCAAAATATCACACGCCTCCGCATAAGGCGTAGTCATGAAGTTCCCAACGACAAGTTGATTTACTACACATTGGTTGGTTGTATTGATCCCCCGATAGAAAGTTTGTTGAATCATGTTCTCCGTCATATCATTGTTGGGACACTCTTTCACCATTGTTCTATATTGTACCCATATCTCGTGTAGTGGTTCATTAGGCTCTTGCTTGAATGCTAGAATTTCATCCCGAAGTATAACCATGTGCTCGGGAGAGAAGTACTTAGAAATAAATTTCTCCGCCAATTCATCCCAAGTATGAATGAAATGATTTGGCAAACTTTCTAACCAATCTAAATCTTTCTCCCGTAGAGAGAAGGGAAAAAGCCTTAGCCTCAAAGCATCCTCGGAGACATTTGTTTGTTTATTCCCCCAATACATATCTACGAACCCCTTCAAGTGTTTGAATGCATTTTGACTCGGTGCACCGGTGAAGAACCCTCGTTGCTTGAGAAAAGTGAGCATCACGTTTGTTATTTGAAAGTTGCCTGCCCTAATACGGGGAGGGACTATAGCACTTGCATACCCTTCATTCAGCAACACCCGATGTGGAGCCGCTCATGGTGGAGGTGGGGGTGGAGCGGGCACATTATCATGAGGCACCCGGCCTCGTCTATTGGCTTGAGGTTCAAGAGGGACCTCATCCATTTGATCATCCTCAACGTCCACATCCCTCAAAGCTAAGTTTCAAGCTCATTGTTTGATGTGATTGCACCTACAATTTCTCAGCACGTTAGTAACAAGGAAGGAAAAGAAGATATTCCAAAAACACACCTAAATATATAGTTAACACCGTTTTTAACTCCCCGAAAATAGCGCCAAAAATTGATCTCGTCCAATCGACACCTCAAATTAAAGATATGAAACAACCGATTGCAATAATAGTACCCAACAAGAGTCGGGGTCGATTTCCACAGGGAGCCATATATGGGAGTTAGGAGTATATATTGTAGTGTGTGAGTTTGAACTACCTCAATTTACACTTCCACAAATTGGGGTTGTTTCTATGTTTATTTTAAACTAAGATTGCAAAGTTAAGAAATAAAACTAAGAAATTATTTTTGTTATTTTTCAAGTTTTGTAAAAAGCCTAGGGTTATGGCCATCACCTAGGTGTTTGCCTAATGGGATATAAACCTTAATGCTTGTTTTGTTGATCGGGGTGTATTATAGCTATCAACTCTCAATTACCCATTCAATACCTCTCGGTCAGAGAGTGATTTTGCCCAATTTGGCTTTCTCAAGTTCAAATGAGTATTACACAAAAACAGTTGATAAAAGCTCAAGTCGGGTTATTGCTATCTCTAGGTTGAACCTTTTAATTGGGATTATCAATCTCTCGATTGACCCAATTTCTTGTTAGCCAAATTTTTCTAGACTAAGTCTCTCTTTCTCAAGTAGAGACAAAGTCAAATAGGCATGAACTAATATTTGCAACCATTAATTCCACAAATTAAAGCATGAACAAGGCTAAATAATAAACACCCAACAATAAACAAGCATTAAATTAAATACCCATAAGGTTTACACACTATGGTTGGGTCACAACCCTAGTAAAAATCTAGCTACTCATGCTTGAAATAGAAGAAATAGAAGAAGAAATACTAATTAAACTCATATTGTAAAATCAAAATGATAAAATCTATGTTAAAATATCCCAAAATATGAAAAACTACTTAAAGAAGCAAAGAGAAACAGCTACTGTAGTTGCTGATATCAAAAGTTGACCTAATTTCGTGAAACTCTTCTATTTATACAAAGCTGACAATTTCGGACAAAAATGCCCCTCGGGTGGTTTTGCGGCCGCACAATTTCATGTGTGGTCTGCAGGTTTCTTCAACTTGTCAGGAACTGGAGGTCTATGACCGCACAATTCTGATATGCGGCCGCGAGGTAGTCTTTCTGCGGTCCGCAGATTTAAAACTGCGACCAGAACTTGGTCTTCTGCGGCCGCAAGGCACTTCTTTTGAACAATTCCTGTGCGGTCCGCAATCTTGAGGGACTTGGACTTTGGAAAATTGCACACTCTCTGAAGTTGATTTGTAATTCTTCAATTACGGCCGCACAATTTCTTTGCGGACCGTATTTTGCTAGGAAGCTTGTTGGGTTTTTCTTCATTGTTTGCGACCGCAGATAGAATTCTGCGGTCCGCACTTTGTAAGTTCTTGTGCCTTTTGTTGCCTTGTGTTTTGATTACTCCTTTATGAGTCGGATTTCATCCCGGGAGTCCAACTTCCAACATTCCTGTAATTTTGCACATTTCATCAGTTTCGAAAACACAATTAAAGGGATGTTTTTACCTTTTATAGAATTGTACCTAAAGTAGGACTCCTCTACTATATAAAAGGGGGCTTGATAATTCATTTAACATATTATAATAGGCATCCCAAAGCAATACATTGTTATTATTTCTCTTTAAGCTCTTGTTCTTCTGTATCCTGACACCGATCGAATCGTATCCGGCTCGAGGGTGGCTAACCTTCCAAGGCTGATATTATTCAATTCGTGTGGTTTGCATTTACTTTGTCATTATTTATTTCAATTACGATCTAATTTATCATTTTGTATCAAGTTAGTCCACGTATCCTTAAAACCACTTACAAATTCAGTTGTTATCCGATTTTGAGGGTATACACTATTATTATTTCTTCGAGAAAATTAAACTCGAAAATACAAATGAATTAAAATATAGAAATTTTAAACAGCACGTGCTCCAACTGAACCAATCTAGTCGGTGGCATTTACCATGCAATTCTTCTTTGTTTAATCTTCAATGTTTTCTTGTAACATGAATGTCAATTTCCTTGAAATATAGGCTGCACCTAGAAGTAATACTTAGTAGCCAAAAGTTAAAATATTCAATCTCTAAAAATTCGACTTGATATTCCTTCATCAACTGGGACTACTCTGAATGTCTATTTACTTTGAAAATTTTACTGGATTAAAAATATTCAACGAAAATCGTAGAAGAAAGAAAAAGTTCATGTATTAAATGAATTTAGGAATATGTTCTCCACCAGATGTACCATTCCTCGGATCATCAGCTCATGCAATTCTTTGTTTTATTCATACATAAAATGACAACCAACGTAATTTGTGATGCAATGCCATAATAAAAACGCCATATGATCGTCACTTCTATGGTATAGCATCTTGTATCCTTTCCATTTTCTAAGATAACATTCGAATATTCAAAAACTAGTGAATGGGATGTATTTCTTTTGAGTTGTTAAGCACGAATTTGAGGGATTCTCCATGTTAAATGATAAAATGTCATAACCTTGTCAACATATTGTTTTCACAAGAAAAAAAGAATATAGAGGAATGAAGAGATTGAATGGAATTTTGTCTACTTGCAAGTTGCAACAGATGAGAACCCCCTATTTTTTATTTTATTTTTTGAGTGCTTTTTCATTGAATAAAATGCGTGAAATATAAATCTTTGCCTAAGGTAGGCTTCTAAAGTTATGGTAAATCGCTAGTCGTAGATGCTGTAACAATTTACATAAACTCTCGATCGCATTAATAATAAATTTATTAATTAAAGTCATATGTTTTTGCTTTTTAAATCGAATGCATAACATTTTCAACTAATACTCTCGAAGTAAAAAGATCTTTTTTAAAAAAGACATATTTTTAAATATCAAAGACAACATGATTGAATACTCTATGAAATAAGGCTCTAATGATTCAATATTCTTTTGTTAACGTAGGTTGATTGCCCATAGTTTGTTTTGTCAAATTCAATTTGAGAAATTTGCGTGAGATTAAATTTAAGTATATTTTTAATCTTTAAGTGAAATATACAAGCTGAAACTCTACTATTGAGATGTTAACCTCTTTATGTGTGAGAGAATTTCATTCCTAGAGCTCGAACTCGTTGATTAGATCATGGCCATTGAAATATATGATGGAGGGACACCTTGATCAAATTTGAACGACGGAAGAAAATTGCTAGTTTTGAACTTTTCAGGTATGGCCCTCCTTGTGGCCTAAGACATAAGGAACAAAAATGTAAAAGGGGAAGAGAAAAGAGGCCAAATCCGAAAAGTGAATGACCATGCACCTACACACATAGAGAGACAGAGAGGTAGTGACATAAAAAAGCCTATTAACTTTTTATTACTTTATTCAACTCTTAAACCCCAACTGCAGGTCAGCTTAAACCCCTCTATTTTTTTTTCTCACCCGTGAACACAAATTGTTAATTTTTCTTTTCTTTTTCAAGATCTTTATAATTTGTACGAATTTGCTTAATGGCCATATTTGTTAATGCTTATACTCAATCTTGATTTTGGAAAAATAGGAATATATCTTTTCTTGAAAAATATTCTTGGGTTGTTTTAGTTGATGTGCTTTTCTTTTTTTGTCCAAATGTGTAGAAGTATTGATTCTTTTAAGTATTGCATTATAAACAAATGAGTAGCAGTTCATTTATTCATATTGTGTTCTTTGATTTCTGCATAGATTCTTTGCTCATAAAGTTAATTGCTTTTTTGGCCCCTCTTTTTTGACATCCTTTCAGTGGGACCAAATCCAATTGTAGGTAAACTTAGACAAAGTGTAACTGGTGTAAGCTATGTCTCATATAGGAAAGATTCATGACTTGTATTCCATTTTCACCCTTTGTGGAGTGGTGTATAAATAGAGGTGTGCTTAATGTTGATTATTGGCATTGTATTGCAGGAACACTTTTCAATAGGTGCAAAGAGTAATTCTAAAAATTTGACATTCTTTGGATATAGCAATGAGCGTCAGTGGCTCTACAGCAGGTTCTGGTGGGTTAATTTTCATTTTACAGTGCACATAGGAAATGAGATTTTCTCTAAAATCTGATTACTATTTAAGTACTATGCTCTAGCAAAACAGGACAAGTTAGCCGAGTGATTAAAATATGTTGACGTTGCAATGCTTTTAGGTAGCAGAACAAGTCGAACATCGTTTGAATTTGGAAGGACTCATGTTGTTAGGCCCAAAGGAAAGCATGAGGCAACTATTGTTTGGCTACATGGTTTAGGTGATAAGGGTTCAAGGTACTATTTTTATTATTAGAATTAATTATGCTCTTAAGGTGACGCCTTTGAGAACAGTAAAGCAGCCATAAAGATTGTCACAAAAATTGTTAATTGATATATGAATTAGTTTTTTTTTAAAGTTATGATTAACATCATGTTTCAGTTGTTACATAGTGTTTTCTGTGCCTGCACTATCTGGCTCTACTGTAACCTGTATTACACATTTCTTTCGTTTACCTCTATTCTGTCCAAATATAATAAAGCCTGAGTAAGATAGGAATAAGTCATTGTCTCTTTGGATCATTTACTTGATACTTAGGGATCAGGCTGCCAGATATTGAACCAGGGACCACTTGTTCACTTCCTGATTTGTCCTATAAACCAATTAAACAAAACAAAACAAAATAGAGTTAATTATTCATGATGTCAGTGGCTAATTTGGTATCACTAAGACTAAGATTAGGCCCATAAGCTTTCAAATTAAAGAATGTAGTCTAATTTGTCCCTTTCCATAAACCTCTTCATATAATTGGTTCTCCAGATTCTTTGTGGTCCCTGGGCTAAATGCATCACTAGTCTCCAAGTTGTTTCTTCACATTTTCATGCACAAAGTTGTCAGCTCTTATATGTTGCATATTTATATCCAACTTGTATTATCTTGCTTAATTAGCTACCAGAAACTGCTGCTAATTCTTCTCTCTTATATGTTTTGCAGTTGGTCCCAGCTTTTTGAAAGCCTTCCACTTCCTAATGTAAGGATGTGATCATATTATTTATGCAGTGTGATTTCTTTAATAAGATCGAGATTTGTAGTGACTTGTCGGTATCTTACCTTTTCTAAATGGGCTCCAGGTCAAATGGATTTGCCCAACTGCTCCTACTCGTCCTGTTGCTGCCTTTGGTGGTTTTCCCTGCACTGCTTGTAAGCCTTGATTTCAGCACCATTGTAGTTTTCTGTTTGTTCATAAGCATATATATTCTATATTGTTGTATGCTTGCTTAGCAATGTTTTATTCTCACTGTTCATTATCTTTTGCATATTTACTGATAAAGATAAACCACAGAGGATTTATTAACTTGAATCATTATAGGGTTTGACGTAGGAGATATTTCAGAAGATGCTCCTGATGATTTGGATGGCTTAGATTTTTCTGCGGCACATATTGCAAATCTCTTATCAACAGAACCATCTGACGGTATATTTCTCTTTCAGCTTTTTAGAACAAATATTTGATATCTGATTTGGCAGTTCATCATTGCATACCTGTACATAACTCCTTCTTTCATCTTCAGTTAAATTATGTGTTGGAGGATTCAGTATGGGATCTGCAGCTGCTCTTTATTCAGCCACGTGCCATGCATTCAAGCAATATGGTAATGGAAGTCCTTATCCACTGAACCTGAGTGCAGTTGTTGGCCTTAGTGGCTGGCTTCCTTGTTCAAGGTAGAACTTCTTTGCTTAGACATATCTGCAGCTTTAGTTCCCGTGGAATTTGTTCCGCTTAATAGTTGTATTAAGCTGTTTTCTTTCCAGGACATTAAGGAACCGAATGCAAGGAATGAATGATGCTGGAAGACGTGCAGCAGCCTTGCCAATTTTGCTGTGTCATGGCACTGGTACTTTTATAGCAAGCTTTCAAAATATCGGAGTCTTAAAGTTCAGCAAACCTTCACTTATTAACTTTTCAGAATGCAAATATATGAAGGACCTGTCAGGGTGTTACTCATGTAAATTCCGCCATTTGTTGGTTGTCTGATCAGATTCCAATACTACGAGTACCAGGGGCGGAGCTACAGTAGTGGGTGCGGGTTCGGGCGAACCCAGTGACTTTTTCCGGAACCCTGTATTTGTATTGAAATATTTACTAAATCTATATAAATATATACTGCCGAACCCAATAACAAAAGGGGTTTTGGTTCAATGGTAAGGTCTGTGGGTTCGTTGGGAAAGATGGGGGTTCGACTCCCGCTGAAAGCAGTTTTTATTTTAAAATTTAGAACTCACACACTTCAAATCCTAGCTCCGCATCTTCCTACGACCATAAGGAATACCAGCATTACTCTTAGTGATGCCCTATTGAGCAGACCTCTAGACATCTTAAGGTCCTTAAATACAACAGTCACATAATCGCATGTTGTATAAGGAAATGCTAATACAGGACCTCCTGTGGGATAACATCTTGATAATTTTTGGTTCTCTTTAGATAAATCTCAGAATGTGGAAAGGTTGGTTGACAGGATGTAAAAGTGACCAAATTTGTTTAGATTAAAAAAAAAGAAAGCACTGTTTGAAGGCTGGGAAAGATAATAGGGTATATATTAAGGTCCTTGGTATTCCACATAGCTGTAATTTTTATAATTGATTGGACATAGTTGTCAACAGGAAACTTGCACTCTTGCTGTTGTACTATCCTTATGCCATTGAAAATGAAGTTAAAATATGAACCTTAACGGAATACACAATGGTTCTTGTTTCAGGTGATGATGTTGTGGCATATCAACATGGAGAAAAATCTGCAAGAATTTTAAGCTCATCCGGCTTTCAGAATCTAACATTTAGGAATTATCAGGGGTACCTATACATTTCCGGCTTTGTTCTTTTTTTACACCGTAAAGTTCATATTTTCGCCAAGATTTTTCTTCAAGTGTTCATTCTTCCTTCAACAGGCTTGGTCACTACACAATTCCTGAAGAGACTGATGAAGTTTGTCGCTGGCTGGCTGCAAATTTGAGTCTTGGGGGGACATGAAAAATAGTTACTGAAGCTATGGTATACGCGATATACACGAAAAATAACAGCCATAGTATATGAACAGCTAGCCTAGGGAGAGTGGTTCATGGTATACTTTCATTATTGTGCATCCTATTATTGTCTATTAGTCTGTTGTATTGGTAAAAAATAAATCAATTGTGGCTATGCAAGTTCTTACAATTTTGATTTTTTTTTCTTGAGAGGGCAAGGAAATCAGTGTATACTTGTGTAGTAACTAAAATGAAATTTCTTGAAACCCCTTCTAGTGTGGACGATTGGTGGCCACTAGGGTGAATGAAAGAGAAACCGAATCTTTCTAGGAAGTCAAGTGTTCATCAATTGCTTTACAAAAATACAATTGGCGAAACTCTTTCATGTTAAGAATTCAGAGAAATCTGACCATAGATATAGTTTCAAATTTTTGAAATAACAATTAGAGATTAGCTGTTGTTGCTACCAAACCGAAAAGTCAAACCAAACCGATTAAAAAACCCGGTTTGATTTGGTTTGGTATTGAGTAAAAACATACGAACCAAACCGACATATAAATATATAATTTTTATATATACTTTTAAGATTTTACATAAATTTATTTTTAAAAATGTCTAGAAATATTTGGAATTTTCTTACGGGATATAATATTTAATAAAATATGAAATGTTCTATATTTATTAACCTTAAATAATGAGTTGCATGATCACTTTCTTATCAAGTGTTGCTGAAATGTGTCAATCTCTTTCTTCTTCCATATTCATATGTCAAGATCTATTAAATTTTTATATCTTTTTCGAATTTAAAGTGGTTATTATTATTTAGGTATCATATTGATTTTTATGTTTAATTACTAAATTCGGTTAACCTTGAAAGTGTATCAACGAAAAGTTATTGTCATACGACTAAAATATTCAATAGATAATATGCTTGTCAATTTTTAAATTTTTTACTAAACATATATTTACTTATCAAAAATTTAACAAAGTAAGATCGAAATAATATTTAAGTAACCAAAAAAAATCCGAAAAACCCGAAAAATCCGCCAAAACCGAACCAATCCAAACTGATATAGTTGGTTTGGTTTGCTTTTGATAAAAACCGAACCAACCCGATCCATGTACACCCCTAGTTGGCAGTATAAGCAAAATTAATTTGAAGAATGTATAACACATGTATAATTCATGTACAATATGTGTATCGGCTATTTGTAAATTTCACATAATTAATACAATTTTGGTATGTAACATATAATACATAAATTATACATATATTATACATACGCCGACTATTTCTAGTTTAAGAGATTACAGTTATTTGGGTTAATTCTTCATTGTTTTACACCAGTAAATGAATGCACAGAACAGCCACCTCATGAAACACAATAATCGGCTTTAGGAGAAAGGAAAAGAAGAACTAATCAAATAGCGGCCACCCATCGGCTTAAATTAAAATATATATATATATATATATATATATATATATATATATATATATATATATATATATATATATATATATATATATATATATATATATATATATATATATATATATATATATATATATATATATATATATATATATATATATATATATATATATATATATATATATATATATAAAAAACGATCTTTTCTAATCGTGTAACAGAATCTTTTATGCTAAAAGTGGGTCTAAAATAAACATAAAACAATAGAATTATAAATTTAATAATTGATAGTTGACACCGCAATACATGTTAAGTGGAATATTCTTCTTAGCTATTTTGTTATCCTCTACCATAATAAGTGGTATTCTAAAAGGCGTGAATGCAGCGTGCACGATGCTTGATTTTCTTCTTTAATGCACTTGTTGGTTGGACAAGAAGAAAACTGATTAATTAGCTTAATGAACAAACCTACAATCACGTCATGATCACAATATGTTGCTTTGCCAAAAAACCAATTAGCGTAGATTGTTATTAACCAATTACTTAACAACTGCAACTTTAACTCAACAAGATCTAAAGACAAATCAAAGAATATGCCTACTCAAAAAATTTAGCCCCAAACTTACCAGCTGGATGACATATTACCTAATGTTATCAATCAATTACTACCAATCAAAGAGCTGCATTAACTAATAATTTAACTCAACAAGATTTAAATACAAACCAAACGAAGATCAGTAATGGTAATTAATCTGTCATGTTTATTTGAATGAATTAATTTTGAGACAATACCATATATTCGTATAAATGGAATCATGTTCTGTAATTCCTTGAGAATATTAGCACATATAGAAATGATTTTCATACTCCCAAGTTCCTTTACATAACTCCTTATTTTTGCATGCAGAAATCAGAAATCTCATCCCCAGTGTAACGATCCGATAGGTTGTTTTGAGCATTTGCACTTCCCTCGGTGGTTTAAGGGCATGAGTAGCTCCGTATGATGTATTATGACTTGTGTGGATCATCGGTTTTGATTTTCAGGTGTTTCGGAATTTGATTTGGAAAAGTGAATTTCATGTTTGAAGCTTTAAGTGGGAAGAGCTGACCAAGTTTGACTTTTGTGTACTTAACCCCGGATCGGAGTTCTAATTATTCCGTTAGGTTTGTATGGTGATTTTGGACTTGGGCGTATGCCCGAATTTGCATTCGGATGTTTCTAGAAGGTTTCGACACTAATTGGCGAAAATTAGCAATTTAAAAATTTGGAATGTTCATAAGTTTGACCGGAAGTTGACTTTAATTACATGGGGTTCGAATTATGATTTCGTGAATTGGAATAGTTTTGTTATGTCATTTGGGACTTGTGTGCAAAATTTGAGGTCATTCCGAATTTATTTGATATGGTTCAGCACAAGTTTTGGAAGTTGAAAGTTCAAAAGTTCATTAAGTTTGATTTGAGGTGCGATTAGTCGTTTCGATATTGTTATGCGTGATTTGAGGCGTCAAGTAAGTCCATGTTATGTTATGGAACTTGTTGGTATATTCGGATGAGGTCCCGAGGGGCTCGGATGAGTTTCAGACGAGGTTCAGATCGTTTTGGCTATGCTGGTTTGGCAGAGATTCTGGTGTGACCGCACCTGCGGAGCCTTGGGCGCAGGTGCGGTGCTGCAGAAGCGGTATTTGAAGCACAAGAGCGGAAAGTGCAGCTAGGAGTAGGAATCCGCAAATGCGGAGGTTTCTTCTCATCTGCGAAGATGCAGATGCGGTGGCCTTGGTGCAAAAGCGAGAAGGGCGCAGATGCAGAGCTTTTCATCACACCTGCGATGTCGCAGAAGCAGAGTTTTCTTCCACAGGTGCGAATGGTCTGGGATCAGTCATTTCCGCAGAAGCGATGGTTGGGGCCACACATGCGGTTCCGCAGAAGCGGCGTTTTGGTTCGCAGGTGCGACTTACCTTGACAGAATCATAATATATATCGAGGTTTGGTTCTTTTTGTCATATTTTGAGTTGGAGACTTCGAATTTGAGCAATTTTGGAGGCAATTTTTACCACATGGATTGAGGCAAGTGTTCTCTACTCGGTTTTGACTATATTTCATGAATCTATCTTTGTTTTTGGCATTTGGATTATGAATTTCAAAGTGAAATTTTGGGGTTTTGTCTAAAATTTCATAAAATGAATTTTTGAGTTTTGAACATCGATTCAGATTCGGATTTGAGTGAAACTAGTATGGTTGGACTTGTAATTGAATGGGTTTTCGGATTTTATAAATTTTGTTGGGTTTTGAGGTACGGGCCCGGGTTTGACTTTTAGTTGATTTTGGACTTTTGATTAAAGATTCCACCTTTATCAATTGAGTTTGTTTCCTTTGGCCTTAATTGATGTTCTTGAGTTGCTTTTGGCTAGTTTCAAGTCGTTCGGAGGTTGGTATGCGCGGGATGGCATTTCTAGAGTGTTGTTTGGCTTGCTCGATATTTGTATTGGCTTGTTTGAGGTAAGTATCTTATCTAAACTTGATTGAGGCACTAGTTGCCTAGATTATTTGTGATAGCTATGTGCTATAGGTGCGCATATTTGTGGGGTTTGAGCCCATGTGCTAATCCCTTAGCGATCCATGTTTGAGGCTACATAGAGGTTTAATCCCTTAAGGAACTTGATTAATGCTATTCTGTGGTGAAATTGGTGATTTGAGTTATGATAACATACTTTGCACATGCCAACACTTTAACATGTCATTTATACCAGTCCGGGAGCATGAGATTTGTTATTCATTCATCACATACACGTATTCTTGTTTAATTGCTCATGTGTGATAGGATTGGACTGGATGCATGTGACCACGCCAGGCGGATTGTGTTGTTATGCCTGTGACCACGCTGGGCGGGTTGTGTTGTTATGCCTCTGACCACGCCGGGTAGATTGTGTTGTTATTCCTGTGACCACGCTGGGTGGGTTGTGTTGTTATGCCTGTGACTATGTCGGGCGGATTGTGTTGTTATGCCTGTGACCAGCCGGGCAAATTGTGAGTATCGACACGTGAGTTATCCGTGCAGCACGTGAATTGTCCATGTGAATTCAGATACTGATATTATGGCACGCGAGTTGTCCGTGCAGCACGTGAGTTATCCGTATGGTTGATATTGAGCCTATGACCACGCCGAGCAGTTTATGATATTGAGCCTGCAACCACACTATACTGGTAGCACGTTGAATTGGCCGTGCTTGCGTATGGATACAAATCCATCTCCCTAGGATCACCATCTCATGTTTCTCTCTTGATGGTGTACATGCAGATTGTGAGAAACTGATGGTTTTCTGGTTGATGTGAGCTCTGAGAGAGCTGGTTACTGTTATTGGATTGGGTTGCACGCCACAACAGGCCATATTGGCTTATGGTTATTGGATCGGGTTGCTCACCGTAACAGGCCTTATTGACTTATGGTTATTGTATCGGGTTGCGCGCCACAATGGACTGTTGTTTGGTTATTGCATTTCACCCTTATTTGCAATTTCCTTGATTGTTGCATGTTGTACTTGCATATCTTTTTTATATGCTAGATTGTTGACTGAGTAAAACATTTTAAAACAAAGAATTTTGAGCATCAAAGCGGTTATACCTGAGATTTTTCTGATTTGATCATATAGTTGTTCTATACTTGTTGAAATTATGAACTGTACAGGCGTTGATGAGTATTATTTATAGTTCTTGCTTCCTGTACCTCACCGAGGTTAGTTAGGATACTTATTGAGTACATTTGGTCAGTTGTACTCATACTATACTTCTGCACCTTGCGTGCAGATTTTGGCGTTGATGTTGTTGTGTTTGGTAGGAGTTGGCATTGAAGATGTACCTGCGTTCCGGTTATAGCTGCCTTTTGTTCTTGGTAGCTTTATATTTATAAATCTGTTTATGTACGTTTTGAATAGATGATGTATTTATTTCATACCAACTTTGCAAATTCTAAGTCTTAGAAGCTCATGATTTGTACCACCAGTCCTTGAGGACTCTTATCATTATCATTATATTGTAGTTTATTGTTAATTGACTTACCTAGCAGGTTGGGTTAGGTGCCATCACGACTAGTTAGATTTTGGGTCGTGACACCTAGCTCCTTTCAAGAACAACAATCTCGTTACTGCCAATACCCTTGCATCATCTTTCTATTACCTATATATACAACTTTTTACAATGACAAGAAATATAGTCTCTTCAAACAACTGATCTTCTTTCTTTAGTGGTACAATATACGTTGTATTAGACTAAAAATTCGGACTATTGGCCCTAGTGTGGTCGGCTTATTTCTCATCTGTAGTACTCTGTATTAGATGTCATAAGGTTTTGTCGATACTACATGCCACATTATATGCTCGTCGAATCTTACCATGCAGTCAAGATATCAGTTGTCTTGATTGTCATCGCGATTACAATCAGGACAAGTGATGTCCTTAGCCATCCAGGTTAATATACGGTCGTAATGATACATATTGGATCGAAATAACATACTGCATGCGGAAGCTAACAATGTAATGCTTGATGGACGATAAATCAGAGTACAAAAGCAAACTATATTAAACTAAGCATAATAATTTTTAATGGTTCGATCAATCGACCTACATATGATCTATCACTAATATAAAAAGAGAAGATAAAACTTTTAAGAGAATAATCACCCTTAAACATGATTCTCGTAAAGAGTACATTGTGGAAGTTGTTGTAGTTGTTCTTGTTGTGAGAAAAAAACGTCAATTTATAGAAATACAAAACTTCTCCTCCAAAAAAAGGATAAGGCATATGAAGGAGATTTATTCCTTTTGGATTCTTTTTTCCTTCCTTCAAGAAAGAGAGTTCTAATAGATTAAAAATTCAAGGGCAAAATCTTAACAATTCTACCCTTGGCCTGAATTTTCTTGACAAAATTTGATTCATATTCTTCACATAATCTTCATCACTACTGCTTGTCATGATGAAATACGGGTATGAGTTAATATTAGAGCCATGTGCATTAAAAGTAAGCATAGGTTAAAATTAACTTTTGGTTTTAAAGATGCGGCAGCAGGAATGTTCAAAATATATGGTTGAAAGTCTTCCTATGTAGTATTTCAGACTGAATTTTATGGGATATGTCAAACTGATTGTTGCTTGATCTGATTCCGCCCTGAACCTGTCTTCAACCTTGCTTCAACCTTTGGCATTGTATCACTTGTTGGGATCTAAATAACATGGTGCAAGCGGAAGATAACAATGCGAAGCTTGATGGACGAGAAATCAAAGTACAAAAGAAAAATATACTAAACAAAGCATAATAATTTATAATGGTTCGGTCAATCCACCTACATATGATCTATCACTAATATAAAAAGAGAAGATAAATTTTTTGAGAGAATAATCTCCCCTAAACATGATTCTTGTAAAGACTACATTGTGGATATTGTTTTAGTTGTTCTTGTTGTAAGATGAAAACGTCAATTTATAATACAAAACTTCTCCTCCAAAAAAAAGAATAAGGTATGTAACGACCCAACCGGTCGTTTTGACTTTTAGAACCCCGTTCCCCTAAATAAAATTTTTCGTATGTGCTTTAAATGATTTATGACTTGTGGGATGGTTGGTTCGGGATTTGGAAGTGTTTGGATTGAAATCGGAACAATTGTTTCCTTAAGTTGGCTTTAAAAGGCCAAGTTTGACTTTGGTCAACTTTTTGAGCAAACAGACTCAGATCAGTATTTTGGCAGTTTCGGTAGGTCCGTATTGTGATTTGGGACTTGGGCGTATGCCCGGAATCAAATTCTGAGGTCCCTAGCCCGAGATATGGAATTTTGATTAAAAATAAAATTTAACTTCAAATAGTGACCGGATGTCGAATTATGTGAAAATGACCCCGGAATAGAATTTTGATGATTCCAACAGCTCCGTATGGTGATTTTTGGACTTAGGAGCGTGATCGGGATTTTATTTGGAAGTCCGTAATGAAATTAGGCTTGAAATGGCTAAAACAAGAATTTAAGTTTGGAAGTTTGACCGGAGAGTTGACTTTTTGATACCGGGGTCGAAATACAGTTCCGAAAATTTTTATAGCTCCGTTATGTCATTTATGACTTGTGTGCAAAATTTGAGGACAATCGGAGTTGATTTGATAGGTTTCGACATCGAATGTAGAAGTTGAAAATTCTTAGTTTTCTTAAGCTTGAATTGGGGTATGATTCGTAGTTTTAGCGTTGTTTGATGTGATTTAGAGGTTCGACTAAGTTCGTATGATATTTTAGGACTTGTTAGTATATTTGGTTGAGGTCCCGAGGGCCTCGGGTGAGTTTCGAATGGTTAACAGATCACAAATTAGACTTAAACAGCTGCTGCAATTTTTTTCTCTTCTGCTAAAAATTCTAAGCTATGATCGAGCCCAAGATCGAGGCCCAAAAATCGATCTCCCAAGATCGAGCTCCCGAGATTGAACTGGGCAGATCTGTAATTATAAAAACAGAGGCATTCGACCCATTTGCCATTTTTGACAAACTTGAGCTTGAGCAGAAGCGACTTTTGGCAGATGTTTCAAGGAAAGACATTTGAGGTAAGTGATTCCAACTCGGATTTGGTCTATATACACAAATATATCATTGTTTTCACCATTTAATTAGTGTTTTAGATTGAAATTTGAAATTTTTTAGAAATCTCATAGAAACGAATTTTTGAGATTTCGGTATCGATTCGGAGTCGGATTTGAGTGAAACTGGTATGGTTGGACTCGTAATTGAATGGGTTGTCGGATTTCATAACTTTCGCCGGATTCCGAGATGTGGGCCCCACAGATGATTTGTTTTTATTAATTTCGGGATTTTTATTAAAAATATAGTATTTTCTTATAGAATTAATTCCTATAATTTTTAGTGAATGTATCAAATTATTTTGGCTAGATTCGAGCCAGGCAGAGTTAGATTATCGTGGAAAAGGCCTTATAGTGAATTAAATTGGAGCAAGACGAGGTAAGTCTCTTGTCTAATCTTGTGAGGGGGAAATTACCTCCTAGGTGATTAAAAATTAAATAATTATTGCTAATTGTGGGGGGCTACGTACGCACGAGGTGACGAGAGTCCGTGCGTAGCTACTATTAAATGCTAAAGTCCGGGTAATTTAGGACTCAAAGCATGCCTTACTTGTGTAGATTGTATTCTTTGATTTATTTATATTAATTGATATCTATATGAATATATTGTGAATTGTTAGATAAAGATATTAAAGGATGGAAATCTCATATGCTTAATTTTTGTTTAAATCAATTAATTGTTAAAAAGAAATTGTTCTCCTCCCAAATTTATCTTATAATAAACATACTGTCCTTCCGGAGGCACATAAGAAAATGTCCTCCTTTCTTGTGGAGCGGGCCGAATGCCTCGGCAGGATAGATGCATCTATGGATCGCGCCGCACGTCCCTCGGCAATGTACACGACACTCTGGATCGGGCCGTACATCCTCGGCAGAAATCGTGCTTAATAATAATAATAATTACACGATACTTGGACAGTTCATTACAGCTTGTAAAGTTATTTGATAAATTGAAAATTTATTGAAATTAAATTGTAGCTTGTAAAGCTATTTGATAAACTGGAATTTTTATTGAAATTGAAGGATTTACTTAATAGATTAGAAATTATTTGAATTGAAGGAATTTAATTATTATATTGAGAATTATTGGAATTGAAGGAATTTAATTACTTCTACGGGTTCAATAAATTATTGTTAATTATGTGAATCATCGTTGATATAAATATTTCTATTTTTATGATTATTTAATATTATTGACCCATAGTGAGTGTCATAGTTGGCCATCTCGTCTCTACCTCTTCGCGATTAGGCTTGATACTTACTGGGTACACGTTGTTTTCCTACTCATACTGCACTTGCTGCACATTTATTGTACAGGTACATATATGTATAGCGGCCTTGTGGGCGCAGAGGTGTTATAAAAATTGTGGGGACATAGGTGAGCTGCATTCTATATTACGATCCGCAGCTAACAAAATCTCCTTCAGAGTTATTATATTTTCCTGTCTAATTTGTATTCTGGACAGATGCTGTATTTTATTTTAATTCCCTAGTAAATGCTCATGCACTTGTGACACCGGGTTTTGGGAATAGTTGTGAATTGTTTAGAAATTTAGCTGCAAAAATATTTATCATTTACTCTATGAGTTTTTATCTCTACAATTTTATTAAAGAAATTCTTATTTCAAAAATACTAAAATGGGTAATTAAGTTAATTGATTATGGTTGGCTTGCCTGACAGTGGTATCTGGCGTCATTACGACCTTTTGAATTTTGGGTCGTGACAACATGGTATCAGAGCACTAGGTTCACTTAGGTCTCACGAGTCATGAGCAAGTCTAGTAGAGTCTTACGGATTGGTACGGAGACGTCTGTGCTTATCTTCGAGAGGTTACACGGCTGTTAGGAATACTTCCCTTTTTGATTCTTTATCGTGTGATTCAATTCCTTTGAGGCTTATGCCTACATTTCCTTCCTATTCAATCTTATGCGACGTGAAGCGCTTGTTATACATTGAAAATCGAGGAAAATTTTAATGGTACTACAGATGTAGTACAAGATACTTCTCCTTGTGTAATTAATTGGGCTATTGTCATCGCCTTGCGAAAGGCCGCTCTGTCATTTCAAATTAAATATCAGTACTACCTAAGGTTTGAGATTTGGCATTGATTGTTATGACGATTCGTGTGTTGTTATCCCACAGTGTTTATGAAATGGAAAAATGCATGTCTATGTGTCAGGGCAGTAAACGACTTGAAAGAAGGTTTTCTCAGTACATGATTCAGAGGTTCCATGTTTTAATTCCAGCGGAGAAAGGGCAATCGGACTATGAAGGTTCATGTTGGGGGTTGATGGAGTAACGAAGCTTGATATTTTCGAGTGTGGTAGAGTTCTCAATTTTGATGTGGTGTCATCGCCTTGTAAAATGCGTTAAGGTTCGCCAGTGTTATGGTTTTCTTCAACTCGCCTTCACGACGGGGTGTTAGGAATTGGTATAGGGGAAGCAGTCGTTAGAGATCGCGGTGTGCAGTAATTCAGGATCGAAGCAGCATTTCTAGTATTGATGTCTCGAGAAGGATGATCGTCAGAAAGGTTTAAAGCTGGTAACGAGCTATTGGTTCAAATGCTACAGAGACGGATTTTGAGTTAAGGCAACAACTGGGCAGCGAAGGATGAGGAAGAACATGTGGAAGGTGCCTTGCGGTGGTTAGGTTCCGAAAAGGCCAAGTGTAAGAAAACAGAAGAAGAGTAGTTGCTTAAAGGAGATGGTTGACCAAAGTGGGAGAGTGGCAAGGTAGCACATGGGTTACGTGGTAGGATGATTACATGTCTTGAGGAACATTTTGAGTGATTTGGGATGTAAAATGGACAGTGACTAGGTCTACGGACTTAATTTAGAATATTGGCTGCTATATTGAGGAAGATTGGATAAAACAGGAGGGAGTTGCTTGATATGAAAAAGGATACAACATGACTTTGGATTGGAATGTATTGTCGCACCTTTAGTTGACGTCCATGAGGAGTGAACGGACTGGTGCAGCTGGTGAATGAGCTCGAACTCAGGATGATCTACTGATTTCGTAGTAATTGCACCCAGTGCAGCGATGTTGGAATATGTCGGCATGTAATTTCCACATGTGGGTTATCTCCTGTGAGCAGGTTAGCAGTCATGTGGTGTTGACGAAGCTTCTGCGAAGAATTCTACTGCCTACCCGGTAAGAGATTTAATATGTAAATGTGGCTAATGGTTAAGAGTGTTTATTAAAGGTTAATAAAAGGATTTCAAGAAAATTTGGCGAGTTGCGTGTGCAGGATCATGTCAACGATAAAGAAAGAATCTCGGTGGATTCCAGAATTTTGTAATTGTAGCTTCAAGCTAAGTGGAAGAGCCCCATCGTCTATGATTGGATTGCGTAGTGTCAAGTTGTGCAGTTTCTGGTTATCGGTGTATTGGTGGGTCACTGCAACTAAGGAAAGAAAACATCAATGGTAATTTGAGCAAAGGATTTGGGGAATGGGTGCCATATTTGGCCTTATCAATTCATATTCAGGTTTTTGGAAGGCTCAGAGTTTATGCTTCGTGTAGATGTAATGCACAGGAAAGTGAGACAGTCGGATGTTTCCTTGATAAAGTGCCCATGTGCTAGCAGGGCCTTGGAATTGATCATGTTTGGTAACAAGTCAGAGCAAGTGACTCTCAATAACAGTCTTAGCGGGTTCAAAAATTTAAAGTGCGGTGTCTAAGGATCTCGAGTTCGTAGTATGGTTGAGTATCGAGCTTTTACAGTAGATTATGAAACAGGGCTTGGAGTAATCTGCGTTATCTTTAGGTTGTGGTGTAGCATTTGAGAAACGGAAGAAAATAACTTCGGATTCATAAAAGAAATATCAGAATGGGTGTAACAGTTGAAGATGAAAATGTGCGCACAAGGAGGGGTATGAGATGATTTGCGGATTTTGAAACAGCGTGGTCTCGTGAAATAAGGTCACTTGGGATGAGTGCGGATTTGAATTCGTGATGTAATGAATGAAGCTATTATTATTTCTAAGGCAAGTTGAGAATAAATTGAGAAAAAACGGGTCGGCTAACAACGGTTGAATCGGCATGATGGTGGCAATGACCAGTTCCTTCAGCGCATAGAGTTATGCATGTAATTTATGGCGGTACGTGTGAGGCTTGGCGGCCGCCGTAATTGATTTTATCTGGAGAAATTCAAGTATTATGGCATGTTATGTGTAGAGGGATCCCGGAAAAGTTATGGTGGCTTAGACCACTACTTGAGGTCGGTATTTTCTACGGATATGGGAATTCAGTCATGTGTTACAATGGTTCTCTTGAAATGAGTTAATAAGAAGGTTTCTATATGATGAATTGTTTACTCTATTAGTGGTTCGAGAGTTATGATGGAATTCTTGTACTCCTGCGCATTGGCGTGGTTAAGTGCACTAAGTAGCATGGGATTCGAAAGTTGAGGATTTAAGATTTCGGTTCGGTGTTGACAAGGATGTCATGAGCTCGGATGAACAGGAAAGGGATTTAGATGTTTAAAGTAAGATGGTATTATTTTTGGAATCATCTAAGGTCGATGTCAGGTGTAAGAGACCTTGTGTATTGATTTGTGGATTTTTGATATGCTTTACAGCATTAGTGTAACCGGTAGCATGGATGTGCAGACTTGTTACCTGGTGCGAAAGGTCGTGGGAGCGTGTCTCACGAAAATATTGTGTAAGAGTGACATGTAGTCACTTGATTGAGTGAATATTGAAACCAAGTATGAAAGCTCCCTATATCAGAGTGGCATGTGTCTCTATATCAGGCCGGATGTGTTCATTTCAGCATAAAAGCTCCCTATGTTGGAGTATTCGGACGTGGGATGTCGTTTTGTCGTCGGTTATTTCATGTAATACTATATTGTGCCGTGTGAGTTATGAAATGGCTTGATAAATTTCTTATGTGATGAGGTTCTGCATAGCGATGGTGTTATGTGAGCAGGATGGCTCTCGAGATTCAGATCATATATCGTACCTTAGTTGTGCTTGAGTTTTGTAGTGTATGGCGTTGTCGGTCCTTCCAGGGATGATATTATGCACTGAGCGTGCTTGTGTCCGATATTTGGATATTTAGTAGTAATGAGCATTTTAGCTCGGTAAGTATTTTCTTATAGATTCTTTTTGTGCGGATCGGGTGGCACGCCGCCACGGGTATGTTGTTTGGATCGGGTTGCACGCAGCAACGATATCATGTGTGGATCGGGTTGCACGTCGCAATAATGTGATGTTGAGTACAGTCTCCTATGTTCTATTTTGTGTGTTTGTGTCCCTTTTTCTAAGGAAGGTTCATGACACCTTTTCAGTTGTCTAATTAGTCACGTGGGTTGAGAAATCCTTTACAGAGTTCGTTTTTCTTATGTATCGTAATCGAGTCCGTAGCTTATTAGCTCATTATGGCGACATATGAGGCTTTTTGATCGCGTCTGAGGTGGTTTATTGCCTGAGCAGCTTATACTTGGTGAGACGAGATTATTGGATTCAGAATCAGTGCGATCGGATTATATGAAGTGTAATAAAAAGGAAATACCATTATTTGGTTATAATGAGGCAATGGTTCTTGCTAGAAGGAGAAACTCAATAATTGTTGACTCGGCAGTTGATTATGAATTTCTACACATTTCTTCCATCGTGGAAGCATTTCAAGAGTTGGAACATGACTTATATGTATCATGAGGTGTGTTGTGAACATCATATTCATGGAATTTTGGCTATTGTTATCGGAGGATGTTATTATAGTCATGTGAATGATGCGGTGCATGGTCTGAATTCAACAAAGTTATGCAATCCTGTATTAGTGCATCGTGTAGTGATTGTTAAGACGTTCGTAGGTTGGAAACAAGCATGGTGGAGAATTCTGGATGTTAGAATTGGGCTCTAAGGCTTAATCGCCTAAATAAAAGGGAGAATCTTTAGATTGGCTCGAGGTAATGTGCTCAATTGGGTGTGGTAGCACGGGTAGGTGCTCGAAGTGTTAAACTGTGATTTTGGACAACTCCGGAACAGTCCTTAGCACGTTCGAGGACGAACGTATATTTAAGTGGGAGAGAATGTAACGACCCAACCGGTCGTTTTGACTTTTAGAACCCCGTTCCCCTAAATAAAACTTCTCGTATGTGCTTTAAATGATTTATGACTTGTGGGATGGTTGGTTCGGGATTTGGAAGTGTTTGGGTTAAAATCGGAACAATTGTTTCCTTAAGTTGGCTTCAAAAGGCCAAGTTTGACTTTGGTCAACTTTTTGAGCAAACAGACTCAGATCAGTGTTTTGGTAGTTTCGGTAGGTCCGTATCGTGATTTGGGACTTGGGCGTATGCCCGGAATCAAATTCCGAGGTCCCTAGCCCGAGATATAGAATTTTGATTAAAAATAAAATTTAACTTTAAATAGTGACCGGATGTCGAATTATGTGAAAACGACCCCGGAATAGAATTTTGATGATTCCAACAGCTCCATATGGTGATTTTGGACTTAAGAGCGTGATCGGGATTTTATTTGGAAGTCCGTAGTGAAATTAGGCTTGAAATGGCTAAAACAAGAATTTAAGTTTGGAAGTTTGACTGGGGAGTTGACTTTTTGATACCGGAGTCGGAATATAGTTCCGAAAATTTTTATAGCTCCGTTATATCATTTATGACTTGTGTGAAAAATTTGAGGACAATCGGAGTTGATTTGATAGGTTTCGACATCGAATGTAGAAGTTGAAAATTCTTAGTTTCCTTAAGCTTGAATTGGGGTATGATTCGTAGTTTTAGCATTGTTTGATGTGATTTAGAGGTTCGACTAAGTTTGTATGATGTTTTAGGACTTGTTGGTATATTTGGTTGAGGTCCCGAGGGCCTCGGGTGAGTTTTGGATGGTTAACAGATCACAAATTGGACTTAAACAGCTGCTGCAATTTTTTTCTCTTATGCTGGAAATTCTAAGCTATGATCGAGCCCAAGATCGAGGCCCAAAAATCAAGCTCCCAAGATCGAGCTCCCGAGATCGATCTCCCAAGATTGAACTGGGCAGATCTGTAAGTTATAAAAACAGAGGCATTCGGCCCATTTGCCATTTTTGACAAACTTGAGCTTGAGCAGAAGCGACTTTTGGCAGATGTTTCAAGGAAAGACATTTGACGTAAGTGATTCCAACTCGGATTTGGTCTATATACACAAATATATCATTGTTTTCACCATTTAATTAGTGTTTTGAGATTCAAATTTGAAATATTTTAAAAATCTCATAGAAATGAATTTTTGAGATTTCGGTATCGATTCGGAGTCGGATTTGAGTGAAACTAGTATGGTTGGACTCGTAATTGAATGGGTTGTCGGATTTCATAACTTTCGCCGGATTCCGAGATGTGGACCCCACAGATGATTTGTTTTTATTAATTTTGGGATTTTTATTAAAAATATAGTATTTTCTTATAGAATTAATTCCTATAATTTTTAGTGAATGTATCAAATTATTTTGGCTAGATTCGAGCCAGGCAGAGTTGGATTATCGTGGAAAAGGCCTTATAGTGGATTAAATTGGAGCAAAACGAGGTAAGTCTCTTGTCTAATCTTGTGAGGGGGAAATTACCTCCTAGGTGATTAAAAATTAAATAATTATTGCTAATTGTGGGGGGGCTACGTACGCACGAGGTGACGAGAGTCCGTGCGTAGCTACTATTAAATGCTAAAGTCCGGGTAATTTAGGACTCAAAGCATGCCTTACTTGTGTAGATTGTATTCTTTGATTTATTTATATTAATTGATATCTATATGAATATATTGTGAATTGTTAGATAAAGATATTAAAGGATGGAAATCTCATATGCTTAATTTTTGTTTAAATCAATTAATTGTTAAAAAGAAATTGTTCTCCTCCCAAATTTATCTTATAATAAACATACTGTCCTTCCGGAGGCACATAAGAAAATGTCCTCTTTTCTTATGGAGCGGGCCGAACACCTCGGCAGGATAGATGCATCTATGGATCGCGTCGCACGTCCCTCGGCAGTGTACACGACACTCTGGATCAGGCCGTACGTCCTCGGCAGAAATTGTGCTTAATAATAATAATAATTACACGATACTTGGACAGTTCATTACAGCTTGTAAAGTTATTTGATAAATTGGAAATTTATTGAAATTAAATTGTAGCTTGTAAAGCTATTTGATAAACTGGAATTTTTATTGAAATTGAAGGATTTACTTAATAGATTAGAAATTATTTTAATTGAAGGAATTTAATTATTATACTGAGAATTATTGGAATTGAAGGAATTTAATTACTTCTACGGGTTCAATAAACTATTGTTAATTATGTGAATCGTCGTTGATATAAATATTTCTATTTTCATGAATATGTAATATTAATGACTCATAGTGAGTGTCATAGTCGGTCATCTCGTTTCTACCTCTTTGAGATTAGGCTTGATACTTACTGGGTACACATTATTTTCGTACTCATACTGCACTTGCTGTACATTTTATTGTGCAGGTACATATATGTATAGCGGCCTTGTGGGCGCAGAGGTGTTATAAAAATTGTGGGGATATAGGTGAGCTGCATTCTATATTACGATCCGCAGCTAACAGAATCTCCTTCAGAGTTATTATATTTTCCTGTCTAATTTGTATTTTGGACAGATGCTGTATTTTATTTTAATTCCCTAGTAAATGCTCACGCACTTGTGACATCGGGTTTTGGGAATGGTTGTGAATTGTTTAGAAATTTAGCTGCAAAAATATTTATCATTTACTCTATGAGTTTTTATCTCTACAATTTTATTAAAGAAATTTTTATTTCAAAAATACTAAAATGGGTAATTAAGTTAATTGATTATGGTTGGCTTGCCTGACAGTGGTGTCCGGCGCCATCACGACCTTTTAGATTTTGGGTCGTGACAAGGCATATGAAGGAGATTTATTCCTTTAAGGAGTCTTTTCCCTTCCTTCAAGAAAGAGAGTTCTAATAGATTAAAAATTCAGGGCAAAATCCTAACAATTCTACCCTTGGCCTGAATTTTCTTGACAAAATTTGATTCACATTCTTCACATAATCTTCATCACTGCTGCTTGTCATGATGAAATACAGGTATGATTTAAAATTAGGGCCATGTGCATTAAAAGTGAACACGGGTTAAAACTGACTTTTGATTTTAAAGATGCAGCAGCAGGAATGTTGGAAATATATGATTGAAAGTCTCCATATGTAGTACTCAAACTGATTCTTTTTTGGGGATACGTCAAACTAATTATTTCTTGATCCGAACCCCCCTTGAACCTGTCTTCAACCTTGCTTCAACCAATGGCTCTGATAGCACTTGTTGGGATCGAAATAATATGGTGCATGCGGAAGCTAACAATGCAAAGCTTAATGGACGATAAATCAGAGTACAAAAGAAAAATATGCTAAACTAAGTATAATAATTTATAAAGGTTCGGTCAATCGACCTACATATGATCTATCACTAATATTGAAAGAGAAGATAATTTTTTTTTGAGAATAATCTCCCCTAAACATGATTCTCGTAAAGACTATATTGTGAAAGTTGTTGTAATTATTCTTGTTGTGAGAAGAAAATGTCAATTTATAGAAGTACAAAACTTCTCCTCCAGAAAAAGGATAAGTCATATGAAGAAGATTTATTACTTTAAGGAGTCTTTTTCCTTCCTTCAAGAAAGAGAGTTCTAATAGATTAAATATTCAGGGTAAAATCCTAACAATTCTATCCTTGGCCTGAATTTTCTTGACAAAATTTGATTCACATTCTTCACATAATCTTCATCACTGCTGCTTGTCATGATGAAATACAGGTATGAGTTAAAATTAGGGCCCTGTGCATTAAAAGTAAGCACGGGTTAAAATTGACTTTTGGTTTTAAAGATGCAGCAACAGGAATGTTAAAAATATATGGTTGAAAGTCTCCATATGTAGTATTTCAGACTGATTTTTTGTTGGGATATGTCAAACTAATTGTTGCCTCGTCTGAATCCGCCTTGAACCTGTCTTCAATCTTGCTTCAATGTGATGACCCAGCATGTCATATTTAATTTAAACATTCATTTCAGTGTTCGGTGACCTCAAAAAGCACTATTCATCATTCATCGACTTGCGTGCGTAGTCCGTATAATTTTTCGGAAATTTTTTAAATGAAAATTGATTAAAATGCGTAATAGAGCTTTAAAACTCAATTGAGTTGATTTCGGTCAATATTTTAAGCAAACAGATCCGGATCAGTATTTTGACGGTTCTGGTAGGTCCGTATCGTGATTTGGGACTTGGGCATATGCCCGGAATCGAATTCGGAGGTCCCTAACTCAAGTTATAGCCATTTAACGGAAACAAGAAATCTTAAGGCTAAAGGTTTCCAAAGTTTGACCGCGGAATTGACTTTATTGATATCAGACTCGGATTGAGATTCCAAAAATTGAAATAGCTCCGTTATATCATTTATGACTTGTGTGCCAAATTTAAAATTATTCCGGATTCATTTAATATGTTTCGGCACTTTGATGTTCTGGAACTTTTGGATGTGCGGGGACACATGCACTAATTCTCTAATTTTTCCACAATACATGTGCGCATCAATTCCTCTCAAAATAGATTTTTACTCTCCACTCACCGTCAATTTTGGGTGCACATGTTTTGGATTTTTCTGGCTTCTTCTCCAAGATAATCACTTAGGCGGAAATATAGATTCACTCATACAAAAAAAAAAAAGAGAGAGGGAGTGGGGACAAGACTTTGAGGGGAGGAGAGGATTTTTGGGAAGAGAGAGGGAGTGGGGGACAATAGAAAAAAAAAAAGGGAACATTTGGGCAAAAAATTGGGAGGATTTTCGGATAAACATAGGGACAAATAACTACAGTATTGGGTTTTTTATTTATTTATAAATATATGGAAATTTTCCTTTTTTGATTATGGGTTCTTGTTCATTCATAGATAAAGGAAAAAAAAGATTTCAATTCTTCTTAGTTTCAATTTGATTCCAAATTCGAAAATACACAAATATTTTCAAGTTTCCTATCTGATTTTTGGGTTCCGAAAACATGGAGATTAGCTAAGGTCCGTTGACTGCTCATGAGGTTCAAGTTCGTGGTTCCGAATCAATTTTTTGCTTGTTTGTTGCTGGACATTCGAATTCCGGCGCCGGATTTGCTTGTAATAGCTTCCGAACAGAAGTAATCGAAAAACTCTTATATTCAGATTTGTGGATTTCGGACACGAATTCGCGAGGCAAAGATTTAATGGAATCTTGAATTTAGTTGCAAAGCGAGGTAAGTGTCGTGGTTAACCTTGACTTGAGGGAGTAGGACTTATTTGTCTATTTGCTACGTGATTTAATGTGCGAGTACAACGTATATGTGAGGTGACGAGTACTTATGCGTTGTGGTTGAGTCAAAGCATGCGGGTGAAATTTGTTTATCGAGAATAATTGCCTATTTAATTAAGATATTCATGCTTATGTTTATTATTGATTATTTGATCATTATTCATGAAATTATTATTCATTTAATTATTGTTGAATATTTTGGAAGGTGAAGTCGGTATTCTGGTATTGAATTGATTGATAAGTGTATATCCCCGCATTTAAATACTCTTCCGAATTTATATTATTATTTTCATGATAAGGGCGAAGGGTGGTGCCGTGTCAATTTCAGAGAGTGTAAAAGCACGAAGGGTGATGCTGTGCCAAAAGAGAGTTAAAGCACGAAGGGTGATGCCGTGCCAATTATTATTATTTATTTATCAGTTTATGGGAGGAATGAGAGTAAAGCACGAAGGGTGGTGCCGTACCATTTTTATATTATCAGTTGCTCATTTTATTGTTGATGAATTAATTGGCAGCTATGTGACACTTCTCCTGCTAAAATTTCTATATCACTCCCCTTCGCATGTTCCCTCCCAAATTTATAAATTGTTATTTATTGTATTATTGTTGTTTCGTATTTATATATACTTGTACAGGGTATTTACGTACGTGTCATGTCATAGCCTCGTCACTACTTCGTCGAGGTTAGGCTCGACACTTACAGAGTACATGGGGTCGGTTGTACTCATACTACACTCTGCACTTCTTGTGCAGATTTTGGAGTTGGTCCCAGCGGCGTAGCATAGACGTGCTCGGATGCAGCTACTCAGAGGAGACTTGAGGTATAACTGCACATCGTTCGCAGTTCTGAAGTCCCCTTCTATCTTATCTTAGTTGTGCATTATCTTTCAAACAACTAGAATTTTATTCAGACCTTTAATTGTATTGTTCTAGTAGCTCGTGCACTTGTGACACCAGATTCGGGGATGTATTTTGATAATTCGGTATTTATGGTCTTCCGCACTTTATTTCAGTAATTGACTTCTATTTAATTTAATTTGCTTAAAATGGTTAAGATTATTTTAACGTTGGCTTGCCTAGCAAGTGAAATGTTAGGCGCCATCACGGTCCTTAAGGTAGGAATTTCGGATCGTGACAGTTGGTATCAGAGCACTAGGTTACTTAGGTCTTACGAGTCTCGAGCAAGCTTAGTATAGTCTGAAGGATCAGTACGAAGACATCTGTACTTATCTTTTAGAGGATATGAAGTTGAGGAACAATATCACTTATTTCTTATTCTGTCATGCGATTTTATTCTATCATCGATGATTGAACCATTTTATTCTTATTCTCTCGCAGATGGCGAGAACACGTAATACCTCTACCGACGGACATAGATCAGAGTCCCTGGTGGCAATTATGACTAGGGGTAAAGGTCGAGGCAGAGGTAGAGGTAGAGCTCAGTCTAGAGCTCGAGAAGCAACACCTGTTGTAGAACTTCAGGTGGATCTTCAGGAGGAGGTTCTAGTTCAGACTGTACCAGTTGGACCAGTTCAGGTGCCGAAAGGATTCATAGCTACTCCAGTGCTTCAGGATGCTCTAGTCCGTTTGGTGAGTCTTATGGAGGCGTGGCCCAGAATGGTACATTTCCAGTGGCACCAGCTGTCTCACAGGCTGGGGGAGGAGCACAAACTCCTATTATTCCCACTCTGGAGCAGATGGCTCCTCAGTATCAGGCTCCAGCAGCCCCGCCAATTGGGGTAGTTCAATCAGTTGTTGCGGCACAGGCCGGTGATAGGCCCGCCATGTCTTCTGAGGCCTTATTGAGACTGGATAAGTTTACTAAGCTCTTTTTAATTCACTTCAGTGGTACACCTTCTGAGGACCCACAGGATTATCTTGACCGCTACCATGAGGTATTACAGAACATGGATATAGTTGAGACCAATGGGGTCGATTTTGCTGTATTTCAGATGACGGGTTCCGCCAAGAAGTGGTGGAGAGATTATACATTGATCAGTCCAGTTGGATCGCCTGCATTGACCTTGGAGCAGTTCTCACGGCTATTTCTAGAGAAGTTCCTCCCTATCACATTGAGAGAGGATAACCGCAGGCAATTTGAGCGTCTACAGTAGGGCAGTATAACTGTTGCTCAGTACGAGACCCGTTTTGTGGATTTAGCCCATCATGCTCTCCTTTTACTACCTACGGAGGGAGAGAGATTGAGGAGCTTCATTGAAGGACTCACTCACCCTATAAGGCTTCAGATGGCCAAGGAGACCGGAAGTGAGATTTTCTTTCAGGCGGTTGCTAATGTTTCAAGGAGGATCGAGATGGTTCTTGCACAGGATAGAGGGCAGGGGTATGATAAGAGGCCTCGTCAGTTCGGTGGGTTCAGTGGTGCCTCGTCTGGAGGAAGGGGTAATTTTGGTAAAGGCTATCCTCCCAGGCCATTTCATTCAGCGCTTCAGGCATCCCACAGTGCTTCAGGTGGTCACAGCCCTCACGTGTCTCATTTTGACCAGCTAGCTTACAATGCACCACCAGCTCCTATTAATGCACCTCTGATCCGGAGTCATCAGAGTGGTTATCCAGGTCGACAGGGCCAATTCCAGGGTCAGCAGTCACAACAGTCGAGGACATGTTATACTTGTGGTGATCCGAGACACATTGGTAGATTTTGTCCTAGAGCATCGGGCAGTTCATAGCAGCAGGGTTCTTATGCTATGATTCCAGCACCAGCTGTTCCGCCACCTGCCCTGCCAGCTAGGGGCATGGGTCAGACAGCTAGAGGTGGAGGTCAGGCCGTTAGAGGTGGAGGCCAGCCAGTTACAGGCCGTCCTAGGGACGCTGTTTAGATTGGTGAGGCCCAGCCCCGATTTTATGCTTTTCCAGCTAGGCCTGAGGCCGAATCATCTGATGTCGTGATTACATGTATTGTTATAGTTTGCCATAGAGATGCTTCAGCTCTATTTGATCCAGGATACTTATTCCTATGTGTCCTCTTATTTTGCTTCATATCTGGTGATGCCTCGTGATTCTTTGAGTGCTCCTGTGTGTGTCCACTCTGGTGAGATATTCTATCATGGTAGATCATGTCTATCGTTCGTGTGTGGTTACTATTGGGAGTTTTGAGACTAGTGTGGATCTTCTACTTCTTGATATGGTATATTTTGATGTCATCTTGGTTATAGATTGATTGTCACCTTATCGTGCTATATTGGATTGTCATGCCAAGACGGTGACCCTAGCCAAGCCGGGGTTACCTCGATTAAAGTGGAAAGGAACTCCTGATCATTCTACCAGTAGGGTTATTTCTTATATGAAGGCTCGACGTATGGTCGAAAAAAGATGTCTAGCCTATTTGGCTTATATTGGCAATTCCAGTGCGGATGTTCCTTCTATGGACTCAGTACTAGTTGTTCATGAATTTCTATAAGTATTTCCTGCAGATTTATCAGGGATGCCACCCGACAGAGATATAGACTTCTGTATTGATTTGGCTCCATACACTCTGCCCATTTCTATTCCACCATACCGTATGCCCCCGCCGGAATTGAAAGAATTGAAGGAGTAGTTACAAGACTTGCTTGATCAAGGATTTATTAGGCCTAGTGTCTCTCCCTGGGGTGCACTAGTGTCATTTGTAAAGAAGAAAGATGGTTCAATGCGAATGTGTATAGATTATCGGCAGTTGAACAAGGCTACTATCAAGAACACGTATCCATTGCCAAAATTGATGACTTATTCGATCAGCTTCAGGATGCCAAGGTGTTTTCAAAGATCGACTTGAGGTTTGGTTACCATCAGTTGAAGATTAGGGCATCTGATGTACCTAAGATAGCTTTTCGGACTCGGTATGGGCATTACGAATTCCTAGTGATGTCATTTGGGATGACAAATACCCCAACAACATTTATGGATTTGATGAATCGGGTGTTCAAGCCCTATTTGGATTCTTTTGTGGTTGTATTCATTGATGATATCTTGATTTACTCCAGCAGTCGAGAGGAGCATGAGCAGCATCTTTGGAGTGTGCTTCAGACTTTGAAGAATAATCAGTTATATGCCAAATTTTCAAAATATGAATTTTGGTTAGACTCAGTTGCCTTTTTGGGGCATGTTGTATCGGCAGAAGGCATAAAAGTGGATCCTAAGAAGATTGAGGTTGTTCAGAATTAGCCTAGACCTACTTCAGTTACAATGATCCAGAGTTTCCTGGGTTTGGCAGGTTAATATCGTCGGTTCGTGGAGGGGTTTTCATCTATAGCAAGCCCATTGACCAAACTGACCCAGAAAGGTGTTCCATTCGGATGGTTAGACGAGTGTGAGTTGAGCTTTCAGAAGCTCAAGACTGTTTTGACTACGGCGTCAGTGTTGGTATTACCCACAGGTTCAGGATCTTACACGGTGTATTGTGATGCATCTCGTGTTGGGCTTGGTGCAGTATTGATGCAAGATGGCAGGGTGATTGCATATGCGTCGCGGCAGTTGAAAGTTCACGAGAAGAATTATCTTGTTCATGACTTAGAATTGGCAGTCATTGTTCATGCGCTAAAGATTTGGAGGCATTACCTTTACGGTGTCTCGTGTGAGGTATTTACTGATCATCGTAGCTTACAATATCTGTTCAAACAAAAGGATCTCAATTTGAGGCATAGAAGATGGTTGGAACTGTTGAAGGACTATGATATCACTATTTTGTATCACCCCGGAAAGGCCAATGTAGTGGATGATTCTTTGAGTAGAAAGGCTGTGAGTATGGGTAGTCTTGCGTATATTCTGGTTGGTGAGAGACCATTAGCGGCAGATGTTCAGACTTTGGCTAATCAGTTCGTGAGGTTAGATGTTTCAGAACCCAGTCGGGTTCTAGCTTGCACAGTCGCTCGGTCTTCTTAATATGAGCGCATCAGATAGCGACATCATGATGATCCTCATTTACTTGTCCTTAAGGACACAGTGCGGCACGTTGATGCCAAATAGGTTGTGGTGGGGGAAGATGGAGTTCTGCGAATGCAGGGTCATATTTGTCTGCTTAATGTGGATGGGCTTCGTGAATTAATTCTGGAAGAGGCCCACAGTTTCAGGTATTCTATTCATCCAGGTGCCGCCAAAATGTATCAAGATTTGCGGCAACATTATTGGTGGAGGAGAATGAAGAAGGATATAGTTGCATATGTAGCTCGGAGTCTGAATTGTTAGCAAGTTAAGTACGAGCATCAGGGACCTGGTGATTTGCTTCAGAAGTTAGAAGTTCCTGAGTGAAAGTGGGAGCGTATCACTATGGATTTTGTTGTTGGGCTCCCACGGACTCAGAGAAAATTCGACGCAGTTTGGGTCATTGTGGACAGGTTGACCAAGTCAGCATATTTTATTCCAGTGGTAGTTACCTATTCTTCAGAGCGGTTAGCTGAAATTTACATTCGTGAGATTGTCCGCCTTCACGGTGTGCCCATGTCTATCATTTCTGATCGAGGTACGCAGTTCATTTCGCACTTCTAGAGGGTTGTACAGTGTGAGTTAGGCACGCGAGTTGAGTTGAGTATAACATTTCATCCACAGACAGACGGACAGTCAGAACGCACTATTCAGATATTGGAAGATATGCTTCGCGCTTATGTTATAGACTTTGGAGGTTCTTGGGATCAATTATTGCCACTTGCGGAGTTTGCCTATAATAATAGCTACCAGTCGAGCATTCAGATGGCTCCGTATGAAGCATTGTACGGGAGGCGATGTCGTTTGCCAGTTGGCTGGTTTGAACCGAGAGAGGCTCGGTTGTTGGGCACCGATTTGGTACAGGATGCCTTGGATAAGGTCAAAATTATTCAGGATCGACTTCGCACAGCTCAGTCTAGGCAAAAGAGTTATGTCGACCATAAAGTTCGTGATATTGCATTCATGGTTGGAGAAAGAGTATTGCTCCGGGTTTCACCTATGAAAGGTGTAATGAGGTTCTGAAAGAAGGGCAAGTTGAGCCATAGGTATATAGGACTCTTCGAAATTCTTGAAAGGGTGGGCGAAGTAGCCTACACGCTTGCATTACCACCTAGTTTATCAAAAGTTCATCTGTTGTTCCATGTGTCTATGCTCTGGAAATATCATGGTGATTCGTCCCATGTATTAGATTTCAGCTCAGTCCAATTGGACAAAGATTTGACTTATGAAGAGGAGCCAGTAGCTATTCTAGATCGGCAAGTCCGACATTTGAGATCTAAGAGTTATCCTTCAGTTCGGGTGCAATGGAGAGGTCAACCGATTGAGGCAACTACCTGGGAGTCCGAGTCGGACGTGCGGAGTAAATATCCACACCTTTTCACCAGCTCATGTACTTTTATAATTCTGTTCAAAGACGAACATTTTAAAGGTGGAGAATGTGGTGACCCAGAATGTCATATTTAATTTATACATTCATTTCAGTGTTCAGTGACCTCGAAAACTATTATTCATCATTCCTCGACTTGCGTGTGCAGTTCGTATAATTTTCTGAAAAGTTTTTATATAAAAATTGATTAAAATACGTAATAGAGCTTTAAAACTCAACTGAGTTGACTTCGGTCAATATTTTGAGCAAACGGATCCGGATCAGTATTTTGATAGTTCCGATAGGTCCGTATCGTGATTTGGGACTCTAGCGTATGCCCGGAATCGAATTCGGAGGTCCCTACCTCAAGTTATAGCCATTTAACGAAAACTAGAAATCTTAAGGCTAAAGGTTTTCAAAGTTTGACCGCGGAGTTAACTTTATTGATATCGGATTCGGATTGAGAATCCAAAAATTGAAATACCTCCGTTATGTCATTTATGACTTGTGTGCCAAATTTAAAATTATTCCGGATTTATTTAATATGTTTCGGCACTTTGATGTTGTTCTGGAACTTTTAGAAGTGCGGGGACACATGCACTGATTCTCTAATTTTTTCACAATACATGTGCGCATCAATTCCTCTCAAAATAAATTTTTACTCTCTACTCACCATCAATTCGGGGTCCATATATTTTGGATTTTTCTGGCTTCTTCTCCAAGATAATCACTTAGGAGGAAATATAGATTCACTCATACATAAAAAATAAAAATAAAAAATACAGAGAGAGAGGGAGTGGGGGACAATAGAAAAAAAAAGGAAACTTTTGGGCAGAAAATTGGGAGGATTTTCGGATAAACATAGGGACAAAGAACTACAGTATTGGTTTTTTTTATTTTTATATATATGAAAATTTTCCGTTTATGATTTTGGGGTTCTTGTTCATTCATAGATAAAAGAAAAAAAGATTTCAATTCTTCTTAGTTTCAATTTGATTCCAAATTCGAAAATACACAAATATTTTCAAGTTTCCTCTCTGATTTTTGGATTTCGAAAACATGGAGATTAGCTGAGGTCTGTTGACTGTTCATGAGGTTCAAGTTCGTGGTTCCGAATTCATTTTTATTGCTATCTTGCTTGTTTGCTGCTGGACATTCGAATTCCGGCGCCGGATTTGCTTATAGTAGCTTCCGAATAGAAGTAATCGAAAAACTCTTATATTCAGATTTGTGGATTTCGGACACGAATTCGAGAGGCAAAGGTTTATTGGAATCTTGAATTTGGTTGCAAAGCGAGGTAAGTGTCATGGTTAACCTTGACTTGAGGGAGTAGAACTTATTTTGTCTATTTGCTACGTGATTTAATGTGCGGGGACAACGTATATGTGAGGTGACGAGTACTTATGCGTTATGGTTGAGTCAAAGCATGCGGGTGAAATTTGCTTATCGAGAATAATTGCCTATTTAATTAAGATATTTCTATTTAAGTTTATTATTCATTATTTGATCATTATTCATGAAATTATTATTCATTTAATTATTGTTGAATATTTTGGAAGGTGAAGTCGGTATTTTGGTATTGAATTGATTGGTAAGTGTATATCCCCGCTTTTAAATACTCTTCCGAATTTATATTATTATTTTAATGGTAAGAAAGAGTGTAAAAGCACGAAGGGTGTTGCCATGCCATTTGTGAGTGTAAAAGCACGAAGGGTGATGCTGTGTCAATTTCAGAGAGTGTAAAAGTACGAAAGATGATACCGTGCCAAAAGAGAGTTAAAGCACGAAGGGTGATGCCGTGCCAATTATTATTATTTATTTATCAGTTTATGGGAGGAATAAGAGTAAAAGCACGAAGGGTGGTGCCGTGCCATTTTTATATTATCAGTTGCTAATTATATTGTTGATGAATTAATTGGCTGCTATGTGACACTTCTCCTGCTAAAATTTTTATATCACTCCCCTTCGCATGTTCCCTCCCAAATTTATAAATTTTTATTTATTATATTATTGTTGTTTTGTATTTGTATATACTTGTACTGGGTATTTATGTACGTATCCTGTCATAGCCTCGTCACTACTTCGTCGAGGTTAGGCTCGACACTTACGGAGTACATTGGGTCGGTTGTACTCATACTACACTCTGCACTTCTTGTGCAGATTTTGGAGTTGGTCCCAGCGACATACCATAGACGTGCTCGGATTCAGCTACTCAGAGGAGACTTGAGGTATAACTGCACATCATTTGCAGTTCTGAAGTCCCCTTCTATCTTATCTTAGTTGTGTTTTATCTTTCAAATAGCTTGAATTTTATTTAGACCTTTAATTGTATTATTCTAGTAACTCGTGCACTTGTGACACCGGATTCGAGGATGTATTTTGATAATTCGGTATTTATGGTCTTTCGCACTTTATTTCAGTAATTGACTTCTATTTAATTTAATTTGCTTAAAAAATGTTCAGATTATTTTAACGTTGGCTTGCCTAGCAAGTGAGGTGCCATCACGGTCCTGAAGGTGAGAATTTCGGGCCGTGACATTCAACCATTGCCTCTGTTACCACTTGTTGGGATCGAACTAATATGATGCATGCGAAAGCTAACAATGCAAAGCTTGATGGATGATAAATCAGAGTACAAAAGAAAAGTGTACTAAACTAAGCATAATAATTTATAATGGTTCGGTCAATCGACCTACATATGATCTATTACTAATATAAAAATAAAAGATAAATTTTTTGAGAGAATAATCTTCCCTAAACATGATTCTTGTAAAGAGTACATTGTGAAAGTTGTTGTAGTTGTTCTTGTTGTGAGAAGAAAGTGTCAATTTATAGAAGTACAAAACTTTTCATCAAAAAAAAGGACAATACATATAAAGAAAATTTATTCCTTTTAGGAGTATTTTCCCCTTCCTTCGTGAAGGAGAGTTCTAATAAATTAAAAATTTAGGACAAAATCCTAACAATACACACGACTGCATGGTATGATACACAGGTACATGGTTTTTGAAAATCGATAAGCATATGTGGCATTTAATATCGCGGAGCCTATGTCGTCTACTAGGGAGTATTGTAGGAGGGGAAATAAGGAGATCTCACACTAGGGCCAAGGGTTTGAAATCTAAGTCATTAATTAAGGCAATTGCCTTTTCTTTAAGTCAAGGCAAAGAAAGAGGTCACTTCGAATATGGCTGAATTTTCCGTAATATTGTACATAAGTTAGTATTTTTCGAATGTTAAATTGTATACAAGTATGAAGGAAGAGTCTTGAATAATTATTTTTTGGATAAATTATACTTTGGCTCTTTAACTTTGCAAGTGAACTGCATTTGGCTCTTTTGGATTTTCCTTGACTGAACTCAACTAGCTTTTGCCATTTCAGTTTCTCTTAATTTTCTCCTCTTTTTTCTCGAATGCCATGGCATCTTATCCCTTTTCCTTTTTATTTCTTTTACCAGTTCTTCCTTAAGTTGTATATTCTCTTGTAATTGACGAAAATCCAAATCGATTTCTTTTAAAAATAAACGGTTAATTCCCTTTATTTAGTTTGCTTCTTATTGCCTGCAAGTTTCATACATCTTTCCTAGAAAAAAATGATCAATCTAATTATCGTAACGGGAAGTGAAGTATTATCAACTAAAAAAAGTATTATCAACTAAACCGTATAGGGAACGGAAAACAAAACCTAAACTATATAGTGAAATGAGTCTTTTGTAGATATATCATGGAAACCTTGCTTACAGTTGAGATAATAAATATTTTGCAAATTAAGTCTAAATCATATTAAAGATTCATATATATATGTTGTGCAGTAATTTGAAGTCGAATATTAAGATTTTGACTGTTCGACATATAATGATACAAATTAAACAATAATTCCGTCATTTTTGGTGAATTTGGAGGCTTGATACTATCAAGATCCTCAATCATCAGAAATCAGAATCTAATTTTCTTATCTAAACTTATAGTCTTACTAAGCACTCCTAAAGCTAGCACTGTAATACTATCTAAATCACAATATGCAAACGCACGCTTTCACTGACCAAAAAAGGATGCTAAATTTCATATTAGTTTCATTTTTTTTGTTTTTTTGTTTTTGTTTTTGGTTGATAATCACAACCTTTTGCTTCTTGCCTATGAGTGTATAATGTTAGAATCAAATTACTTTAAAGATGAAATCCTTCATCTTTTACCCAAGAACTATCTGTCAAATCATAAAGAATTAAAAGTAGATGCGAAAGCGTATCTGAATCCATAAGAACAAATGAAACTGCTCGTCTTGCAGTCAATGGTCTTCCAAATCAAGACGTAAGAATTGCACAGAAGACGACTCTCCCTTTTCCACCAATGGGATATTAGAAAAGAACCCCCGGCATTTGATTTGGGGACCATAACCCTATTTATAGATGTGCACAATTTACGTAATTCTAATTTAGCCCATCATTAAATTAGAAATTACATCCGGGTATCTACACATTAGACCACATATATTATGAGGTGTCTTATAGACCCATTTAACTTTAAACCTTAGTAGATCACTTTTAATTTGGGTCAACCTTTTAATGATAGCAACCAACATACAATTATTCTTAATACCATATATGTGCAAGTCCATAAAAAGTTCTAATAATCTCCCACTTGGACTACATATATAACTCTATAATTGTATGTCACCTTATGAGCTCAAAATATTTGCTATCATAAACCAAAGTACCTCCGAACAATCTCGTCAATCAATTATGCCAATATTGGACCAAGGCGGCTTTCGTTACATTTGTTGTAACTAAACCTTCCATGATCACGAATACCAACATAACCAAATGACATAGATCAAGTATGGATGTGTAGCATGAAAATTACATGCAATGTGGTCCAAGCATGCCTATTTTCAACTGGTCTAACTGAAAAAATAAGTCAGAGTGAAAAATAACCTGAATACTTTATTTCTGCAAAAATAACCTTAAATATCCTTAAACAGGAATCATTACTAGAAACCTTAAACTGAAACTGAATTGTGTCCATAAAGAACATTTAAGAGGTTACAAACTCCCACTGAAACTGAATATCCTTAAATGACATGACACTCATATGAGCAATATACTCATAAAAACTTTGGGTGGTAGTTCCTTAGTAAGTGGATCCACAACCATAGAGTTTCTACCAATATGCTCTATAGATACCTACTTTATGTCAATGTGCTTTTGACTTTACCGAACTCCTGTTGTTATTGGAATACAAAACTGCTGGCTTATTGTCACAAAATAACTTAAGTGTCCTTTCAACATTATCCATAGATTCGCAATCAGTGACAAAATTTTGCAGTCATATTCCATAATCAGATGCTACATAATATGTTATAAATTAACTGACATAGTGAAAAGAGCTATAAGTGTTCATTTAACACTCTTCCTTATATAGCTCATCAACCAAGTATGTCATATTATATCAGTATCTAGTGAAGTCGATACCTGAATATCTTTAACTTTTTCGACTTTCTTTATGTGAGCATAAAATATTTGTTCTTTGTAATTACCTTTTGAACCTTTAAACTATTTTCAAAAGATAAGTTTATAAATTATTTAAACATCTACCCAACATCCCTAAATTAAATGAGATACACAGATGCATACAAAGTTGATCATACATCAGACAATAAAAAATATACTTACTCCTACTAAACATGTGGTATACAAATTAATTAACAAAATTTATCTCGAAACCAAATGAGACTCTTTCTTAAGTCCATAGATGATTTTCTTTATTGAAATCTATTCTTGAGATTGTAGAGTTTGTTCTTTGGGAACTACTTTTTGAAGGACGGGTTGAATAATATTGTCTTTGATCTGAATTTACTTCGTGGATAATGTCATGTATAGAAACTTGTTCCTTAGTATTGATAATAGCAATTAGAGGAATATGATTATGTTCCTCTTCAAAGACAAAGTCCTTAACTCTTCTCTCCCCCTGCAAACTCAACATCCTCAAAGAATCTCATATTGTTGGAAAATGTAGCCTTAGTATTCAGATAAAAATTTTGAAAAATTGAGGGGACAGAAAATAATTGGACAAAAGTCTCTTAATTCTCCTTTAGAGATATGACCTAATCTCTAGTACCATAAAGAAGTTGACAACTGGATGGTTAATTTACCCTTATTACCAGTTATGTTAACATGCAAGGTTCATTGGACGAACCAATTATATCAAGTATAGATTATTGTAACCTGATAAAGATCCGGGACCAACTAATTTTGAATTATGAAAGAGATTAAATTTTTTTAAAATAAATAAAAATAATCAAAATTGTCTAATACATAAATAAAAATCAAATCTCATCAAAGAAATGGTGCATAATAAGTCTCGTTCAAATTCAAATAAAATTGGCTCTTAACAATAATCTAAAAGTTTCAATTGATTCGAATTCCATCAACTTGCTGTCACCATCGTAGATGTATCTTTTACCATCGTAGATGTATCTTTCACCATCATCAGGCTTTTGATAGTTTAGGCAACCCTATATAGACACAATGATGTGAATTGTTATATTAGAATCTATCCACCATCTGTGTCTTGGTACCGAAGTCAAATTAACCTTAGAACAAATAAAATTAAGAGGTGTGCCTTTCTTTGCATGCCATGTGTGATAGTTGGTACAATCCTTCTTTTTATGACCTTCAGCTTTACAAAAGAAACAACTATCTGTAGTTGGTTTCTGATGTTGTTCCTTTTGTGTTGCTGTATCTACAGCTTCCTTATTCTTTCTCTTCTTGTCCTTCCTTTTATCCTTAGGCACAGCGGTTAAGTGAGCACTTTCTATCTTTTTCTGCTTCAGTCTATCCTCTTCCTGAACATAGTGTGAGATGAGCTCATTTAGAGACCAAGTCTTTTTCTGATAATTATAGCCCATTTCAAACTGGCTAAACTGTGATGGAAGGGATATCAAAATCAAATGCACTAGCAAGTCCTCAGAGAGGTCCAACTTAAGTGCTTTCAACTTAGAAAAAAGATGAGACATTTGCATAATGTACTCCCTGATGTTACTTTTGCCTCGATACCTTATTGAAGTCAGACTTGTCAAGAGTGTACCAATCTCAGCCTTTTCACTCTAGACAAATACCTTTTCAATTTCAACCATAAATTCTTTAGCCGTCTTAACTTTATCGGACATGGTACCCCTGAATATTTCTGGAATGGTTTTCTTCACATGCGATCTGATCTCTCCCACCTTTCCATCTCCCTCTTTTCATTAGAGGTACTCTTATCTGTAAGAGGTGGTGGAGAATCAACCCTTAACGCAAAGTTGAGATCCATGACTCCGAGAACAATGCTGAGATTCTCTTGCCATGACTTGAAGTTAGTGCCATTCAACATAGGAATTGAATTAATATTAGCAGTAATATTTGCATGAGTAATTTTAGCTAAATCAGAGAACAACAAACAATGAAATAAGCTCACATAATACTTAAAATCAAACAACAACAACAACAACCCAGTAAAATCCCACTAATAGGGTCTGGGGAGGGTATTATGTACGCAGACCTTACCCCTACCCCGAAGGAGTAGAGAGGTTGTTTCCGAAAGACCCTCGGCTCAAGAAAACAAAAAGACAAAAGGACAAAAGGAGAGAATATTAGTATCACCACAGCAATCATAGGAAAAATAGGAATACCATAAAATCCAGAAGAAAGATGCAAAACAAAAGCGATAGCTAGTAAATAGGACCTGCACTGAAAAGCGAAATAGTAAGACACAACATTGACACTAGCTATCTTAGACAAAAACCCTACCTGGCTAGTCCCACAATGGTACGAAGTAAGGCAATACTTAAAATCAAAATAAAAAATAAATTTGAATAAAGGTAAACCCCATTTCAAGGTACCAGATACTCTATTAATATCTCATCTTTGGATAAAATATTAATCTGTAAGTGGTATCTTGGTGTAGTAATCAAACGTTGATAATAAAGAACATGTCAAATAATAAATCTTCCTTTGGGCCAATTTATTATTCACACGTAAAACCAAATAATTATCACGCATTTATTACCACAAGATGCACATGTAATTCTGTTAAACATTGACATTCCTTTGGGCCGATCAATATTTAATAGGTTACATGTACCTTTTATATTTCAAAACAAATAAATCTCTACAAGAGAGGTCACTTTGACAACATCAAGTTTCGACTTTATTTATCTCAAAATATATACAACTATACCAATATTCAAATTTAAATTCTTCAAATCAAAACATATAAATTTTCAAGCTATAACAAATAAATGGTGGGCCTCAATTTATGTTCCTCAAGCATAATACACTGCCAGTATTTACATAATACACCAAATGAATACATATATCGATTCACAAAAAGATATTTATGCACCAAAGTCTTTCTGGCAGCAAACATATGCCGCAAAGGCGGCAGTCTAAACCAAAGACACCGTAATTCGCACAAAGTTTGGCAGCAACTTCATGCGGCAAAATAGCATACCGTAATCCGCACAAAGTTTATGCCTAAAATCCTTTTCTTTAGCTTCTTTCTTTAATGATGTTTTCATAAGAAAATTAAGAATAATTCACATGAAAACAGTGATTGAAAAAGATTTCGAATTGTCTTACTGCAAGGAGACCAAACCTTCAATTCTATTTGCCAAATTCACGTTGCAACAATGACTGAAACTCAAGAAATTTTTACTTTTATCCATTGTTTTGATGGCTCAAAGTAGAAAGCAGTGAACCTAACTTTATAGGTTAAGAAGTTCGAATCTATACACGACTAAAATAACTATAACCATACAAACAAGCACTAAATATTAATATACTTGTATAACAAATGAATAGATGTCATTAAGGGAAATTGAAAACCCCAATCCTTCTCTAACTGTTGAAACCTTAACAGGGGACAAACCTCCAGATTCTGAAATTGTCGCAAAAGCGACGTCAACAAAATTTAATCAACAATCTGTTTTCTTTTTCTTGTTTTAATCCTTAAAAGAGCAATAGTAGATGAAATCTCAAACTTTACTTTTGGTGGCAACAGTAAGGGAGGACAACCTCCAAACCGAACCGACGCCGCTTTGAGGTTGTAACAACCTTTTTCTATAACCGTCAAAATTTCAATTACACTTTTAAAAGATCTCAATAATTTAACATGAAACGCTTTGATACCAATTGTTAGAATTAAGTTATTTTAAAGATGCCCAAGAACTATCATGTCAAATCATCGAGAATTAAAATTAGATGCGGAAGCGTATCTGAATCCATAAGAACGAATGAAACTGTTCGTCTTGCGGTCAGTGATCTTCCAAATCAAGACGTAAGAATTGCACAGAAGACTGCTCTCCCTTTTCGACCAATGGGATATTAGAAAAGAACCTTGGCGTCTGATTTGGGGACCATAACCATATTTATAGATGTACACAGTTTACGTAATTCTAATTTAGCTCATCATTAAATTAAAAATTACATTCGGGTATCTATAAATTAGACCTCATACATTAGGAGATGTCTTATAGACCCATTTAACTTTAAACCTTAGTAGATCACTTTTAATTTGGGTCAATCTTTTAATGATAGCAACCAACATGATGTGCACAGATAGCCAGTAATAACACATATATTTACTTTTAAGCCATTGTTTTAAATGTATTTAGTCTTTAGCCACTGCTTTAATAAATTTTTACCCGCCCGGACGAAAATACCCTTCTGTGATATAGGATTTCGCTGATACATACGCTCCTTATTTACGATCAGCAGCAGCTCAAACTTACGTGCAAACTTACGTGCAGAGAATTGTTGTGATCGTCCAAAATTGCAGAAGCTTTTTTTCCGATTTTAAACTTTTTGTCTAAGTTCAGAATTCAACTTTCTCGTCCAAAATTCACCATAAAATTACAGTAAGTTCTAAAGTTTCAGATATCTCTATATGCTTTTGTGTGTTTGTGTGGATTTTTATTTCGTTACTGAAGAATAAGATGCTAGGAATTTGATTTTTTTTTCTTTTCTGTATTGATAACGTTAAGGACATAGCGTCCTTAACTCTGTGATTGTTCTGTAAATATTGAGGACATGATGTTAAGGATTTGGTGTCCTTAACATGACTGTTATTCTAAAAAATATTAAGGTCAAAGTGTCTTGTATTTTGCAACTTGTATTAATAAAGTTAAGGACATGATGTCCTTAACTTCATGACTGTTGTTCTAAATATTAAGGACATAGTGTCATGTATTTACAAATTGTATTAATAAAGTTAAGGACACGATGTCCTTAACTTCATGACTATTGTTCTAAATATTAAGGACACCATGTCCTTAACATTTTCACTGCACACATCAAAGTGAAGGACACCATGTCCTTAACATTTTCACTGCACACATCAAAGTGAAGGACACCATGTCCTTAACATTTTTACTCCACACATCAAAGTTAAGGATAACTTGTCCTTAACATTTACACTGCACACATCAAAGTTAAGGACAACTTGTCCTTAAAATTTAAACTACACACATCAAAGTTAAGGACAACTTGTTCTTAACTTTTACAATGCACACATCAAAGTTAAGGACATCATGTCCTTAACTTTTACAATGCACACATCCAAGTTAAGGACACCATGTCCTTAACATTTTGACTGCACACATCAAAGTTAAGGACATAGTGTCCTGTTTTTGCAACTTGTACTGATAAAGTTTAGGACATGATGTCCTTAACTTCATGACTACTATATAAAAATTAAGGACATAGTGTCCTGTTTTTGCAACCTATACTAATAAAGTTTAGGACATGATATCCTTAACTTCGTGACTACTGTGTAAATATCAAGGACATAGTGTCCTATATTTGCAACTTGTATTGATAAAGTTTAGGACATAATATCCTTAACTTCATGACTGTTGTTCTAAATATTAAGGACATAGTGTCCTGTGTTTTGCACCTTGTATTGATAAAGTTTAGGACATCATGTCCTTAACTTCACGATTGTTGTATAAATATGTCCTGAATTTTCCATTTTCTTGACTTGCAGGATGGATACAATATGTATTATAGTTGCTTTTAATGGTAGATGGACTGCAGACTATAAGTATCTTGATCATCAAACAAAGCTTGTTCTAGTACCTGAGGCAATTCGATTTGAAGATTTCATTAACCAGGTCTTTGAAGTAATTGAATTGGATAGAGACAAGTTTGAAGCAATGATATGGTTTGATATCAATCTGGGAACAAGCAAGGAATGCTTGTATCTAAAGATTTAGATCTTCACACATGTATAGAGTTACTAAAAAGTCATTCACTCTTCAAGGGCTGTCATTTCATTATTGATGTTTCAGAAAGAGTTTTTGGTTCTACAAGCACCTTTGAACATGTCAATATAGAAACTCAACAAGACAATCAAGACAAATGCCAACAGATAATGGAAATAGATGTGGTTGAAGCTCAACCAATAACTGAAGAGGTGCTTCAAACATTTTATTCTATTCAAGTGGAAGGACAAAGTATTATAGAGATTGACAACGAACAAGCTTTGGGTATTCAAGTCTTAGAGAGTGCACCGGTAATAGAAGAAGTTGCTGAAAAAACCTTTACTTAACTAACTAGACGAAGCTCAAATTCGAAACAAAAAGAATTCCCAACTACGATATTAAGAGAAAATGCTTCGTTGGATGAAATAAAAGCTGGATCAATATTTGATAAAAAGAAGAGTATAATTAACTGTTTTTCCAATATAGCAGTTAAAGGACATTTTGAATTCAAGGTTGTTAGATCAAGCTCAACAAGATATTCGTTGAAACACAATGATGATAGGTGTGGGTGGTTTGTGTGTACTTTCAGAATTAAAGATTCAACACTATTCAAGATAGTAAAGATTGAGAAAAATCATGACTGCTCAGCTAACACTATGAAAGCTAATCAAAGGCATGCAACTTCAAAGTTGATTAGTGGTTACATTATCGACAATCTTCGAGACCCAAGGTTTGAAGTTACACCAGCCTTTGTCATGGCAGAAATACAAAAATTGCATTGGACTAGACATTGGTTATCACAAGGCGTGGCGTGCTATTCAACGTGCATCAGCTTTAATAAAAGGAACTCCTGAAGAGAATTATGAATTATTGTCTTCATACTTGTATATGATGAAAAGTAAAAATTCGGGAACATACACTAACATAAAGATAGACGACAACAACAGGTAAACAATCAAAAAGAGTTTATTAGTCTGTTTTATAAACTTTAGGACATAGTGTCCTTAACTTTGATGTGTGCTGTGAAAAAGCTAAGGACATGGTGTCCTTAACTTGGATGTGTGCAGTGAAAAAGTTAAGGACATGGTGTCCTTAACTTTGATGTGTGCAGTGAAAATGTTAAGGACATGGTGTCCTTAACTTTGATGTGTGCAGTGAAAATGTTAAGGACAAGTTGTCCTTAACTTTGATGTGTGCAGTGAAAATATTAAGGACATGGTGTCCTTAACTTGGATGTGTGCAGTTAAAAAGTTAAGGACATGGTGTCCTTAACTTTGATGTGTGCATTGTAAAAGTTAAGGACATAGTTCCCTTAACTTTGAGTGTGCAGTGAAAAAGTTAAGGACATGATGTCCTTAACTTTGATGTGTGCATTGTAAAAGTTAAGGACATGGTGTCCTTAACTTTGATATGTGCATTGTAAAAGTTAAGGACAAGATGTCCTTAACATGGATGTGTGCATTGTAAAAGTTAAAGACATGGTGTCCTTAACTTTGATGTGTGCATTGTTAAGGTTAAGGACAAGTTGTCATTAATTTTGATGTGTGCAGTGAAAATGTTAAGGACATGGTGTCCTTAATTTGGATGTGTGTAGTGAAAAACTTAAGGACATGGTGTCCTTAACTTTGATGTGTGAATTGTAAAAGTTAAGGACATGGTGTCCTTAATTTTGATGTGTGCAGTAAAAAAGTTAAGGACATTGTGTTCTTAACTTTGATGTGTGCAGTGAAAAAGTTAAGGACATGGTATCCTTAACTTTGATGTGTGCAGTGAAAATATTAAGGACATGGTGTCCTTAACTTTGATATGTTCAGTGAAAATAATAAGGACATGGTGTCCTTAACTTTGATGTGTGCATTGTAAAAGTTAAGGACATGGTTTCCTTAACTTTGATGTGTGCATTCTAAAAGTTAAGGACAAGTTGTCCTTAACTTTGATGTGTGCACTGAAAATGTTAAGGACATTGTGTCCTTAACTTTGATGTGTGTAGTGAAAATGTTAAGGATATGATGTCCTTAACTTTAATGTGTGCATTGTAAAAGTTAAGGACAAGTTGTCCTTAACTTTGATGTGTGTAGTGAAAATATTAAGGACAAGATGTCCTTAACTTTGATCTGTTAAACTGTATTTTCAGGTTTCTTTATATGTTTTATGCATATGGATCATCAATAGCTGGTTGGAATCATTGTAGACTAGTGATTGCTATTGATGCAACCTTTTTGAAGTCAAAATATCGTGGTGTTTTAATGATTTCAGTTTCAAAGGATGCAAATAACCAAATATTCCTACTAGCCTTTGGAATTGCAGAATCTAAAAATAACAATTCCTATGAGTGGTACTTTAGTGAGCTTCGCAATGCAATTGGGAGCCGTGACAATTTAATTTTTTTATCGGACAGGCATCAATCTATTACACATTGCATTGAAAAGGTATATCCTGAAAGCCACCATGGGATTTGTATCTATCATTTGGAGCAGAACCTAAAGCGAAGGAAAGTGAAAAGTGAGGTCATAAAACTTTTTCAAAGTGCTGCAAGAGTATACAGGCGCAAATAATTTGATCTATACATGTCAGATATAGCAAAGGTTGATAAGAAGACTTTTGACTACTTGATGGAAGAACCATCGGAAAGGTGGGCATGTTCTTGTAGTCCACGGCGAAGATATGACATGCTCACAACAAACATAGTTGAGTCAATGAATTCTGTACTATTAGAATCAAGGGAGTTGCCTATATTAAGAATGATGGATTTCATCCAAGTGAAGCTACAACGTTGGTTTTATGAAAGAAGAAATGAAGCAGAAGGAACTTTTTATGACGTTTCTTGTTGGGTAGAAGAGGAATTGAAGAAAAAGATAGATTTAGCTTTTACTTTAAATGTAAATATTATGTTATTACTTTAGCTTATTATTTTAATGATAATTTAACATAATGTACTAACTTATAGTTTTTCAACTTTGAAGGTCTTCCCTGTTAATTCATGGCATTCTAGAGTTGAGGAAGAAGGAATTACTTTCTTGGTGGACTTAAACAAAAGAACATGTGATTGTTTTCAGTTTCAATTTGATGAATTACCATGTATACATGCAATTGCAACTATCGAGAAGAGAAACATCAAGAAGTCCAATTTCTGCTCGGACTGGTACTTAAAGGAATCTTGGCTGAAAACATATGAAAGACAAATACATCGTGTAGGACATACGGATTCTTGAATTATACCAAAGAGTGTTAAGTCACAAATTATTAAACCTTCAGATTTCAAAGTCCCGCCAGGTAGAAGGTAGAAGAAAAGGCATATTCCAGCTACCGAATCATCAAAAGTAACATTTAAATGTGGTCGTTGCGGAAGAATTGGTCATAATAGAATATCTTGTATATATTCTCCGGCAGTCCATCCATTTTCAAGGAAGCATAGAGAATAATAGATATATCCACTTATGTTTATCTACTCTTTTAAGTTTTTGCTATAAATTGGATTCATTTAGATTGTTTTTATTTGAGCAAGTAAACATTAGCAGATGGTTATATAAAAGATGTCCTGAATTTTCAAAGTTTCTTTGCGCTTACGTGCTCTTTGTTTCTTTTTCTTTTTCTGGGAGTTCAATTTACCTTTGTCGGACCAATTATTGTTTATGGAATTTTATTTTTTCGGTAAGTAAACAAGAAAATTCTTTTCTTTATATAATTTGACGCCTGCAACTTGCTATATCTTTAGTTTTAAAATCAGATCGGTACAAGAAAATTTTAAGGACATAATCTTTTAAAAGTCCTGAAAATTTCAAGTATGAATCTAATATTAAGGACATAAATTTCTAAAATGTCCTTAACTTCTGGAAATCTCAGATTATTATCTAGATTTTCAGAAGTTCAGGACATTTCAGAAAAATATGTCCTGAATATTATTTTCATCATTCAACAAATCAGGACACTTATGAACATAATGTCCTGAAGTTCTACAACAATCAATGTATCTTTTGCTATATCTCTACAGATTTAATAAAAGACTGGCAATTTAAAATGGACAAATCAGTAGTTATAAAACTTGACATCTGCAGCTTGCTACATCTTATTTTTAAAATGAGATTGGTACAAGTAGACTTCAGGACATATTTTTTTGAAACGTCCTGAACATTTGAAGTATGAATCTAATATATAGGACATAAATTTTTAAAATGTCCTTACTTCTGGAAATCTCAGTTTATTGTCTATATTCCAGAAGTTTAGCACATTTAAAAAAATATGTCTTGAATATTATTTTCATCCTTCAACAAATAAGGATGTAGTTAACAGATTCTGAAGTTCTACAACAATCAATGTGTGTTGCTTTGAATTTCTAAAAACTTCAAGACAATTTAATCAAAGATTGGCCCTTTAAAACTGTGAAAAAATGGACAAATCAATAGTTAAATGAAAGAAAGAAATTAATAACACGGTGCCTTTATATTACTGCTGAAACTGTAATTTAGCATAGTTGTGACAAAAAAATTATGCTATGCAAATAAAATAAAGTGCCTTGTGACAATTTACAGGATTTTTCAGAATTCATATGGATTCTTTACAGCAATTTTATACCAATTCCACTACAGCTGACTTTCTTTACAACTACACTACAGCTCCTTTGGGCAAGAAGTTTTATTTTCACTATCATAGTTGTCGCCGACATTTTCTAGTGGTGTATCATAACCAGAATTTTTTTTTCACTCTCCATGTGCCCAAAGATTTGCTGCAAGTTCTTTTCTGAAGTTTGATATGTCCTCAGGTTGGAATTTCTCCACATCCTTTCCCATCATCAACAACTCCACATATTTGATTAGGAATGCACCACAATCAGTCCTAAGAAAAATGTAAGATATGGAGTCAATTAAACAATATCTTTAATAAAATAAATCTAAAGTACATATAAATTATATAGCAAATGACAACACGTACGATCCAGTTTGGTGTGGTGATCTTTGCCACTGAATATCAAATTTGTTGAATGCATTTCCAAAAGACTTGTGATTTTTCTCAAACTGTGAGAACTTTAGCAAGTAGGGGATCATGTGTGCATACATTTCAATGTGTTTCATTCCTTGCTCATATGGCTCACTATATATGGAATCGTACACATCAATCCTTCTCTCATTCAAGTCCAATACCCCCAAAAGAAAATGTGTCAAAGTATCATTATCTTCTGAAGGAAGCCGACATGGAAAAAAGATTTTATCAACCTCTGTCCAAGCAATTCAACATCTACGATTGTCACCCCACACATATGGTGTAAGAACCAACTGATTATCATCACACCAAAACAAATCTGAAGCATCTTCATTGAAATCATTATACACAATTAGCATATAGTTATCAAAAAGTATATCTGTAGTTGTGCAACGAAAAGGATGGGCGCAAGGGTGGTAGCATTCCTTCTTTCTCAAATAATACAGGGCAATGTCAATATGCTTCATAAAAAGGCAAAAAAGAAAAAAAATCCATCAGTCATAAATAATTAAAAATAATAAATTAAGAAGAAAGAAAACAAATGCCTTGTGAATTATCAAACCTTATCATCAAGTACAAAGCTACTATCTGCAAGCTCAAGGAAGAACATTTTGCTACTGATTTCTTGATGGTACAATTTATATGGATTCTTTCTCACACCATTATCCTCAGCATATATATCAGTTTGTCCCCTGAAAATTTTGAAAATATCAAAGTTAGAAAGTTTATAAGTTAGTCCTTAATTCCTAATTAAGGACACTTGGTCCTGAACTTACAATAACAAGGTCATAAGTTTAGGACACTTGGTCCTGAAGTTAGAGTTGCAAATTCAAAATTTAAGGACAGGTAGTCCTTAACTTACAGTTACAAGTTCAAAAGTTAAGGACACTTGGTCCTGAACTTAGACTTACAAGCTCATAAATTAAAGTCCTGAACTTAGAGTAACAAGCTCATAAGTTAAGGACAATTGGTCCTGAACTTAGAGTAAAAGTGCAAAAATTAAGGACACTTGGTCCTGAAGTTAGAGTTGCAAATTTAAAAATTAAGGACAGGTAGTCCTTAACTTACAGTTACAAGTTCAAAAGTTAAGGACACTTGGTCCTGAACTTAGACTTACAAGCTCATAAATTAAAGTCCTGAACTTAGAGTAACAAGCTCATAAGTTAAGGACAATTGGTCCTGAACTTAGAGTGGAAGTGCAAAAATTAAGGACACTTGGTCCTGAAGTTAGAGTTGCAAATTCAAAAATTAAGGACAGGTAGTCCTTAACTTACAGTTACAAGTTCAAAAGTTAAGGACACTTGGTCCTGAACTTAGACTTACAAGCTCATAAATTAAAGTCCTGAACTTAGAGTAACAAGCTCATAAGTTAAGGACAATTGGTCCTGAACTTAGAGTGGAAGTTCAAAAATTAAGGACACTTGGTCCTGAAGTTAGAGTTGCAAATTCAAAAATTAAGGACAGGTAGTCCTTAACTTACAGTTACAAGTTAAAAAGTTAAGGACACTTAGTCCTGAACTTAGACTTACAATCTCAAAAGTTAAGGACACTTAATCCTTAACTTAGAGTTACAAGCTCAAAAATTTAGGACATTTAGTCATGAAGTTAGAGTTGGAAGCTCAATACACTTAGTTCTGAATTTAAAATTACAAGTTCAAGACACAAATGTAAGCAATTAAGAAATAATGAATACATTTAGGGATTTACACTTTTTTGCGACTTTTCCTTTTCTCCTTGCCCAACCACCCAATGAATTTCTTCAATAAGTTTTCATCATCTTTGGCATAATGAAAAATACATGTACGAGTATATTTTGATTTTATCCAGCCTGTATACTTGGGAGTAGTTTCATTGTGCGCCATCGATGTTCCTCTTTTTCTTTTCTGTTTAAAAGGAGATTTCAATTTCCAACTAAGCTTCTTATTCCTTTTCCCTCGACCAAGCTCTTCTTCAACATTTCCTTCAACCTCCATAGACAAACCCTCATCAATGCTCATTTGTGTAGTCGAAGGAGTAGGAGTAAGAATAGCAAATAATGGACCATCAAAATCAATACTATCTCTTTTTCTTTTCCTAGTATATTGGTTAACGGCTTCATTTTTATTTTGCTCTGCAAGCAATACTACATATACATTAGTTTGCTGCAAGTCGTCAATTCTATGAATTGTCAAATGAAGAGATAAAAACTAAGGACATAATTTTTGAAATGTCCTGACAATTTGAATTATGAATATAATATTAAGGACACAATCAATACCTGTGTTGGCCACGCTGCCTTCTTGTATTTCTTTAACAGACAATGGTGCTGACATATTGCTTGCATTTTCTTTATCTTGCAATTGTTCTCCATGTTCTTCGATTGCAAGTTCACAAGATTCTGCAAAATATTTACAGGAGCTAACACAATTAGTACTTGTTACTAATCTTTGATTAAAACAAACATGTATAAGATGAAAAAAAAATTCGTCTAACCTTTTGCAACTATCAAGATCATGCCAGTTAAATCATTATCTTGACCAGTATTTTTTTGGCTTCCAATATTGTCTGTAAGAGAGAGAGGTGTATAGATATCATACGTTCCTTCTATACATTTGCAAACAATCTCACTTATGCTTGTTCCTTGGGTATTTTCTATGTCTTGAGATTATCCTCCACTTCTCTCTTTTGAAATTTTATCATCTTGATAGTCCACTCCATCTTGTGTAGTCGGAGGAGTAGGAGTAAGAATAGCAAATGATGGACCATCAAACCCAATACTATCTCTCTTCCTTTTCCTAGTATATTGGTTAACGGCTTCATTTTTGTTTTGCTCTGCAAGCAACACTACATATACATTAGTTTGCTGCAAGTCGTCAATTCTATGACAAATTGTCAAATGAAGAGACAAAAACTAAGGACATAATTTTTGAAATGTCCTGACAATTTGAATTATGAATACAATATTAAGGACACAATCAATACTTGTGTTGGCCATGCTGCCTTCTTGTATTTCTTTAACAGACAATGGAGCTGACATATTGATTGCATTTTCTTTATCTTGCAACTGTTCTCCATGTTCTTCGATTACAAGTTCACAAGATTCTGCAAAATATTTACAAGAGTTAACACAATTAGTACTTGTTACTAATCTTTGATTAAAACAAACATGTATAAGATGAATAAAACTCCATCTAACCTTTTGCAACTGTCAGGATCATGCCAGTTAAATCATTATCTTGACTAGCATTTGTTTGGCTTCTAATATTGTCTGTAAGAGAGAGAGGTGTAGAGATATCATATGTTCCTTCTATACATTTGCAAACAATCTCACTTATGCTTGTTCCTTGGGTATTTTCTATGTCTTGAGATTGTCCTCCACTTCTCTCTTTTGAAATTTCATCATCTTGATAGTCCACTCCATCTTCTTTCCTTGTAGCTTCAAAAGATTCTGTAACATTTACAATTAATACTTGTTACTAATAGTTTACTAAAACTAACATTCAACATATCATGAAAATTCCACCTAACCTTGATTGGCATCATTTTGATTTCCAAATTTCTCTTTAAGTGAGAGAGGTGTAGATAGATCATATATTTCTTCAACACATTTGTATACAATCTCACTTATACTTGTTCCCAATGGATTTTCTAAATTCTGAGATTGCACTCCAGATTTACAAATTATTTCTGTTACACTTGTCTCTTTTGGATTTTCCTGGTCTTGACATTCCATTCCATCTTGAACTTGCACCCCATCAAAAGATTCTACACACATTTGTAATCACAAAAAAGTTTATATGTATTACGCTATTGAATATAAATTTCAATGATAACAAATTCAAAAAATTTATCTAACCTTTCCCAATTTCAATGCCAATATCAGTTTCATCTTCTAGATGCGCATCTCTATAATCGCTTTCATAATGATCTTCTACATGCACATCTAAATCATCACATTGATCATCAACTGCATCTTTGCTAATTGGAACACTAGGTTCTCTCTCTATGGTCCTTTCATGAGGTTTGTCAAGAAGCTTCAATAAAGTATCAATCTTTGATCCTAGATTTTTCTTTAAAGCCTGTGAGATAGTATTTAAAATAAGAATCAGAATGTTAGCTGCTTATAAGTTACGTACACTTTGTCCTTAACATATAGGTACAAGCTCACAAATTAAGGACAAGTGTTCCTTAACTTAGAGTTACAAGAACAGAAATTAAGGACATGTAGTCCTGAACTATAGTTACAAGTTAAAAAGTTAAGGACATGTAGTCCTAAACTTCAAGTTACAAGCTCACAAATGAAGGACACTTGGTCTTTAACTTAGAGTTACAAGCACAGAAATTAAGGACAGGTAGTCCTGAACTTAGAGTTTCAAGTTCAAAAAATAAGGACATGTAGTCCTGAACTTAGAGTTACAAGTTAAAAAGTTAAGGACATGTAGTCCTGAACTTAGAGTTACAAGTTAAAAATTTAAGGACAAGTGGTCCTTAACTTAGAGTTACAAGCACAGAAATTAAGGACATGTAGTCCTGAACTTAGAGTTACAAGTTAAAAAGTTAAGGACATGTAGTCCTGAACTTAGAGTTACAAGTTAAAAAGTTAAGGACAGGTAGTCCTAAACTTCAAGTTACAAGCTCACAAATTAAGGACACTTGGTCCTTAACTTAGAGTTACAAGCACAGAAATTAAGGACATGTAGTCCTAAACTTAGAGTTACAAGTTAAAAAGTTAAGGACATGTAATCCTGAACTTAGAGCTACAAGTTAAAAAGTTAAGGACATGTAGTCCTGAATTTAGAGTTACAAGTTAAGAAGTTAAGGACAGGTAGTCCTAAACTTCAAGTTACAAGCTCACAAATTAAGGACACTTGGTCCTTAACTTAGAGTTACAAGCACAGAAATTAAGGACATGTAGTCCTGAACTTAGAGTTACAAGTTAAAAAGTTAAGGACATGTAGTCCTGAACTTAGAGTTACAAGTTAAAAAGTTAAGGACAGGTAGTCCTAAACTTCAAGTTACAAGCTCACAAATTAAGGACACTTGGTCTTTAACTTAGAGTTACAAGCACAGAAATTAAGGACAGGTAGTCATGAACTTAGAGTTCCAAGTGCAAAAAATAAGGACATGTAGTTTTGAACTTAGAGTTACAAGTTAAAAAGTTAAGGACATGTAGTACTGAACTTAGAGTTACAAGTTAAAACGTTAAGGACAGGTAGTCCTAAACTTCAAGTTACAAGCTCACAAATTAAGGACACTTGGTCCTTAACTTAGAGTTACAAGCACAGAAATTAAGGACATGTAGTCCTTAACTTAGAGTTCCAAGTTCAAAAAATAAGGACATGTAGTCCTGAACGTAGAGTTACAAGTTAAAAAGTTAAGGACATGTAGTCGTGAACTTAGAGTTACAAGTTCAAAAGTTAAGGATAGGAAGTCCTAAACTGAGAGTTACAAACTCAAAAATTAAGGACATGGTATCCTTAACTTAGAGTTACAAGCACAGAAATTAAGGATATTACCTTGATGTCATTTTGAATCCTTTTTTCTGATAAAGCTATTTTTTGATGTATTCTAGTACACTCTACCTCCATATCCTTTTTGAACTTCTCCGATAATCTCTGAATCAAAAACCATAAAAACAAAAAAGTCTCTTAAGCAAAAATAAAACTAATGGTATTCAAAGACAGAAAACGTACGTTAACAATTTCCTTAAGCAAGACTTCATCAAATTGTGTTGAAGGCATTGAACTTTGATCTTGAGACAATGGCACATGCACACTAGCGGGCTCTGTATCTACTTCAGAAAAAAGAAATAGTACCATCTCGAGAACTTAGAGTTCCAATTGCAAAAAATAAGGACATGTAGTTTTGAACTTAGAGTTACAAGTTAAAAAGTTAAGGACATGTAGTACTGAACTTAGAGTTACAAGTTAAAACATTAAGGACAGGTAGTCCTAAACTTCAAGTTACAAGCTCACAAATTAAGGACACTTGGTCCTTAACTTAGAGTTACAAGCACAGAAATTAAGGACATGTAGTCCTTAACTTAGAGTTCCAAGTTCAAAAAATAAGGACATGTAGTCCTGAACGTAGAGTTACAAGTTAAAAAGTTAAGGACATGTAGTCGTGAACTTAGAGTTACAAGTTCAAAAGTTAAGGATAGGAAGTCCTAAACTGAGAGTTACAAACTCAAAAATTAAGGACATGGTATCCTTAACTTAGAGTTACAAGCACAGAAATTAAGGATATTACCTTGATGTCATTTTGAATCCTTTTTTCTGATAAAGCTATTTTTTGATGTATTCTAGTATATTCTACCTCCATATCCTTTTTGAACTTCTCCGATAATCTCTGAATCAAAAACCATAAAAACAAAAAAGTCTCTTAAGCAAAAATAAAACTAATGGTATTCAAAGACAGAAAACGTACGTTAACAATTTCCTTAAGCAAGACTTCATCAAATTGTGTTGAAGGCATTGAACTTTGATCTTGAGACAATGGTACATGCACACTAGCGGGCTCTGTATCTACTTCAGAAGAAAGAAATAGTACCATCTCGAGCAACTGATACAACTATTATATAAGAAAAAAAACGTAAGTATTCAGAACTAAAACACATAAACAAAAAAATAGCTAGTAATCCTGTTAACTTACTTTTTCATTATGGAAGTACTTTTTACATAGGGTGTCATAATGTGAAAATTTCATATCTGAATAACATAGCATCCGAGGGAACCCACATTCTCTGAAGTTCACAAATTGTTTTTCCTGAAAAATTAGGAATACTTCCATAATCCAAACACAGAAGGCGAAAGGGAAGCCAAGTATAGTATAACTGTCCTTCTCTTTATCTTTCTCTTTCTCTTTCTCATTCTCATTCTCATTCTCATTGTCTGAAGTATTCTGTTTGGGCTTCAAGCAACTCTTCAATGATTTTAGTAACTTTTCATTATAAAGAGAGCCCCAATTGAAAGAAGAGTAGAGTTTATCGTCATCTACGATTTTCATTACCGGCTCAGACACATTTCGATTCTTGCGCTTCCCCATCAACACAGATTCAACAAAATAAATTGTTGCCAACTTCACCGCATCGTCATGGCTACCTCAAATGATGCAGTTGTACTATATGGGTGACTAGTAATAAAATACCACAAATCGCCTAACTCGATTCTATCCTTTCCAGGGAAGTAGCCTTTCGAAAGCATATTCTCTCTTTCGTGTAAAACTTTGAAGTCCACTGAAGAAGAATATTTCAAGCCAGTAATTATCTGGAATGCTTCACGTGTAAACTTCACTTCATTATCAAAAACCTTGAATGTCATTGAATGCGAGTCATTGCTTACAATTTCTGAAAGCAACACACAATGAATAAGTCTATCACAAAACTTCACACCTTGTAATCGGAAAAAAAATTTGAAAACACCATCCCTCAACTTCTTCCATTGCGTGTTCGACAAGAAACTTTTTATTATTTCCTTATACTGAAAATCTCCTTTCCAATAGCTCATCGAATTACGCCAATCATCAAACTCGAAAACACGATCTCCTTCCATTAGCACGCTACAAAGAAGGAAATATAACGTAAACATTAGGACTATTTTTCTGAAATGTCCTTAATATTTAAACTGCAAAACTAAAATCCAGGACCTAAGTAGATGCATCTTTAATAGAAGAACAGTAAACTAAAATTAGCTTACAAATTCTTAGGACTATTTTTTTGAAATGTCCTTAATAATTAAACTGCAAAACTAAAATCCAGGACCTAAGTAGATGCATCATTAATAGAAGAATAATAAACTAAAATTAGCTTACAAATTCTTAGGACTATTTTTCTGAAATGTCCTTAATATTTAAACTAAAAAACTAAAATTCAGGACCTAATTAGATGCATCTTTAATAGAAGCACAATTAACTAAAATTAGCTTACAAATTCGTAGGACTATTTTTCTAAAATGTCCTTAATATTTAAACTAAAAAACTAAAATCCAGGACCTAATTAGATGCATCTTTAATAGAAGCACAATTAACTAAAATTAGCTTACAAATTCGTAGGACTATTTTTCTGAAATGTCCTTAATATTTAAACTAAAAAACTAAAATTCAGGACCTAATTAGATGCATCTTTAATAGAAGCACAATTAACTAAAATTCCTAAACACAGTTAGCTTGCAAATTCTTAGGACTATTTTTCTGAAATGTCCTTACATAATCAATATATTGATTGAACCACAAATACATTTCAATACCAAAAGGTTCTCAATAACTTGCTCACAAAAATCGCACCTTATTCCTCAGCGAATCAAGTTATAATTATTATTTTGGACATTTCACACATATTTGATGACAAACACAACATTGATCACGATTAGAGATATACAAAAGAAAAATACATAAAAGCAACATCGAAAACATACCTGTACGCTGGTTCGCTGCAGAGAAGATGACAAAGGAGAAGAGATTAAGTTGGACAAAGTATACACAGAGAATTGTTGTGGGCTGGGCAGGAACGATATTGAGGGAGCGAAATTTTGCTTATGAAATTTTGGCTCTGAACTTCAATCGAGAGAAGAGAGTTGCATGCAGGAACGATATTGAGGGAGCGAAATTTTGCCTATGAAATTTTGGCTCTGAACTTAAATGAGAGAAGCGTATAAAGGAAGGGTTTGGGAATAAAAGAAATAGAAGAAATGGTAAAATGTCTTTTCATATTAATTTTAATAAAGTAGTGACTATTTTTGCTCAACATTAAAATTGGTGGATAAAAAATAAACACCACCTTATTTAGTGGCTACCACACGCGATATGTGCAAGTCCATAAAAAGGTCTAACATATAAATTATTGAAAATGCTTGTTTTTGAAACAACTAATATTTTCAGATATTAGTTTTCAAAACACTTATTATAGTTATATTGACTTAATAATATACTACTAATCTCCAATTTAGTATACCTTCTGTTTCGTCCCCAATATGGGGTAGAACTAGGTGATATAATTAGTTCTCTTCTCTTTAGATAGTACGGATTAAAATCTCTGTCCCAAAACGACAGTGCGTGATCTATTATATTTGACAGCCGAATATTAAAAAATTCTTCTTCCTGTTATGATTAATTATAAGGAGTAGTTTGTGGGGAATATTGTTATGCCACTTCTGATTCCTCCTCTCAATTACTTTCTCTAACTCAGGTACCAATTTAGCCTCTCACAGCTTTTCCATAATTGACATAACGACGTACAACTGTCACGCCCTTTTTTTCCTAAGATTTTGAAGATGGAAAAGGATAAAGAGTTGGAAAAATATGCGACGTGTCACGTGGTCAGTGACTTTGATGAATTGTGTATATCATATGTATCTTAAGCGTCTCATTAAATCCACTGCACTATGTGTCAATTTCTTAGAAAATACAATTCATGAAAAGTCAAACTTCCAATAAAAAAAAATGACTTCCAACGTCAGATGCTTTGACTATGACGAATTTTCTTTCATTGAACTCTTCTGTCACTTCAATACAATAGTGGTGAGCACCCTCCACTTCCAATCAAGAGGTCGTGAGGTCGAGTCACCCCAAGAGCAAAGTGAGTAACTTTTGGAAAGAGGGAGCCGAGGGTCTATCGGAAACAGTCTCTTTACCCGAGATAAAGTCTGTGTACACACTACCCTCCCTAAACCCTACTAGTGAGATTATAGTGATTTATTATTTTTGTTGTTGAACTCTTCTGTCAGAGATTTTTTTGGAACAGTCATTGATATATTAAAAATTGAAAGTACGAGTACATAGTGGGAACTGAACGCAAGGTTGCAGTTCCCGTTGAGTCCAAAAGTAAATGCGGTAAAGCAAAAGGGGATGTATAAAAAATTATAACATTATGTTGTAGATCAGTAGCAATTTGCCTGCCACTTGGCATGCCAGTTGATCCGCCACTCCATTCGCCGCCCGAAATGTGTGTTGGATCGCTTATAGTCGTAGGTCAGAGAGCATCAACTTGTCAGAATTATTTTAGCTGCCTTATGGCTGGTTCTAAGAACTTCTTTCATCCCAATTAGTATGACCTTTAAATTTTGGAAGCCTCAAAATGTTTGACTAATAGTGTTATTCTCAAAAGTACAAAATTATTATAAATATAACTCAAAATAACAATATCGAACAAGGAAAAACAAGCTAAGAGATATAGAGAGAGAGGAAGAGAGATTCTTATTTCTTCTTCAATTGTGTATTTTTCCTATCTATTACAAGGCATTTATATAGGCATGAAACGTAAATAAAAATATGTCATTGAATATGTCATTAAGTATAGAAATATGTCATTGAATATGTCACTAAGCATTTGAGAAGATCATGGAGGAAGAGTAGACATCCAACATAATTTGATTTCTCTTATAACACTCCCCCTTGGATGTCCATAGATAATGTGCCTCGCTAAAACCTTATTGGAAAAAAATTCTATGAAAAAAAAAAATCATAGTGAAGGAAAAAGAGTACACATGTTTAGAAATACGCCTTTTGGTTGCCTCGTTAAAAACCTTGCAAGGAAAACCCAGTGGGACAAAACCTTGTAAGGAAAAAAGAGTACAACGCGTATTAACTCCCCTTGATTAGAGCATCAATTCATATCCTTGAGCCTTCACATCCCAATCTTGTACACTAGTTTCTTGAAGGTTGACGTCGGTAGAGATTTGGTGAACAAATCAGCCATATTATCACTTGAACGGATCTGTTGCACATTGATATCACCATTCTTTTGAAGATCATGTGTGAAAAATAACTTTGGTGAAATGTGCTTTGTCCTATCCCCTTTTATGAATCCTCCTTTCAATTGGGCTATGCATGCTGCATTGTCTTCATACAAAATTGTGGGTAATTTATCACACTTCAAACCACACTTGTCTCGAATAAGGTGTATTATAGACCTCAACCATACACATTCTCGACTTGCTTCATGAATAGCAATTATCTCAGCATGATTAGATGAAGTAGCCACTATTAATTGCTTAGTCGATCGCCAAGATAGGGCAGTACCTCCATATGTAAACACATAGTCTGTTTGAGATCGAGTCTTGTGTGGGTCAGATAAATACCCAGTATCGGCATAACCAACAAGATCGGGACTGCAATCATTGCCATAAAATAATCCCATATCGATAGTCCCTTTTAGATATCACAATATGTATTTGATTCCATTCCAATATCTCATTGTAGGAGCAGAGCTATATCTTGCTAAGATATTAACTGAAAAAGTTATGTCAGGCATTATAGTATTAGCAAGATACATAAGTGCACCAATTGCATTAAGATATGGTAGTTCAGGACCAAGAAGTTCTTCATTCTTTTCTTGAGGTCGGAACGGGTTCTTATTCACATCAAGTGATCGAACAATCATCGGAGTACTTAATGGATGTGCTCCATCCATGTAAAACCGTTTCAATACCTTTTCTATGTAGGCAGATTGATGAACAAAAGTCCCGTTTGTCAAATGTTCAATTTGCAAACCAAGACATAATTTTGTTTTCCCGAGATCTTTCATCTCAAATTCCTTCTTTAAATAATCAATTGCCTTTTGGAGTTCTGTAGGAGTTCCAATAAGGTTTATGTCATCAACATATACAGCAAGTACAACAAACTCTGATGTTGTTTTCTTTATAAAAACACATGGACAAATAGTATCATTTATATACCCTTCCTTTAATAAATACTCATTAAGGCGGTTATACCACATTCTACCTGATTGTTTTAGACCATACAAAGATCTTTGCAATTTGATTGAAAATATTTCCCGGGACTTCGAATTATGTGTGTCAGGCATTTTAAATCCCTGGGAAATTTTCATGTATATCTCATTATCAAGTGAGCCGTAAAGGTAGGCTATAACCACATCCATTAAATGCATGTCAAGCTTTTCATGGACAATAAAACTAATGAGATAACGGAACGTTATAGCATCCATAACAGGAGAATACGTCTCTTCATAATCGATACCAGGCCTTTGTGAAAATTCTTGTGCAACAAGGCGTGCCTTATATCTTTGTACCTCATTTTTCTCATTCCTTTTACGTACAAAAATCCATTTATAGCCAACAGGCTTAACACCATTTGGTGTTTGGACTACAGACTCAAAAACTTCATGTTTCGCAAGTGAAGTTAATTTTGCCTGAATAGCATCTTCCCATTTTGGCCAATCATTTCTCTGTCTACATTCATCAACAGATTTTGGTTCAAGATCCTCATCTTGTTGCATTAATTCAATAGCGACATTATAAGCAAAAACGTTATCGATAATAATATTATTTCGGTTCCATCTTTTTCCCGTTAAGACATAAGTTATTGAGATCTCTCCATTCTTATCATTTTCAGGTACCTGAACCTCCCTTGAGGTTTTATCATTTGTTATGTCTTTGTGCTCTTCTTGAGTCACTACCTCCGTATTATGATCACTTTGATCATTTGCTCTTTTTCTTTTTTGAGGATTTTTATCCTTAGAACCGATAGGTCTACCACGTTTCAAGCTTGGTTTAAAATCATTTGCTTTAATTAATTATCCTACCAGGATATCCACTCGAATTGGAGCATTAGCAGCTGGAATATGTGACTTAGTCACCCTTGGTAGGTCAGTGAATGCATCTGGCAGTTGATTTGCAATATTTTGCAAATGAATTATCTTTTGAACCTCTTGTTCACATTGATTTGTTCGAGGATCTAAATGAGATATTGATAATACATTCCAATCTATCTCGTTTCTCAGCTGCTTATTTTCTCCCCCTAATATTGGGTATACTGATTCATCAAAATGACAATCAGAAAATCTTGCTGTAAATAAATCTCCAGTCATAGGCTCCAGATATTTTATAATAGAAGGAGATTCATACCCAACATATACTCCCAACCTTCTTTGGGGACCCATATTTATGCGTTGTGGTGGAGCACTTGGAACATATATCGCACAACCAAAGATTCTAAGATGAGAAATATTTGGCTCCTGACCAAAAGCCAATTGCAATGGGGAGACTTTATGATAACTTGTGGGCCTTATCCGCACAAGTGTTGCTGCATGTAAAATAGCATGACCCCATATTGAAATGGAAAGTTTTGTTCTCATAAGCATTGGTCTAGGAATTAATTAGAGGCGTTTGATCAATGATTCCGCTAGACTATTTTGTGTATGAACATGAGCAAATGGATGCTCAATTGTTATCCCAGTTGATATACAATAATCATTAAAGGCTTGGGATGTAAACTCACCAACATTATCAAGACGAATTGTCTAAATTGCATAATCTGAAAATTGTGCTCTTAGCTTTATTATTTGAGCCAACAATCTCGCAAGTGCCATATTGCGAGTTGATAGTAAGCACACATGTGACCATCTTGTAGATGCATCTACCAAAACCATATAATATCTGAATGGTCCACATGGAGGGTGAATGGGCCCACATATATCACCCTGTATACGTTCCAGAAATGTAGGGGATTCCATCCTAACTTTAATAGCTGAATGGTCTAATAATTAATTTGCCTTGAGAACATGCTGCACAAGAGAATTCTTTAAATTGAAGAATCTTATGGTTCTTCATTGAATGTCCATGTGAATTCTCAATTATTTTACGCATCATAGTAGAACCAGGATGACCCAACCGGTCATGCCAAATAATAAAATTATCTTGATTAGTAAACTTTTCATTTACTATGGCATGCGTTTCAATCCTGCTAATATTTGTGTAGTATAAGCCGGAGGAAAGAGAAGGTAATATTTCAAGCACATATTTCTTACCAGACATTATTGTAGTAATATAAAGATATTCAATTTTTTCATCATTTGTAGTCCCAATATGGTAGCCATTTTGGCGAATATCTTTGAAACTTAATAAGTTTCTTTGAGATTTACTACAATATAGTGCTTCATCAATAGTCAAATTTGTTCCTCCTGGTAGTAATAAATTGGCTCTTCCAGAACCTTCAATTAATTTTGTACTACAGGATATTGTATTAACATTGGCTTCTTTCATTACCAAATAAGTGAAATATCTCTTATCTCTTAAAATAGTGTGTGTTGTAGCACTATCCAGAAGACATATATCATCTTTATTAATCTTGAGTCCAACTGAAGACCGAAAAATTTTCATATTCTTCATAAAAAAAATCAAAAAGTACATTATAAGAAATATAAAAGACAAACAAAATATATATTAATAAATACATTAGGAATGTAGAAACTAGCAACACATGATACATTAGGAAAATACACTTAAGAAAAATAAACTAGTTGCAAACATAACAAAATGATAACTTTTATTATAGCTTCATTCCCAGTAAGATGATTAGTTCTTCAGTCAATATCCTCAAAGAAGTCTCCAACTTCTAAATGAGTAATATTTGCTAGGCCTCCAAAATCATCATCTTTATATGCAAGATGTGCCTCAGAATCATATTTGTTTGAGGGACCTGCTTCATCATCATTATTTTGAAAGATCAAGTGTGCCTCCACATTATTTTCTTTCTTTCTAAGGGAGGCTTGATAAAGTTTGACAAAATAATCTGGCGTACGACAAATGCGTGCCCAATGACCTTTCATACCACATCGGTGACACATACTAATTTTACCTTTTGAAGGATTAATTTGAGAACCCTTATTGTTCTCCTGTTTATTTCCACCATAATGACGATAATTGTTTCGTCCTCTGCCACGTCCACGTCTACGACTATGTCCACGACCACGGTAATTATTTTGTTTTCTTTCAGACTTATCATATGCTGCTACAGCATTCACTTCCGGGAATGGTACAGACCCAGTGGGACGGGTTTCATGATTTTTCATTAATAGAGTATTATTCTGCTCTGCCACAAGTAGGCATGTGATTAACTTAGAATATTTCTTAAAACCTTTTTCATGGTATTGTTGTTGTAGCACCACATTTGAAGCGTGAAAAGTAGAAAATATTTTTTCTAATCCTCATCTGTGATAGTGTCTCCACATAATTTTAATAGAGAACTTACTTTAAAGATAGCCGAATTATACTCACTTACGGTTTTAAAGTCTTGCAACCTTAAATGTATCCATTCATACCGAGCTTTCGGTAATACCGTAAGTTTTAGGTGGTCATATCGATCCTTCAAATTAATCCATAACTCAAGTGGATCTTTTACAGTTAAATATTCAGTTTTTAACCCTTCATGTAGATGATGACGAAGGAAAATCATGGCCTTCGCTTTATCCTGATTTGATGCTTCATTTTCTTGTATAATAGTATTTCCAAGACCTTTAGCGTCAAGATGAATTTCAGCATCAAAGACCCATAATAAATAATTCTTCCCGGTAATGTCTAGTGCCACGAATTCAAACTTTGACAAGTTTGACATATTGACACTAATCACAAAAATAAATGGGTTAGAACAAATAAAAATAATTTTCAATAAAAATATACTTGTAAAAATAAATCAGACAACTAATTAAGAAGTTGATCACTTCAAACATGTAGTATAAAAAGTAACATATAATATATATGTCAAATAAACAAGAATTATGGAGTATATGAATAAACACAAAGAGATATATTTAGTATGGTAAAAGAAAAGCAATTTATTATAAACGTGGATTTGAGGAATAACCATATATGGTGATAAGAGTGAATGTATTCAAATATTACTTTCCACCAATTGTAAAGTAATTTAAACTAGTATGTACAATAATTAATTTGTCACCTTGGTTATCACTATTTTATTTTTTTTAGAATGTCTTGAAGATAAGTTTTGCTCTACGCAAGTCCACACATATTTATTAAATTATTTTTGTTAGTTTAACGCACTTAAGATCTATATCTTATATTTTCTTTAACAATAAGCAAGGTAAGAGAACTTCAGTAACATGATCGACTAAAATAAATGCTTAACAGTGTATGAATTTATTAATAAATAGCATATTGGTGCATATATATTACCATAAACTAAAAGAATATATAGTGATATACCTGAAGGAGAATCGAACATAACTAGGATATGATTGTGAAAATGAAGGTGACAATCGTGCTGATAACGTGTTATAAATATAACTCAAATAACAATATCGAACAAGGAAAAATAAGCTAGGAGATATAGAGAGAAAGAGAGGAAGAGAGATTCTTATTTCTTCTTCAATTGTGTATTTTTCCTATCTATTACAAGGCCTTTATATAGGCATGAAAAGTGAATAAAAATATGTCATTGAATATCTCATTAAGTATAGAAATATGTCATTAAATATGTCACTAAGCATTTGAGAAGATCATGGAGGAAGAGTAGACATCCAACATAATTTGATTTTTCTTATAACAAAAAGTTCATTTTAGCTAATCAACTTCAAACTTCTCCTTTTATGGTCCAAACCAGTCTGGTACGATACACCAGTTAAATTAATATTCTAAGCACCATAGCCAGTCGATGTTGTAACAAAGTAAGACGAAACAAATATAGATTTTAAATAGAAAGAATTACGGCCTTTTTTTCAACGACAATATAGTAGGTCAAAAGGTATATATAAGACTTCTATTTTCATTAACATAAACTGCGTCTGATGACAATAATTCGGAATCTACTGTTACGCGAGAGAATAAGACCCTAATATGCTTCTATCAATTACACTAATCTTATAGAAAAATGAAATCCGTGCCTTAATTTGAAGATCAATATTTCATAGCAAATTAGCCACAAAAGGAAAAGGCTTGTAAAAACTAAACTAACGAGCTAGATAATCCTCTATAGCTGGCTGAAGATCTGCAGAAAAGAGAGAAGAAGAGATTCATAAATGAGGAAGAAGCAGAAGGCAGAGATCAAGTGAGAGAGAACTTGATAAGGAGAGAAAATAACCTGAGATTTGTTGCCTTCTCTCTCCTATCCAAGTTGGTTATAACAATCAGCAGCCGACGTGGCACAATCGTAGCCCTTGCGGCTCATTTATTGAGAATCAATCGCACTGTTAATCTGAAAATTAGTTACTCTTTCGCCTGAGTTTATTCAACATCGAACCCAACCATCAACATTTGAATCCCTATTTTTGGTATATCGCAGTTGGGTCATTACATACCTTGCCCCTTCAAACAATCTCTGTCCTCAAGGATTAGAGTCATAATCTAGAAATTTAGCTTTGAAAAACTGATAATCCTCCCAAGTAGCATCTTTTAGAGATAAATTGGACCACTGCATGGGCACTCTCACCACTGCACCATTGTTCCTCTTGATCAGTTTCCTTTGGAGAATGGCAACTGGTTTAACCAAGAATTGGACATCATCACCAGTGATAGGCAGGATCGTCTGCACCACCACTCGATCGCCCACCTTCTTTTTGGGCAAGGAGACATGAAAAACATGATAAAATTTAGACTCAGGAGGCAAGTCCAGTTTGTATGCCACACTGTCAATTCTAGCTAGCACTTTATAAGGACCATAGTACTTAGAGCTCAACTTCAAATTTCTTCTCAAGGCCATCGAAGTTTGTCTATATGGCTACAATTTCAAATATACCATGTATCTCACCTGGAATTCTCTATCAGACCTCTTTTTATTAGCATAATACTTCATCCTCTCTTGAGCTTTACTCAAATTGGTCTTCAATATTTGTTGCACTTGTTGCCTCCTTTTAATTGCATCTTCAGATGCTGGCATCATGGTTTCAATTAAGGGTCTAATGGACAATTGAAGAGGTGAGTAGCCATACAAGGCCTCAAAAGGGGTGCATTGCAAATTATTGTAGAAGTTGGTGTTGTACCACCATTTAGTAGTAGTGAGCCATTGCTTCTATTGTGTTGGTCGACTAGCAGTCATGCACCTGAGGTAATTTTTCAAGCACTTATTTATTCTTTCAGTTTGACCATCACTCTTAGGGTGGTAGGCTGTACTATAATGTAATTGAGTTCCCAGAAGCCTAAACAAGGATTGCCAGAAGTTGCTTAGAAATTCTCTATCCTTATCAGTCGCTATTGATTCCGGAGTTCCATGTAAGCAATGCACTCTCTTCCAAAATACATCAGCCATTGTTGTTGTAGTGTAAGGGTAGGAAAGATCTATAAAGTGAGCATATTTAGTCATTCTATCAACTACCACAAGTATTACCTTCTTGTTTCTGGACTTTGGAAAGCCTTCAATGAAGTACAAACTAATATGGCTCCATGCTTGATTGGGAATGGGGAGAGGTTGTAGAAGTCCAGGGTATGCTGCATTGTCATCCTTACTTCTGTGGCAGACATCATAACTAGCCACAAAATTAATGATCATCTGCTTCATCCTAGGCCAATAGAATATATGTGACATCCTCTTAAGAGTCCCAAGTAGCCATGAATGCCCACCTACGGGGGAGTCATGAAATATAGTAATCAGTTAATTTCTGAGGCCACCAGCAGCCCCAATATACAGCTTCCATTTTCTTCTAAGTATACCAGAAGAGTAATACCATATGCTAGGACCCTTTAAGTTCACTGAGATTTGACTGATCAACTCCTTAACTTGAGTATCATCTTCATAATTGGAGGAAATTTCTTGCATCCAAGATGGAACTGAAATACTGACAGCCAACAGCTTCCTTTGGTATTGACCATTATTGAGGTCTACCTTCTCATGTTGCCTAGAGAGGGCATCAACCACCCAATTTTAGCACCTCTCTTATATTGTATTTTATAATCCAGCCCAAGTAATTTAGTCAGCCCTTTTGTTGTATAGTAGAAGTTAGCTTTTGCTCAAGAAGGTAATTCAAACTATGGTGGTCAGTCCTGACCACGAAGTGCTTGAACTGAAAATAATGTCTTCATTTGTCCACATCATTCACTCATGCCATATATTCTTTCTCATAGATAGATTTACCATTGTGTTTTTGTGCTAAGACCTTGGTCACTGGCCTTCCTCCTTGCATCAATACAGCACCAATGCCACGCTGGCGTACATCTCTTTCAACTAGGAATTCTTTTGAGTAATCAGGCAATACTAACACTGGAGTGGAAGACATGGCCTTTTTGAGAGCTACAAAGGCTAGTTCAACTTCCTTATTCCATTTGAAAGCATCCTTTTTCAGAAGATCAGTGAGGGGTCTACATATAGTTCCATAATTAGCAACATACTTTCTATAATATCCGGTTAATCCTAAGAATCCTTTGAGGGGCCTTATTGAGTTTGGTCTAGGCTAGTCGACCATGGCTAGTATTTTAGCAGGGTCAGTGGATACCCTTCGTGCAGTTATTACATGACCTAAGTACTCAACCTTAGCTTGGACAAATGAATACTTAGACTCGCTCATGACTCATGAGACCTAAGTGAACCTAGTGCTCTGATACCATGTTGTCATGACCCAAAATTCATAATGGTCGTGATGGCACCGGAAACCATTGTCAGGAAAGCCAACAATAATTACTTAATTTGGTTCTCATTTTAATATTTTGAAACCATATTTTTCCTTCCATTAAACAGTAGAAGATGAAATTTACAGAGTAAATGATAATATTTTTAACAAATTTCAATATAAAACAACTCATAGTCACCCCCAAAACCCGGTGTCACAAGTGCATGAGCATCAACTAGGAATGTAAAATAAAATACAACATCTGTTCGGAATACAAACTTGGACAGGAGAAATATAAATACTCTGAAGGAGACTCTACCGGTTGCGGATTGTAATGTGGAATACAGCTCACGTAAGTCCCTGTATGCATATACGCCTCTACTCTCTCAAGGCCACTAGTCATATATATATCTGCACAAAAAATATACAATAAGTGTAGCATGAGTACGTAAGCAACGTGTACCCAGTAAGTACCTAGCCTAACCCCAGAGAAGTAGTGACGAGGGATCGACATCGACACTCACTAGTGGTCCAACAACATAAGATACAGTAATGAGGTAGCAAATATGAGGCAGAGTAAGTAAGTGAAATAGACAAATATAGATCACGTGGTACAAATCCCCTCTCTTTACGAGGAACTCAAGCTCTTCATTAGAAATTCCCTCCTTAACCGGAGCATATATATAGGTATAGTGAAACTCATCAAGTGGCTACCATAATTCAAATCCGGAATTTACAAATATACTGGCTTCTTGCCAAATTTTACGCACGATTTCATGAGAATGTGATATAGGAAATGCCGAGGCGTACGACCCAATCCAACATAATAATAAAATTGTGCACTGCTAAGGGTCGAACGGCCCAAACCATATGATAAATCAATTAACATGCCGAGGCGAATGACCCGCTCCCATGAGAGTATGGTACATAAATCCTGTCGAGGCGAACAGCCCGATCCATAAGAAGTGAAATACAAATTTTCTGTCGAGGCGAATGGCCCGATCCCATTAGAAGTGAAATACAAATTTCCTGTCGAGGCGAACGGCCCGATCCCATTAGAATAAGAAGCTTTGATGGGTCCTTGACCTCACTCACGAATAAACTTGTGAGTTGTAATTTATTTAATGAAAACCTTTCGAACACACACACACACACACACACACACACACACACACACACACACACACACACACACACACACACATATATATATATATATATATATATATATATATATATATATATATATATATATATATATATATATATATATATATATATATATATATATATATATATATATATATATATATATATATATATATATATATATATATATATATATATATATATATATATATATATATATATATATATATATACAATAGCAAGCCTAGTCTCAAATAGAATGTAAAGCAGGGGAATTAATAAGCGAGAGACTACTCAAAGAGTACAGCTATAGCATGATGTGAGCCTAAGTCTACTCGGACAATAACATGAATGTAGCTACGTACGGGCTCTCGTCACCTCACGCGTACGTAGTCTCCACAACAAGTAGCATACATCAAACATATCACCTAGGGGTAATTTTCCTCTCACAGAGTTAGACAGGAGACTTACCTCGCTCCAAAGTTCTATAACCGGCTCCAACGCCGCTCTAACACCTCAAACCGATTATCGCCGATCCAAAACTAATCAAATAAGATGCAACCCAATCAAAATATACTCTAATACTCATAATTAATCAATTTATAATAATTTCCAACTCCGCTCGAAAAATTGATAAAGCAACCCTCGAGCCCACGTGCCCGGATTCCGAAAATTTTCGAAGATAAACACTACTCATGGCATTACGAACTCCAATATATAATTTATTCTCAATTCCCTGCCCAAATTCGTGGTCAAAATTCAAAAATACTAATTTCTAGGTTTTTCTTCAAAATCCCAAATTTCTACAAATTTTCATATCTTAATCCATGTATAAACCTTGTATTTAACTCACAACTAGAAGAAATCACTTACCTCTTGATGATGATGGAACCCCCTCTCAAAATGCTCTCAAAAATCGCCTAAGTTCAAGTGGGAAATGAGGGAAATGAGCTAAGTCTCGGAATAAAAGCCCTTGGCTCCAGTCGCAGATGTCGCATTTGCGACAAGGGGGTTCGCAAATGCGACCTTCGCAAATGCGACCCCTGACAGAGTTGGCCTTCATCTCAAATGCGATACAGAGTTCGCAAATGCGAACTCTTCAGGCTTCGCAAAAGCGACCATATTATCGCAAATGCGATCCATTCCCTCAGCAGCCCAGGTTCACAAATGCGAACAATGCCTCGCAATTGCGATCAAACCAGAACCAGCAATCCAACTTCTTAACAAAACACTCTGAAGCCACTCTGAAACTCACCCGATCCCCCGGGGCTCCAAACCAAACACCCACACAAGTCTAAAAATATAACACGAACTTGCTTAAGGACTCAAATAATATTGAACAACGTCGAATTCATGAATCGCACCCCATTCCAAGCTTAATGAACTTTAGAACTTCAAACTTCTACATTCGATGTCGGAACCTATCAAATCATGTCCGATTGACCTCAAATTTTGCACACAAGTCATAATTGTCATTACGGACCTACTCCAACTTCCGGAATTGGAATCCGACCCCGATATCAAAAAGTCCACTCCCGGTCAAACTCCTCAAAAACCTTCAAATTCCAACTTTCGCCAAATGACCTACGGACCTTCAAATCCACATCCGGACGTGCTTCCAATACCAGAATTACCATACGGAACTATTCCCAGGCTCGAAATCCCAAATGGATATCAATAACATTGAAATATACTTCAACCCAAATTTAGGAAATTCTTCCAAAATGCCAACTTCCATAATAGGCGCTGAAACGCTCCTGGGTCACCCAAAACCCGATCCGGACATACGCCCAAGTCCAAAAATCATCATACGAACCTGTTGGAACCTTCCAATCCTGATTCCGAGGTTATTTACTCAAAAATCATACTTTAGTCAATTCCTCCAACTTAAGGCTTCCGAAATTAGAATTTTCTTCCCAAACTAACTCCAAACTTCCCGAAATTCAATTCCGAACTTACGCGCAAGTCATAATACCTGAAGTGAAATTACTCAAGGCCTCAAATCGCCGAACGACGTACTAGAGATCAAAACGACCGATCGGATCGTTACAAACATGCTCCTTCACAGACAAGCTGTAGATTTGGATGTCATAAAAAAAACTAGAACAAACTTCCTAAGGAATGGTTAGAAAACCTTATTCATTAATGCTTGAAAGGTTGATGGTGAATTGATCGAACCAAATGGAATGACTCTAAATTCATAATAGCCCGTCTGAGTTCTGAAAGTTATTTTATACACATCCTCCACCTTCATCGTGATTTGGTGGTAACCAGCTCTCAAATCTACCTTGAAGAAGATCGCAGACCTCATCTAAAAGGTCATCCATAATAGGAATGGGATACTTATCCTTCACTGTGATATCATTCAGACCTCTATAATTCATACAAAACCTCGATATACCATCCTTCTTTTTGACAAGCAGTGTTGGTGATGAAAACGAAGATTGACTATATTGAATTATGCCATTAATAAGCATCTTCTTAATATGTTTCTCCAACTCATCCTTCTAATGGTAGTTATACATGTAAGGCCTCAAACTAACTGGTAGGGATCCAGGTTTCTCCAACTCTTTAGCTGTGTTCACATCAATGAAACTATGAGTGTTCCTAGAGTCAATTAGCATTGTTAGTTTCATATTCTTTATAGTACCTCTGACCAGTATAGTGTTAACCCCTATGTTGTCACCTGAGAGAACATTCATGCAAACAGCCTTCAGGGCCTCTTGCTCTACCTCACCTTCAATGATCAAGCATGCACACGACTAATCCTCATCTAGCTCAGAATATTCCGGATGGGCCTCAACCTCACCCAACATGCAGTTCAATTGTTTCTTCTTACATTGATGGCATGGGCATACTTTTCACCACACCTGAAACACAAGGGGTTATTCTTCTTGTACTCGTATACTTCAGGGCTAAGCCTGAAGGAATTAGGTTTGATTGCAGCTATAACATGAGTCCTTACATTCACAGAGATACTAGTCACAGTGAAAGGCTTGGTAATGATTTTGTTCTTCTTCTGAGCAGCTTCAATAGCCTTCTCTTGTAATCTAGCTTGCTCAACAGCAAACCTCAGGGTTGTAGGTTTGAACAACTTCATACCAAACCTGATCTTTTCCTTTAAGGCCCCTATGAAACTAGAAATAAAATGTGACTCATCCAGGTGAGGATTCCTCACCAACATTTGAGTCTTCATAACCTCAAACTTTCCCATAAATTCATCAACAAGCCAAGTTGATTCAGCTTGTTGAACTCCTCAACTATATCCCTCATCAGTCCTTCTCCAAATTGAATAAGTAACTCATCTATGTTAACTTTACCCATACTTAACACTAGTGAATGATACCAAGTGTCAGCTAAGCCATTTAAGTAGAGTGCAACTGCTTTTACCTTTTGATTATCCGGAGTCCGATATAAATTGAAATACCTTTCGCACTTACTGATCCATAGCTTAGGCTCATGTCCCTCAAAACTGGGCAACTCCCATTTAGACGAGGGAGCTTGAACAGCTTGAGGCATGTTTTGCCTCACTTCCTGGCCTGGATGGGAAGGAGTCTATCTCCTTGTGGTTGATCACCTTGAGCTCTCTGAGGCACCCTTTCTAGGGTCGTTAACGTATCGAGAATCAACTGTAAAGTCCCTTGAATCCCAGTCTGTGTGTTGCACAATTCCTTCTGACTGGTGAGCACCTCATTTAAAACTTTGTCGTGTTTAGCAAGCTTGTCATCCATTACTTTCAACCTAGTTCCTTCAACCATTCCAACCGCAGAGTCGCACGATCGTGGCTCTGATACCAAATGTCACGATCCAGATATGGATCTGAGATTTAACAATTTAAATGCAAAATTTAAAAAGTTTTTTGGGACAATTTTCTATTTTTATATAAAGAAAAATGGATATCTAATATAAAGTGAAATAAACTGAATTTAACTAAACTATCGAGCTAGATGATCCTCCATGGCTGACTGAAGATCTGCAGAAGAAAGAGAAGAAGAGATTAAGAAATGGGGAAGAATGAGAAGGTAGAGATCGAGTGAGAGAGAATTTGAGAAGGCGAGAAAATAACTTGAGATTCATTGCCTTCTCTCTCCTGTCCAAGTTGGTTATAACAACCACCAGCCAGCGTGGATCGTAGCCCTTGCGGCTCATTTATTGAGAATCAATCGCAGCCGTTATTTTGAAAATTAGTTACTACCTCGCCTGAGCTTATTCAACATCAAACCCAACCAACAACATTTGAATCCCTATTTTTGGTCTATCACAGTTGGGCCATTACAGAAAAAGGTCAAAACTTTGTAAGGTTTAGTTTCTTTATTTTGGAACTACATAATGGGAAGCTTTTTAAAGTTACCCGAAGGGGGGAAAAAGCTCTAGTAACCTTCATGCTGAGGAGTAGAAAGAGAACCTAACTTGAGATGCTCTTTTGGTTAGACATATATGAACTTAAAAATGGGGATGTTTGATTTGTACATCACTACATTGTTCAAGTGAATCAAAGAAAAAAAGTGAACTCGAGCGAAAACAAAGATTAAAAAGAGTGAGGCAAAATATCAAAATTATAATTATAAAATGGTTTTAAAATGCCCAAGATAAAAAGCTGCCATATGCATTTAAAAGTTAAGCTACCAATGAGGGCTTATGGGTAAAGAAGAAAGGTCATTGACAAGAGACAGGGAAAAGCACGAGATACAAAATTAAGTAGTCCCCCTCTCCCAATTTTTTTTTTTTTTTGACACTTTTCCTTTTCGAGATCCAAACTTCTTACTTTTGACTGGATATTTAAACATAGAATTTTTAAATTTTTCGAAATAAATTTTATATATTTCTACGTAATAAGTACTATAAGTCACAATAATTAATGATTCAAAATACTTGAAAGGCATATGAAAAAATTATGGTCAAAGAACAACTAGTTTGACTCTGAAAATCCGAACACGTTCACATAAATTGGGATGGAGGGAGTAGTAGCGAAGGAAATTGTAAACATTCTTCTTTCATATGAAGTACAATGCTTCGTTTGCCATCAAATATATGAGTCAACTAAAAGCAATTATTGTACTTGGCAGCAAATAGGCCAAGCAAAGAACCTGAATTCTAGTTTAAAGTAACACAGTATTTCCTCTACATGATAAGCAGCAGCGACTGACACTCAAATTTTGTTCATTTTTTATCTAAAATATAGGATGTCAAAGGAGATCATAGAGTTCCTTATATGAAGGCAAAGGAATATATGGATTTCTCTCCCATCTTCACAGTGTGGACTGTGAAATCAAGCTGCCCATGGTTTTCCTCTAAGATAACAATATTCATGCAAGGATGTTCATATCTTAGAAATGTCTCTTGTTCTTTCATCAAACAAACCTAGTTCTCTGACTAATTGATCTTCATGAGTTTGATGCTTATGCGCCCGTAGAATGAAGCCTTCCAGTGAGAATTTGGCTCAAGTTTCAGTGTGTCAAAGTAAACGGCGAAATAAGTAAGTGTTCAAAGTAAGTGTTCGTTACTTGCCGCTGCTACCCTTTTGAGAATTGTCCATACTATGGGCGGCAGCATCTTTGGAATCGATACATGGGGTGAGTGGTGGGAAAGAAGGAACAGCTCGCAATATGAACTTCCGGCCAGTTTTTAAGCCTCCTCCAGATGAGCTAGAACCAAGCTCATTCAAATGACGATTAGGTGGAGAAATACGCTTCTTATTTGGGGAGCTTACTTTCACACCAGTTTGTGGCATAGAAGAGTCCTTTAATATTTCGGGTGTGTCATCTTCCATTGCATATGGCTTCTTATCAGAGTTTAGTAAGTTCCAGAGCATTCATCCCACTCCCATCAAATTGGTTCATAGGGGTTATCGGTGAGTCACGCCAGGATAGCGGCCACGTTGATTGGAAATGGACAGTTTGAGGAATCAGTTGACCACCTGTATTACTTGCCAAATCTTGTGACTTTGGTAACGCCAAAAGATCATCCGTATTGCCAGTCACATGAAACCCTGGTGAGAATTCATTTGCTAATTTTGCATTGCTATAATTAAACTCCTGATCGAAGGTAACAAGATCCATAATATCACCAGTAGTTTCCTGGTCTATGTCATGATTCTTAGAATTTGTAGGAGATGCTGGGGACAGCCCATAAATAGCTTGACCAGATTCAGGTGAAGAAAGGTATCTTCCAGAAGTAAACCAAGATTTAGATGCATTCTTCCCATGGCTAGAGTTGCATAGAGGTATCAATAGTAAGAAGGAAAATAAGAAAATCATTTGTCAGAAGTAGAAATAAGAAAATCGTATCAATTGAGTAGTCAGGATAGTTTGAAGTGATGGAGCAATAGAAGTCACAAAGATCTTACTTTGAGCACTGGAATGAAGGTGTAGGAGGAGTTAAGTTGCATTGATTTCTTTGATCAATTTGCAATAACCCACTTGTAGCTGTCACCATTTCCACCTTTTCCTCAACTGACTTCTCCAATCTCTCAGTGATGCAATGTTTTTTCACCAAATCTTTACCGTATTCTAAACACACAAAAAGAAAGAGAGAAAAAAAACATAAAGAACAGAAAGAAAAAGAATGGACAGCATAATGGCCAAGAAAAGAAAATATAAGGCAGCTCAAGCGCTCTTGATCACATCACCGTGATTCTTTTTTTCATTTCTTTTTTTCTGAAAGGAATCATATCACTGCGATACAACACATTGTCAACATGGAGAATGGTGCGGTACTAACACTATCTTTCAGAAGTATAAAAATTCTTTTTCTCTTGTTTAGTCTGAATAAGGAATGTTACTCCACATTTTAAAAGTTTAGCTACTCATTTTTGGGTTGAAGAAAGAGAACTCTCTCTCTGAGAGAGAGAGAATAAAAGCTAAGGTCAGACTGTGAGGAACTTTGGAAACCAAGGAATATAGAGCAAATACTATATGAATGTCTCTAACTTCAGAATTGGATTGTATGGGCAAAGCAAGCATGTTTTTTCTACAAGGACTACTCCAACCAGGCTAATGTTTCAGTATTATGTACAAAATCTATGGCCTGAAACAATAGAAAGAGAAATTTAGAGTAATAAGAGGAGAGGTGAAGAGGGGGCAGCCCTTGCCCAATCATTCAACTTTGCTCAAACAAGTACATGTTTTACATAGAAAAATTCCTCTTGTCTAGTTAGCATACTATTCTCACGCTTTCAGGGCCAGGCTGGGAAGGCTAATGAGGCAGGTTTATGGTTAGAAAGGAGAGGTGAGGAGAAAAGGTGGCAACCTTGGCTCTGTCTGAAACTGCTCCAACTTAAGTTATATCAGATTCATCAATGAACTAATACATCATCAAGAACTTTAGTATAGCCAAAACTTCATTACTGAATTTACAAGAGAACCAGCTTAATTTGTTGTCAACTTCACCAAGTTGACCATAGTTGTGAGTTGTGACGCAGCCCTTGCCCAATCATTCAACTTTGCTCAAACAAGTACATGTTGTACATAGAAAAATTCCTCTTGTCTAGTTAGCATACTATTCTCACGCTTTCAGGGCCAGGCTGGGAAGGCTAATGAGGCAGGTTTATGGTTAGAAAGGAGAGGTGAGGAGAAAAGGTGGCAACCTTGGCTCTGTCTGAAACTGCTCCAACTTAAGTTATATCAGATTCATCAATGAACTAGTACATCATCAAGAACTTTAGTATAGCCAAAACTTCATTACTGAATTTACAAGAGAACCAGCTTAATTTGTTGTCAACTTCACCAAGTTGACCATAGTTGTGACTTGTGACATTGGCTTATCAAGGGATAGGATTGCACTTGTTTCCTTGATGGATGGAATTAGTTGAAACTCCAAATTATCTCTTAGTTAGACCTAATTCTACAAAGTGCATCGAGATACAACGTCTAGGATATGCATTTCATTGTTCTGACTAGTAGAGAGGAAGAGAAAATGAGGGACACCGTGTTTAGCCTGCATATTTGTGCTACGTATGATATATTCACCTTTTTATCACATACAGCATTCTATGTTCATTATCACACATATTTCACTTAGACTGAACCAACAAAAGAGTGACTTCGCTTAAGCTTATATAAGCAGACCTCACTTGATGACGGGCTTGTATCAATGAGAAAAAGGGTAAGACCAGTCAAGCTCAAGTATTTGGTATTATCCATATTTGGGAAGTTTAGAACAACATATCTTGTTCTCATCAAACAAAAAAATTCAATTGTCAGTCATTGACCACTTACTATGAGACAAGCCCATTAAAACATATTTTATATTTAGAGTTAACTACTATGGTCATTTTTTACAATGAACCATTTTTACTGTGAGACAAGCACATTAAAGCATATGTTAACATTTAGACTTGTCAAATACTATAGTTATCTCAGAAACCTCAAAGCATTATATTGTGATAGAAATAGATTCTACCATTAAAGAAAGTAGTCTGGTACCTACATGCTAATATTATCCCTTGATATCTAAAAAATTAGTCATTTTATGTACCTAATGGGAATCCCTACACTGCAATACATACAAAGAATCATCAACAAAAATATGAGTAATGACAGTCAAAAGCATAGGGAAAGATAATGTTCTACTTAAGATGCTAGGCTGTTCTTTTCTTGTAGGAAAGACACTCTTAACTCAGCAAGTTAGCAGGAAAAAGTTATGTTGCTAATACCTTCCTTCAGACCATAGACATTTTTACATCCTTCACAACGGCATCCACTGGAACATCCAACATTAGCCTGTTAAGATAAAAGAAGGAAAAACAACTTAGTTAATTGAGAAAAAGCAAAGAATTAGAACGCATGGTATATGACAGAAATGTACCTGATAGCACTCGCAGTACTTTTTCAAACACATTGACTTCTTGCAGCTACAACCTCTTTTGTGCCTTGCAGACGGAGGCGTAAAACTTGCTCCCTCCGCCTGTAAAATTGCAAGTAGATAGATATGTCAATTGTGAGGAGATTGAGCTTCCTGAATAAAAGAAGCTCTCGGAAGAGTTGAATACCCCAAGAATATTCGCAGGAGAATCAGTGGGATGCTGCACAATTTTTGGACAAAATGCCAGGGGATTCCGAGATTGGATTTGTTGCCGCACATCATTGACCGTGTCTTCATATTCAAGTCTGTTGAAGCAACCTTGACAAGCACAAGACCCCGCACAATATATTCCAGCAGCAAAGCAATCACAATAACTGAATATAAACAAAATTCAGTAGACATGTAATGGATGTTAAAGATCAGCTATGCAAACATTTTAAACAACTTACAGTTTCAAGCATTTACTCTTCTTACAATTGCATCTTTTGCAGCCATCACCATCATAGCCATCTGAGGGTTTCTTCCTGAATTACACAAACATAAAATTCTGTAAAAAAGCAATTGGACATATTAAGCTACTTATTTGGAGATATAACAAGCAGGCTTGCCTTTTCTTTTTGGGGCTGGACTGATTGTAATCCATAGGGCTGTCAATATATTCGGCGCTAGCCTTCCTTTTGTGACTTATAGTATGCTCCGTTGGCTTCAAGAGCACAGTGTTGTTTAAAGGTTTTGCATCATTGAGATGCAAAGAGGCAGCACTTTGTGCATTCGTCCCATAACTTTCATGTTCACCATCATAGTTACCGCTAGTCAAATGGCTCCCAACCACATTTGAAGATATCGAGCAACTCTTTAAGTTCTCAGAAGGGTGACAGCTCATCATGGACGTCAACTTCTTCTCATGTAAGCTCAAGTTACCCCTCTCAGCTGATTTCACGCTTACAGTTGCACGAGAACCAGCTTGCATAGCTATACTATTTAAGTGCAAGCCAATACCAGATGGCTTGGGAACTTTAACAGCAAGGCTTTCAAAATTGTCAGAAGAAGATGTCAGTTGGGTAGATGGCCTATTGCTTGCAGTTGATGATCTATTTGATGAAACTGATGCTACGACCTCTATGACAGCAGGACTGACTGGTGGTATTGAGCAGCTCACAACACCTGAAGCGTTCTGTAAACCCAAGCTAGTTGGTGATATCTTCCGTTGAGCATCTTCAAATTGGAGACAACGCCTACGTATTCCACTTTGATGTTGACCAGCCTACATTTTTTTTCTAACCATTTAGGCCATAACTATATGTTCATTTATCATGATCAAACGCAAAAGTGTCATCAAGATTTGTAAGTTCCTATACTACTGTTTCAAAAGCAACATGGATTTTCTGTGCTTGCCTTTTACAGAAAGTCACCGACTCAAGAGAATTAAACAGGGACATCAGCAGAATTTTCAGAAACCACTAGCACAGCTTCAAACAGGTGCTTATGGACAGTGAGATGAGGTTGCATGTGTTTTTTCTTGTTAGCAGGGGCAACAATCAAATTAACCTGTCATGTCGGTGGGATTATAAACCAACTGGATGGCATATGAGAAAGGAGAAATGGAGGCATACAGATATTCTATGACAAAAGCCTTGGCACGAGGTAGCCTTTACCAACAAAAAGGTAAACTCTTTCCACCAGTCTCTTAGGCCAGACTTCATACTTATTGTAAATTACTATTCAATGGCACCAGTACGTCTTTCAAGAATAAAGGCAAGAGGATAGATAGCAGATCCCCCAATACTGAAAAGTTTCAGTTACAGCATGTAGCCTGTAGGCATAACTTCCACTATCTTGAGTCACAACAATCCAGATGGACGGGAGAAAAATGAATGTAACCTCCATTCTAAATCAGGTATCAAGTTAGAAGGCAGGGGTATTAGGAGCTGAAGCCTTACCTCATTTAAATGGAAGTGGGTCCAGAGTAGAGACAATAACGAGCCCCCAGGGCTTTGGTTCAGTGGCTAGGGCATATGTAACGAGTTCAAACCCTGCCATTAACTGAAGCCTAGTATTTAAGTGGGAGCAAGGTAGAGAGGTGGGCCCATACTCTCAGAACCTCCTCGGAGAATATAAGGTTTTCATGAGACTGATCTTGAACTGCCATTCAAGCGCGAATACCTTCGTTTAAGAGAATAGTTGTAGTCTCAAGGTTTGTACCTGCTGACCAACTGAAGTTGGGCCAGCTATCTCATGAGGTATTTCTCGATTATAAAAGAAGGATAATGTTAAGTTCTTCATGATTTTAAACCTCAATCATTAGTACAAAGCCATGTCTCATTTCATATTCTGAAACAATGATAATAAGCTTATTGATGTTTAAGTGACTTGTAGTAAAATAGACAGAATCGTGAGACTCAAATAAACTGAGCATAAGTGAAAAGACAAGGTATTTAGTGAGCACTTCGATATGGGCCAATGACCATTAAAAATGTTTAGCAAGCACGTTGACGAAGGAACATATGAATGTTGTGAGTTGCAAGAGGATTTACATTAGTTTTTTTCCTATATATCACTGAATTTGCATAATTATCAATGTTGGTTCAATTTTGGGCAATACTATCTGAACATGAACATCTCACACCTTGGTTTGAGAATCATGCTGCATAATGCATTCATCTGGTGCACTTGACATTGAGTTAATCTTATCATTATCGTTTCTGCAATCATGTGCAGTCTCCAATGGTTCGTTCTGTATATCAGAAGCGTCATCCAACATAGCGTGGTCAGCCCTTGAAAGCTGCAATTCAAAAAAAATGGAAATGACATAAATAGCTCATATAACATGAGTTCCTCCAAAAATCAAATAGAAAGAAACGGTATTACCTGAGCCATCTGACGGCCACTATAATGATAATGCAATGAATTATCAGCAGGCAAGTCAGGCTCAATCTTTGTGCATAAATCAGGAGATGGCAGATCAGAATCAGTACTGGTATTGTAAATCCCATTATCTTTCTGATCAGATGAAGACTTTCCCTTATTCTCCTCTTCAGCTTGCTCTACAACAACACGGGCAGCATCTTTTGGAATCTCGTCTTTTCTTGCATCCTTACTTGCAAAATCAGCAACAGATTCCGCTGCACTATTTGGTGATTGAGGAATATTATCAGCTACTTTTGGGCTGGGATTAGTTGAATTTGAAGGATTAGCAGACTCTGAATTCGAAACATCAACTAAGAACTCATCCACACATCTTATGAGACTCCCACTTTCATCGGGCACAGATATGTTATTATCAGATACTTTCTGAATAGAAGGGCTTAGTTCACTTCTCAATTGAGAAGCAGATACTCCATTGCCATCTGAATCTGTGATAGCATTGTTATAATCGTCATTCTTCCCAGAAAACGCTTCACTGGATAGTTGAGGAAACTGGCTCCTGAGATAAGTTTAAGGTTCTGAAATAGTTAGTTTTTGCCTGACGGAAATGAATAGCATAATTTTATCAACATCATAAATAAGAAGACTCTTAAAGACAGTCTTATAACACCTTCTCAATCGACTATGTGCACTAACTCGAGGTGAGGTAAATAAAAGAGGAGGAGAATTCAGCCCTGGGAAACCTTGCACAACTGGAGCGGCCTTGACAGGTTGTATGGGAGAGAGGTTGCTAATATAACTGAAGACAGGTGAGTCCTGAGAACAAAATAAATAAAAGAGTAAGAGAAACGCATTGAAGGATGAAAAGAAACACATTCTTTAGAGCAGCCATCATGCAACCGTCATCTAGAAACTATGTCAGGTAGTTCACAAAATTCGAGTAGTTGTGGCAAGGGTAAAAAAAAGTAACTAATAATATCAAACCGTTGCCTAAAGCAGAAAAGGAGAACATGAATAGCCAACAACATCAAAGCTGAACCCAAAATATCTTTCATAGCCAATAACAGAACACGGGGAGCAAGCGTAAAATCAAACTACAATCTCCAGCTACCTTTCTGAAAGCAGAGGCACATGCAAAAAATAAGATGCACGCATATACCTTCCTCATTTTTTACCATAAACAAACTATGCATAAACAAATACTGCTACAATCTTATACCTTGCCATTGAATTTCTCAGTAAAACCCAAAAGATTAGAGAATCACCTTTGTTAAGAAATGGACCGGAAGGTCTATAACTCAACCACAAAAGTCAGCTCATGAGATGAGGATTGCACAAGAACATATAAGGAGACAAATAACCTTACCCAACAAATGTCCAAGACTTGACACCCTCCCACAAGACAAGCCTGCCAACTGAAGGTGGAAAACATAATATGTGGGTCCAACATATGGACAAACGATGACAGGGAAGAGCTTGGCTCAGATTGGCTCAGATACCATGATAAGAAACGGGATCATAACAGCCCAAAAGCTAGCTCATGAGCTGAGGATTGCTCAAAACCTTATAAGGAGACAAATAACCCATCTCTCTGACAATTAGGGAGAGTTAACAACCCTCAATGGAAAGCAGTAATCAAACCCCAGACACGATAATGAATAGAAAATCGCATCATTAAAATCAACCATTCAAGAGCCGGACATCAAAATTCAAAAAAATTGAGTAAGGAAATATATCTACCCAATTGAAATCGCATCGTACACAACCTCAACTCTACGAAATCACATTAAACAAGATAATCCAAAACATTCAAGATTAGTCTTCGATCCAAACTTATTAATCAATCAAATCCAATAGTCAGAATGTAAACTCAGGCATATACAATCAACCATTCCTCCAACAAATACCTAGAACTCAAATATTCAACCCAAAACAAATAGAGAATCTCATACCAAACACAGGCCACATGAAAATACTTTCAACTTAACAAAACTCATTACACCAAATTATCTGAAACTAAAAAAAATAACAAATTGGAAAAAAAAAATCCTAAACACCAAACCTAACAATTCAACTTCTTTAAACGGCTTCAAACCACTTAAAAGTAAGACAAAAAACTCTCGAGTTCAAGACCCGGGAATGGAAAAAAAAAAACCGAAAGGGAGCACTTCCCCTTTTAATGGGTCTTACATGGCACAAATTTTGATTAGCCATTGTTCAAGTGCGGGTACCGAACACCAGGTGGGAAACCACAAAAACAAATAACTCAAAAACCAAAAGAAAACAACAATTCAATGAAATTCAGTTTTTTTAATTATTTTAAAAAAAAAACAGACCTTAATTTAACAAATTTCTACAAAAATGCCTCAACCCACTTGAGAGTAATTTGCACTCAATTTCAACTAAACAAAAAACCCCTAAATCCAACTAATTCTTTAAAAAAAATTGAAGTCCGCAAATTTCAGAAAAAGCCTTGAGCAAAGTCAACCCAGTTGAAACTAAATTGCACCTTACAAATGCATGTTACACCAAACAATCAAAAAACAACCAAACGAAAAGCAAATCAGACTAAGATCCAATAACCGCTCATAAATTAAATCCAATTGGACAGAAAACGTAAAATGTAGCGCATACATATATCCTTACAATCAAAGAAAAAGGTATAGAAATTACTTCGGTAGGTGTGGGGTTGATTGTAGAGTTGATGGTAGCGGTCTTTGAGGAAGGTTCAGGGGAGTCCATTTTGACTAACCCCTACTTCTCAAATAGCAGTAATATTTTTTGTGCATTTCTCCTTTTATTATTTCTCGTTGATCTCCTGAGAACTTTGGAAAGTCACTCTGGACATGATAAAGATATCTTACCGGAAAATATGGCATGAAAATAGTAACGGTGGCTTAGGCGGGAAAACCATTTTTAGGGTGAAAAAACAAACGTATACATGTAGGCTAGTTGGTAGGTTTAAGCCCAAAGTCATGTGGTTCGGCCTTCTTACCACTTCCACTAAACTTGTAGGGGTGGTTCGGTTTTGGTATTGGAGCAACTAATCACAACATAAAATCTCGCTCAAGATAATATAGTATTTGATTGATTGCATAAGGAGAAAATAATTGTCACATAACTAATGCAGCTTTTGGGGTGATCGATATTAAATAATACATATATTAAGTTATGCAAAAATATTCGTATTATTTGATAATATGAAATAACAATATGTGTATTGATAATACAAAGATTAAGTTGTTAATAACTAACATGCACTCTTAAATGTAAGTATCGTAATAATCCATTTATAATCATCATATAACCCTTTATTATTAATTACCACGTACATAATTGTATAGGGTAAAATTGATAAAATGACAGGTGGATGCTCGACGAGTTGACACGTGAAAGTAAAGACAAGTAAGATATGAGTCAGCAAATAGCTGGCACCCGTTACGAACATGTGATCGGTGTTGAGTATGTGCCGAATACATTAGAACCGGGGAAAAAGATCTGAAAGGAAGATATTGGTTGGAAAAGGCAGCATTTAATGAGTAGCCGTTATAAAAAATCTTTGCATTAATGCTCAAACGTTATTCAGCCATCAAGAGGAGTTTTATCCATATTAAAAAGGAGCTTGATTTGGGGATCTTGTCTCCCTGAATTAAGCTATAAATAGGAGAATTTGTACTCATTGTTGGACACAAAAAATCATTTGTACACAAAAGGCAAAATCTTCTCTTATTATATTAACAACTTTCTTCATTTATGTTCTATATATTATTCTTATTATTGCTTCCGGAGAGGCTCACCCCACAATCAGACTTGTATTTTGTTCAAGCTTGTTTAATTAATTTATTTCTGTTCTTAGTTATTTTATAGTCTTAGGTCAAATTAATTTATGTGTTTATAAACCACGTTACAAATTTAATTGTACCGTTTTACAGGTAAACAATTTTGCACCTACCGCGGGCATAGACAATTGTGTTTTTACTTTGATCCATTCATCTGTTACTAACGGATTTTGACGTTTTTTCTTTAGTCAAAAACAAAAATAAGATATGGCAGTTAACGATGTGAACAACTCTTTCAATGTTAGAACAAACAACGAGCGTGAGGATATGTTCCAGCGTGCTGATTCAATTAGTGAAACTTGCAACGAACAGCTTCGGTTTGCGAGGAACGGAACACGGGCATGTGAGAAGTCTAAATCTTGATGATATGGACGATGAATCTGTTGTTAAAACAATAAAGTTTTGAGAGCGCAACAAAGGGAGATCATGAACCACTCTCAAGACAAAACCGGATAATGACGTAACTCTAGCAAGAATATTTTGGTTGATTCCAATAATTCCAATAGAGGAGTTCATGCCTTTCACATCGTGCATGCGAATCCAACAGCTCAAAGAACGGGTAATGTCGCTTCGAGGGAGGAGTTTGGTTTTAATGAAAATCAAGTAGGTAGTGCAGGTTGTGGATCCGGAAACGACAACAACGCAAAAGATCCCTTTCAAACCGAGCTCATGATATTCACGAGGAAAGTGAATGATCGGATGGATCAAAATGCTAAAGAATTCTACGCTCAGATAGATCAAATCCCGGGAGCACCACCGGTATTGAAGTGGCTGGATTCGAAGAAATATATGCAGTTGTCATTTAAACCAAGTGCGGCCCCGGAGTTGATTCCAAAAAGATTCAAGATGCCTGATATTCCGAAGTATGATGGAACTTCGAATCCAGAAGAGTATATCACAACTTACACTACAGTTGTAAAGGGAAATGATTTGGCTCCGCATAAGATTGATTATGTCCTGTTGAAGAAATTTGGCTAAACCCTAACAAAGGGTGTTATAACATGGTATTCTCTTTTACTTGAGCATTTGATTGACTCTTTTGAAATGCTTGCAGATTCTTTCATTAAAGCTTATGCTGGGGCGAGGAAGTCCAAGCTAGTATAGCACACATATTCAGAATCATTCAAGGAGAATCTAAATTGTTACGGGAATTCGTAATCCGATTTCAAAGGGAGAGGATGTTGTTTTCGGCAGTACCAGATAAGTGGGCAGCTGAAGCGTTCACCAAAGTTCTTAATCCTTTAAGTTTTGATACCTCCAAGAAATTGAAGGAAAACTTATTGGAGTTTCAGGCAACTATATGGGCAGACATCCATAATCATTATGAATCGATAATCAAAATTGAAGATGATCAATTGAGTTCTTCGGTGTCTTTCGAAGGTCGCAATCATGATTGGAATCAGGAACAGTTCAAAATTGATTTCGATGCAGACCAGAGGTCTTTCAAGAGCCGTTTTCATCCTTATAAAATGGGTGATGGGCGTGAAAATAAAGGTTTTCAGTCATCGGATAGAAGGACGGATCGTGGTCGGGGTAGCATGGCGTTATAGGAGTAGGAACCATCGGGGTCCCGGGATTCAGTATACCCCCGGTTATCCGATGTCAACTTTAATATTAGCTTGGTAGAACTGGTTTCAGCTATGAGAAACATCAATGAGACTAGATTTCTGAAACCAAATCGGTCATATACTAGTCAAAGGGATCTAATTTATGGTATGAATTCCACGGAACGCATGGGCACAAGACTGGGGACTGTCGACATCTTCATGAAGAAGTTGCAGCGTTATTAAAGAATGGTCATCTTAGAAAATTTCTAAGTGACCGGGCCAAGAACAAATATGAGAGGAATCGAGATCCTATAGAACCAGCCAAACCAGTTGTAGGGTCACCTTTTCTAATGATAAATATGATTTTTGTAGGATTTGAAGTAAATGGGGTGACATTTTCAGTAGCAAAGAAGACAAAGATTTCAGTAACTCATGGCAAGAGAGTCAGAGAAACATCAAAAGAAAATGAAATTACCTTCACAAAAGAAGATGATGATGGGTTTATTTTACCTTACAACGATGCTATGGTAATATCACGTAACATTTTAGATTTTTACAATTAAATGTGTGTTGGTTGATCTAGGTAGTTTAGCCAATATCATCCAGTTGAGAGTTGTGGAACAAGCAAAGCTAACCGGAAGCATAGTTCCAGCAACAAAGCTTCTGGCAGGGTTCAACCTAACAAGTGTAACAACTCGATGGGAGATTTTATTACCCACACACACCTAAGGCATAACGAAGACCACTTTGTTTGAGGTGGTGAATGGTGATATGTGCAATGTGATCCTTGGAAGGTCACGGATTCATGAATTGAATGATGTGCCATCGACATATCATCAACTACTGAAGTTTTCTACACTGGATGGGGTCAAACAGATTAGGAGGGATCAACCAGTTGTGAGAAAAATGAATGTAGTCACCTTATCCATCAGCAAGGCGAAAGAAACGAGCAAATAACAACTAGATTGAGCGATATTTGCTGCCATTCCAGATCCGGTAGGAGGTGTTGGATAGGAGGAGACATTGAATTATTATCGGGTGCCTAGATTATTTCAGGTACCGGACGAAGTAGATGCCAAGTCGACCACCGAGGAACTAGAACAAATCACTTTGTTCGCAGAGTTTCCGGATAAAAAGGTTTACCTGGGAACGGGATTGAGTCCCCAACTGAAGCTAACTTTTATTGTTTTTCTTGGTCTCATGCTGATATGACAAGTATTCCACTAGATGTGGTTGTCTACAAATTAAGTTGGGACCCTAATTTTCGGGTAGTGAAGAAAAAGAAACGCTGATAGCTGAGGTCAGGAACATGTTTGTCAAAGAGGATGTAGCTCGATTATTAAATATAGGTTCAATTCGTGAGTTGAATTATCCCGACTAACTAGCTAACATAGTGGTTGTTCCTAACAAGAATAATAAGTTTAGAATGTGTATAGACTATAAAGATTTAAATAAGGCATACCCCAAAGATTCTTTCCCGTTTCCAAACATTGACCAAATGATCGGTGTTACGGGCGACCATGAATTAATGAGTTTTTTTATGCGTATTTCGGGTATAATTAAATTAGGATGAACCCGAAGGATCAGGGAAAAGCCTCATTCATCACAAATTTTGGCACTTATTGTTATAATGTGATGTTTTTCGGGTTTAAGAATACCGGAGTCACTTATTAGAGGCTCGTTAATAAAATATTTGAACGTTAAATTTGTAAAACTATGGGAGTTTATATTGATGATATGTTAGTTAAGTCTCTTAGTGGAGGAAGCCATTTGACTCATTACAAGAGACGTTCGATATTTTGAGAAAATGCAACATGAAACTCAACCTAGAAAAATGTGCCTTTAGAGTTGGGTCCGGAAAGTTTCTTGGCTTTTTGGTTTCTCAAAGAGGAATTGAAGTAAATCCGGATAAGATAAAGGCTATAGAGAATATCCCTGACCAAATGAACAAGTGTGAAAGAAATGCAAAGGTTGACCGGCAGGTTGGCGGCCCTTAGCAGATTCATATCAAGGTCATTAGAAAAATGTCATTATTTTTTTTCACTTTTGAAAAAGAAGAATGATTTCACGTGGACTCCGAAATTCCAGCGAGCATTGAAAGATCTAAAAATATACTTGTCCAGTCCTTTATGGCTGACTTTAGTCCGAGAATAATGCCTTTAGCTGCTAAAGAAGCAGTTCTGGTATCGGGAACTGTTTTCGGTGTATGGACCTTGTTTACAGAAGGGTCCGGTCTTGGGATAATATTAATCACTCCTTCAGGAGAGACCTTGATACATGTCACTAGAACTGTACCTTTGACTAAAAATGAAGCAGAGTATGAGGCTTTGGTTGCAGGACTTGAATCGGCCCATGTACTAGGCTCCGAGGTAGTTGAAATAGAGTGCGACTCTCAGCTAGTAGTGAATCAGATATATGGAGTCTTTGACACCAAAGAAGAGCGCATGCAACAGTACTTGAATAAAGTTCAAGTTTACCTTCCCCGGTTTAGGGAGTGGTCGATAATTCATATCCCAAGGGAAGAGAACGCGGAGGAAGACGCGTTGGCCAATTTAGGATCATCCACGGAAATAAAAGGAGCCTATTCCGGTTCAGTTGTTTAGTTGTTGCACTCATTACTGGACGAGGATATGTATTGTGAAGTTAACTCTACCAACCTAATATGGGATTGGAGAAATGAGTTTATAGAATATTTAAGGCATGAAAAATTTCCTGAAGATCCTAAACTAAAGTTGCTCATTATTTCCTTGTTGATGGTCAACTATATCGAAGATCATTTCAGGGACCATTAGCTCGATGTTTAGGAATATCAGAGGCTGATTATGTGATGAGCAAAGTTTATGAAGGGGTTTGTGGAAATAATTTCGGTGCAGACTCGTTGGTTCTTATATTGATAAGACATGCTTACTATTGACCCCGGATAAAACAAGACGCGAAGGCATTTGTACAAAAATGTGATAAGTGTCAGCGTCATGCGCAGTTAGTGCATCAACCGACAAAGCTTCTGTATTAGGTGGTGTCACCGTGGCCATTCATGAAATGGGAAATGGGCATAATTGGTCATTTGCCTCAAGGTCCCGGGCAGGTAAAATTTCTTTTAGTTTTAACTGACTATTTCACTAAATGGGTTGCAACATGTGCTTACAAAAAGAATGGAGAGAGAGAAGTTATTGATTTCATTTAGGATCATATCATTTTTCAGTTCGGGTTACCAAAAGATATTTCTTGTGACAATGGGCCATAATTTATAGGTTGCAAAGTCAGAAAGTTTCTAGAAGGATTGAAGATCAAAAGGATCGCATCTTCTCCATATCATCCAAGTGCCAAAGAACAAGCGAAGTTGACCAACAAGGTGATAATTCAAAACCTCGAAAAGAAATTAGAGGATGCTAAAGGCAATTGGCTAGAAGAGTTACCATGAGTGTTATGGGCATATCGATGCATATCGAACAACGACGAAGTCAAGCATGGGAGAAACACCTTTATCCCTTGTGTTCGGTGTGAAGGCTTTGATTTCGATGAAGATTGGAAACCGACCATAAGGTATTCCCGAGAAAACGAGGAGGCGAATAATGAAGCAATGCTAATAAAATTGGATTTGCTTAAAGGGTGTTAGAATTTAGCATATGTGAGAATGGTGGCACAAAAGCAAAAGATGGAAATACATTATAAATGCAGAGCAAATATTCAATATTTTAAAGTCGGAGATCTACTTTTGCAGAAAGTGACTCAAAGTACCCGAGAAGTTAATGTCGGGAAGCTAGGACCAACATGGGAAGGACCTTACCGAATTTCAACTATAACCGATAAAGGTTCATATCAGTTGGAAAATTAAGATTGAGTAAAACTACCAAGCAATTGGAACATGACTCGCCTCAAAAGGTATTACTTTTGAAGATCCTTGTTGGTACTGAAAGTATGTGTTGCACTCTGTTTTCCTTCGTCCAGTTTTTGTCCCAAATGGATTTTTATGGCAAGGTTTTTAATGAGGCAACAACTTAAAGCTTACTACAAAGAAGGATCATCGACGATATCAAGAACTCTAGTATTAGAATTCTTATACTTACCATTCGAACACTGGGGGAACTATTGTATATTAGAGCACTAAAAGTGTCATGAAGACCGGAGACTGTTAGAATTGGAACTTGTATCTGGACCGGGGACTGAATGATCAGCCCCATAAATATAAGTAGTACAAGTTAACCACATGTATTTGTAGCTTTATTTAATTATGCGAATCATGTAAATGCACTTTTAGAAATGGAAGGAATAAATAAAAGTCATTTTATTCTTGTCCAAATGATATGTTAAAATATTTTTCATTTGAAATTTAATTAAACTTCAAATGCTTGTGCCGGAATGAACATGAGATGTCCTCTTCAAGAGCTCCGTGAACATAAGGGCTTACCCTTATGAAACTCTCATAGTCAAAAGGTAGACACCCGAAGTATGAATGCCCGGAATAAAAATTATTGGATGAAAAAAATTCTCAAACTTTATCAAATATGTTTTGCGCATAAATTAAGAAAAATATGTCTTTTATTTCTTAAAATGCCAAACTCAATAAAAGTTTCAGTATAGTTACAAAACATGCACACAACACACACACACACACACACACACACACACACACACACACACACACACACACACACACACACACACACACACATATATATATATATATATATATATATATATATATATATATATATATATATATATATATATATATATATATATATATATTACATTAATTGAGTTTGGCGGCAGAGTCCGAAGGAAGAGGAGTATTTTATGCATCTTTTGTAGATGAAGGTTGTTCCGCATTCGGTTCAGTACCTTCATCCTTATTCTTATTGAAGGAAGTTGTCTCCAACTTGAGAGCTTTAGCGATGCAGCTATCCATGTTTGCAATGCCTTCTTTTGCCTCCTTCAAGGTTTTTCTCCTTATGTGATAAATAGCATAAATTTTCTCAAAGAGTAAAAAGTCTTCTTGATCTTGGATTTTGTTTTGAAGCTTCTCAATATTGGACTGCAGCTATTCGTTTTCAGCCCTCACGATGCCATAGTTTCGATAAAGGTCAGTATTTATCCTCGCGTGTTCGCGGTTCTTCTCCATGACCTTTTTGAATCTTTCTTCCATCCTAGTTCTCTTCTCTTCGACAGCAACAACCTCCTCGGTTTTAAAACGTAAGCTTGCTTCTAGGATATTGATTTTTTTCATGGAAGCAGACTCACGTTCGACTGTGACAATTATAGCATTCTGCAGCTCAGCCCACCTGGCATTCAAATCTTCAAGTTCTCCATGCAGTTGAGCGGTCTCTCGGTTGTGAATGATCTTTTCTTGCTTAGACTGCTCTAACCGGGCTTCAAGTTCTCCCGTTGTAGTAATTCTTGCTTCTAAAACTGGGAGACGCTCAACAAGTTGATCTCATTTAGCAGCAATCTGATCCCGTTCAGTAGCAAGTTTTTCTTTATCTTAGATCATCTTTTGCAAGCCTTCGGAGGCAAGGATGTTAGCCTGAAAAGTTAAATATTGAAGTATTAAGGGTTATGCCTAGCAAGAGAAAAGGAAAGAAAGAAGTATGAGATGATACCTGAGCAGAGAAGTGCACGTTGTATGTTGATCAAGCACTCCACAGAAAAAGCTTCTATCTTCCGTTGGTCCTTATTTGATGCCAAGGGCTTCAATTAGTTGGCAACTCCCATAGGCTTGGAGAGTAAATGATACTCATTCAAAATCGAAAGACTAATGCTATGTTTTTCATTGGGATTTTGAATGTGTGCCAGAAAAATGTTCTCGATGTCCCATGATTAGGTGACCGAGGGGAACATACATCTTCCATTCATTCAGTTGGAGCCGGTGGTGAGGCAGGAGTTGATGCTGTTGTAGTTGGTGTTGAGGTAAGAGGTGGAGGAATATCATAGGTAGAACTCCTCGGACCGAAAGCAACAACTGGAGCCCGAAAAAGAGACTGTGCGTTTTCAACTATTTCCATTTCGTGAAGAGTCTTGAATTTCGTTCGGTTGGGCATCCAGTTGAGCATGGGGAGATTTTTTTCTTCTCCTTTGAAGATAAACTGCTTCATCGTCATCGATTTCTTTTTCATGAAGGACCACTGTGGTTGGTCCAGTTGGAGCTTCTTTTGTTGAAGGCTTCTCTCGAGTCTCAGTCGTGGAGGTATACTTTTTTGGGGTTTTTATCCTTAGGCCGGGGACTAAGGGAAGATGGGCCTTCACTAGAAGCAAGAGTGGCATCACGAGCCGTCTTCCGATCAAGGATTGCTTGTATTTGTTGATGGGCCATCGTTGGGTTGTGAAAAACCTCAACAACGTGGCAAATAGAAGACCCCATCGTAAGGCCTACGCATTATGAAGGAGAAAGCAAATTTGTACTACGTCATGTTGGATATTGAAAAGGGAAAATATAAGTTTTACTTATCATGATTCTTAGTTTTCCAATTAAATTTGGGTGAAATTTTGTTTCACCTACGGGAATTCGATGTTGAAATGTCTAAAATCTTCTGTTCTCATTGGGTTAGGTTTCGAACCAATGGTGGAACCCAACGGGTGGCTGAAATAAGAGAAATAAAAATTAGCAAAAGAGGAAATTTTCTTTAACACAGTAGAAAAAAAGATATCTGGAAAATTTACGAGTAAAGTTCCAAGATTCAGGGATAGAAGGCGTTATCACTAGAAGAATGCCTCTGGTGGGATGACAATGAACATTTTCATCCAACCACGATCATTATCATCATCGACACTGGAAACGATGACATGGTGACCGTGTTTACTGAGTGTGATCATGCCTCCACGAAAATTCTTTGGGGAGTATAGGTTGATCAGATGGGAAAGAGTGAGGGTTTCTCCGGCCCTGGAATATAATACCCGAAGGCAAGTCACCGTACGCCATATTGACGAGCTTACCTGAGCCAAGCATAGTGGGTAGTGGTGGCAAAACTCTAAAATAATGGGATCAATTTCTTGGCTCATTCTTAAAGTGCAGGGTACGTGTAAACATACATGAACCCTGGTTTGCTAAAGGTAATCTTTTCTACTTCATTGGGGGCTAAGATTTCAATGTTTTTTCAGATACAATCTTCCCTCACAACAGGAATACTAGCAGGGCGAACAAAAGGAAGATTTCTGCTGACAGGCCAATTTCTGTTATTTTGGGGGCTGATAAGTTCCTTTTGTACTTGGAGATCCGTTTCAGAATTTAGTTGAGATGGGATAATTGTATTGGTAGTAGGAGGACCAACATCGACTTCCTTGGTTTTGTTCTATTTAGAAGGGCCACCACTGATATGAAGGCCAGAGTTTCCGAGGATAAAAGTGGTAGAAGACACAGTGATATAAAATATGAGTAAGAAAATTTTATTGAGAAAGAAGGGTTTGCAGAAAATCTCTAAAGGAAGTCAAAGAAGAAGAGTTTGCAAAAGTAAAATGTAAAAATAATGAGAAGTGGAGAGTTTTATAAGCGGCAGAATTCACAGTCATAATTACCTTGAAAACTAGCGAAAATATTTGTCAAATTACGGGATAACACGCGTTCGGCTTATTAAATGCAAGGAGGCGTGCGTTCTTTCAAGAGTTAGAAACCGTACCTAAACTTTTCTGCCAAAGAAAGAGGTCTTATCTACTTCCCGGTAACACAAAGTTTTGTCACCAAAAAGTAGGGGGACTATCTGTATGGGGTAAAATTGATGAACGACAGGTGGATGCTCGACGAGTTGACACGTAGAAGTAACGACAAGTAAGATATGAGTCAGCAAATAGCTGACACCGGTTATGAACATGTGACCGGTGCTGAATAAGTTCTAAAGATATTGGAACCGGGGACGAAGAGCTTAAAGGAATATGTCGGTTTGGAAAAGACAGCATTCAATGAGCAGTCGTTATAAAAAAGCTTTGCATTAATGCCCAATTGTTATTCAACGAACAAGATGGGTTTTATTCATATTAAAGAAGAGATTAATTTGGGGATCTTGTCTCCATGAATTGATCTATAAATAGGAGAATTTGTATTCATTGTTGGACACAAAAAATTATCTGTCCACAAAAGGTAAAATTTGCTCTTATTCTCTTAACAACTTTCTTCATTTCTGTTCTACATATTATTCTTATTGTTGTTTCCGGAGAGGCTCATCCCACAATCAAGCTTGTATTTTATTCAAGTTTGTTTAATCAATTTTTTTTTGTTCTTAGTCATTTTATATTTTTTGATCAAAATAATTCATGTGTCTATAAACCACGTTAAAATTCAACTGTACTATTTTACGTATAAACAATAATAGATGCATTATAATCCTTCATAACTAATAAGTGAACCAAAACATCCCTTAGTCTACTACAAAGCTAAAAATTAAGAGGTCATTTGATTGGTTGCATTAGTAAAGATAGTTAATTTAACTTCGTGAGACTATAGTGTAAATAAATTATTATATTATTGTAACACCTAAAAGATAATTAAAGGTAATGAGATTATTAACCTGTAAAATATGATAGACCACAATACATTAGTATTTAGTAGTGTAAAAAAAATTATTGCATTAGTTATATATAACTTAAATCCATATATATTCTTGGCTCCTAAACAAATTCTTACATTAAATAATCCACTTTGATAGCAAATTGCCTAAGGTGATCTATTTCAAAAATGAGAAGGGTTTAGTCCTTGAGCAGAGGGTGTCATATGATTGGAAACCTACACTCTGTTCATTCTGTCAGAAATATGGGCATTCAGCATTGAGTTGGAAATATGAGGAAGCCACAACATAGAACTGGATGGATTCAACCTCAAAACTTTGTATTAATGCCCAACTGTTATTCAACGATCAAGAGGGTTTTATTCATATTAAATAAGAGATTGAGTTGGGGATCTTGTCTCCCTGAATTGAGGTATAAATAGGAGAATTTGTTTTCATTATTTGACACAAAAAATTATCTGTCCACAAAAGGCAAAATTTGCTCTTATTCTCTTAACAACTTTCTTCGTTTCTATTCTACATATTATTCTTATTGCTGTTTTCGGAGAGGCTCATCTATACTTGTTAATCGGGCCGGACTGACCCGTTTACAACCGGTTCAGTCCGGGTCAGCCCGGTACTGTAGCGTGGGGGGCGGGTTGGGCGGGGAGCAGGTTTCATACGAATAATTTTTTGATACCGGTGCATCGGAACCCACTAAGCCCGTTAACGGGTTTTTAACGGGTTACAGCCCGGTTCAGCCCGATTTTTAACGTTTTTTTAATTTTATTTTTGACCGTTGCCAACGGTCAAATTCAAATATGACCGTTGGCCAACGACCCTTTTTTGCAAAAATGGCCATTTCGGCCTACCCTTTAAGAAAATAGCCCCCACACCCCTAGTATTTGATAAATTATAATTTTAACCTTTTAAAAACAATAAGTAGCCCCCCTTCTTCTTCATTTTTCCCCACAATTCACTCTCTTACTACTCTAATTCTCTCTTGATATTATTGATTATTGTTCTTACAATTCATCCTTGTACTTTCAAATTTTAATTTTAAAATTATAAAATTCAAATTTAAATTTAAAACTTTAAACTTCAAAGTTTAATTCTAAGTCTTAAAAGTTTGCAAACACTTAAGTATCAATAACATTGAATAAAAAAATAAAATTTACTTTAAAAAAAAAATCCACGGCCTGGTCCAACCCGCTAAGCCCGAACCCGGACGGACAAAAAAAACCCCGAAAAAGTACAGCCCCCTAACAGCCCGCACCGTTAAATAGACGGGCTGGTTTTTTTGTGTCCAGCCCGTCCTAGCCCGCCCGTTAGACACCCATAGGCTCATCTCACAATAAGGCTTATATTTTATTCAAGTTTGTTTAATCAATTTATTTCTGTTCTTAGTTATTTTATATTTTTTGATCAAACTAATTCACGTGTCTATAAACCACGTTACAAATTCAACTGTACTATTTTATGTGTAAACAATAATAGACGCATTATAATCCTTCATAACTAATAAGTGAACCAAAATATCCCTTACTCTACTACAAAGCTAAAAATTAAGAGATCATTTGATTGGTTGCATTAGTAAAGATAGTTAATTTAACTTCATGAGACTATAGTGTAAATAAATTATTGTATTATTGTATCACCTAAAAGATAATTAAAGGTAATGAGATTATTAACCTGTAAAATATGATAGACCACAATACATTAGTAGTGTAAAAAAATTTATTGCATTAGCTATATATAACTTAAATCCATATATATTCTTGGCTCCTAAACAAATTCTTGCATTAAATAATCCACTTTGATAGCAAATTGCCTGAGGTGATCTATTTCAAAAATGAGAAGGGTTTAGTCCTTGAGCAGAGGGTGTCATATGATTGGAAACCTACACTCTGTTCATTGTGTTAGAAATATGGGCATTCAGCATTGAGTTGGAAATATGAGGAAGCCACAACATAGAACTGGATGGATTCAACCTCAATGAGTTGCTCCTGCCACAAGAATTGAGAATAATATAATAAAGACGGGTTAATTTCATTGATGGTCATCCAACTTATTATTTATTTCACAAAAGTCACTTAACTATTTTTTATCACTTAAAAGTACTCAACTTTACCTTTGTAACTTAAAAGTTATTATAGTTCAAAACCTACAAAATATCCAATAAAAAATATGACAAGGCATTACATTTAATTAAAAAATATAACAATAATGTCACATAAGCTTAAATAGACTATATCTAAGTTAGACTAACTTCTTCTTCGGCCCGATTTAACCTATAACTAAAATGAGTTTTAATATTTTGACAATTAGAAGGAAAAGAAGAGAACAATTATTTTGTGCTAAAAATATCTTACTTAAGTTGTTACGTAATAACCTTAATACCATCACCTATAATTTCATTAAAAATATGAACAGAACTAGCACAGAACCAGTTTTTGCATCCTTCATATCATTTTATAATCACATAACAATTAAATATACCACTCACAGATAAGAACAACAAGCTAATAAGAACCTATTTTCACAAATTACTATTCCATTAAAGTCAAAATATTGCTTATTAAGCAATACTAACAGACAAAAATAATGCTCAGTAAGAAACACCCACAATGAAATTGCATAGTAGAAATTGTCAATACACACCACAATCATAGACAACCTATAGCGATAATTTGGACAAAAGAAAGAGACAACGTATTGTATCATTGACGATAAATGTACTACCAAAACCTAAAGATAAATTCAAAAGACCTAATTTTTCTTAAATTTGTTAGACTTCTTTTTCTACAAATTAACCACAAAAATCAAAGTGCTAGTCCAGTTAATTGTTCAAATATTAAAAACTCATTTTGGTTATAGGTCAAATCGGGCTGAAGAAGAAATAAGTCTACTTAGATATGGTCTATTTAAGCTTATGTGTCATTATTGTTAGATTTTTTAATTAAATGTAATGCCATGTCATATTTTTTATTGGATATTTTGTAAGTTTTGAACTAGAATGACTTTTAAGTTATAAAGGTAAAATTGAGTGACTTTTAAGTGATAAAAAATAGTTAAGTGACTTTTGTAAAATAAATAATAAGTTGGATGATCACGAGTGAAATTAACACTAATAAAGAATACAAACACCTTTCAGAACCTTGAAAAGGATCAAGATGATACAAGTAGTCAAAGCTGAAGTTGGAAAGGGAGGTGGACCAAACTTACCCCATATTGGAGATGGTTAATCTCATGAGCTGGAATGTGAGAGGCCTAAATTACCTCAATAAGCAGAAGAAGGTCAAGCTCCTCCACAATGAGCAAGAAATAGGATTAGTAGGGTTACTGAAAACTAGAATAAAGGTGAATAAGGTGAACAACATAGCATATGCCTTGTTTGGAGGCTGGAAATATAGAAGAACTTATTCTTCTCACTACAATAAACATGAGACTGCTCAAGCCACTACATGTCAAGTTAGGCATATCTCATTGGGATTGAGATTTGTAGTCACTTTTGTCTATGCATTTAATCAAAATCAAGATAGAAGAGAACTATGAGATCATTTAAATCAAATAAATCTGGGTATTTAACTTCCCTAGATCATTTTTCTTGGAGATTTTAATGTTGTACTACAAGCAGAGGACAAAATGAGATGTAATCCTATTACCATAGGTATAGTTGTTGACTTTCAAAGTTGTTTAGATAAAATAGGAGTAAAGAAGCTCCCTACTACAGGATGCAAGTATACATGAAATGAGAAATATGATACCAGCATAATTTTGACTGGTATTTGTTAATGAAGAGTAAATTGATAATATGCCTACATGTGTGACAAAGGTTTTACCTGAAGGCATAAGTGATCACTGTCCTATGAGGGTGCAGTTAGTATAGAGCAGAGCCAAGAGAGTAAGAGCTTTCAAGTATTGTGATATGTGGAGTTCCCATCCAGAATTTGAAAAAATTGTGAGGGATAGCTGGAATGTCCAGGTTGATTGTTGCATGATGCATCAAATGGTAAGAAAATTGAAAATGATGCAACAAAGGCTAAAGTTACTTCATAAAAAATACTTCAATAATGTAGTTGCATAGGTAGACAAAGACAAAGAAAAGCTGATGAAAGTTCAAAATTTATTGCAACAGAATCCACTGGATATAAACTTACAAGAGGAGGAGAAAAAGATAACCTCAAAATTCAAGAGGGCCTTGGTACTGTGAGAGGCTATGCTACTTCAGAGAAGCAAGGCAATGGGATAAGATTAGGTGATGACAGCACTAAATATTTCTTATTTGGGATAAAGAAAAGGAGCTAGCTCAATCAGTAACATAGATTCAAGATGAATCAACCAGTGGAAGCATGAGCCAGAGGAGATACAAGAATTCTTTGTTGAGTATTACAGAAGGTTTCTTGGTGAAGATAATGGGGTTAGGAAGAAAGCTAACATTGGTAACTTTTTCCTGTGGACCAAAACTATCTATCTAGCAACAATTTGTAGCCTAATTAAGAGAGTCACTATGAAGGAGGCCAAGGACTCAATGTTCAGTATAAACATTAACAAGAGTCCTGGACATGATGGGTGTGGTGGAGGTTTCTTTAGATCAACATAGAATATAGTAAGAGATGACATCACTGAAGCAATTTTTGAGTTTTTCAGATCAGGCAAGATTCTTAAACAAATGAATGCAACTATGATTTCACTTAGTCCTATAGTGGTCAATCCTATGCAAGCAAGTCAATTTAGGCCAATATCTTGTTGTAATGTCATCTACACGTGTATCTCCAACGTTATATGTACAAAATTGCTAGAAGTTATTCTATCTATAGTGAACAATACCCGGGCTACATTTGTGAAAGAGAGCTCACTGGTTCACAATATTCTAATTTGCCATGATCTTTTTGGGTATTACAATAGGAAGATAGCCTCCCTTATGTATCTGATGAAACCTAAGGAAGGCATATGACATGGTAAGATGGAATTTTATTTCTGAGATGCTGAATGGATATGGCTTCTCAGGTTCTTTTATTCAGCTAGTAATGGAATGTGTCACTACTATTAGATTTTCAGTAAAAGTCAATGAAGAGAATTTGAGTTACTTTGAAGTAAGGTGAGTATTGAGATAAGATGATCCTATTTCACCCATTCTTTTTGTGTTGGTGATGGAATATTTCTCTAGGACCCTTGAGCAAAATGAGTCAGCTGTCTGATTTCAGATTTCATCATATGTGCAAGAAACAAAATTTCACTCACCTCATCATTGCAAATGGTCTGATGATATTCTGTAAAGGGAATGAGGCTTCTATTAGGAGAGTGAAGGGAGCAATTCAACATTTTATGGATACAACAGGACAGGTGGCAAATATTGAGAAGTCTAACATATTCTTTGCAAATGTTGATAATGCTACAAAAGAGAAGCTGTTGAAATTAACAGGTTTTGTTGAATGTGTATTACCTATGAGGTACTTGGAGCTTCTTCTTTCCCCCGAGGAAGTGGAATAAAATAAACTGCTATCAATTATAATGTGAAGATCACATAGAAGATAAGAGCAACAATAACTAGATATTTGTCTTATGTAGGAAGACCGTAAGTTATCAACTATGTACTATTTTTCCTTCATAACTTTTGGGATGCAGTGTTCATCCTCCCTCAAAGTGTACTGGAAGTTGTTGATAAGCAATGTAGGAATTTTCTTTGGGGAAGCACTGAAGAGAAAAGGAAAGTAGTCTTGGTTACTTGGGAACATGTATACAGGCCAAATAAGTAAGGGGATTAAATATTAAAAGGTGTAAATTGTGGAATGTTGCGGCTGTTGGAAAATTGATATGGATGTTAGTAAATAGAAAAGAGCAACTATGGGTGAGATGGGTTCATGGCCTGTATATGAAGGATAGGAACTTGTGGAATCACACCCCTTCTCTTGATTCAAGTTGGTACTGGAGAAAACTCTATAAACTCAAGTTGGGCATGAAGTATTAGTATACAGATGATAGGTATAACCTCACAGAAAATGAAAACTACTCAATCTCTAGTAGTTTCCTTGCTATGCTGGGGGTAGAACAAAGATGGAAAATGATGAGTTGATTTGGAGCAAATTACTAGTTCTAAAGCACATGTTTCTATTATGGTTGGCATTACAGGGGAGACTAGTAACAAAAATAGATTGGAAAGAATGTAGATTGTAGTACAAAATAACCAATGTGTACTATGTGACTTGTAGAGTAAAGAGGAACCTCAACACTTAGGAATGTCTTTGGTTCAGTGAGTTATGTAGGGAAGCAGTTGCCTGGTTAGGCATACATTTAACACAACAGGATATTGCAACAACTCTGTCAAAAATCGGAGCAGGTTCAGGAAGGAGATTGTGGCAGCAGTCTATGGAGCAATGATATACCATGTATGGCAAGCTAGGAATTGTAGGATTTTTAGAGGACAAACAATGAATACAGATATTGTACTGCATCAAATACAAACTATTGTAAATGAGAGAATGTGCATGTTCAAGGAGTCCAAAGAGGCTAGAAGTGTAGTATTTTGCTAGAGTGGATTTGTAATTAGTTTTCTTGAGGCTCGGTACTTGACAGAATTCAAGTTTTCGAGTGCTTTTTAGGTTTATGACATTTATTTGTTGGTACGGTTATATTTGCAGTTATTACAAAAAAAAAATACAGTATTTGATTGGCTACATAAGAGAAATAGTATTTATATTCAACTGTCGATTCGTATTTAAGGAGCTTTTAACAATTCGTAGCTATATTTTATATATTTACGTTTCGTAGCTAGTTTTGGACAATTCGTTGTATTTGAGTATATTTGAATACACTGTTATTTACCCGTAAAACGGTATAGTTGAATTTATACGTGGTTTCTAAATAAGTGAATTAATTTAATCCTGAAATAAATAAATAATTGAAGAGTCGCGCAATACTTAGCCTTAAGATATAGACGAAACAACATAAGCAACAATTCCGGGAACGAAGTTTCCGTGCTCAACAACAAAAGAATCGAGAAATCAGAAAATAAGATTGGATTGAGTTTTGTATAAAATATAGTATAAGTTTGCCAGAAAATTCCTCCCTTTACAATGACAACTGAGCTCACTATTTATACTATGAAGAAGGTCCTAAGGTTGTGCCTTTCTTTAATGTCAATTATGAGGGGCATTGATAAAGATGTAACGGTGAACATAAATGCCAAATTCTTCGTAATAGATAACTGCTCTTAATGCTATGAATATTCTCTATTGAATGTTACTGGGAGAAGAGCATTTATCACATCTTTATGAGCATTATTCTTTCCGGTGACAAATAATTATTTTCAGTCTTCAGTCATCCCCCTGTCTTGGGTTCCATGTGTTCCTTTCTCGGACGGTCACATGTCATAACATATTTTACCCAATACAGATAGTCCCTCTGCTTTCCAGTGATATAACTTTGTGTTACCGGGAAGTTGGTAGAAATACTTTTTTGGTGGGAATTACTATAATTCCCTCTGAAGGCTTCGGACGGTTGATTAGACATATGCCTCTCCGCATTTAATGCCTCGAACACGCGTCTTCCTATGATTCAGCACATCTTTTGCCGATTATCAAGGTAATCCTGGTCATGAATATAGCCGCCAAAACTTTTACTTATACGTATCAACTTCCACCCTTATACTTCATAACTTTTCAAACTTCCTTCATCTAACTTGCATACTGTTTCTTCATCTTTTTTCTAATTCTCTTCAAACAAAAGACCCTTTCTTTCCTACAATCGCTTCTTCCTCGAAACGTACCGGTTCCTCAAAAAGCAAAGCCGAGGACTTTGCTCCTCCAACAGTGGGATCCATCATCCCTAGAAGTCTTATTACCACAAAAGACTTTGAAGAGAAATTCCCTACTGCTAATTCTTGTACATGGGCCGTTAGCAGGTATCCTTCTTCCATACGTCCTTCGAGCATTCCTGTTGTGAAGGAAGATTGTCGCTGCCGTGACTTAGAATTTATCGCTCCTGATCTATCGGAGCGAGTCACCCTTCCCAAGGAGAGTTTTACATATGTTTGCACGTATCCCTTTATTTTGAGTGCGTTTTCTTTGAGCAGGGAGCTTGACTCCGTGATTACGGAGTTTTGCCTCCGTTACCAGGTATGTTTGGCATAAGTCAGTCCTTCCGCGTGGAGGACGGTTTACTTGCCTTCGGAGTTTGTGCCAGAAAACTGGAGAGGAGCTATCCTTAGCTCACATGATGAATCATTATTCTCCCAAAATCTTCTGCGGGGGAATGATAAACCTCTGCAAGTGTGGCCACCATGCTTTATTGTCTAGCATGGATGATGACAACGACTGTGGATGGATGGAATGGTTCGTTGCAATTGCCACCGACGATATCATTCTGACAATGGCTTCATCCTTTCCGACCGCTTGGAACCGCACTCATAAGCTCTTTTGTTTAGTATTTCCTTTTACTAAAAATATTTAGTGTCCGTATTGATCCTCCATCCTTCATTTGTTTCATCAACTCGATGGGTCCCACCGGTGATTGAAGGTTTGGACCGGTGGGTACAAAAAATTTTGGACGTTACGAAGTCCGAGACTCCCTTGTGGAAAGAACTGACCCCCAAATACGGGTGAATGGCCAAGAACCATGGTAATTCAAACTCATCTTGTTTCAAATTATTATGTAAAGAACTTGATTGATTTTTTCTAACCTGTCTATGAAATTAGGTCTACCCGCAGGCTCTGTTGTTGTTCCTGAGGAGGTTGTCTTGGCTGATCCTACTGATGGAGTGAGGCTGCTTCAGGAGGCTCTTACTCAAACAGGTGGCTCCGGGCCTGCATCGAGAGAAAATGCTTCTTTTCGGAGTCCCCGGCTGGAAGACAAACAACCAAAGATAAGACGCTCCTCTGCAGCTGGGGAAAAAATAAAACGACGAGTACCGATGCCCCCGAGTCATCTCCTGTAGAGATAGTGATTGGCCCTACTTCCGGGTCGGTCATAGACACTATAAAGATCGATGATGATGAAGAAGCTAGTGATGAGGGAGCTTCTCTACATAAAAGACGACGATCCTCATCATCTCAATAGGATTCTCAACATGTGAGAGAGTTACACCAACCGAGGACGATGCCTCGACACTTTGGGGAGAATTTGATTTAGTAGATAATGTCAACTCCCGTTTTCGGGCCCCAATTGCTGTGTCCGGTACTGCAGAGCTGAGTACCGGTCCCTTGCCATCTTTGGTTGGCGAGCATCCAATAACCAGCACTGCATTTGACGCAACTGCTTCTCACTCTACAACTCCATCAGCTTTATCTCCATCTTCACCAATACCAGCAACTGCTACATCACTTCCATCTTCATCTATTCTTCTACCAGCAATTGCTACACTACCTCTGCCGGTCGCATTTGACCACGAAGAAGGTGTTCCTCTTCCATGTCCCCAGTTCATAGGAATTTAAGGCAAAATTATACTGCCCCTTCTGAAGATCCACAAAGGGGGAAGAACATTACTCTTTCGGTCTCTACCGGATGTAATTTGCTATCCCGGTCGATGGAGCTTGCTAATTATCTGAAGCCTTTGGCTTCAGAGAAAGACTGGGAAAATATTCAAGCACTCTCGGGAGAGTGTTTGTTGAACAATGCTATGTATAACACCGCAACGGTACGTTCCTTTCTTCCTTTATTACTTCTTCTATTTTTGGGTATGAACATCTCTTGAATTTTACCCATATTATTACTTTATAGGCCAACTTTCTTGCTTCCGAGGGCCTTCAGAAGTTGATACGTGAAAAATAAGAGATTATCTCCGCACGGGATCAGCTTTTGGCAGAGCAAGAGCAACATGTCGCTCGCCTTTCCGAACTGGAAGCCAAAGCCGCTGAGGCTGTTGTATTAGAAGCACGTTTGCGGCAGAGTGAAGTAGTAACCCTTAGCCAAGAAATTGTCCCTTTGAGGGTTGGATTTGACGAAGCCAGGGCCAAATGGGTTGAAGTCCATAACATCGTTCTTGCTGCAACCGAACGTGAGGCTGCCTCCGCTGAAAGAATGATTAACTTACGGGCAGCCTTGAACTCCAAAATTGAAGAGCTTGCTGTTGTGGGAGCCAAACACGCCCAGCTGGAAGAGAAATACTGGAAAACTATCGAGCATAATAGGCTCTTTAGTTCAACTGTACGTGACCTTGATGTTAGCCTCAAATCCGTTAGATCCGCCCGGGAAAACCTTTCTGCCAAGGTAACACAACTCAAAGAAGAACTCAAGTGCCGAGCGGTTTCCCTCGTTGTTGAAAAAATTTACGCCATGTACAGCATGAGGAGAAAAACCTTGGAAGAGGCCAAAGTTGGTGTCATTGATTTTGATGCCAAAATTCTTAAGGCCCGCAAGCTTGAGTTAGCTGCTAAAAGTGGACTCCCATTGAGGTATAATACACCTGGTCCTTCTGGTTCCGGTTTCGAGTTTTCGGGAACTGAAGAAGAATCAGATGATGATGATGCCGAAGGCCAAACTGGTGAAAATGTTGAGCCATCGGTGAATCCGACTACTTTTTCCTGGGACGCGGACACTCCTCTTCCTCCTGGTTCCGGAGACAATGCAGTTTAGCTTTTCTTTTCTTTTTCAAGTTCTCGTATCTATGCCATATTTTCATGTTTTTGTAAATAAAAACATCTTTTGCTCAAGTGTTGTTTGAGTCTTCTCATTGTTGGAATATTCATGCAAGCCTTTCATCTTTGCATTTTCTTTAAGAATTTTGCGCAGACTTTTTTGTGTCTTATTATGTGAAACTTTTGGGTGTATTCTCCCCGAAAGCATTTTTGACTCCAGGTATCAGCCCTTTTCCGTGAGGGCTTTGATGAGTATTTGTGCAAGTTTACTTTTTGCGTCCTTTTCGTATGCGACTTTGGGTGTATTTTTTCCTGATGGCATTTTTGATTCCGGGCATAAATTCTTCCTGAACCAACCCTTTAACGTGAGGGTTTTTATAAGGAGGGCCCTCTTATATTTGCAGTGCTCTTGAGGAGGACGTCTCATGTTCATTACGACACTACCATTTGAAGTACTTGTTTAACTTTCAATGACAAAGTTAATTCATCGTTCAGACAAGAAACAAGATAAAAATAAAATAATTTCATTTTATTCCTTCTATTATCAAAAAATACATAAGCATTTGCTATGCTAAAAATAAATTGCCATTACTTATGGCTAACTTGTACAACTTGTTTCTACGGGGTTGTTCGCGCAGTCCCCAGTCCCGATAATGTAACTATGTTTCCCATCTTTATTTTTCGGTCGATGTGGCAGTCATTGTTGTTGTATCCTCATATCATTCCCCTTAGTGTTCGAATGCGAAGAATGCGTATTGGAACACTGTAAGTATTGTATCTTTAAAGATTCCACTAATGCATTGCTAGATAATCATTAACTTGGTAATACACTTTACTTCCCCTTAGGAATTTATGCTATCGAGCGAAGAATTATCTAACAATCTTCTAGTTGTTTGTGCTCGTGTATGATCAGATAACCTTAGCTCAATAGCAAACTTAACTTCCCGGTGAGAATTTTCTATAGAGCAAAACATTATCTAACCATCCTCAAGTGGATCTCTACTAGTGTGCCTTGCTATAGAAGGTCTTATTGCTGATGTCTTCGTAGTATGCTTTTTGTTGTTGCGTCATTAAAAACCTTGCCAGAAAAACCTAATTGGGACAAAAACTGAGCGAAAGGAAAATGAGTGCAGCATATACTTTCTGATCGGATAATGTTCATCAGCAATAATATCTTTTGAGGTGTGCCACGTTCCAATTGCTGGGCAACTTCTCTCCATTTTGGTTTTCCAACTCGTGTGAACCTTTTCCGGTGATAGTTGAAATCTGGTAGGGGCCTTCCCACGTTGGACCTATCTTCCCCGCGTTGAGCTCCCGGGTATTATGAGTTACTTTCCTTAGGACCAAGTCACCTACTTTGAAATAACGGGGGTTGGCTCTTCGATTATAATACCGCTCCATTCTTTGCTTTTGAGCTACCATTCTTACATATGCCAATTCCCTGCGTTCATCGAGCAGTTCCATGTCTACAAACATTGCTTCGTTGTTCAATTCTTATTCTTCTTCCTAGAAGTATCTCAAGGTCGGTTCCCCTACTTCCACCGGGATTAAATCTTTTGCACCGTACACAAGGGAAAAAGGGGTTTCCCCTGTGCTCGACTTGGCCGTAGTTCGGAATGCCCATAGAACTCCGGGTAATTTCTCGGGCCAATTTTCTTTAGCCGCTTCCAACCTTTTCTTGAGGCTTTGAATAATTATTTTGTTCGCCGACTCCGCTTGATTGTTTGTGCTCGGATGATAAGGGGAAGATATGATCCTCTTTATTTTCAAATCTTGGATAAACTTTGTAACTTTTGCACCGATAAATTGTGGCCCATTGTCGCATGCTATCTCTTTTGGTATTCCAAACCTGCAAATGATATTTTTCCACAAGAAATCCACCATTTCGCGTTCTCCGATTCTCTGATAAGGACCTGCTTCCACCCACTTAGAAAAATAGTAAGTTAAAATTAAAAGAAATTTACCTTTCTGGGAGCCGATAGTAATGATCCGACGATGTCCATTCCCCATTTTATGAAGGTCCACGAAGATAGGACCGAATGTAAGGGTTCTGCCGGTTGATGCACCAGTGGCGCGTAGCATTGACACTTATCATATTTCCTTACGAAGTCCTTGGCGTCTTGTTCTATGTAGGGCTAGTAATATCCTACCCTTACCAGCTTCAACACCAAGGAATCTGCACCCGAATGGTTGCCGCATATCCCTTCGTGGACCTCTCTCATGAAATAGTTAGCTTCGGACGCTCCTAAGCATCGGGCTAGCGGGCCTGGAAAAGGTTTTCTATACAATTGGCCTCCCTTGAAGCTATATTGCATTGCTTTGGCGTGCAACGCCCGGGACATTTTGGGGTCTTCAGGTAGCTTCCCAAGTTCGAGATAATCGATAATTTCATTCCTCCAGTCCTATACCAGACTAGTTGAATTTACTTCGTAGTAACCATCTGTATCCAGGACCGAGTTCATCCATTGTACTACCGACCCGGATTCTGATCCCTTTGTTTTTGTTGATGATCCTGGGTTTGCCATTGCGTCTGCTTTTGCGTTTTCTTCCCTTGGGATATGAGTAATTGACTACTCTCGGAATTGCTCCAGTAGAGCTTGAACCTTTACCACGTATTGTTGCATTCGCTTCTCTTTGGTCTCGAAGATCCCGTAGACCTGATTTACCGCCAGTTGTGAGTCACATTTGATTTCGATGACCTCGGAATCAAGTCCCCATGCCAACTTGAGTCCTACAATCAAAGCTTCACACTATGCTTCATTTTTAGTTAAATGGACTATCATGATGGCTTGCCTCAGGGTTTCCCCCGAAGCCGTGATTAAGACTATACCGAGCCTGGACCTTTTCACGTTGGAAGGTCCGTCCGTAAATAAGGTCCAAATCCATGATGCCGATTCTAACATCATCATTGCTTCCTTGTTTGCCTGAGGCAATAATCCTAAACTGAAATCGGCCACGATGTCAGCCAAGACTTGCAATTTAATTGAAGTCCTCGTTTTATATTCTATGTCGAACTCACTCATTTCGACGGCCCTTTTGGCCAATCTACCTAAGAGCTCGGGTTTATGGGTGATGTTCCGCAAAGGGAAAGTATACACCACGTCTATCGGGTGGCATTGGAAATAAGACCTCAGCTTTCGAGCGGCGACTACGAGAGCTAAGGCCAGTTTTTCCAGATGTGGGTACTTTCGTCTTCTCGGACGAAAACCGCACTTACCGCAACTTCTGAGACCGCGAGGTAAACCAACAACATTTTTGCTTCTTTTGGGTCTGAAAGCAATGTAGGGATTGACAAGTATTTCTTTAAATCCCTCAAAGCCTACTGGCACTCCGGGGTCCATTCGAAATTATCTTTCTTTTTGACCAGTATGAAGAAAGGATGACACTTTTCTGACGATCGGGAAATGAATCTGCTCAAAGATGTCAATCTCCCCTATAAGCCTTTGGACTTCCTTCACGCTTGTTAGTTGGTCCGGGATATCTTCTATGGAATTGACTTATCGGGGTTTACTTCAATCCCCTTTTGTGATACCAGAAATCCCAGAAACGTACTAGAGTTGACCCCGAATGCGCATTTCTCGGGATTAAGCTTCATATTATGCTTCCTTAGGATGTCAAAAGTTTCTTATAGATGTTTAAGATGATCACATACATTTGAAGATTTAACGAGCATATCGTCTATATAAACTTCCATAGTTTTTCCTGTTTGAGTTTCAAACATCTTTTTCACGAGCCGTTGATAAGTGGCTCCGGTGTTTTTCAACCCGAAGGGCATCACATTATAACAATATATACCGAAACGCGTTATAAACGAAGTTTTTTCCTAATCATCCGGGTTCATATTAATTTGGTTATACCCAGAATAAGCATCGAGGAAACTCATTAACTCGTGCCCGGTTGTGGCATCAATCATTTGATCGATGTTTGGCAGTGGGAACGAGTCTTTTGAGCATACCTTATTGAGATCTTTATAATATACGCACATGCCAAACTTATTATTCTTTTTAGGAACTACTACTACTACATTAGCTAGCCAGACTGGATATCTTACCTTCCGAATCGAACCGATATTAAGGAAGCGGGTTAACTCTTCTTTAACGAATTTATTCCTGGCTTTGACGATCGGGCGCTTCTTTTGTATTACCGGAGGTATGTTAAGATCCAAGCTTAACTTGTGTACGACTACCTCTATCGGGATACCTGTCATATCCTCATACGACCATGCAAAATAATCGACGTTATATTCAAGGAATTTAATGAAGTCGGACTCGAGTTCCGGGTGCAGTCATGTCCCCAGGTAGAATTTCCTTTCTAGGAATTCCTCGAACATTGCCAATTGCTCTAGCTCTTCTGCTGTGGACTTCGTCGCATCGGTCTCTTTTGGAACTTGAAAATATCTCGGCACCTGATTATCTTCTGACGCCCGGCTCATTTCATCTAGTTCAGTAGTAGGTGTCGGGCCCTGTAATTGCTATGCCACGTGTTCCTTTCTTTTGCTACTGGAGACCGAAATTGCATTCATATCCCTTGTCGCTAGTTGGTCACCCCCTATCTGCTTACTTCCCTCGGGTGTTGAAAATTTCAGCAATTGATGGTACGTTAATGGTACAACTTTCATCTCGTGCAACCATGGTCTTCCCATAATGATTTCGTATCCCATATCACCATCTACCACTTCGAAAAGAATTGTTTTCATTACTCATTCAGCGTTTGTGAGTAATAAAATTTCTCCTCGAGTTGTCACACTTTCGAGGTTAAATCCGGCGAGGAGCTTTGTGGCCGGAATAATACTTCTGGTGAGTTTAGATTGCTCTAATACTTACCATTGTATGATATTAGTCGAGCTCCCTAGATCCACTAAAACACGTTTAATCTTAAAATCTAGCACATTTAAAGAAATTATACCAATGTGTCATTGTGTGGTAGCAGCAATCCGTCTGCGTCCTCCTACGTAAAAGCGATATCGTCTTCCCAAAGCCTTTTGCTATGCGTTATTGATACTCTCATCTTCTTTGCTGCTGAAAAGGTGACCCCGTTAATCTCGTTCCCTCCGAAGATCATGTTGATTGTTTGACGTGGGGGAGGGGGATCTTATCCCCCTTTTAAAGGTTCCGCGTTGTCTCGGTTACGACCATAATTGTTCTTAGCTCGATCACTCAAGAATTCTCTGAGGTGACCATTCTTTAGTAATGTTGCCACTTCCTCCTGGAGATGTCGACAGTCCCCTATCTGATGGCCATTCGTACCGTGGTATTCACACTACAAGTTGGGATCCCTCTGGTTAGAATCAGATCTAATCGGTCTTGGGAACCGTGCTTCTTTGGTGCTTTTCATGGCCGATACCAATTCCACTATACTGAAGTTGAAGTTGTATTCTAATAATTTGGGGTAGGAAGGATCCCGTGATTTTGCCACTTCTTTATCCTACTGTGATCAATTATTCCGAACGGGATCGGTCCTCCTATCGATCGTGAACCTGTCCATTGTCCGGAAACCTCTGCTGCAGCCTTCGATTCGTTTGTAAGGCAAAAATCGGCCCCTCAAAGTCCGCATATCCGCGTCATAGTCATCCTTTGATTTTTCCTTATTCTTTTCCCATCCTTTGGCCGACGATGGAAAACCAACCTGATCATCTTCGATCCTTATTTTTGATTTATACCGGTTGTGGACGTCCGCCCAGGTCATTGTTTGAAACTCGAGTAAGCTCTCTTTCAATTTTCGGGAAGCGTCTGAACTCCTCAGATTCAATCCTTTGGTGAACGCCTCAGTCGCCCATTCATCCGGGACAGTCGGGAGCAACATTCTCTCCTTTTGGAATCGGGTAACGAACTCTCGTAGTAACTCGGACTCTCCTTGAGCTATCCTGAATATGTCGGACTTTTGGACATGTACTTTTCTTACCCAGGCATGAGCCTTGATGAAAGAATCCGCAAGCATTTCGAAGGAATCTATGGTATGCTCGAGTAACAACGAATACCACGTCAAGGCCCCCCTCGTGAGGGTTTCTCCAAATTTCTTCAGCAACACAGATTCAATTTCGTGAGGAGCTAAATCATTCCCTTTTATCATTGTTATGCAGGTGGTAATATGCTAACGGGGGTCTGAAGTTCCGTCATACTTTGGCATTTCAGGCATTTTGAACCGCTTCGGGATTAACTCCGGTGCCGTATTTGGCTTGTACGGCAATTGCGTATACTTCTTCGAGTCCGGGCCTTTCAGCACTGGTGGTGCACCTGAGATCTGGTCCATGCTGGTGTTTACTTTCCTCATGAACCGTAAAAGTTTTTTCTTGAAAGAATCGTTCTCGTTATTGAGACCAGATCTGTTCCCCCTGCCCCATCGGAGCCAATTTCACCCCTAGGGGTGTTGTTGTCGTTCCTCCGCGTTATTTGATTCGTGGGAATCCCAGGAGGATCGAATCTCGTCTATTTACATTATTTGAAGCTCCCGACAGTGCTTGCTTTAATTCCGTCATAACTTTATCTTGTCGCGTGAGGTGGCCTAGAATGATCGCTTGATGCTCTTGCAAGACCCTTACCGCGTCGATGACATGCTTTTTATCAGTGTCATCGACAGTGGTCCCCCAAACATGTCGAGGATATTGCATGTCATGCACTGGTATAGCGTCACTCCCTTCATTATGGGTATCGCTGATTGAATCCTCGGAATGAGGCTGATCCCCTTGAATCTCGGGGTTGTGCATGTCATTAACAGTGTTATCTGCCATTTCTTATGATTTTTTCTAAGACAAAAACGATCAAAATACGTTAGTACAAAAGGCAAGGATCAATTTAGTTACACGGCTATCTAGGCCCCACTGTGGGCGCCAAACTGTTTACCCATAAAATGGTACAGTTGAATTTATACGTGATTTCTAGATAAGTGAATTAATTTGATCCTGAAATAAATAAATAATTGAAGAGTCACTCAATACTTAGCCTTATGATATAGACAAAACAACATAAGCAACAATTCCGGGAACGAAGTTTCCTAGCTCAACAACAAAAGAATCGAGAAATCAGAAGATACGATTGGATTGAGCTTTGTATAAAATATAGTATAAGTTTGTCAGAAAATTTCTCCCTTTACAATGACAACTGAGCTCACTATTTATAGCTATGAAGAAGGTCCTAGGGTCGTGCCCTTCTTTAATGTCAATTATGAGGGGCATTGATAAAAATATTACGGTGAACATAAATGCCAAATTCTGTGTAACAGATTATTGCTATTAATGCTATGAATATTCTCTATTGAATGCAACCGGAAGAAGAGCATTTATCACATCTTTATGAGCATTATTCTTCCCGATGACAAACAGTTCTCTTCAGTCTTCAGCCATCCCCGTGTCTTGGGTTTCATGTGTCTCTTTCTCGGACGGTCACGTGTCATAACATATTTTACCCAATACAACTGTTCAGCTGTATTTTTTTTCTGCGTGTATTTGAGTGTATTTGAATACATTGTTCAGTTGTATCCAACCTTATTTGATGTGGCAATGTTGAACATATTCGACTGTATTTGAATGTATTTACACTAAAAAATTGACAAAATGAAGAATACAGTTAAATCCGGTCAAATCTCCGACGAAAATACAAAATACACTATATTTAAACAAAATATAAAATACCACTGTATTTATACTAAAAAATGAAGAATACATTCAAATCCTTTTAAAAATCAATTGTATTTAACCAAAAAAAAAAAGAATACAGACAATCTCCAACTAGAATACAAAATACACTATATTTTAAAATAAAAAATACAATCAAACCCCGTCGGATCTCCGGTAAAAATCCAAAATATACTTTAGATCTCTGACGAAAATACAAAATACACTGCATTTATACAACGATTTTCCGACGTGAAAGGTAGTGGAGAAGAAAGAGGCGATTTTTTTTTTCCGGAGTGAAAAGTAGTGGTGGAGGAATAAGTCTCATACCAGACGAATACACTTAGATGTGAGATACAAAGAAGGAGAAGAAATCAGGAATTCCGGCATCTCCGTTAGATCCAAATCATGTGACGCCCCCGATATTCCTCCTCCATTGTTTTCACCGTCGATAATGGATTGATCACAACTTCGAGATATCAAATCTGGATCTGACGATGGGTGGCGATGGTGTCTAAGGGTGATTCACGATGAATGAGGTATACAACGGAGGGTGGTGATGTGTGGGGAAGAGAGAAAGAGACTGCTATTTAGATGGGTTCTGTAGAGCTCCGCCGGAGAAGACGGTCGGCGGTGACTTCTCTGCTGCCGAGGGAGAAGAGAGAAGGAAAAGGAGAGATCTAAGGGAGAAGAGAGAAAGATGGTTGAGATAAAAGATTATACAGTTTAATAACTCTATGTATTTGGTATTAGTTATGATGGGTAAATTAAAAATTCATTGTAGCTATAAAAAATAATTAAATTAAAAGATAGCTATGATCCATTAATAGCTCTTATATTTAGCTATGGCAGGTAAATTTTCCTTACTTGTTGGGGGTGGTTCACAACTTTTCTTATGTTGCTTATATTCATGGAGATTTGTTTTATTTTGGATATATACTTGATTATAGTTAATTTAGTTTGAAAGATTGTAAATATTCTTCTCTAGTGGATTATGGGGGAAAAAATACTATCTAATTAACCTCCATAAAAGATCTTCGACTCATTATTCAGAAAATTATTTTTTCATTCTAAGTATAAACGAATAATTAATCTTGTCTTAATATATTCTTATTGTTTTTTTTTGTAATTTTTTTAAAATATAATATTAAGCCTTTTCTACTTAATAATTTTTTTTTTAATGAAAACGCTATTATTGAAGTCCATTGGCATCATATATATGTACCCTATTAATCAACAACATAGAAATATTTTTATCTCCAAAGCTATGGGAATTACCATCCACCTAAATTATAAAGATGAGAAGATATTGAACATTTTACCAATTGTTTTACTTATTCATTTCTTCTACACCAAAATATTTATAGAAAACCCAATGGTTGCCGTAAAGTGTTATTATCCAACTTTTGTAATGTTTATTTTCATTGTAAAATATGAGAAGAATAAATTACCTCTTTTACGTTCAACATATTTTTATCCTTTTTGAAAATTAATTTGCTTGAAAGCAGTCTTCAAAAAGTAAATTATTTGGGCCTTATATTAGTCCCAACTATAAACAGAGAGTAAATATAAATAATTTTGAGGTACAAGGATAAATTTAGCCTTTTTTCATTTCACAATAATTATGTTCGCTGAGCTATTTTTATTTTTATTTTTATTTTTTAAAGTAGACTATTTTACAAATCACAAGGATAATTTTAGATATTTTCCCACAATGCACCCTTGTCCAGTTAATGGAACCCAGGGCGGAGCCTAAGGCCACTAAGGCAACCGCCATAGGCCCCAAAATACTCTGGGGCTCAAAATTCATAAATAATAGGGAATTTTTTCTTCATATACAATATTTTAAACTTATTTATCAAAATTGTCCTAATTTTGTATATTACCCATCCTAAATAATGATTACTTACAAATTATATACAATTCATTATTAGTGCCTTAAATTAGGAAATTTTGTTATATTTGTTTCCTATTTTCTCTCCATTCCTCTTCTAATAAGACTCCTTCTATGACAAATAACTTGAACATTGCCAACACAGTTTCAAGATCGATTCGAGTTGGAGTTATCTGGATAAACTGTTACTTTGCTTTCGATCCGGATTGTCCATATGGAGGATACAAAAGCGACGGCTTTGAAAGGGATTTGGGAATGTGAGGACTTCATAAGTATCTTCAAGTTAAATCTGTAGCCACTCCTATTTACAACTCCCCTTGGCTGTAATTTTTACAGATATTAAGTGCAGCAGAAGAGAATACTATTGATATATAATATCTTTTCTCATGCTTTGCTAAAAAAAGGGACTCCTTCCAATTAGGGGTGTTCTTAAAAACCCGAAAAATCGAACCAACCCGAAAATCGAACTAAACCGACCAAAACAACCGATATTTTTAGGTTTGGTTTGGTTTGGTTTTGGTTTTAAATTTTAAAAACCGATCAAATTTGGTTTGATTTTGATTTTAATCAAAAAATAACCGAAAAAACCGAACCAAACCGACTATAAAAGTAGCTATTTAAATTTATTATTACACCTATATATATGTATATTTTTATATAATGTTTCTAAAATTTTATGGTACATATTAGTCATTTATATTTTTAGTCTAGTTCTTTGCTATTATAATAATGTAATTCTTTGCCTTCTAGTTTGATTGATAATTTTCTTTTACTAAGTATAAGAATTTATTTCATGTTAAAAATAATCGATTTTTTAATTGAGTATTTAAGTTATTCATCACTATTTGAGTCAATTATCATCAATATATCTTGGTAAATGATAGACTTCTCAAAGAGCAATTGGTTTGATAATGTTACGTTAAAAATGTAGTCGCCGGAATATGCGTTTGGTAGTGTATGTCTCATATTTAAGAAAAAACCGACAAATAACTGAAAAAATCGACAAAAACCGAATTGATAAAAAACCGACTTAATTGGTTTGGTTTGGTTCCAACATTTGAAAAACCGACTTACTTGGTTTGGTTTCTTTTTAGGAAAAAACTGACCCAAATCGAACCATGAACACCCCTACATCCAGTTGTGTATTATCTATTTTAAGCCGTAACAAACGAAATTTCGGTTACAACAACAAAAAAAAAAAGATACGCTACAATATGACAACATTTTTGAATGCAATTGTCGCCAAAATTTATCCTTGTTTCCATCTTACGATTTCTCTACTTTGCTTTTACTGAACAATTTCTTAACAATATTATCAAACTACAACACCAATCGTAGTTGAATCAAAAAGCATAATTGAGCAAATTCAAAGTTTTAGCATATTTTAAATTAAATCCAATCGCCTCCAAATTTCGGATTCAACTTTGTATTAGTATTTCCAACAAGAATTTATGCTACCCAGTTAATTTCTCACACAAATTCAAATCTCACATAAAACTCAGTGCGACGATGACGCTTTTAATGTGAAACTCGAAATTTCTCCACTCAAATTATTTAGTTCCCATCAATATTCAAGTTTTTCCGTTCAAACAAATATGAATAAGTGTACATGAGTCGATTTGGAATTCATTCTCTACTTTTCTTTCCTTATTAAATTAACTGAGAAAATAACAATGTATGGTACATCAACATACAAATTAAAAATAAATTTCGTACAAATTTACTGCAAATTTGAATCTCTACAACAATATACATAGTAAAAATAAATTTTATACAACTAATTATACAATATGCAACTTATTTACAACTTTCATACATTATTTATACCCAGTTAAATACAACTACCACATCATACAACTTAAATATAATTTTCATACAAACTTTATGCAATATGTCTTTTGTATATTTTGTATCTAATTTGTATATATTTGGTATGCGGTGTGTGCTTCTTCCTCTCTAAAATTCCAATCAAAAATTTCTCTCTTAATACAATTTTGATACATATCAACAACTTTATGTAAAAAAAATAGTATTGATAATTTAAATACAAATTTTATACAATGATTCATACATTATATAACTATTTTTTAACTTTCATACAATATTCAAATAAAAATATATATATAACTACAACAGAATACAATTTACATACAATTATAATACAACTTTACTACAAATTCGTAAGTATATTGTATGTCATGTCTTCTTCTTCTTCTTCTTCTTCTTCTTCTTCTTCTTCTTCGACTTTCAATCTAAAATTTAGCCAAAATCAAGTATAATCTTTACCAAACACCCTCAAAATTGAGATTAAACTCCAAACAATATTCCCAATTATTTGCAACAACACCCAATCCAAACAAATAATAGTTTTTGAAAACCCAAATTCTTCAAAGCATCCAAGCTTTTTAATGACTGTCAATGGTGGAGAGTCAAACACCTTCAAAATTTATTGATTGACAATTTCAATTTGAACACCAATTGTGCAACATAAAAGAAAATTGCTAAGTTAAAACTCTATAGTAAAACGATTGAAATTCATTGATGAGTTCCATTAAAAATATATACAACATGAAAGGATAAAAAGTAGAGAACATCAGAGGAAGAAAAATTAGGGAAAGAATAGAGAATGAGAGATAGAGAGACAAAGAGAGATATAGAGAGACACATAGAGAGAGAGACGGAGAGAGAGAGAGAGAGAGAGAGAGAGAGTGCGCATGAGAGAGAGAGAGCGAAGGAAAGAGAGAGAACAGTGATGAGAAATAACTGATTCCTTATTCAATTCCTATTTTAAAGGGATACATACTCATTTAAAACTAATTTGTATATAATTGGTAAATTATATATGACCATGTAATTAAGTTAAAACTTGATTAGGGAAGGTAATAAAGTTTCATATATAATATAGGAAGGTAAAAATCCTAAAATAATATATATATATATATATATATATATATATATATATATATATATATATATATATATATATATATATATATATATATATATATATAATATTTAATAATTATGCACTATTAATAGAATTTTTAAATTACTTGGTTAAAATAGTTACAACTAAAAGTTTTATACATTTTAAATTGTAGTTACTAGTTGTTTCTTGTCTTTAATTCATCCCAACTTAAATCGATTTTCTTACGGTATTAGTTTAGAACAAATTTTCTTAATTCTTTGATGTTTTTGTAGGTATTTTTTAAGCTACTTTGATAAGTAACTATTAAAATTCGTTCTTAACATTGAATGACTCTTGAAACATAGTAGTTACTATAGTATTATTTGTTTTAACCTATATTTATAAGTAAAGGTGCTAAGAAAAACTGTATAAGTAGAAGAATACTCTAATTAACAAACTCAATTAGGTAAAAAGTGTTAATTCAATTACCGTTAATAATTTTTATATCAGTTGTCTTGGTTGAAAAGTTTTTAAAAATTAAATCAATAAAGTTCAACATAATAACACAAGAGAGATTAAACAAATTAGTTAGGCATTGAAAATAATTAAAACTGATTATAACTTCTTTAGATTTTAATAAATTATAAAAATAAAAAAATAATTAAAAAATTTAAGAGCTCACTTTTTATTTTCGCCTTAGGCCATATATTACGTGGAGCTGCCCCTGATGGAACCTGAAAAGTATTCATATTACTTCTACCATGGTTATGTATCAGACTGTCAGCCTTTTCTATAGGGAGTTGCTTTATAGGAAGTTGGGGAATAAAATAGATATATAAAGTAATTATTTTTATTTTGTAAATAAATGATGCAAATAGGCAACCGATGATGTTGTACCGTATGTCTGTTTGTGTGACTCTCTCAAACAAATCGGCCAACATCCCAGCTCGCTTAGTCCGGCCCATCAACCCGCGCTGGGCTAATCATTTTTGTAGAAATGACCAGTCCACGATACAACTCCCTAAGGAGGCCCGGCCCTCATGCCACGACTTAACCTAAATAGTCGCTTACCTAACCGCTTAAATTAAAAATAACCAATAATATGTAATATATGTATAATTCTTTATAAATGTGTACAATGAGTCTATAGTTATTATATACCAGCTTGAAAAAATAAACCGTAAGATCCGACTGGCTATTTGTGTAAAGATCCACCCTATTAATGGGCAAAGTAGACTTTGTCAAAAAATGACCGATTGATATATGACAGTATATGAGGAAAAATATTTATAGTTTAAAATTGAAAGAGAAGTTTAATTTTTCACAGAATTTAACAAGGGAAAATATTTTTACACAAGAAAATTATGACTATTTAATCTAATGTTTGGGTGGAATGTGATAGGTAAGTGTTGTCATGCTGGCATAATTGAATGGCGCATTGTAGGATATAGAATTGAATTGTACGTATCTAACTTCTAGGTAAAATGCTCTTTCCTTTTGTCATTCAACTGACCAAATGGACAACGACTTGTATTTTGGGAGGCAAGGACAAAATTGAAAAAGTAAGAAAAAAAGGAACTTTCTAACATTTAAATTGGATTTGGACCAACGTTAGGGGATGTTTTAGACTAATCTTTGTAATCATTTGCTTCGCTCGGCTAGCTGTTCTGCAGAAAAGAGTATAGAAAAATAGTTATATTTATACTGTTTGATTGATTGTCTAAAACTACGAAAATATGTATTTAGAAATATAGATTTTCATCAAAAAGTATATATCTGATACCAATTTTTAAAATTATTTAAACCGTTTTTTGGTCGCAATCCTTTGCTAAACCCCTATAAGCATCATCATTTATGAAGGTATTAAACTTAGAATATTGGTAAGAAAAAGTACAACTTATAAAATATATATCAGGTACAATGATAAATTAATCACCTACTATTAAGGTAAATTTTCATATAAGGCGTTGCATATAAGCTAAAAAGATGCAGGGGCGGATTTATGCCCTTTTTATGGTGTACATGAACTTTTGAATTTTTCGCCAAATTAGATATTTTATGTATATGTTTAGTAAAATTGGTCTAATATTATCTGTTGACTCACATACTCCAAAAAGATTGAATGATGCACCTGGTTGAACGCATATTTATTTATTCAAAGTAACATTGATTGATTTTCACTTAGCACTTTTTCTTTTTTCGCGTTTTTTGTGGTGTACTAATACTCTAGAAGTCCTAAATCTAACTTTGATTTGATTACAAATATGAATGGCATTATTTACGGAAAAGGAAACGACCGAGTTTGGAGGTTTTAATTTTATTTTTGCTGATAATATGATTTTTGTAATTATTTGTTTCATTTTCTTTTTACTAGTTTTATTGATGAATAACCGCACTTCTCAAACAATACACGCTCCAGCAAAAGAATGAATGGGAGGAAAAGTCATTTTCAGTTAATGCTAAGAGTGGCCAATCGCCTATCCATAATGTAATGTAACCTTTTTCATTTTTCTTGTAAACATTTGCTTCTAACCTGATTGCCACTACCAATAACTAGTACAGTGGACATACTGAATTTCTTTATTGTTAATCAGATGCATGTCTTGTGTTTGAAATTTGAGAGGAAGTTTTTCCTAAGTCCTTTAGAAACTTTATCCGATACAAATTTGAATTAGTCAGATTAATAAATATCGAATGAGAGCTTTGGAGCAACGATAAAATTATTTCCGTGTGACTTATAGGTCACGGGAGCCTTGAAACTATTAATGATTGCATTACGATAGACCGTCTATATTATACCCTAGGAGTACAGCTCTCCCCGAATCCTGCGTAAATACAACACATATTTTATGCACAGAACTATCTTTTTATGGTTAAAAAAACTATCGGTCCCCAGCAAGTGACAATGAGTGCAATGTGCACTCAAGAAACCGCGTTAACTGCTTGGAAAAGGAAGCCTAACCCAATGAAGTGGACGTTGATTGGTAAAAGGACAAACAAAAAGCCAGTAATGCACTAACATGCATATATATATTTGGACGTTTTCATACTCCATTTGATTGCTAATTTGTAGGGAGTCAATGGTTAATCAGTCAACTCAGCTGTTAAAGCTTGTTGTTTTTAAAAAAAAAGGGGAAATGAAGGGATATGTTGTTCCATATGTAACAGAAGAAAAGCGACTAGCTTTTAAAGAGTTGGAGAAAAAGGCCAATCTTATGTCGTCATTGGTCATCGCAAGCAGTTCAGGTTTTGATTTATCAGGCACCTTCGTAGTTTTGAATTTGAATGATTCTCACCCAAATTATCAGAAAATTCTTATGTTGGAACTGAGCACGCCCAACTATGGCTCCTGAGAGGTCTAGCGATCGTTACAAATATAATCTGGTTTGCAAGTCCGGAGTCGAATCTCACAAGGATTTAACCTACTAATCACAACCACTAGTTTCGCAAGAATTCAAGTAATCAACCTTCAGAAATATAAAATAATGGTTTGAGTGTTTACTAACTAAGAACAAAGTATTTAGAAAGCTGTAATTTTATTACTAACAAAGCAAATGTTGTAGACAAGATTGGAAAAGTTTAGGGTTTTGATTTCCCCTATTGTCGGAATCTCCCCCGCTACGTTTCCTATAAATTCACCCAAGTATTCTCTACCGATCGTAAATACTTTGAGTGTCGTAGCTCTCTCTCAAGCAACTACCACAATTTACTAGACGTATTCTCTCGAACTACGCTAGCTGACACTAATTCACCTCTCACTATGATCGCACCAAGGTTTTGTTATCTCTAATCCCGCCTTTAAACCCTCCGTATTGATCTCTCAAATACGTTAAGAATGGTGTTGTTCAACAACTACCTAAATGCGTATACTCTCTCGAGCAGTACACGCTAAATAGGCACAGTCAATTAAGGGCCCTTCAACCAACAACAATAATAGTATAGTTGAACAAGTAGAGAAAAATAAAGGGAAAAATATTAAACGCAGTGAAAAAATCATCCTTCCATAGGTTCCATCAACCCCTAAATGAGAATTTAGCTACTCATAGTTGTTTGCACAAATACAAGATTAGAATTCATAATAATGGAAAATTAGGAAGAAAGAGGAAAAAACGTGAAGTTGAATCATTCTCCTTACTCCAAGCGTGTTCTTGCCTCTCCAAAGTCTTCTCCCCCTTCAAAAATTGGCTAACTTTCATATTTATATGGCTTAGGGTTGAGTTGGGCCGAATTGGCTTCTCCTAATTCGGATTGGTAAAGCTAAGTGTTTCTGCTCCGATCCCGGTGTGGCGAAGTGAACCTCATTTCGTTGTCCGGGACTTTCCTGGTTTCTTCTGCTCCTGTCCCAGTCTGGCGAAGTGAACTTTGATTTGCTATCCGGGACTTTTCTCTTCAGCTCTTTTTTCACCAATTTTTTTCCCATTTGATCCTTTCCGCGTAAGTTTATTCCTACACATAAGAAACACATAATGGGCATATTTTTCCGCAACTCACATACGAAATAACACACAAACACACTCAAAATATGCACTTTTTACCCTTTATCACCACCCCACACTTAAAATTTTGCTCGTCCTCTAGTAACTTAAAATTAAGCACATAAGCAAGAAACTCTTTTCAAAACATCCTCAAGCATCTCGCCAATGACAATGGTTTATATCAACGTTTCGATCCCAGCATATGCACTCTTCATACCTTTCTTCAAGTTGTAAACTCATGCCAAGATTATTTAAAATATTCGTGTGGCTCTTTCTAACATTCTCGCCTCAAAACGTGACTCTAATGCATTCCACATTATGACTCGCTCCTTGTGCCAACTCAAAAATCAAGGTCTATACCAATCCTTTGCAAATCATGTGCCCTCACTAACAAACCACATATAGAAAGTAGTCCACACACTCAATATAAGTTCAAGTATAGTTTAAGGACTCAAATATAAAAAGAATTCGCTCACTCTCACAATGAAACTCTTATGCCACCCACGTTAGTACCATAGGCTTGCCCGAAATGTAAGTCTCAACTAATTTAAGCTCGTAAAGTGTAGGATCAAGTAGGACTTTATAGGTTGTAATGTAGGCTAAGGGACGGGTAGGATATATTTGAGAAAATAGTGACTAACCCTCCTAAGCACTTTAATATACTACACTTCACTTTTAAGCACATTCTTTTCTTGACCAATTCGATGTCTTGCCATGAAATCATACATATTTAGATCCTTCTTCAATAAGCACATCAACATATAGATACTTACTAACCCAGACAAAGATATGAGAGGTGTTATTATTTTTTTTCACTCTCTTTAATTTGGTATTTCTGGCTAGTATTTTTTTGTTTTTGTTTATACACAAGTGGACCTTTTCGGCCTTTCTATGGTTCCACTTAAAAGCTACTCACTCTATTTCTTTACTCTTCAAGCTACTTAAGTGCTTTCGGAGGTAAAGGTCCAACAAGATTTGATTAAGAATAAAAGGGATTCGTCTTGTAATGTGGTTGCCAAAGAAAATGTCTACATGCTCAAAAGGGATGACTACAGATAATATTAGCATTGGTAGGCAAATAGGCTAAATGGTCGATCAAAGAAAGCATATATCACTTCCCCAACTTACAAGACTTAATCATTTCGCTTTGACTCACACACGGGATAAGTTCTAAACTCACAAGAATGGCACAGAGTACACTAAAGTCTCACTTCACAAAATGCACATGACTCACTTAGGACGGCTCGGACTTGACACTCGAGTTAAAGCAACTAGCACAATTATCATAAACTTTCACAGAAATTAATCACAAGAGTCTAGAGACGAGCCTCAGTGTCAAAAGAAAGCCACACATATTGACAAGGCATGTAGTTATAGAGATCATGAAGATAGTACTTAGTTCAAATGTTCCAGACCTAGGCCTCGATATAAAACATGTCAAAAGCACAAATTACTCAAGCTTCTCCCAATTCCATTGTCAGTTCAACTAGAAAACAAAATAAAAGAGAAACAAAAAAAATGTTTTTGTATTTTTCTTTAGACTTTAGTCCCTCAAGAAAACTGTCTAGGTAATCCATCATCGGAAAAAGTCCACAAATCTTTACAGAGTTTGAAAGAAAAAAAACAAATCTACCTAAAAATACCTGGTTCAAGAAAATGGCATCCTCGGTAAAGAACCGTGGTTTAAAGAAAACTCGGGATTAATCCACTAAAAAAACTACTATAATTATACAATTATAATGGCTATAAGAGTGACCATGCAGTTCAAAATGTATCACTAGCAATTAAGCACATGCCACAAAAATTAAAGCCTGACACCCCACCCCACATTTAAGAATGTGCATTGTCCTCAACTGCACAATATAATAAAAATACAAATAAGCAAGATCAAAAGTAGAGTGAGTGTCAGAAACTCCCTCAAAATCACTCGGGTCTTGGTGAGGACCGATAGTGACCCTATGTCACAACGGCTAGCCCTGGCTCCTCTGCACAGTGCCATCAGTAGCACTCAAATCAACCGTATGGAGCCCCTCTGTATCAGTGTGTAACTTGATAGTTATTCCATGTTAATTATCACAATTCAGCAACATGTGGGTAAGGCAATACCTCAATCATGTCTAAGTTGGCCACAGATGATACTTGTCGTAGAAAGAGCACAATTGAAGTTCATAAGGCACCCAACGGCCACCCCACACTTAAGATATGTCCGTATTGCCAATAGAGGTAGGTTAGCTACTTAGACCTCACTAAACCTCACCAAAAAAATTCATTCGAGCAATTCATCGAACACTTTATGTGCACAACTTTTGTTAAGTTTCATTTGGTTCAATTTGCCAATAGTTTCATGACCTAAGGGAACGGGAGAGAGTTTTTATTTTTCTTTTATAAACTAACTAGAAAATACAAAAATAGAAAACAAAATTAAGAAAATACCTGGGGTCGCGCTAGGACTGATGCATGACCTGGAGACGCGCCCCTTTACCTGGTTCAACTATGCCCGGTCTCGGTCTCAGCTATGTCCCCTCATCTTTTTCTTTCTCTTTTGGTATCGGTCTCACGAAGCAAGGCACACTTTGCTATCCCCAACAGTTTTCTCTTCAATATTCTTGGCCTCGGTCTCACGAAGCTAGCTTTGCTTCGCTGCCTCCCCACATTATTTTTTGTGACTAAATAACAACTAGATGAAAATAAGAAAATTGGGTCGCCTCCCAACAAATGCTTGGTTTAATGTCGTGGCACGGTGAATTACAATATTACAATGGGTTGCCTCTCACGACGCACCTGATTTAACATTGCGACATGACCAATTACAACATTATAATGGGTTGCTTCCCACGAAGCGCCTGATTTAACATCGCGGCATGACGCAGACTTTCCGGATTATACTTCATTCACATATTGAGGTTCGTTCAATTGTATCACATCTTTCTCTCTTTTTTCGTCACTCATTCCAAGGTAGTGTTTCAACCTTTGTCCATTCACTCGAAACCTATTCGTCCCATCCTCAAACTCAATTTCTTGAGCTCCATTTGATAACACCTGCACTACTCTGAATGGTCCCGACCATCTAGATTTCAACTTGCTAGGAAACAATTTCAATATCGAATTGTGTAGCAATACTACTTCTCCGGGTTTAAAATTTCGCTCAAGAATATTTTTGTCATGCATCATCTTTATCCTCTCCTTATATAGCCTTGTACTCTCAAAAGCATGGTAATGGAACTCGTCAAGCTCGTGCAACTCTGTGACTCTACTTGTACCCGGTATTTTCATGTCGAGATTCAGCTGCCTCAATGCCCACAAAGCTCTATGCTCCAACTCCACGGGTAAGTGACACGCTTTCCCAAATATCGGTTTATATGGAGACATGCCAATTGAAGTTTTAAAAGTGGTACAATAGGCCCAAAGTGCATTGTCTAACTTTTTCACCCAATCCGTTCTTGTAGCATTCACGGTCTTTGTCAACTCACTCTTTATTTCTCTATTAGACACTTTCACTTACCCGCCTGTTTGTGGATGATATAGGGTGGCAACCTTGTGGCAAATACCATATTTTTCTAACAACTTTGCGAAAGCTCGGTTGCAGAAGTGACTGCCTCCATCACTGATTATTGCCCTTGGAGTGCCAAACCGAGTGAATATATTCTTTCTCAAAAATCCAATGACTCCCTTTGCATCATTTGTAGGGAGTGCCACAGCTTCCACTCATTTTGACAAATAGTCCACGGCTACAAGTATGTACTTATTGTCATATGAGCTGACGAAAGGCCCCATGAAATCGATTCCCCATACGTCAAATACTTCCACTTCCTGAATTTGGTTCATGGGCATCTCATGTCGGCGAGAAATATTCCCGGTTCGTTGGCATTCATCACATCCCTTTGCCCATAGGTGTGCATCTTTGAACAATATCGGCCAATAGAAGTCCGACTCCAACACTTTCGCGACTGTCCTTACTCCACCGAAATAGCCACCATATGGGGATGCGTGACAAGCCTGCAAGACAGAAGATTGGTCTGTCTCGGGGATACATCTCCGGATCATGTTATCAATACAAATCTTGAACATATAAGGCTCATCCCAATAAAACGTGCGACACGAAAGAACTTTTTCTTTTGATCAAAAGAAAGGTCATAGGGGACAATACCGCTCGCCAGGTAGTTTGTAATATTTGTATACCATGGTGCTACCTCAAGGCTCGTAGCCAATAGTTGTTCATCCGGGAAAGTATCCACAATCTCTTCCACCTTAACCTTCTTCTATGCTCCTTCCAACCTAGACAAGTGATCAACCACTTGGTTTTCCGTTCCCTTTCGGTCACAGATTTCCAAGTCAAATTCTTGTAGCAGTAGCACCTATCGAATAAGGCACGACTTTGAATCCTTCTTTTCAATTAGGTACTTGAGAGCAACATGGTCAGTATAAACAATTACCTTCGAGCCTATCAGGTATGACCTGAATTTGTCAAATGCGAACACCACTGCTAACATCTCCTTCTCGGTCACTGTGTAATTTAGTTGGGCACCATTCTAGGTTCTACTTGCATAGTAGATTGGATGCATGACTTTATATTTTGGTTGCCCAAGAACTGCTCCCACAGCATAGTCACTTGCATCACACATCACCTCAAAATGTTGCTCCCAGTCAGGTGCTACTATGATTGGTGCAGTCACAGCCTCTTTTTCAATTCCTCAAAAACTACCCCGCAGTCATCAGAAAATACAAAGGGGTGATCTTTTTAAAGCATTACATAAAGGGTTAGCAATTTTAGAAAAATCTTTTATAACCCGTCTGTAGAAGCCGGCGTGACCAAGGAAACTTCTTATGGCTTTTACGGAAGTGGGTGGAGGTAACTTCTCAATTACATCAACCTTAGCACGGTCCACCTCAATGCCCTTACTTGACACTAGGTGTCCCAAGACTATACCTTCCTGTACCATGAAATGATACGTTTCCTAGTTCAATACCAGAGTAGTCTCCATATACATCTTCAATACTCTTTTCAAGTTCATAAGGCAATTATTGAATGAGTTCCCCACCATTGAAAATTCATTCATAAAAACCTCCATTATGTCCTCTACCATATCTGTGAAGATGGCCATCATGCACCTTTGGAATATGGAGGGTGCATTGCATAGGCCAAACGACATTCTCCGAAAGGCATAGATTCCATACGGACAGGTGAATGACGTATTCTCTCTATCTTCTGGGGCAATAAAGATCTGGTTGTACCCCGAGTATCCATCCAGGAAGCAAAAGTAGGACCTCCCTGCCAATCTATCTAACATCTGATGAATGAATTGCAGTGGGAAATGGTCTTTTCGGACGACATTGTTCAACCTTCTGTAATCCATATAGATTCGCCATCCTGTGACTGTTCTTGTTGAGATCAACTCGTTGTTCTCATTTTGCATTACAGTCATTCCACCCTTCTTTGGCACACACTGAACTGGGCTGATCCAGTTGCTGTCAGAGATGGGGAAAATGATTCCCGCATCTAACCACTTGATAACTTCTTTCTTCACCACTTCTTTCATGTTGGGGTTCAACCTTCTTTGATGTTCTCTAGAAGATTTGTGCCCATCTTTCAGTAGAATCTTATGCATACAAAATATTGGGTTGATACCCTTTATGTCTGTAATGGTCTACCCAATTGCAGTCTTACACTCCTTCAGAACCTACAAAAGTTGTTCTACCTGCATATCTAACAAACCAGATGAGATAATAACAGGTAATGTCGAACTAGGTCCTAAGAAAGCATACCCGAGGTGAGAAGGTAGCAGTTTTAGCTCCAACTATGGTGGATATTCAATTGATGGCTTATATGAAAGAGGCCTTTCTTTCTTCTAAGTGTAATGCTCGAATTTGAGCTCTCTTTTCGAGTACCCTTGGCCTTCAAGAGCCAAAACTCACTCCGCCAAGTCCTCACCATCTACCTCTTCTAAGTTCATGAGGCAGGCTGCTAGGGGGTCTTTTGCGTTCAGTGCCAAATCTTCCTCCCCAAGAATCACATCCATAACTTCAATTATAGAGCAATTAGCAAACTCACTGGGTCGCCGCATAGATTTTTGCACATTGAATATTATTTCTTCATCGTTTAGTCTCATATTTAGCTCCTGAGTTTCATAATCAATCAGAGCTCTCACTGTGGCCAAGAATGGCCTCCCCAAAATTATGGGAATCTCTTCATCAACTTGGTAGTCCAGAATGACAAAATCTACTGGAAATACAAACTTTCCAACCTACACAAGTACATCATCAAGTATACCTGATGGCCTTTTCACTGTTCGATCGGCTAGCTATAGTAACATGGATGTGGGTCTTGCCCTTCCAATGCCTAACCTTTTATAGATAGACAAGGGCATCAAGTTTATGCTCGCCCCAAAATCACACAATGCTTTGGAAAAAGCATAGCTACATATGGTGCACAAAATTGTGAAACTCCTTGGGTCGGATAGCTTCTCCGCTATAGGTCTTGTCACAACATCACTACAGGTCTGAGTCAGTGTCACAGTTGCCAAGTCTTGAAAGTCGAACTAGCGAGACATCACGTCCTTTATCATTTTTGCAAAACCGGGCATCTCTCTTAAGGCATCAATCAGTGGAATGTTCCCCTAAATATGCTTTAACATATCCATGAATTTATTATATTTCTCATCCTTATGATATTTGGCCAACCTCTGCGGGAAGGGTGCTGGCGGTCGCTTCTTTCCTATGACTTGAGTTAGATCTTGATCATACACTTTTTCTAATGCCTTTTCTTGCACTTTCTCAGTTTCCTTTGCAACCTCTTTTTCTTTGTTTAGTTCCTCTTGGGCTGGTTGCACTCTTACTTTAGTTAGCTTAGTTGACTCATCTACCTCAATTGGTAATGGCACAAGTATCTCAGTTGGTCGGCTTTCGCGAGCAATTTCTTGCTCTAGATCAAGATCTCTACCATTTCTCAGACTGATCACCATCAGTTGCTTCGGGCTCTGCACTTTCGGATTGACATGTGTGTCTGCAGGTAAAGTCCTTTGGGGACGATTGTTCAGAGCCATAGATATCTACCCTAATTGAATCTCAATGCCTTTTATCGCTGAGTCATGTGCTTTCACCTTCTCTTACATTTTTCCATTGGACCCAATCAGTTGTTGTAGCATTCCTTTAATTTAAATAACCCATCATCTTGTCTCACTATCTGTTGTTGAGGCTGTTGATAAGCTAGTTGTTGAGTTTGCTGATTGTACCCATGTTACCTTTGGTAAGGCACGACTTGACCCTGTGGTCACGTAACTCCAGGATTGTTGTTGTTATTGTATTGCTAGTTTGCTGGTATATATTGCTAATTCTGCTGACCCAAATTCTGATCACCTTGCCTCTGGCCTCTATAATTGCCCACATAGTTCATATTCTCTTGGTAGCTTTGATTGTCACTTTCATATTCACCACTCCACGAACACACATATGGTTGGTTAATGCATAGTATACATAAGCTCCCATTAGTCGTGTCAACTATGTGTACATGCTTCTGGCCCGATTCATCAATCTTCTTGGTGAGGATACTCATTTGCGTCATCAGAGTGGCCATATTCTCGGCTATGGATTTGTTTGGGTCTAAAGCTACTGAGTGAACTACATGAGTGATTGTAGAGTCTATTGTCATCCATCCTGAGTTTTGAGCCATTTTATCAAGTAAGACCTTACATTCCCTGAATGATTTGCTAAAAAATGCTCCACCTACTGAAGCATCAACATTGGCCTTCAAGCTGTCTGCCAATCCCATGTAGAACCTTTGTCCCAACATCTGATCTGGAATGCCATGATATGGACACTTAACCAGAATCCCTTTGAACCTCTCCCACATTTCTTGTAATGTTTCAGCTGATTTCTGCCTGAAGCTCAAGATCTCATCAACTTGCTTGGCGGTCTTATTGGGTGGGTAGAATTTATTCAAAAACTGCTTGACTAATTTCTCCCAAGTAGTGATGGAGTTTATAGGGAGCGAATTTAGCCAAGTCTGAGCCTATCCCGTCACTGAGAATGGAAACAACAACAACCTTATTGCTTCCAGTGTCATATTTGGTTGCCTTTGCATGACTCAAATCGACATGAAAGTTTTCAGATGCTGCTGAGGATCTTCAATGTAAGACCCTGAGAACAGTCCCTTATTTTGCAACAAATGTAGCATGTTGTTTGTGATTTGAAATGATTCTGCTTATATCTAAGGGACTGCAATTGTGGTTGCTAGATTTTAAGCGGTGGGTTGTGCCCAATCATACAAGGCTGCTTCTGGAACAAGAGGTGCCACACCCTTATTGTTCGGGTCATTCGCAATGTTTTTGTTGTTTTTATTGTCATTGACGTCCCCTATGTCTAGTTCGATTCGTTATGTTGAGTTCTGATGTCGTTTGTCTTTCTTGTTTGCTCGATTTAGTGCCTTGAAAGCTTTCTCAGGGTCCGGTAATACTTCGTACAATTCACCAGTTCTTGAGAAGTTTCTAGGCATGGACCTGTAACACACAAGACTACAAACGTTAGAGTTTCAATATAATGAATTTCAAGTCGAGAAAGCTTACTAAACTACGAATTCTAGCTATTCTTCTAGCCGTAATTAATAACATCGTTAATTCCCGACAACGACGCCAAAATTTGATCACGACAAACTATGCCTCCTAAGAGGTCTAGCGGTCGTTGCAAATATAATCCAATTTACAAGTCCGGAGTCGAATCCCACAGGGAATTAACCTACTAATCACAACCACTAGTTTCACCAGAATTCAAGTAATCAACCTTTAGAAATATAAAATAATGGTTTGAATATTTACTAACTAAGAACAAAGCATTTAGAAAGTTGTAATTTTATTACTAACAAAGCAAATGTTGTAGACAAGATTGAAAAAGTCTAGGGTTTTGATCTCCCCTATTGTCGGAATCTCCTCCGCTATGTTTCCTATATATTTACCCAAGAATTCTCTACCGATTGTGAGTACTTTAAGTGTCGTAGATCTCTCTCGAGCAACTACCACAATTTACTAGACGTATTATCTCGAACTACGCTAGCTAACACTAATTCACCGTTCACTATGACCGCACCAAGATTTAGTTCTCTTTAATCCCGCCTTTAAACCCTCCGTATTGATCTCTCAAATACGTTAGGAGTGTTGTTGTTCAACAACTACCTAAATACGTATATTCTCTCGAGCTGTACATACTAAATAGGCACAGTCAATTGAGGGCCCTTCAACCAATAACAATAATAATATAGTTGAACAAGTAGAGAAAAACAAAGGGAAAATTTATATTAAACGCAGTGGAAAAATCATCCTTCCATAGGTTCCATCAAACCCTAGATGAGAATTTTGCTACTCATAGTTGTTTGCACAAATACAAGATTAGAATTCATAACAAGGGAAAATTAGGAAGAAAGAGGAAACAACGCGAAGTTGAATCCTTCTCCTTGCTCCAAGCGTGTTCTTGCCTCTCCAAAGTCTTCTCCCCCTTCAAAAAGTAGCTATCTTTCATATTTATATGGTTTAGGGTTGAGTTGGGCCGAATTGGCTTCTCCTAATTCGGATTAGAAAAGCTGAATTTTTCTGCTCCGGTCCTGGTCTGGCGAAGTGAACCTCACTTCGCTGTCCAGGACTTTTCTGGTTTCTTCTGCTCCGGTCCCGGTTTGGCGAAGTGAACCTCGTTTCGTTGTCCGAGACTTATCTCTTCAACTCTTTTATCACCAATTTTTCTCCCATTTGATCCTTTCCGGGCAAGTTTATACCTACACATAAGAAATACGTAATGAACATATTTTTACTTCAAAACCGATGTGAACTTCCGCAACTCACATACGAAATAACACAGAAACACATTCAAAACATATATATTTTTATCCTTTATTAGAAACACCTAGGCATACTTAGCTAAGAAAATATTTAAAATAAAAAAAACACTTCCAATTCATTTATGTTCTACGGTCGACTAACTTTTTTGTTTCACATATGTTACTGTCACTTCACCAAAGCACATGGAAATGCGAATCAGCTGTTCTGAAGTATCTAAAAATAGGGGTGGTGGTAGTTTGGATAAACCAGAAATCCAAACTAAAATCCTAATTTTTTAGATTTTTGATTTGGATTTTCGGATTACGGATTTAATTTTTATTATTTTTGGATTTTGGATTGGATATTGGATTTGATACTTTGTTTTTTTGGATATTCGGAAACCAATTTTTTTATATTTTATATTTAGTCCGTTATCCGAAGGGGAGCCTTGGCGTAACTGGTAAAGTTGCTGTTATGTGACCAGAAGGTCACGAGTTCAAGTTGTGGAAACCGCCTCATGCAGAAATACAGGGTAAGATTGCGTACAATAGACCCTTGTGATTCGGCTCTTTCCCGGACCCCGCGCATAGCGAGAGCTTAGTGCTCCGGACTGCCCTTTTATATTTAGTCCATTATCCATATACAAATAGTAATAAGTTCAAATACCATACCCAATATATATTATCTCATATATTCAACATTAGTCAGTAAGTTAGTGTCATATATTAGTTTTAAAGGTCTACTTCCAACAAATTAAAAGTCGACTAACTTTTTTGTTTCACATATATTACTGTCACTTCACCATAGCACATGGAAATGCGAATCAGCTGTTCTGAAGTATCTAAAAATAGGGGTGGTGGTAGTTTGGATAAACCCGAAATTCAAATTAAAATCCTAATTTTTTAGATTTTTGATTTGGATTTTTGGATTTCGGATTTAATTTTTATTATTTTTGGATTTTAGATTGAATATTGGATTTGATACTTCATTTTTTTGGATATCCGAAAATTTAAATTTTTTATACTTTATATTTAGTTCATTATCCAAAGGGGAGCCTTAGTGTAACTAGTAAAGTTACTGCCATGTGACCAGGAGGTCACGAGTTCAAGTTGTGGAAACCATCTCATGCAGAAATACAGGGTAAGACTGCGTACAATAGACCCTTGTGATTCGATTCTTTCCCGGATCTCGCGCATAATGGGAGCTTAGTGCACCAGACTGTCCTTTTATATTTAGTCCATTATCCATATACAAATAGTAATAAGTTCAAATACCATACCCAATATATACTATCTCATATATTCAACATTAATGAGTAAGTTACTGTCATATATTAGTTTTAAAGGTCTACTTCCAACAAATTAAAGGTCGACTAACTTTTTTGTTTCACATATATTACTGTCACTTCACCAAAGCACACGGAAATGCGAATCAGCTGTTCTGAAGTATCTAAAAATAGGGGTGGTGGTAGTTTGGATAAACCCGAAATTCAAACTAAAATTCGAATTTTATAGATTTTTGATTTGAATTTTCGGATTACGAATTTAATTTTTATTATTTTTGAATTTTGGATTGGATATTGGATTTGATACTTCATTTTTTTGGATATTCGAAAATTTAAATTTTTTATACTTTATATTTAGTCCATTATTCGAAGGGGAGCCTTGGCGTAACTGGTAAAGTTGGTGCCATGTGACCAGGAGGTCACGAGTTCAAGTTGTGGAAACCGCCTCATACAGAAATACAGGGTAAGACTGCGTACAATAGACCCTTGTGATTCGGCCCTTTCCCGGACCCCGCGCATAGCGAGAGTTTAGTGCACCGGGCTGCCCTTTTATTTAGTCCATTATCCATATGCAAATAGTAATAAGTTCAAATACCATACCCAATATATACTATCTCATATATTCAACATTAATTACTAAGTTACTGTCATAATACTTTCTATTTGGACATGGTTTTACTATTGCTATTTCGTATCGGCCATATTATATCTCTATTACATTTTTTTGATAATAATTTCATTACTTGAATATATATTTGGATGATTGCAGTGAGAATGGGGAACTTTACAAGTAATTTACCATGAATATTTCATTTGGATATTCATTTTTGTAAAAAGAAGAAGCATCTCAACTTATAAGCTCAAAATCAAAAATTCAAAATATCCAAACCGATTAATCCGAAACCGAATTTAAAAATCCGATCCAGTCTGAGCTTATTTGGATTGGATTTGGATTGTCATTTCTTCAATCCGCAAATCGAAAATCCAAACCGAAATTTTCATATCCAATCTGAACGGCCCGAACGCCCACTCCTGTCTTAGAATCTAACTTTTAATTTTGTAGTTTGAAAATCGAATATATTATTACTTTGAAATATAAAGACCCGCACACACGAAAAATTGCATAAATGTAGTCTTTCTGATATTATTTTTGTTAAAATGACAATATTATGACTAGATATCTATTCAGAATTGTTCCTAAAAGTGGAGAGGGGAGCCGAGCTTGTTGAAGAGAACTTAAGAGAATATTTAACTAATGTTCTTTAGCCTTAATTGAATAGAAGTATAGAACTAATGGACAAAGACTCTTAATCCAATATCCATTGAACTCCTAATAATGGTAAGTGAAGTGAGCCGTGACCAATACTTCCTTTAACTTTCACCTCTCAACATCATTCTCTAAGGGTATGAAAGGGATAAATTTGCAACGTAATTCACGCCAAAGACATATCAATCAATTATAACAGAGATAAGGGACAATCCTTTCTTTTCTTGCAAAGAACAACAAGATAATGTACGCCTAAATGGCTAATCAACGAAGATTCGAGTCCCACGCAAAGCAATATTCCATTGCATTGTGAGAAAGCACGAAAATGACCTGAAATTTAGACCCACTGCCCATTTGTTTCCATCAAATTAGTTAGTGTTTATTTTAAGGAATCACCTAGTTAGAGTCTTGGATTGTTAGATGGTTTATTTTACTGATATAAAAATAAAAATTATACGATTGAAGCTGACATGGATTCTTACCTTCAAATGCTATATTAGTAGAATTGGAAGAGCCCCAACCCTCACATTTTTTCACAAGGGAATGCATAAAATTTAGATAAGGTGATCTGCTCTAAAACAAAAATCTAAATGGTGATGGGCAATATCAATCGTAAAATAGCCACGATTAATCTAATAGGACTGAACATTTTCCCTAAGGACCAATAGGCGAATCAATGTACAACGTGGCCAATTCTACAACATGCACACATAGAAGCCAAATTAAACCATGACCTTTGCATATATGTACGAGATGTCATCTATTAGTAGCTTCAAACGTAACATCCTCCGGCCTTCATATCAAAATAAAATAAAATAAAATAAATGAATTTAATTGATTATGAGTGCGCAAAACATGGTTAGTTGACCAAGTCATATATAGCCGCTTTATTCCTTAGCCTTTCCCAAGATGTACCATACATTCAGTAGTTTCACTTCCCACATTTCTATTCATCACATAAATGGAACTGTATTTCATTGAATTAAAAGCCAAAAAATGAAAACTAAAACCTCCAGCCAGTATTTTCCTTTCTAGATGGAATATTGGCTTGTTAGTGGGTAGGTCATGTGCCACTGACTAGTTGACCAAAAAGAAGGGAGGTGCAATTGACTGTTTGTGACTATGAGCAACTTAATTGATGAGATTTTCTCCATCTATTTTTTCTTTTTCATTTACTCTTGCAATTTATCATTGACTTTGAAGGTCTCCATTAAGAAGCTTCCCCTATTAGTTTATTCGATAGTATAATTTATGCACTTTTTCTGGTCCCACTAACCTAAAGATGCTGCCTTGGTTGTTTTTTTGGTTTTTGTTCAGGTTCGATGTTCGGTACTTGTATTGAAGCCCGATTATATTCGAATTTGTGTTGCATAGATACTCATTCGGGAGGAAGCGCTTCCTACCAAGAATTTTCTTCATATCCAGAGCTCGAACCCAAGACCTTTGGTTAAAGGAAGAGCAGTCCCATCCGCTACACCACATTCTTCGGTGCTGCCGCCTTGGTTGTGGCTGTTGCAGCTTTCAGATTAATTTCTTTCTCTCCCTAATTTTTCTGTCTTATCTATTGTCTTCAGGCGCTGATGACTCTCAAATTAAGGTCGTTTTCCTATATTGGATTCTCGATCCCTTCTCATCCTGACCATTTTACACTTTGTTGAATCGGTCAACTAGGATCATAGGCAAACAATATGTAGAGGAAATGGTACGATATTATAACATGTTGCAATTTATAATAAAAATATGATATTACAAAGTACTATTATATTATTGATCTCACCCGTCCAAACATAAAGATCTCTTGTGAAATAAGCCATAAAAGAAAATTATCTTACAAAGATTTTTCACATTTTAACATAAAAATATTTATGTGACAGGCAACACATACTGTAACTTAAGCTAGAATATTTAGCTAACTTAAATAATCGAGACGAAATTCATAGCCTGGTCAAGCTTCAGCAAACAGTAGTGCTGCAGCAACATTTTTCTCCAATGGATTCAATTTTATGCGTATATGGGTAAAACCAGGGTAACTTATACGGGGTCAAAAGAAGCAAAGGCACGAATTATACGGGGTCAGAATCAAAGCCGGAATGCCTCGTACTAAGGTCCGAATGGAGTGGTCGTCACCGGGCTTGATAAGACATTACTTCTCCAATCCCGAAACGAGTTCGGAGACCTCGGAAGACACGATAATGGTTACCCACGACCAACAGAGGACCGCGATATCCGCAACCCATCAGATATCACGGCGCAGATCTCGGCCCGTATCGATATCGGATCAATGATTAGCGAAAAAGAAGATTTTTACCTTTTTTAGAATTGTATTAGACGTGAAACTCTCCTACTATATAAATAGGGTAGTTTTTATTGAATGAACACATGGTAACATGCATATCAAAGCAATACAATTTTATTTTTACTGCTCTCTAGCTATAGCAAAATTGTTACTTTACTGTTCATTGTTTATTCTCTAATGGCTCCGAATTTAGGGTCTGATCGAGGGCAAAACTATTGTACAACTTAAGTTCCAGCTGAGCTATAATATTACAACTGGTTTGATTATTCGTTTTATCTTTCATTTATTTATCTAACATCCTTAATTACTTGTATTGAATCAATCCACATATCCTTAAAATCGCATATAAATTTAATTGTTATCTACTTTAAGGGTAAACATCATGTACTTTGAAATTTTTGAACCAAGCAAATTAAACTCAAATCAGTTGGAAATGAAGACACTTTTTTTTAGGTCCAAACCAATAAATTGTCACTTTTGACAAATTAAAATTTTTTCCAATAGGCGCATGATAAGATTAATGATGGAAAGTTCATTCAATTTCTTCCATTATTCTACCTAAGATGATCAGCGAATAAGACAAATAGCTAATGCACAATTAGTTCAAACAAGTTGGCAACAAATAACTTTATCACTACACAGCTTCCAAACTAGGCCAGCCCGTGTATTTATTTAGAATTAATTAGGATAAACTGCATATATTATTAAGTAGGACCTATAGGGTCATTTTCGCCCCCAAAAAAAATTGTTTTCGGAAAAGGAAAAACCAAAAGGAAAATAGCTAATAATCAAGTTTTCATGATTTCGGTTTAGACAAAGCTTTATTGAATTTTTTCTTCTCCACTGAACGAACAATTATAGCTTCCTGTTATATAATTTGCGTTCGCCGTTCGGTACATAAGAACAAAAATCATTTTCATATTAAAATAGTTTGTTTCTCAGTTGCAAGTTGACAGGTTTTATCAGTACACGTATTGGCCCCACTAAACCAACGCGTGAAGAGTTTACTTTGACAATGATGGAGCATTAGTTTATACTTTAAAGTTTTCTCAATTCTATTTTTCTTTTCTTATGAAATTATTTTGCTGAGACCATTTATTTTACACAGTTAATTTACTTTTAAGCAATTTGAGACATGCAGTTTGTGCGTAATCCAAAACACAAAGCATACAAGTACAGCAACAATAACAACAACAAAAAAATTCAATATAATCTCTAAGGTGAAGAGAAAGTATACAAGTATGACCACTAATTTAGAAATTGGAATTATAAGGAGATTATAATCTGCATACGGGTAGAACCGAGCTCGATGCTTGATCGAACATCTGGAATGATAGACCAGGCTCAGCACATCTGTAAGAGATCGAAGTTACAGATGAAACCGAGGTCGATATCGAGGTTCGAAGTTTGACAGGACCATCAGATTTGCCCTCAGGTTTATCGAAGGCACGACCGATCCTGCTTCTAACGACCTCGGGGAAAAGGTTTGCCAACTCAACCGATAAGGATCCGTGATTCTCGCCATTAACCAATCATTGTGGCTACGGGATTAAGTAAAAAAGGGAGCCAACGGTCTACATAATTCCTTATAAAATAATGTCTTAAAAGCTTCATCTCCCTGGATATATAAAGGGAACTGAGTAATTCATTAGGGACATTGGAATATACATAAAAGAACGACATACTGTCTTTTCCAGCCTTGCTCATATTGTTTTGGCTTTAATTATATTTTGGCTCTAATAATATCACTCCTAGATTCGAAGGAAGTTAACCTTGCGAGGCTTAAGTTGTTCAATTTGCATGATTTGCATTTATTTTTCTACTTATTCTTCCATATTAAATGTGATTTCTCAACTTGTATCAAATTAGATGACATATCCTTAAAACCGCGTATAAATTCAATTGTTATCCTATTTTGGGATAAACATTTTGGCGCCCACCGTGGGGCTAAGGATAATAGTGGTTATTTGATACAAATCTCTGTAACACACACTGCTTTACACTTGCTCTTTGAAGTGTCTTTGATTTCAGGCTAAAAATGACAAACTCTCAATTAACACCTCTATATATCAACAACGAGTTCGGTCATCAAGGTGAGAATAACAACATGGCGCCCGAAAACACAGGGCCACCCGCTGATGTCGTTGGAATTCAGACCGCAAATCTGATTGATGTAAATTAGCATGTGGCCATTGAAGAAAACTTGTCTACCGACCCTGAAAATAGCGTCCGCGGTGGAGCCCGGTCGGCAGCTCGAAACACACAAAATATTGAAGAAGACGGGATCAGCCTACGCATGATCTTTGAAATGGTGCAAGTTCAACAGGTGGCGATAGCTCATTTGCAGAGCCAAACCCAAGCACCGAGCAGGGTTGAACCCGATCCTCCCCAAGAAGTCACTCGCGGAACGGAAACGGCCGTGATAAGATCGAATGAACGAGAGCCGGGGACTAATCCCAAAATTATAAAAATGCTCGAGGAGCTGACAAAGCGGGTAGAATCAGGGGAAAAGAAGATTAAAGCGAAAGATAAAAAGGTCGAAATATATAATTCCAGGATAAATCAAATCCTAGGAGCACCCCCGATATTGAAGGGACTGGATTCCAGGAAGTTCATGCAAAAACCTTTTCCTCCAAGCGCGGCCCCAAAACCGATCCCCAAGAAACTTTGTATGCCCGAAATACCTAAGTACAATGGAACGGATGATCCAAATGAGCATGTGACCTCTTATACATGTGCCATCAAAGGAAACGACTTGGAATATGACGAAATCGAGTCTGTTTTGCTGAAAATATTTAGGGAGACCCTGTCGAAGGGAGCCATGATATGGTATCACAACTTACCTCCTAATTCTATTAACTCATTTTCTATGCTTGCAGACTCTTTCGTAAAAGCACATGCCGGTGCCATCAAGGTTGAAACCAGGAAATCAGACTTTTTCAAAGTCAAACAGAAGGAGAACGAGATGCTCAGGGAGTTCGTGTCTCGTTTTCAAATGGAACGAATGGATTTGCCGCCGGTTGCTGATGATTGGGTTGTTCAGGCTTTCACTCAGGGACTCAATATTCGAATCTCGGTGGCTTCGCAATAATTAAAGCAAAACCTGATAGAATACCCTGCCATTACCTGGGCCGATGTACACAATCGGTATCAATCGAAAGTCAGAGTCGAAGATGAACAACTCGTGGCACATTCGGAGTCTATATATCCCGCCAGGACTCTCGACAAAGCCAAGAGGGACATCGATCGTGAACCAGGATCAAACAAGGATCGATATCGGCCCTATAATGAAGAGCGGGGGAACAATGGGTCCGGGCGGAACCCTATAAGAAATGAAAGAAGAAACAAACAAGGTCGAAACAACCGGGGGCCAATGACCAAAAACGGTTTTTACAGGCCCACCGGGCCTAAAGAAGCGCCGAGGCTATCGGAGTACAACTTTATTATCGACGCGGCTGCCATCGTATCAGCCATCGGGCGACTCAAGTATACCAAATGGCCTCGACCCCTGCAATCCGATCCAGCTCAAAGAGATCCCATCCAGGTATGCAAGTATCATGGAACTCACGATCATAGAATGAAAGACTGTCGACAACTGAGAGAAGAAGTATCCCGACTATTCAACAACGGAAACCTTCGAGAGTTCTTGAGCGACCGGGCCAAGAATTATTTCAGAAACAGGGATTCTAACAGATAGACAGAACAAGAAGATACCGAACCTCAACACATAATTAATATGATCATCGGTGGAGTCGATATCCCACAGGAGCCAATGTTGAAACACACCAGAATCTCCATCACCAGGGAGAAACAGACTCGAGATTACATACCGGAAGAAGTCTTTTCCTTCAACGACGAGGATGCGAAAGGGATCATACAACCTCACAATGATGCATTGGTAATATCTATACTCGTAAATAAAACTAGAATTAAATGTGTGTTAATCGATCCAGGTAGGTCGGCCAACATTATTCGGTCGAAGGTCATAGAACAGCTCGGTCTACAAGACAGGATCGTGCCAACAGTCCGAGTCCTAATTAACATAGATTGTTTTGCTTGGTCCCATCTTGATATGATAGGGATCCCACTAGAAATAACCACTCACAAACTAAGCATGGACGCCCAAAAATTAATTCGGTCAAGCAGAAGAGGAGGCCCCAATCCGAGGTCAAACATGCTTTCATCAAGGACGAGGTATCTAAACTCCTAAAAATAGGGTCCATTCGAGAGATTAAATACCCGGATTGGTTAGTGGTAGTCCCTAACAAAGGGAATAAACTAAGAATGTGTGTAGATTACAAAGATTTGAATAAATCATGCCCCAAAGACTCTTTTCCTTTGCCCAAAATCAATCGTATAATCGATGCCACAGCCGGCCACGAGATCCTCAGCTTTCTCGATGCCTATTCCGGGTACAACCAAATACGGATGGACCCGAGTGATCAGGAAAAAACCTCCTTCATCACTAAAAGCGGCACATACTATTATAATGTAATGCCGTTTGGATTAAAAAATACCGGTGCCACATACCAACGCCTAGTGAATCCGATGTTCGAAGAACAAATAGGAAAATCGATGGAAGTTTATATTGACGATATGTTGGTTAAATCCCTGCGAGCAGAGGACCATTTAAAGCATTTGCAGGAAACCTTCAGTATATTGAAGAAGTATAACATGAAGCTGAATCCGGAAAAATACGCGTTCGGAGTCGGATCAGGTAAATTTCTCGGGTTCATGGTATCCAACCGAGGAATCGAGATCAACCCCGACAAGATTAAAGCTATCGAAGATATCATGATAGTGGACAAGGTGAAGGCCGTGCAAAGGCTAACCGGGTGCATTGTCGCCCTAGGGCGATTCATCTCGAGGTCCTCCGATAAGAGTCGTCGATTTTTCTCGTTGCTGAAAAAGAAAATCAACTTCACATGGACCCCGGAATGCCAACGGGCCTTGGAAGAACTTAAGCGGTATTTATCGAGCCCGCCACTGCTTCACACACCGAGAGCAGACGAACAATTATACTTGTATTTGGCAGTATCAGAGATAGCGGTAAGTGGAGTTCTAGTTCAGGAAGAACAAAGTATGCAATTTCCTATTTATTATGTTAGCCGGACCTTGGGTGAGGCCGAAACTGGATACCCTCACCTAGAAAAATTGGCGCTCGCTTTGCTAAGTGCCTCGAGGAAGCTAAAACCATACTTCCAATGTCACCCCATATGTGTCGTAACTACTTACCCGTTAAGGAACATTATGCATAAACCCGAACTATCGGGCCGATTGGCCAAATAGGCCATGAAAGTAAGTGGGTACGATATTGAATATCGACCTCGGACAGCCATTAAGTCCCAAATATTGGCAGACTTCGTGGCCGACTTTACACCGGCCCTGATACCTGAGGTCAAAAGTGAGTTATTGGTTAACTCAGGGACATCTTCGGGAATCTGGACCCTCTTTACAAACGGGGCCTTGAACGCCAAAGGGTCCGGACTTGGTATCGTACTAAAGCCATCAACAGGTAATATAATTAGACAATCTATTAAGACTGTGAAATTGACTAACAACGAGGCTGAATATGAGGCCATGATTGCAGGCCTTGAATTAGCCAAAAACTTGGGAGCATAGGTGATCGAAGCCAAATGCGACTCCCTCCTTTTGGTAAACCAATTTAATGGAACATTCGAAGTCAGAGAAGAACGGATGCAGAGATACTTAGACAAGTTACAAGTGACATTACATCGGTTCAAAGAATGGACTTTGTAACACGTACCTCACGATCAAAATAGTAAAGCCGATGCCCTCACTAACTTGGGATCGTCGGTCAAAGATAACGAGTTCAATTCGGGAAAAGTCATGCATCTTATGAGATTAGTGGTGGAAGAAGGCCACGCCGAGATAACTCGACGAGCCTAACTTGGGACTGGAGGAACATGTACGTGGAGTATATTAGGACCGAAAAATTGCCCTCGGGCCCAAAAGAATCAAGGGCCCTGCGTACAAAAGCAGCCCGATTTAGCCTGGACGAAGACGGAACCTTGTTCAGAAGAACATTCGATGGTCTACTTGAAAAATGTATAGGGCCGGGGGATACTGAGTATGTTCTGAGGGAAATCCACAAGGGTACTTGTGGAAATCATTCGGGCACCGAATCACTGGTGAAAAAAATAATTAGAGCCGGCTACTACTGGATCGACATGGAAAAAGATGCAAAGGAGTTTGTTCGAAAATGTGAAGGATGCCAAAGGCACACTCCGATGATCCATTGACCTGGGGAGCCACTGCATTCGGTTTTGTCACCATGGCCTTTCATGAAATGGGGGATGGATATCGTCGTCCCCCTCCCTCGGGCACTCGGTAAGGCTTAGTTTATTTTATTTATGACAGACTATATTTCTAAATAGGTAGAAACACAGGCATATGAAAAGGTCAGAGAAAAAGAAGTCATCGATTTTATCTGGGACCACATTGTATGTCAATTCGGAATACCGACCGAGATTGTGTGCGACAACGGGAAACAGTTTATTGGCAGCAAAGTAAGCAAGTTTCTCGAAGACCATAAGATTAAAAGACTCTTATCCACTCCTTACCACCCTAGTGGGAACGGAAAAGCAAAATCCACCAATAAAACCATAATCCAAAACCTCAGAAAGAGGTTGATCGACGCCAAAGAAAAATGGAAGGAGATGCTACCTGAAGTCCTGTGGGCATATCGTACAACCTCGAAGTCCAGTACCGGGGCCACCCCGTTTTATTTGGTTTATGGCACCGAAGCTTTAATACCGGTCGAGGTCGGAGAACCGAGCCTCAGATTCTGACATGCAACAAAGGAATCAAATGACGAGGCTTTGAGTAAAAGTCTGGAACTATTAGATGAAAGGCACGAAGCAACCCTTGTCCGATTGGCCTCCCAAAAATAGCGAATCGAGAGATATTATAATCGAAGGGCCAACCTTCGGTACTTCAATACCGGGGACTTAGTACTAAGAAAAGTTACACTGAACACCCAAAATTCGAACGAAGGGAAATTGGGGTCAAGCTGGGAAGGACCGTACCAAATTATCGAGATCACCAGAAAAGGATCCTACAAGCTCGGAACAATGAACAACGAGAAATTACCGAACAACTGGAATATATATCACTTAAACGATATTATTGCTAAGGTACGACCCCAATTCTTTCTTCTATTTTTTTTACATTTCAAACTGGCACTTACAGGCAACCTACAAAGGATGATATAAGATCCTAAGTCCGTAAGCACACGTTGCACTCTTTTTTCCTTGAACCGGTTTTGTCCCAAATGAGTTTTCCGGCAAGGTTTTTAACGAGGCAGCAAGTAAATCATACTAACTTAGAATCGAAGGTCGACTACGAACCGGTGGCAAGGGTTACAACAGCATTCGAGGCTGCTCTTCAGTTAGCTAACACTGGGGGCAATACCCTCGGTTATCGACTCTTTTAAGAAAACTTCGTAATTAAGGGCCTCGATCAATAGGATTCATTGTAAGGGTCAAACTCTCAAAAGAACCATGCCTACACGGACCGCTTGAGCCCCGGCACAAAACATGAATACATGTACAACATTTACGCACACGAATATAAGAGAAGATTCTTCCTTGCACATAAACATCTTGTCCTTTGAAAGATTTCTTACATATTTCAAGAAGCCAAAGATATCGAGCCCAAGGGCCACCTTAATCCGAGTCCGAACATTCACTTCACTCGGGGATTGTAGGCATTGCATAAATATAAAGGCTAAGGCTGTTCCGAGTTAATAAAACTCGAGGGCATGGAGCTTATTTGGCATTGCTCGAATTAAAAGGATAAGGCCATTTCCGAGTTAATAAAATTCGAGGGCATGAAGCTTATTTGGCATTGATCGAATTAAAAGGCTAAGGCCGTTCCGAGTTAATAAAACTCGAGGGCATTAATCTTATTTGGCATTTCCCGAATTAAAAGGCTAAGGCCATTTTCGAGTTAATAAAACTCGAGGGCATGAAGTTTGTTTGGCATTGCCCGAATTAAAAGGCTAAGGTCGTTCCGAGTTAATAAAACTCGAGGGCATGAAGCTTATTTAGCATCGCCCGAATTAAAAGGCTAAGGCCATTTTTGAGTTAATAAAACTCGAGAGAATGAAGCTTATTTGGCATCGCCCGAATTAAAAGGCTAAGACCATTCCGAGTTAATTATTTCATGCTAAGACATTTCGACCATTGCTAAGATAAATAAAACATTAAGGGAAAAATTCAAGAGATGATGAAAGGAAAAAAGCCTTATACATATATATCAAAATTTATTTACAAGGGCTGGATAACCCCAATGCATGTTTTTACAACGGCCGAACGACCTCAACAAAAAAGTTAGTACAAAAGACGAAAAATGTCCTAATCCTCATGGGGGATACATCGTCGCCTACGGGTTCTTCTTCACCACCAGACTCACCCGACTCTTCAGACACCTCAGAATCCTCCTCGAGAAAAGCTAGCCTCCGAGCATTGGGTTCGTATGTCTTGGCGTTCTCGATTTTGGTCAATATGTCAAAATTCTGAGCATGGACTCCCTCGAGGGTCTCCCTTCGTGATTCTCACCTCGCATGCTTCACCATGTTTTTTGCCTTCTCCTGGATAGCCTCGACATCAACTTTGAGCCGAGCCACTTTTTTATCATCTTCGTTCCGGGCCGTAATAACTCCTGACTTGGCAACCTCGAGCTCCTTGGCCAGATTCTCTTGACAAAAAATAGCCGAGCTCAGTTGAGATCTGAGTCCCTCGATCATTTTGGCCTGCGCCGAGTTCTTCTCCTTTGCAGCCCGAAGCTGATCCTCAGCATAAGCCAACTGTGTCCGTGTAGTCTCTTTCTCCGAGGCTATGCGATCCATATTTTTCTTACATTCTTCGGTCTCGGCTTTGACCGTATCCACCTCCCTTCGGAGTTTCTCGATCACGTCAAGTTTTATTTGAACATGCGGGCGAGGATCATTAGCTACTAAGTTCGATTCATCATCACTAACTTCAAAAACTCTTCTTACCTGCTCGACCAGGTCAGAATGTTCCCTACAAGCCGCTTGCAGCTTAGCTTGGGATTTTTCATTAAGGAGCTTATAAGCATCCCTCTTTTCGGCAAGCTCCCAGGCCTCGGCCTCGAAACGTTTTGACTCCTCCCGGTATTGAAGAAAAGCCTTGTGATGAAGCACTGAGGCCTACAAACACAAAGGAAAAATGTTATGATTATTCATGATTAAAGCTAAGTACATAATAAAGGGACATACAAAATTACCCGATTCATCGCCTGTTGAGCTTTGTTGAATAGGTAGGATGCCTCTACCTCGTTCATTTTTCTTTGAACCTATTCGGTCACTAAGCACCGAAGGTAACTAGAAATCCCCATCGGGGAAGAAAGAACCCGAGCGTCCTTTGGGATGGACATACAAATTGTCCCTCTCCGAGTCGGGTTAACACTCGGAGCTGGGAACTGGTTCACTAATCATGGGATTGGAGAAGGACTACCGGCTTCCGGAGATGGTGTCGTTTTTGGTACCGGTAAGTCGCCCAACCCGGTAACATCCGCTGAGGCGGTAGAATCCAGGTCATCGAAGAAATGGTAAAGAGAATCTATTGCTCAATGGGCCCCCTCGTCGAGGTTACCTTTCAGTGTCTGGGCCTCGTTTATCATTGAATCAGTAAACGAAGGCGACCTAGAGAGGTCGATCACCCCAAGATCCTCCTTAGGAATATATCTTCTGACTAGGAAGTACCAGCCAAATTCCCTTTGTCAGCTTCCCTAGCTCGGAGAGAAATGGTCTCGACCCTTCTTGGTTCAGAGGCTTCGGCCGCTACTTCTTCTACAGCCTCCCTAACTTGAGGCAGTTCATAGCCACTTCTCACACGGGCCACCAAATTGGAATCTTCTTCTTCTTCTTCGGACTCATTCCTCAATCGATTGAGTGAGTCCGATGAGAGCTCTCGGGCACTAACATCTTTGGTTTTACGCACCAGTCGCTTCCTCGGTTTTTTTTTTTCTAGGTTCGAGGGACTCAAAGCTTTTCTTTTCTTCTTATCTTTGTCCTGTTTCGAAGAAGGGGGATCGGCATATATTATCTTCAGCTGATGGAGGCCTCATTTCGACGTCCTTTGGTAAACCTGCAAAATGAAAATATAACGGATCAGAAACCGATGATGAGAACATAAGATCAGACATATTATTAAGGAAAAACTCTTACCATGATTACGAGCCTCCTATCGACCCTTCGAGAGATCATACCATAAGCACTCGAAGTAAGGTATTTGTGTCGCGATGCCCTCGACCCACTCTTAAAGTTCAGGAATGGGGTTCGGTATTCGGGCGACATCTGCATCCCATAACATCGATGAGAAACCAATGGAATGAAAAGCAATAAAAGAAATATCGAAGGCAAAGCTAAACTTACGTTTTGTGTTCCATTTCTCAGGAAATGGCATGTCCACAGCCGGGATTAAGTACGATGAAGAAGGTGAAATTTTCTTAGAACACAAGAAGAATTTGAGTGTAAAAGTTCTAATAGATGGATTAAAAGGGTATTTATAGGTTTCTCAAGCGACGGTTCACCTCCCGAGGTAGCCGACCATCAACTGACACACATTTAATGTCTCGAAGACTGGACTGACGGGATATTTCCACTATTCTTATCACCTACGTCATGTATATATTGTCATGATTTATCGAAGTGGGGACCGAGGGTTCATATCATTTTTCATCGCTTACTCTCCCAAAAAACGAGGGGACTATCTGTATACGGGTAGAACCGAGCTCGATGCTTGATCGAGCATCTGGAATAATAGACAAGGCTCGGCACATCTGTAAGAGATCGAAGTTATAGATGAAATCGAGCTCGATATCGAGGTTCGACAAGACCATCAGATTTGCCCTCGGGTTTATCGAAGTCACGACCGATCCTGCTTCTAATGGCCTTGGGAAAAATCTTTGCCAGCTCAACCGACAAGGATCCGTGATTCTCGCCATTAACCAATCATTGTGGCAGAAATTACGGGATTAAGTCAAAAAGGGAGCCAACGGTCTATATAATTTCTTATAAAATAATGTCTTAAAAGCTTCATCTCTCTGGATATATAAAGGGAACTGAGTAATTCATTAGGGACATTGGAATATACTTAAAAGAACGACATACTATCTTTTCCAGCCTTGCTCATATTGTTTTGGCTTCAATTATATTCTGGCTCTAATAATATCACTCCTAGATTCGAAGGAAGTTAACCTTGTGAGGCTTAAGTTGTTCAATGTGCATGGTTTGTATTTATTTTTCTACTTTTTCTTCCATATTAAATCTGATTTCTCACTTTGTATCAAATTAGATCACATATCCTTAAAATCGTGTATAAATTTAATTGTTATCCAATTTTGGAGTAAACATAATCAAAGTCTTATTAGAAATATGCAAATTATATTTCAAAAATTAAACAAGTAATGATGACTAAATTAAACATAGAAGACATTCTAATATCTAAGGTGATAGAAAAAAGTTGTTACTTGTAATGTAGAATGGAAAAGTACGTGTCTTTGACCAAGACTTGCTCTTAATTTTTGACTGTTTTCAAAGAATAATTTGTAAATGAGGAGTAAGTGAAAATACCTTATAATTTAAGTGGGGAATAGGTAAAGAAACTTGAAAGAAAATTATTTTCTTAGTAATACTGTAACATAAGAATAGAATTAATCGAATTACATACAGAACTATTCTAAGTGTTTACCCGAAAAATGGATAAAGTTAAATTTATACGTAGTTCCAAGGATACATGGCGCAACTTAATACAAATTGTAAGGATAAATAGAAATGTAAATATGGATTGCAAAGAATATGAAATAGATAAGGTCGTAAAAAAAATGAATCTTAGGATTCAACAAGTAGAAACAATTTAAGAAGCCTGAAAGAACGATGCTTTACTATGGGAGAATATAGTATTTTTATTACAATGTAAGCCTGAAAAAACTTGTCTTTACAGAAATGGTAACCATGCCTTTTTATAATGGAGGGACTTTGCTCTAAGCATAATAAAATAAACACTCAGTGGGAGACCCATGATAAATCAGTTTTCCCACAATTTCTGCCAAGATTCTCTCTAGTGGGATTGCAACGGCTTTTGTCTGCGAGCTCGATCTTGCTTAGAGCTCTCGATTTTGGTTTGAGCTCGATTTTGACTCGAGCTCTCGATCTTGGCTCAAGCCCGATTCTGGCTCGAGCTCTCGAATTGATTCAGGGTCAATATTGGTTGGTCTCTGAATTATAAGCATGATAGATTTCCTTTGCATCATAGTTCGATTTGGATTCGAGCTCGATAACGATGTCAAACTCGACATGGATTGGCCCCCCGGGTTCGAGGCTTGTTTGTTCCATCTTCGCAATCTTACTTCGATCGATAATCGTTCGAACTCAATCAGATGTGCGAATGTCAAAATTTATTTCGACCGTATACAGATAGTCCCCTCGTTTCTCAGAAAGAATGTGGTGAGAAATGATATGATTTTTTAACGGCTCGATCGGATTATACCCTAACGTTTCCATCGTGTTCGACCATGACGCATGTGATAGTTGTACCGTCGATTTAGTCTTTCAAGGTATTTAATGCATGTCAGGTGGTGGTTGGCCACCGCTGATACTGAACCGCCATCGCTTGAACCTATAAATAACCCTTCCTTTTATCATTTACCACTTTTACATCTTCTATCTTCCAAATTTCCAAGTCCCTTTTCGTATTCTCTAACTTACCCGTATATCTGTGATTTCTTTTTGCAAAAGCCCCTCTTTAATTCTACCAAATCTTTATCACTTTCCTCTAATCCTCACCTCTAAATTCGAAAATGGCGAAAACGTCACAAACCATTTCTCAGAAAGAAAAGGCTTCATCTTCACAATGTGCCGCCGATGATACACCGGCAGAACCACGGCCTGAAGAGTGCGTTCCCGGGGCGTGCGTCCTTACTTCTGATTTGAAGGTCGATAAAGACTCATCGGTCCCTGGCCGATGTGAACCAGTATCGAGGTACATATGTTCGATAACCGAGAAGCACCTCCAACAACTAAAGAAATATTGCAATTGGGATAAAAAAGAAATAATGATTCCTTCTTCTGACAAAGATATCACTTCTTACGTGAAAGGGTTTTTGAATGTGTATACTTACCCTTTCACGTTAGGTCCCCTTGATTCCATTATTATTGACTTCTGTCATCAATACAAATAACCCTAGGCCAGGTCCATCCTTTATTTTGGCGGATCGTTATCCTGATCCGATATTTCGTGAGCAAAATCGAGGGGATGCCGTTCACCCTCGACCATCTTATCCGATTGTATCATCCCCGAGGTTTTCGAGGAGGGTTAATAAAACTTCAGCGTCGGGCTTCCAAGGCTCTATTCTCGAGTATTGACAAGGACAAGGATCGGGGTTAGATGGGCAGGTCTGTTCGAGTGAAGACTTCGGACCTGATTCCGACCGAAAAGATGCCTTTTCCTGAGGAGTGGAATATGAAATGTAAGTGTGATCCTGTTGTTGCTTTTATTTTGTTCTTTCATTTCTTTTCTCATCAACCCTCTTCTTTTTGTGATGTAGCGGTTCCCTGGATGACCGGAGCAGTTCCCGATATCAAGAACTGGGTACGAGCTCTTGTCTCGACCTCCACATACGCCGAGTGCTCATGGAGCGATTTGTCAAAGGGTCGGTGGGAGGCCAAAAATATGGTAAGCCCCTTTCTCGTACTCTTTGATAGTTAGAACGAGGTAGTTTTCGAATATTTTAACAAAATATTCCATATGCAGGTCTGGGTAAAGATGCGGTTTTGAGGCCCCTGTCCAACGAGGCAAAAACATTGGCCTCTGTCCCAAAGCCGGGGAAGGGAGATAAAAGGAAAAGAGCCACCGTTCCCGAAGATCCAAAACCGAATAAGAGGACGGCTCGTAAGCCGAACAAGAATGCCATTCCTTTGACCGTGGAATCAGTTCTGCGTCTAAGGGATGAGGATGATGATGAAGAAGAAAATGATGGGTCCGCGCTGGTGGCCCGAACGAAGAGAACCACCGATGCCCCATTGGCTACTGGATCGATGAAGCTTCATGAGGCTTCGCCTCGAACTGAGGATATACCGGAGAAAAGATCGGGTGGAATCCCCGAATTATTGGAGATCGAAGACTCATCTCATTGGAGCCAACAGATGGGGGATATTTCTGAAAGGGACCTCAGATCCCTTCGAACCAAAGAGAATGCTCCAAGTGATTCTTTTGGGGTAGCAGCAATCAAACATTCGCCCACCTTTCCCGTTTTTTCCAAAGGGGTGATTCGGGAAGCTCAAGCTCTAGGGGACCTCGATCTAGACAGGCCTCACGATAGAGAGGATCCCTTTCGTGACATGTTTACCGGTGTCGAGGACGTTGCCGGTACTAGTGATGAACCAAATCTTTTTCATGGAGTGCGGCAGGCTTTGAATCAGGCAAGCCTTAAAATTATTTTGTCGGTACTATCTTCATGTTTACTTTTCGTTAACTTCGTTTCCTATTTATTTTGTAGGCAGCGACAGTTCATCGAGAAACATGTTCTCGGTCCCAAAACGAGCTGCGTCGATACGAGGCCGACCTTCAACGGGTTACTGATGAGAGGAAATCCTTAACACTTCTCTTAGGGCAGAGAGATGAGGAAATAAAAGACCTCCGAGCTGAGTTGGCGAAGGCTCATCGAGATCAGATTGACTTGTCTGAGCAGGTAATGATACTTTTAAAAGCCTATGGGCTTGATACTGGAACGATGGCTAAATTTTCGGTCTCACAGTTGCAGCAAAAAAATTAAGATGATCGGGAAGCTTCGTGAGGAGGTCGACGTGATAAAAGCGGAGTCTTTGCAGTGGAAAAAAGGTATGGACCACTTTACTGCAGAGAAAGAAACTGCTCGAGCCCAGTTATCATCGGCCGAAACCCAACTTCAAAGAATGAATGAAAAAGGCCTAGTTCAAGCAAGAAGAATAGAGGAACTCGAGGCTCGGTTGGCCTTTGTACTTGCAAAGGCCGAATCTGATGCCAAAAAGGCAAAGGCCGATGCGGATGCACTCGTGGCCGTCTATCAGGCCGATGCTGAGGCTGCCCAGGTCCAAGCAAGAGAGGCAACCGAGACCCCTGATGCTCGAGCACATTGGGTTGCCGAACTTGCTAAGTGCCGATCTCGAAGGGAAACCCTTGAGGAGATCCATGCTCGTGGTTTTGATCTCGCTGAAGAGATAAAAAGGTCCAAAGAACTTGAAGCCGATGCTGAAGCCCTAGTTTCCGATGGCGATGATGATGACAATGATGATGATGATGGGAGTGAGAGCGGATCCGAGAACGGGGGGAGACCGATATAGAAGAGACCGCTCCTGAGGATGACCAGGAAGCTTAGTTCTTAATTTTTACGTTGTAATCAATCATGTAGACTAATTTGTATATAGACAATTTTGCCGACTTGATTCTTTTTTGTGAAAACATTCATACTTAATCAAATTTGGACTTCGTAGTCTCTATAATCGAGCGAGAACTTGAAGTGATGTAACCTTTAGGCTTATTAGTTGAGTCAATGATTCGAGCTCATTGTAATGTAGCCCGTAGGCATAATGGTCGAGTGAGTTCTTGCTCGAACTCGAAATACAAGTAGCCCGTAGGCTTAGTAGTCGAGTAAATGATTCAAATTCGATGTAATGTAGCCCGTAGGCATAATGGTTGAGTGAGTACTTGCTCGAACTCGATCTAAAAGTATCCCGTAGGCTTATTAGTCGAGTGAATGATTTGAACTCTATGTAATGTAGCCCGTAGGCATAATGCTCGAGTGAGTGCTTGCTCGAACTCGATCTAAAAGTAGCCCGTGGGCTTAATAGTTGAGTGAATGATTCGAAATCGATGTAATGTAGCCCGTAGGCGTAATGGTCGAGTGAGTGCTTGCTCAAACTCAATCTAAAAGTAGCCCGTAGGCTTAGTAGTCGAGTGAATGATTCAAACTCGATGTAATGTAGCCTGTAGGCGTAATGGTCGAGTGAGTGCTTGCTCGAACTCGATCTAAAAGTAGCCCGTAGGCTTAGTGGTCGAATTTATCTTAATTCTATTTGCGAAATAAATCTCCAAATAGAGGAATTTTTCTTGGATATAAGATGTCGGTAAAGAACTTTCTTTGCAAGTCACTGTACATGTGTTCATGTTTCACGCCTGGGTTAGGGCCAACTACGTGATCATGGTTCGTCTTGACCATTTGGCTCTTACAACCTTTCCTATTGGAACCCCGTTGTTTGCGAAATAACTTTCTTGCATCGGAACTTGATATATTTGAGGGCTAATGCCCCCCCAGTATTCGAGGTCGGTTGTAAAGAGGCCTCAGATACTGTTGTAAGTGTAGAACGATCATTGGTTGCCTCGTTAAAAACGTTGCCGAAAAACCTATTTGGGATAAAACCGGTCTAAGGAAAAAAGAGTGCAACGAGTGCTTTCAGATCTATGGCTTTGTATCGTAGGATCCATCTTAGCTCCTGCTCGGACTTCTGCAGGGGTCAGTTTTGAAATGTAAATGAATATAGAAGGGTTGTACCTTAGCAATAATATCGTTTTAGATGTGACACATTCCAATTACTTGATAGCTGTTTGCCGTTTATAATGCCGAGCTTGTAAGATCCCATTTCGACGTTCTCGAGAACCTGGTATGGTTCTTCCCATTTCGGTCCTAGTTTTCCTTCGTTCGGATTTCAGGTATTCAGGGTGACTTTTCTTAGCACTAAGTCCCCGGGCTTAAAATGGCAGAGTTTGGTTCTTCGATTATAGTATCTTTCGATTCGTTGCTTTTGGGCGGCCAATTGGACGAGAGCAGCTTCTCATTTTTCATCCGATAATTCGAGGCTAGTGTTCATAGCCTCGTTATTTGATTTTTCTGTTGTGTATCGAAATCTGGCACTGGGTTCGCTGACTTCGACTGGTATCAATGCTTCGGACCCATATACTAAGGAGAACGGGGTTGCCCCTGTACTAGATTTTGCGTTGTTCGATATGTCCAAAGGACTTCGGGTAGGATTTCTCTCCACTTTCCTTTAGAGTCGTTCAGCCTCTTCTTTAGGTTTTGAATGATAGTTTTGTTCGTTGATTCGGCCTGTCCGTTCCCACTGGGGTTGTACGGTGTTGATAATATCCTTCTTATTTTGTGATCTTCGAAGAATTTCGTCACCTTGCTGCCTACGAATTGTTTCCCGTTGTCACACACTATTTCGGAGGGTATCCCGAATAGACATACGATATGATCCCAGATAAAGTCTATAACTTCTCTCTCTTATTTTCTCGAACGCTTGCGCTTCAACCCATTTAGAGAAATAGTTAGTCATAAATAAAATGAATCTGGCTTTACCTGGGGTCGATGGAAGAGGGCCGACGATATCCATTCCTCATTTCATGAATGGCCATGGGGATAAGACTGAGTGAAATTGCTCTCCGAGTTGATGGATCATTGGCGCAAACCTTTAACATTTGTCACATTTTCGAACAAATTCCCCCGCATCTTTGCCCATATCGATCCAATAATACCTTGCTCTGATTATTTTTCGGACTAATGGATCGGCACCGGAGTGATTCCCACAAGTGCCCTCGTGCACTGCGCGTAGGATGTAATCGGTATCTCCCAGACCCAAGCATACTGCCAATGGTCCATCGAATGTCCTTCGGTATAGTGTTCCATCTGAAGCCAACGTGAATCGAGCAGCTTTAATCCGTAGGACCCTTGAATCTTTAGGATCCGATGGGAGCTTTCTGCTCTTTAAGTATTCAATATACTTATTTCTCCAATCCCAGGTTAAGCTCGTAGAGTTTATCTCGGCGTGACCTTCTTCGATCACGGACCTTGAGAGTTGAACGACAGTCCCCGATCTCAAGTCACCTTCCTCGACCGACGATCCCAAATTCGCAAGTGCATCAGCCTCACTGTTTTTCTCTCGTGGAACATGCTGTAAAGTCCATTGTTTGAAATGGTGCAAAGTGACATATAGTTTGTCCAAATACCGTTGCATTCTATATTCTCGAATTTCGAAGGTTTTGTTTACTTGGCTTACCACCAGAGAAGAGTCACAATTCGCTTCAATGACTTCTGCTCCCAAGTTTTAGCTAGCTCGAGACCTGCAATTATGGCCTCATACTCGGCCTCGTTGTTAGTCAACCTGGTAGTTTTAATAGATTGCCTAATAGTGTTACCCGTGGGTGGCTTCAAAACTATGCCAAGCCTGGACCCCTTCACGTTCGAAGCTCCGTCCGTAAAAAGGGTCCATACCCCCGATGACGTACCCGATTTCAACAGGAGTTCTTTTTTGACTTCGGGTATAAGGGTTGGCGTGAAATCGTCCATGAAGTCTGCTAAAATTTGAGACTTGATGGCCGTACGGGGTTGATACTCGATATCACAACCACTGAGTTCGACGACCCATTTAGTTAATCGGCCCGATAGTTCGGGCTTGTGCAAAATATTATGAAGCGGGTAAGTGGTTAATACGCATATGGGGTGACATTTAAAGTACGGTCTTAACTTTCTAGAGGCGCTTATCAGTGCAAGTGCCAGTTTTTTTAGGTGCGGATATCTAGTCTCAGCTTCTCCTAAGGTCCAACTTATATAATAAATGGGAAATTGCGTACCTTGTTCTTCCCAAACTAGGACACCGCTTACTGTGATTTCCAATACTGCCAAGTACAAGTATAGTTTTTCGTCTGTTTTTGGAGTGTGAAGTAGTGGTGGGCTCGATAGATATTGTTTCAGTTCCTCTAATGCCTGTTGGCATTCCGGGGTCCAAGCGAAATCGTTCTTCTTTTTAAGTAGAGAGAAAAATTTGTGACTTCGATATGATGATGTCGAAATGAATCGGCCTAAGGCTACAATCTGTCATGTTAGCATTTGTACAGCTTTCACGCTATCCATGATGGTGATGTCTTCGATGGCCTTGATTTTATCAGGGTTAATATCGATTCCCTGATTTGACACCATGAAGCCGAGGAACTTGCCTGAATCGACCCCGAAAGCACATTTCTCGGGGTTGAGCTTCATGTTGTATTTCCTCAAAATCTCGAACGTTTCTTGCAAATGGGTCAAATGGTCCTCTGCGTGCATGGACTTAACTAGCATGTCATCAATATAAACTTCCATTGATTTACCTATTTGTTCTTCGAACATTTTATTCACTAGGCGTTGGTAAGTAGCCCATGCATTTTTTAGCCCGAAGGGCATCACATTATAACAATATGTTCCATATTTGGTGACAAATGAAGTTTTTTCCTGGTCTTCCGGGCTCATCTGGATTTGATTATATCCGGAGTAGGCATCGAGAAAAGTGAGGATCTCGTGGCCGGCCGTGGCATCGATCATACGATCGATGTTGGGCAGTGGAAAAGAATCTTTGGGGCATGCTTTGTTCAAATCTTTATAGTCCACACACATTCTAAGTTTGTTCCCTTTTTTAGGCACTACAACTATATTGGCTAACCATTCGGGATATTTCACCTCCCGAATGGACCCTATCTTGAGGAGTTTGGTTACCTCGTCCTTTATGAATGAGTGCTTTACCTCGGACTGGGGTCTTCTCTTTTGCTTTACCGGTCTGAACCTAGGGTCCAAGCTTAGCCGATGTATTGTTATGTCTAGTTGGATCCCTGTTATATCCAAATGGAACCAGGCAAAGCAATCAATGTTATCGATAAGAAATTGAATAAGTTTCTACCTGAGTTCGGGGCTCAACCCTTTTCCCAGGTATACCTTCCGTTCGGGCCAGTGTTCGATTAGTGTGACTTGCTCCAGTTCCTCAATCGTTGATTTGGTGGCGTCGGAGTCATCAGGAATCATGAAGGATCGAGGGATCCTTCGATCATCATCTTCTTTGATCTTCCGGTTATCTGGTTGGGTCAAAGCCGATATCTATGATTGCTATTTGGTATCTCGCCTTTTCTGGCGAAGGCGAGGATATTGGTTTCGCTTCCTCGATGGCGAACATTTCTCTTGCGGCTGGTTGTTCTCTGTATACTGTTTTGATTCCACTCGATGTTGGGAATTTGAGGACCTGGTGTAGGGTCGAAGGTACAGCTCTCATGTTGTGGATCCATGGCCTTCCGAAAAGGGCGTTGTATCTCATGTCGCCTTCGATTACGTGAAACTTCGTTTCCCGGATGGTTCCGGCCACGTTTATTGGTAGAATTATCTCGCCTTTGGTGGTTTTACATGCCATATTGAATCCGTTTAGAACCAAGGTTGCGGGTACGATCTGACCCTGCAGGCCGAGCTGTTCTATGATCCTTAGTCTGATGATGTTAGCCGAGCTACCTGGATCAATCAACACACGCTTAATTTTAGTTTTATTCATGAGTACAGATATTACCAGTGCGTCGTTATGAGGTTGTATGACTTCTTCTGCATCTTCATCACTGAAGTACAACGTTCCCGTGGGTGTGTAATCTTGAGTTCGAGATCGCTTTTCTCTCACAATCGAAGTCTTAGTGCGCTTAAGCACTGGTCCCTGAGGGGTATCGGCGCCGCCGATGATCATGTCTATGGTTCTTCTTGTTCTATGTGCTTGCCGAAATCCATGTTTTTAAAATGGTTCTTCGCCCCATCGCTTAAAAATTCTCGAAGGTGCCCTTTGTTGAATAACCGGGCTACTTCCTTTCTTAGTTGCCTGCAATCTATCGTTCTGTGGCCATGGGTGCCATGATATTCACACATTTGATTGGGATTCCTCTGGGCAAGATCGGTATGCATGGGTCGAGGCCATTTAGTGTCTTTGATGCATCCGATAGCCGATACGATGGCGGATGCATAAATGCTGAAGTTATACTCCGATAACCGAGGTGCTTCCTTAGATCCGACAGGCCTATCGAACCTATTTCTGTTCATCAGCCCCTGGGACCCTTCACCTTTCTTATTTTGCCTGAGGTTATGTCTCGATCTATTGAATCTGTGACTTCCGTTGTACGGTTGGTATCGATCCCCGATCGGGCCTCGTTCTCGATTAGTATCCCTTCGAACAGCAGGTTCCGACCCCAATTGATCATCTTCGACTCTAATTTTTGATTGGTACCGATTGTGCACGTCGGACCACGTGATAGCTGGGTATTCGATTAGGTTATGCTTTAATCGCCGTGAAGCCGTCGAACTTCGTTCGGTCAAACCTTGAGTGAAAGCCTGAACATCCCAATCGTCTGTGACTGGTGGTAAGTCCATTCGTTCCATTCGAAAACGAGATACAAACTCCCTCAGCATCTCGTTATCCTTTTGCCTTACCCTGAAGAGGTCCGATTTCCTTGTTGCCACTTTTATGGTGCCGGCATGTGCTTTCACAAAAGAATCTGCTAACATGGCGAACGAGTCGATGGAATTTGGTGGTAGGTTGTGATACCAAACCATTGCCCCTTTCGAGAGGGTCTCTCCTAATTTTTTCAACAACACAGATTCGATTTCATCTTCTTCTAAATCATTGCCCTTGATGGCGCATGTGTAAGAAATGACGTGCTCGTTGGGATTAGTTGTTCCGTTATATTTGGAAATTTCGGGCATACGGAATTTTTTGGGGATTGGTTTTGGGGCTGCGCTCGAGGGAAAAGGTTTTTGCACGAATTTTTTCTAATCCAACCCTTTTATCAATGGTGGAACTCCCGGAATATGATTGACCCTAAAGTTGTAAGTTTCTATTTTTTTATCGTTGGCTTCGACTCACTTTGTGAGTCTTTCGAGCAATTTAGCAATTTCGGGAGTAGTCCCCGATTCTCGCTCATTTGACTTCACTATGGCTGGCTCCATTCTGTGGGTGATTTCTCGAGGTGGATTGGACTCCGGCCTGCTTTGTAGCTGGGTTTGGCTCTGCAACTGAGCTAAAGCTGCCTGTTGGGCTTGCAATATTTCGAAAATCACACGCAAGCTAACGCCGTTTTCCTCGACGTTGTGGGTATCTCGAGCTGCAGACCGAGTGCCACCATGGATGCTATTTTCGGGTTCAGCATGCAGGTTCGCCTCAATAGCTATATGCGAATTGATGTCTATTGGCTCTCCGATTCGAGCTCCAACGGTGTTTATGAGTGGTCCTTCAATACCGGGTGCCAAGTTGTTGTTTTCGTCCTGAAGACCGGCCCCGTTGTCGATTGGTGAAGCCATTTGATTGATGGTTAGTCGTAGCTAATCCGAAATTCAAGATATTTTTGGAGACAAGCGTAAAACACAATGGCGTGTCTTTTCAGATTCGTATCAAATAATCACTGTTATTCTTGGCCCCACGGTGGGTGTCAAACTGTTTACCCGAAAAATGGATAAAGTTAAATTTATACGTAGTTCCAAGGATACGTGGCGCAACTTAACACAAATTGTAAGGATAAATAGAAACGTAAATATGGATTGCAAAGAATATAAAATAGATAAGGTCGTAAAGAAAATGAATCTTAGGATTCAACAAGTAGAAACAATTTAAGAAGCCTGAAAGAACGATGCTTTACTATGGGAGAATATAGTATTTTTATTACAATGTAAGCCTGAAAAAACTTGTCTTTATAGAAATGGTAAACATGCCCTTTTATAGTGGAGGGACTTTGCTCTAAGCATAATAAAATAAACACTCAATGGAAGACCCATGATAAATTAATTTTTTCACAATTTCTGCCAAGATTCTCTCTAGTGGGATTGCAACGGCTTTTGTCGGCGAGCTCGATCTTGCTTAGAGCCCTCAATTTTGACTCGAGCTCTCGATCTTGGCTCAAGCCCGATTCTGGCTCGAGCTCTCGAATTGATTCAGGGTCAATGTTGGTTGGTCTCTGAATTATAAGCATGATAGATTTCCTCTGCATCATAGTTCGATTTGGAGTCGAGCTCGATAACGATGTCGAACTCGACATGGATCGGCCCCCGGGTTCGAGGCTTGTTTGTTCCATCTTCGGAATCTCATTTCGATCGATACACGTTCGAACTCGATCGGACGTACGAATACCGAAATCTATTTCGACCGTATGCACCGAGAATAATTAATTTTTTCTAAAAGAACAAGATTAAAAACAAAGCGAAATAAGACTGAACGAATTTTTCTCGTAAAAGACTTAGGGAACTGCATTTAGACAATGACTTCATGATTTGAGTCTTGATGTCAAGAGTAAGCGTCATCGGGATGATTTATTTGCAAACTTCAGTACGAGGAGTACGGATGGGTTCTAAAAATAAATGAACAAGCTTTTATATGAGTATATTGCAACGACCTCAACCTCTTCTTATTTTGTATTTTTTATATTTCCTTCTTTACGAACTAGAGAGTTATAAAGATGAAATACAGCACCGCGCAACGACTTCAAGTCTTTGTTATTTGAATAAAGATTGAAAGCACAAAAGATAAAGGTAAATAATTTCGAATAAATTGATTCAGAAGTTTTTGAGCCAAAAAGAAAAGATTTAAACAAGAAGTTAGGAAAAAAAAATTGGGGACTCGAAACAAGAAATTTGGTACTATGACTTCTCTTGAGGGTATTCATTAAGAGATGAACAATAGATAAGGAATAGTAAAATAAAATTTTGAATTAATTCTCGCCATTAATATTGATAAATTATTATTATTATTATTATTATTATTATTATTATTATTATTATTATTATTATTATTATTATTATTATTATTATTATTATTATTATTATTATTCAGGAATAAAAAATTCTCAGTAACTTTTTAATTCGGGATAATTTCAAAAATCGCTTCTAAAGTTTCCTTTGTAATATTCACAATCCCTAATTTTGTATTTTTTGTAACAGTCTAACTTTAATTAATAAAATTTCTAAAAAAAACGGTTGGCCCTCTAGTGACATTTTTTTTAATAAAAATAAGGTATTTAACCAAACTAGAATATATGAATTTTAAAAATCAGCCATCATATTTAATTTCTTATTAATTGTTTATGCAGTCAGGAGAGGACTAAAAAGTTATATTATTCTTAAAGAGATTCTGCATCAGATGATGAAATCTAACAAAACCAAATATTACTGACAGATTGCAATATATTTAAGAGCGAGAAAATTTAAAAATATGAGACTATAAAAACTTAAGATATATTTGTTTCTAGAAAAGAAAAAAAGCTCATTTTGATCAAAAGAGAGCAATATATTATACCAATTATTCCTATAACAATTATATGTACATGCATAATGTAGTTCTTGCTTTAATTATAAGAACGAACCTCCCCCCTCCTCCCCCCAAATCCCTTTTGTGGAAGCAAGAAAGTATCTTTAGGAAGCAACACAAGTAAGAATTGAAGCACAATCATCATATATATACATCAAAAGCTTTGAATGGGGTGATTGTCAAAACATAAGGAAAGTAAATATTACAAAGGTAGATCTTGAGAGAGGTTTCTAAAATAATTCTTTTTAATTTTTATTCATCTAATAGTTCCACTAAAAAGGAAACAAATAAAGGGTGCACCCTAACCCTCCTCCTCTACACAACAGAAAAGAAAAAAGAAAGAATGTAAGAAAGAGCAAACATGAAACAAAGACATTGAGTTGTCAGATATCTATTATTGGTTGGTGGATATATGACTTGTTCATTCTTTAGAAAAGCTTTCACATTTGTCCAACATTCCAACTGTTATTTCATTTTCTAACTAGTAATTACGGTTAATGACATTCCCAAATTCCCATAACAATTAAAGGAGGAAGTTAATATTGGATGTTAAGCGTTAAGGTTTAATTTGGTTATGTCTATGTCATACTTTATACTATAAGTGTGACCAAGGGAGGTTTGAGTTATAAATAAATTGTTTGGTTATAATTGAATTGGTTTGCTTAGTGGGAACAACCTAGTGATAGTAAAGTTTTTATTTTGGATCGTGACAAAGGACTGTTATGATCATCAAGCAAAATTCATTTTCTCTTCATTGTAATTAGCTAAGATATTCATTTTAATTAATTTCGAACGGTACAACACGCTAAAGAATAGATAAAGAGAAGTCCTTCCACATGAGTACAAAATTATAAATTGATTGTACCTATCAAGGAAACTTCATTACATAGTGTATTTTTTCTCCTACTCTAAATAATTAGTTATGTAGTCTACACGCAAGTAAAATAGCTAAAATAAGTCCTTTTGAAAATATAACATGCATATAATTTTAATTAATCAACTTCATAATGATTTAAATTAGATAATTAAATATTTAATTTCATTTTCATCTCATTAAGATCCTTGGCGTTATTAGATGCAAAATTACCTAGATTTTCCACTTTCACATACTAAACTGATTTCCTAATAAGAGAAATAACTCCACCAACCGTGGCGGAGCCACTTATAATTGGAAATTTATATTATTTAGTTAGGTATGTTGGCTCTCCTTATTTTCTTCATGTGTTTTATTTTTTTATATTTTAATACTCCTTAGTAATATTTCTAGTTCTGCGCCACTGTCCACCACCCCACCCTAGCATCACCTACCCACTCACCCTCCACCCCCCTACACCCCATCCCAGAATATAGATACAGAAAAAAATAGTTATCTAGTGGATGACGAGTAAGGTCCAAAATCTATATAATAACCATAGGATGAAAGGAGTTGTTTCCAAATCCACTTTATTGTTAGAGATGGAACATTCACTAATGTCCACTGGAAGTTACTTTTTGCTCTTCTCTTCTTCTGCGTTTCTTCTCATTTTGCTTTCATTCTCTGTGGAGAAAAGCCATGCTTTGGAAACAAGAGAAACCATTGAATCCCATTTCCACACTCTCCAACTCAGCTCTCTGCTTCCTTCCTCTTCTTGCAACCCTGCAACCAAAGGTAATTAACTCTCCTTATCCTCATAATATTTACTACTAACTCAAATAGATAACATAATTCACGTATGTAGATTTTTTTTTTTTTTTTTTTGGTGTGTGTGTGTGAATATAGTATGTTTGTCTATTTTTAATTTGTTGTACATTCCGATCACCATTTTCATTTTAATTTTAAATCTTCATCCTTGATTTTCTTTGGTGGGTGTGGTGGCCTGAGGTTGAATGAGTGGAAAAGGGGAGGGGATTATTTTGTAATTATCTATTCTATTTAACGTAACAGTTTTTCTTTTTTAGTTCAAAAATGATACTCATATCTTTTTATATTTAAAAGGACTTTAGTTCAGACTTTTCATTTTATCTTTAATTAGACACTCTTATATTACAACATGTTTAAAATTACAAGTTTAAATAATACTTTAGGTACATATTCAAAGTTTTTCTTTATTTTTAGTGATGAAATATATTTTACATAAATTATTTTTTTTCTTTTTCGTTTTGCTTGTTTGTTACTTGGTTGTGAGATTGGGGTTGGGGTTGTGGTGAGAAAAAGCAGGTCAACGAATTATTTGATAATTTGCTTTTCCAAAAGTTATAAGGTGAAAGTAACGCAATAATCCACATGATTGAACATAGCGTTTTCACTTGTTCCCTTTTGTTTTCACTATATAGAAGAACTTTAACAACAAACAAGAAAAAAAAAAATGTAACCATAATCATATATTATATGATTCGAACTAAAATTACTTTTACCCTAAGATATTACATTTTATATGATGGGGACCAAAGTTTTGCCAGTATAGATTTTTAATGGAGCGAATAAGTGTGAATTTTCTAACAAATTCACGATAGTATCGGAAAAAAGTACAAACTGATTGATAAGTTTTAAATTAAAATCCTTCTGATGTAATAACGCTTTAAAAGGATATTGCTTTCATCAGCACTAAACTTTGTACCTGCATTGCACGTTAGTTTGCAATTATTGATGATTTCATCTTCACTATTTGCTAGCTCCAGCCTGTCATGCAAGTTTCTGGAAAATTAATAATTGAATATTTTGGTAAATAAAGTAGAAAAGAGGAAGAAAGTAAAATATAATACCATAACTCACTAATGGTGAAGATTAAAATAAAAGAAGAAGAAGAAAACAATTTGGTGAAGATTTCTCCAAGCTTGCAACCTAACAACCAGTCAAATGGAATCAATATGTTTTATGATTTATTATGTGCAATTAGTCAAAGTTATCTCAACTTACTTAAACTTCTTAAAGATATTTTAAATTACTAATTGTTGTGAGTTATACTACTTTTGATGTATTTTTCAAATATATAAATTTTAATTTCAGAAAACTTGAAAAATCTATGTCCAAATTCACATAAAAAATTAAGTAATTTATTTTTAGTACTCTGAATCCCGCTACATGAAATGAAAAGGGATGTGCGCAAGGTGCACTAATATTTGTACTTGATTATTTTCGTCAATTTTCCCATTGGATGGCGGATATATGTCTATTTATTCAAAAACTTTATAAGTGGATTGATCTTCATAAATGCTAACAGCTTTTACACTGATTATACCATATATTCCAGTCAACTTAATTCCTTTTTCAAACCATAAAGGTTAGGATAGGAATAAGGAAGAGAACGAGTAGCTAGAAGTTTCTTTACCGAACTATATTGATGCGAAAGGGTGAAAATGAGGACTTATTTCCTCAGTATAATGATTTTTTTTTATATCACTAGTGTTTTAACTCGTGATAACTGGTTACTTATTATTTATTAAAGCTTACAAATTGTTTCAATTTAAAATAATTACATGCAATTACTTTTTAAGTAATATAATTATATAAATATTTTAAACTGTTAGTACACAGAACTTATAGAGTTACTCCATAAATCAAAGCAATGTTATTTAGAAAAGCTACCTACAATCATCTTTTCCCCTTAGCTTGTTTGGATGGTAGACAAGAGAAGGAAGAAAATTTGAAGAAAAGCGTTTTATTTTTTTTGTATAAGAAAATGAATAGAATAAGCAGAGAAAATAATTTCTTTCAAGACCTTGCATAATACTACAAAGCAAGAGAAAGAAAATTTCATTTACTATTATTTTCCCTTCATATCATATCTATTAATCTCTCCACCATAAACACAAAGCATTGCACTTACGAGTGAGAGACAGCTGTAGATCTAACTTTACTTTGAGACAAATGATTAGAGCTGAAAACCATTGTCTTGTCTTTAATTTATTTACCAAATGATTACTTCAAAATACTTTAATGAAGTATGACTCGGGTCTTCTAAAACTTTTAAGGGAAAATTATTGCTTATGTTACCTGACTTTTCTTTGACCACCTTTTATATTTTAATCTACTTTAGAAAAGGACTTCATTTTGGTCTTGTTAATATATAGAGGCAATAATTCCAACATAAACTTTACGCACATACTTGTTCTTTTGTTATTATTGGACATTATTTTTGAACTTTCTTTACACAAGGAAAAGATACTTCCTCCGTCTCCCTCAAAAAAATATCATTAAACATGTGGTCATAAACATTTCACAATATTTTTATGAATATAAACATATCTCATTAAGAGTAAAAGACTGACTATTTTCGAATTTAGTATATAACTTTTGATTCAAATAATTACCCTATTTCTTTTCTTAAATAATATTTTCAGGTAAAAGAAGAGGGGCATCATTGGAGGTCGTCAACAGGCAAGGCCCGTGTACCTTACTCAACCAAAAGGGAGCAAAAGCCCCAACTCTGACCGAAATCTTAGCCCACGATCAAGCCCGAGTGGACTCAATCCAAGCCCGCATCACAGACCAAAGCTACGACCTCTTCAAGAAAAAAGACAAAAAATCTTCCAACAAGAAGAAGAGCGTAAAAGACTCAAAAGCCAATCTCCCTGCACAATCCGGCCTTCCTCTCGGTACCGGAAACTACATCGTCAACGTCGGACTTGGAACTCCAAAAAAAGACCTTTCCCTCATTTTTGACACTGGTAGTGACCTCACTTGGACTCAATGCCAACCTTGTGTCAAATCCTGCTATGCTCAACAGCAACCAATTTTCGACCCATCAACTTCAAAAACATATTCCAACATTTCGTGCACTTCCGCTGCTTGTTCTAGTCTCAAATCAGCTACTGGAAACAGCCCAGGTTGTTCTTCCTCTAATTGCGTTTACGGGATTCAGTACGGTGATTCCTCATTCACAATTGGGTTTTTTGCTAAGGATAAATTAACCTTAACACAAAATGATGTGTTTGATGGGTTCATGTTCGGTTGTGGGCAAAACAACAAGGGATTATTCGGAAAAACTGCTGGATTAATCGGTTTAGGCCGCGATCCACTCTCCATTGTTCAACAAACAGCTCAGAAATTCGGAAAATACTTCTCTTACTGCCTTCCCACATCCCGGGGGTCAAATGGTCATTTAACATTCGGCAACGGTAACGGGGTAAAAGCTTCAAAAGCAGTAAAAAACGGCATCACGTTCACGCCGTTTGCTTCGTCACAAGGGACGGCATATTACTTCATTGACGTACTCGGTATTTCCGTCGGTGGAAAAGCTTTATCGATAAGTCCGATGTTGTTCCAGAACGCCGGAACGATTATAGATTCCGGTACGGTGATTACACGGTTGCCGTCGACGGCGTACGGCAGTCTGAAGTCAGCTTTCAAGCAGTTCATGTCGAAATATCCCACGGCGCCGGCTCTTTCTTTGCTGGACACTTGCTATGATTTAAGCAATTATACTTCCATTAGTATTCCGAAGATCAGCTTCAACTTCAACGGCAATGCGAATGTGGAATTGGACCCGAATGGTATTCTTATAACAAACGGTGCATCTCAGGTTTGTTTGGCTTTTGCTGGAAATGGAGATGATGATAGTATTGGGATTTTTGGGAATATACAACAACAGACATTGGAGGTAGTATATGATGTTGCTGGTGGGCAATTAGGGTTTGGTTATAAGGGATGTTCTTAAAGAACTTTGGTAAAGTTAAATTAAATTGTAATACTGCAAAAGTATTGGGAAATGTATATCCATACATTTACTATAGTTTATGAGAACAAATAATCTCAGCTACAATGTGGAGTAGCATTTGTTTTCCTTTTCCTTTCTGATATTATTTTTACTCTTATTCTCCCAATTTTTAAATTTTAAATCTGAACACATGCATATAAACAAAATATGATACTCTGAACGTGAGCGATCAAGTGCAGAACACCTAAATCTAAAGCATAACAATAAAGAGGTTTTGTAACCATTCCGGTTGCCCAGTTGGTTTGGACAGTGATCATCCAAATCTGGGATCGAATCCCCCTCACTGTCTTCTGGATTGAGCCTGTCGCACGGGACTTGACAGAAGTTGTAGCGGCAGCAGGTTTCCCCTCTTGCCAAAAAAAAAAAAGATTTTGTGATAATTTTCAAGATTGTGAAATATTCTAGAATGATACTAGAACAACAAGCTATGTAACCAGATAATTTCAGGACGTCCCAATTTCTTCGCATTTAAGGGTTAATTGCTAGATCAATTTCTTCGCATTTAAGGATTAATTGCTGGATGTAAACCACTCAATCGCAAATACCATCACCAATGTAATCACATTGCAAATAATTATATTATTTGTCACCTACTACATTAAGCTACATTTCATGTTGGGTTAAAATATAATTTTAATCATTTAAATATTGGATGGTTATAATAGTTAAGACTTTAAAGTTAACTATGATTAAACTGGATATTTTACTCAATCCCCCAAGTTTTGACGACAAAATTTAATACATAAGGCATGATTACTTTTGCAAGATCGAGAATAATAAGGAACTGAGGATTTAGTTGGGACTTAGGAGGCATTTTTACTTTTGTTTTTACTTGGGATCTTGTTCGATCATAGTAAATCCTAGTCTTTAAAAATTTTACCTATAATTTAATCGAAAATTTTCCCTATAATTTAATCGGCTAGCCGGTAGTGTATGGGGTGAAATTGGTTGATAACATAACAGGTGGTCGAATGGTGAGGTGATACGTGGAACCGAAGACATGCAAAAGCTGAGTCAACAAATAACTGGCATCGGGTGTTGAGTATGTAACCGGTACCAGATAGATCACGAATAGCCGATAATAGTAATTCAAAAATTTGATATCAGATAGCATTTAATGAGCAGCCGTTACAGAGAATATCTGCATTCAAAGACAACGGGTATGCAACCATCAGTGGTGTTTTTATTCTCATTCAATAAGAGCTTGATTTTAGGATTTTATCTTCCTAAATAGAGCTATAAATAGCAGGATTAACAACCATGATAGGAGAGGAAATATTCCGCACTCAAAAGCTATAACCAAATATCTTGTTACGCTCAAATTGAACTATTTTACAATTGCTTTTACTTTTGTTCTCGGAAAGACTAAGTTGGGAGTCGGGTTTGTTATCTCCTATATATTTAGTTGTTAATCTAATTTTTGTTCTTATTTATTTATCGCTTTTGGATCAAATCGATTCGCTTGTCTATAAATCACGCTATAAATTCAACTGTATAATTTTACGGGCAAATAATTTGGCACTGTAATGATCCGGCAGGTCGTTTTGAGTATTGTAGTCCCGTCCCCCCATTTATTGCTTATTCTATGTTCGTTTGTTATTATGTGGTTTGCCGGGGTGGTTGGTTTGATTCCGGGGATGTTTCGGAATGAATTGAGATACTTAGTCCAAAGATTGGAAGCCTAAGTTGAAAGAGTTGGCCGGATGTTGACTTATGTGTAAATGACTCCGAAATAGAGTTTTAATGGTTCCAATAGTTTCGTATGGTGATTTTGGACTTTAAAGTGGGTCCAAATTTTGATTTGGAGGTCTGTAGGTCATTTTGGCTTGAATTGGCGAAAGTTGAAAAAGTTAAAGTTTGGAGAGTTGAGAAGTTTGACCGAGAGTTGATTTTGTTGATACCGGGCTTGAATTTTAGTTCCGAAAGTTGGAATAGGTCCATTGTGTCATTTATGACTTGTGTCACAAAATGCGTAGTTATTTTGTGATTGTTGGCTTGCCTAGTTCTGTGATAGGCGCCACCATAACATGTTGAGATTTGGGTCGTGAGAAGTTGGTATCAGAGCCAGGTTAGAGTCATGAGCAGGTTTAGTAGAGTCTTGCGGATCGGTATAGAGATGTCTGTACTTATCTTCGAGAGGATGCCGAACCATTAGGAAACTTCACTTTCTTGTATTCTTGTTGTGCGGATTTGTTGATTCCGGTGAGAATTAAACTTCTATTATTCTATTCTCTCACAGATGGTGATGACACATGCTACCGGATCGGGCGGGCGACCACCAGTACCACTAGCTAGGGCCACGAGAGGCCGGGGTCACGGTAGAGGCCGAGGTGCAGCTCGTACATCAGCTAGAGCAACACTTGTGAAACCATCACTTGCTTCAACTCTGGAGCAGATACTAGATATGGTGGAGCCGGTAGGACCAGCTCAGACACCAGCTATGGCAATTGTGATTCCAGGCCTTCAGGAGGCTTTGGCCTAGATATTGACTGCATGCAATATCCTGGCTTAGGCGATTTCAGTTCAGGCAGCACCGGCTACTTCTCAGGCCGGGGGAGGTGCCCAAACTCCTGTCGCTCATATTTCAGAGCAGGCGGTTTAGGGACTTCAGACATCGGGGGTACTACCAGCCCAGCCGGTTACGGTTGCTCAGGCCCAAGTGGGTCCACCTATGAGTGACGAGGAGCAGAAAAGGCTAGAGCGAGTTTGGAGGCTCAGGCCTCCAGCATTTAGTGGGCATGAGTCAGATGATGCTCAGGATTTCTTAGATAGGTGCCAGCGGATCCTTCGCATGACGGGTATTCTGGAGAGTAGTGGAGTCTCATTTACTACTTTTCAGCTGTCAGGGGCAACCTTCAGATGGTGGGAGGCCTATGAATTGAGCAGGCCAGCCGGTGTTGCACCACATACGTGGCATGAGTTCTCAGTTCTCTTCTTAGAGAAGTTTATTTCACAGACTCGCAGGGAGGAGTTGCCTAGACAGTTTGAGAAGCTACGCCAGAAGGGTATGTTAGTGACCCAGTATGAGATGAGATTTTCAGAGTTGGCTTGTCACGCGATCTGGTTGGTTCCCACAGAGAGGGAGAGGATTAGAAGGTTCATTGATGGCCTCAACTATGGATTGCGCTTCGTCATGACTCGGGAGATTGCATAAAGTGCTAGGTTCAATGAGGTGATTGATATTGCTAGGCGTATAGAGAAAGTTCGCAGCTAGGTACGCGAGGAGAGGGAGGCTAAGAGGCCTCGTGGTTTGGTTGGTTTCAGTGGTGCTTCTTCTGGAGGATAGTCCCACCATAGCAGGGGTTACCTTTATAGGCCCGCTCAGATGGCTCATCCGGTTCATCGTGGTGAATCACCTTATCATGGTTCATACAGTGCTCGTCCGGATCAGTCATCTCTCAGTGCCCTCCCACCTCAGAGTTCATCTCGTGCTCCATTAGTTCAGGGTTTATCAGTACCAGTTCCTTCTAGCAGTTATTCTGGTTCTCGGGGGTTCGATTCAGTACCAGTCGCCATTGTCGGATCGGGGTTGCTCTGAGTGTGGAGAGTTTGGTCATTTGAAGAGGAATTGTCCCCGTCTTTTTGGGAAGTCCAGTTCAGCTGAGGGGTCAGGCATCTAGAGGTCGCCCTAGAGAGGGAGGCCGATCAGGTGGCGGTCAGGCTCAATACTATGCTTTTCCCGCCAGGCCAGAGGCCGTTGCTTCAGACGCAGTGATCACAGGTATTGTCTCAATATGCCAAAGGTATGCTTATATATTATTTGATATGTATCATCGTATTTTTCTCGTTATTTGGATATGATCCGTGAGTCCTTAATTTTGCATGTTTATGTGTCTATGCTGGTGGCCGATTCTATTATTGTCGACCGTGTGTATCAGTCATGTGTGGTGAACATTGGGGGATTGGAGACAAGATTTGTTCTCTTATTGCATAGTATGGTTGATTTTGACGTGATTCTGGGCATGGATTGGTTGTACCCATGTCATGCTATTCTAGATTGTCACTCTAAGACCGTAACGTTGGCGATGCCGAGGTTACCTAGGATCAGGTGGAGAGGTTCTCTGGACTATGTTCCTAGTAGGGTGATTTCATATTTGAAGGCCCAACGGATGGTTTGGAAGGGGTGTTTGTCATATTTGGCTTTTGTGAGGGATGTTGGTGTTGATACTCCTATAATTGATATTATTTCGGTAGTGCGAGACTTTCCGGATGTGTTTCCTGCAGACCTACCGGGCATGCCACCCGACATAGACATTGACTTTGGTATTGACTTGGTGCTGGGCACTCACCCCATTTCTATTCTTCTGTATCGTATGACACTAGTAGAGTTGAAGGAATTGAAAGAGCTACTCCAGGAACTTCTTGATAATGGGTTTATTAGGTACTATGCTTATGTGCATTGACTATAGGTAGTTGCACAAAGTTACAATTAAGAACAAGTATCCTTTTCCGCACATTGATGACTTATTTGACCAGCTTTAGGGAGCTAGAGTGTTCTCTAAGATTGATTTGAGGTCTGGGTATCACCAGTTGAATATTTGGGACTCTGATATTCTGAAAATGACATTTAGGACCCGCTATGGTTACTACGAGTTCCTTGTGATGTATTTTGGGCTGACCAATGCCCTAGCAACATTCATGCATCTCATGAACAACGTATTCTAGTCATATCTTGCTTCGTTTGTCATAGTATTTATTGATATGTACTCACATAGCCAGGAGGAGCTTACACAACATCTGAGGATTGTACTGCAGACGTTGAGGGAGGAGAAGCTTTGTGTTGTGTTCTCCAAGTGTGAGTTTTGGCTCAATTCGGTGGCGTTCTTGGAGCACGTGGTGTTTAGTGAGGGGATCAAGGTGGATCCGATGAAGAATGAGGCGGTTCAGAGTGGCCCCATACTGTCTTCAACTACTGAGATTCAGAGTTTTCTTGGCTTGACCAGATATTATCGCCACTTCGTGGAGAGTTTCTCATCCATTACAGAGCCTTTGACCAGGTTGACCCAGAAGGGTGCCCCATTCAGGTGGTCTAATGAGTGTGAGGAGAGCTTTCAGAAGCTTAAGACTGCCTTGATCACAACTCCAGTTCTAGTTTTGTCTTCAGCATCGGGTTCTTATACAGTGTATTATGATGCTTCTCGGATTGGTATTGGGTGTGTCTTGATGCAGGAGGGTAGAGTGATTGCTTATGCTTCACGCCAGTTGAAGCCCCCATGAGAAGAACTACATCGTTCTTGATTTAGAGTTGGTAGCCATCGTCCATGCATTGAAGATTTGGAGGCATTATCTCTACGGCGTGTCTTATGAGATATTTATGGATCATCGAAGTTTGCAACACTTATTCAAGCAAAAGGATCTAAATTTGAGGCAGCGGAGATGGTTGGAGATGTTAAAAGACTATGATATTACTATTTTGTATCATCCCGGGAAGGCCAATGTGGTGGCCGCTGCCTTGAGTAGAAAAGCGGTGAGTATAAGTAGCCTTGCATATATTCCTGTTGGGGAGAGACTGCTTGCATCAAATGTTCAGGCCTTGGCCAATCAGTTCGTGAGGTTAGATGTTTCGGAGCCTAGTCGGGTTCTAGCTTGCGTGGTTTCTCGGTCTTCTTTATATGATCGCATCAGAAAACTTCAGTATGACAACCCCCATTTGCTTGTCCTTAAGGACTCGGTTCAACACGGTGATGCCAAGGAGGTTTCTATTGGAGATGATGAGGTGTTGCAAATGTAGGGTCTGATTTGTGTGCCCAATGTAGATGGGTTACATGAGTTGATTCTTGGGGAGGCCCATATTTTGCAGTATTCCATTCATTCGGGTCCCGCAAATATGTATCGGGACTTGAGGCAATACTATTGGTGGAGAATAATGAAGAAGGATATAGTTGAGTTTGTAGCTTGGTGCTTGGACTGTCAATAGGTGAAGTAAGAGCATCAGAGGCCGGGCGGTTTGCTTCAGAGGCTTGATATTCCTTAGTGGAAATGGGAGTGTATCACCATGGACTTCGTAGTTGGGCTCCCACGGACTTTGAAGAAATTTGATGCTATTTGGGTGATTGTGGACCATTTGACTAAGTCCGCACATTTCATTCCAGTTGAGACTACCTATTCTTCAGAGCGGTTGGCTGAGATCTATATCCGTGAGATTGTAAGCCTTCACGGTGTGCCAGTATCCATTATTTCGGATCGGGGCATGGAGTTCACATCACAGTTTTGGAGAGCAGTGCAGCGAGAGTTAGGCACACGGGTTGAGTTGAGTACAATATTCCACCCTCAGACCGACGGACAGTCCGAGCACACCATTCAGATATTGGACGATATGCTACGTGTTTGTGTTATGGATTTCGGGGGTTTTTGGGATTAGTTTCTACCGCTTGCAGAGTTTACCTAGAACAACAACTACCAATCGAGAATTCAGATATCTCCGTATGAGGCCTTGTATGAGAGGCGGTTCCGGTCTCCGGTTGGTTGGTTTGAGTCGGGTGAGGCTAGGCTATTGGGTACTGACTTGGTCCAGGATGCTTTGGAAAAGGTTAAGTTGATTCAGGATCGGCTTCGCACGGTGCGGTTTAGAAAAAAAGTTACGCCAATTGGAAGGTTCGTGATATTGCCTACATGGTGGGAGAAAAGGTATTGCTCAGATTTTCATCCATGAAGGGTGTTATGAGGTTCGGCAAGAAGGGAAAGTTGAGCCCTTGGTATATTAGCCCTTTTGAAGTGCTTGAGAGGATTGGAGAGGTGGCTTACAAGCTGCATTGCCACCTAGTCTATCGAGTGTTCACCTAGTGTTTCATATTTTCATGATCCGAAAGTATTTCGGTGATCCGTCTCATGTTTTGGACTTCAACATGGTTCAGTTAGATGGGGATTTAACTTATGATGTGGAGTCGGTGGCCATTTTGGATTGGTAGGTCCGGAAGTTGAGATCAAAGAATATAACTTCAGTGAAAGTACAATGGAGAGGTCATCCAGTCACGGAGGCTACTTGGAAGACTGAGCGGGAGATGCGGAGCAGCTATCCACACCTATTTGAGGCTCCAGGTATGATTCTAGACCCATTCGTGGACTAACATTTATTTAAGAGGGGGAGAATGTAACGACTCAGACAGTCATTTTGAGTATTGTAGCCTCGTTCCCCCATTTATTGCTTATTCTATGTTCGTTTGTTGTTATGTGACTTTTCGGTGTGGATGGTTTAGTTCCGGAGATGTTTTGAAATAAATTGGGACACTTAGTCCTAAGATTGGAAACCTAAGTTGAAAGAGTTGACCGAATATTGACTTATGTGTAAATGACTTTGGAATAGAGTTTTGACGGTTCTGATAGCTCTGTATGGTTATTTGGGACTTAGGAGTGGGTTCAAATTTTGATTTGGAGGTCCATAGATTGTTTTGGCTTGAATTGGCGAAAGATGGAAATGTTGAATTTTGGAGAGTTGTGATTTTTGACCAATAGTTGACTTTTTTGATACCGGGCTCAGATTTTGGTTTCGAAAGTTGAAATAGTTCCGTTGTGTCATTTATGACTTGTGTGAAAAATTTGAGGTTAATCAAAGTTAGTTTGATAGGTTTCGGCATCGATTGTAGAAGTTGGAAATCCATTAGTTTCATTAAGCTTGAATTGGGTTAGATTCAGATTTTTGATATTGTTTGATGTAATTTGAGACTTAGAATAAGTTCGTATTGTGTTTTAGGACTTGTTGGTATGTTTGGATGGGTTCCCGTGGCCTCGGGTGTGTTTCAGATGGAAAATGGATTGAATTTTGGACTTGTGGAGGTGTTGCTGTGTTCCGGTCTGGTACAACCGCACCTGTGAGAAATGAGTCGCAGGTGCGGAGCCGCAGAAATGACCATGGGGTCGTAGTTGGGTCATGTGTGTGTTGGGCAGTGGTCGCTGGTGCGAGGGGTTTTCCGCCTCTGCGAGCCCGCAGATGCGACGAGGTCTCCGCATATGCGGATTTTAGTCAGAGGCTCAGGTGCGCTCCCGCATGAGTGGATCTTGGACCGCATGAGCGGACCTACAGTAGCAGGATTGAGCCGTAAAAGCAGCTGGTCGGAAGTTTAATGAAAAGCCGCAGAAGCAGTGCCGTAGGTGCGACTGGGGAGTCCCCAGAAGCGGAACTACTGGCAGAATACATAAAGACGGGGGTTAGAGTAAATTCTTCATTTTTGGACTTTGGGAGCTCGGATTGAGGCAATATTTGGAGGGGTTTTCACTAGATTTCAAGAGGCAAGTGATTTTTGATCACTTTTGTCCATGTATTTTGAATACCCATTGATTATTTCACCTTTTCGTCATGAATCTAAGTTAGAATTTGGGGATTTTGACCCATGTATTGGAGAGCAAGATTTGGGGATTTGAGTGTCGATTTGAGGTCAGAATTGGATGATTTTTGTATGGTTGGACTCGTTGTTGAATGGGTGTTCGGATTTTGTAAATTTTGTCAGGTTCCGAGATGTGGGCCCGATGTTGACTTTTTGACTTTGGTTAAAGAACTTAGCTTTATCGTATATAATCGATTTCTATAGCTTGTATTGATTGTATTAAGTAGCTTGTGGCTAGATTCGAGTCGTTCGGAGGCCGATTCGCGAGGCAAGGGCTTGTTGGAGTTGTAATTTGCGCGGTTTGAGCTAAGTAACACTTCAAAACTTGGTACTAAGGGTATGAATCCCTGAATTTCGTGTTATACGGTTGGTGTTGAGGTGACGCACATGCTAGGTAACGGGCGTGTAGGCGTGCACCGTGATAATTGTGACTCAGTTGATTCTGTGGTACTGTGTAGTTATCTAACCTTGTTTTTATCCATGAAATTCCTACGTGTTAGAGTAATTGACTTGTGATCCATGTTAGAAATCATGCTTAGGTTATATGCTTATTTCGTTGGGATCCATTGAGGTCAATTTTGATGTTGAGTTATTTGCTTAAATTGTAACTTTATACTCAGTCACATTCAATATTTGCATATCATATCTTAGTCTCTGTTATAATTTATTGTTACATCATGTTTTCATTGTTTGGACTGATTTGGCATGAGATTTGTGTACCTGAGAGACTGGAGAGATTGATGACTAAGTTGGGGCATGAGGACCAGATTTGTGAGTGATATTTATGGGATTGGGTTGCATGATGCAACATGTTTTATTGATTCATTATGGGATCGGGCTGCGCGTGCTGCAGGTTTTATTGTTTCATTATGGGATCGAGTTATACGCCGCAGTATGTTTTTAGTGATTCATGATGGGATCGGGTTGCATGCCGCATCAGGCTATGTTGGCTTATATTAGTGCTTGGGCAGGATCCGTCCCACCGGAGTCTGATATAGCAACAGTGAGCATATGTACCGTACAATGCTGACTGATTGAGTGTGATGAGTGAGAGTTGAGACAGTCATGTTGAGTACTCTGAGAGCGTGAGTACCTGGGAGTATCATTGTGATGCATTTCATTTGACATGCATATTTGATATGTATGCATAGAAATGTAACATTCCTCATGCTAGCTATAATTTGCATATTTTATCAGTATTGAGCTTAAACTGTTGAACTTGAAAGCATGTCTACATTTCTGTACTGTGTACAAACTGATTATGGGATCTCTTGGAGTTATTATTGTCATTTCCCTGTTATATATGCACTTTTATTATCTGGATTTGGAATGTACTTCTCTAAGCTCATCACTACTTTCAGCCCACGGTTAGTTCTGTTACTTATTTAGTACATTGGGTCTGTTGTACTCATACTACACTCTGCACTTTGTGTGCAGGTCTAGATACATCTGGACATGGTGGTTGCTAGACTTGGAACAGTATCTGCTTGGAGACTATTGAGGTAGCTGCTATGGTGTCTGCAGACCTATACTCTCTTTCTTTTCAATTTATTTAGCATTGTTCTATTTTTCCATACAGTTGCATTAGAAGTTTTGACTGTGTTGACACTTAGTAGCTCATGTACTCGGTGACACCTAAATTTTGGGGTATTTTGAAGTTGAGTCGCAGTTGTCTTATCATTTAATAATGAGATTTTTCACTGTTAAACTTATTACATCATGCTTCCATTTTAAAATGCATCATTATTTTGTGATTGTCGGCTTGCCTAGTTCTATGACAGGCGCCATCATGACATGTTGAGATTTTGGGTCATGACAGGCGCCCCCCGTGGGGCACAGACAACTGTGTAATTACTTTTATCCATTCATTTGTTACTAACAAGTTTCGATTTTTTCCTTATGTAAAATATGTTAGCTAATAATGTCAACAACACTCACAACTTTGGAGCACGCGATGAACAGGAAGAGGTATCCCAATGTGATGATTCCATTAGTGAAACCCACAATAAAGGCGATGAAACAACCCCAGTTCACAAAGTACAATATCCTCGGTATGTTCGGGGCCCAACTCTTGATGATGCTGAGGATGAACACATTGCTGAAATGGTTAACGTCTTGAGAGAGCAGCGAAGAGCAATCATGGACTACCTCTCGAGGCAGGATTGTGTGATGACAAAATTGAAGTAGGAGTTATCGGGTGCTTCCAACAACGCCGATGGAAGAGCTCTGGTTCCTCCCAGTGTTCCCGTAAATCATACGGTTTAAAGAACTGAAAACAACACTCCAAGGGATGAAGTCGGTCTCGATGAAGCTAGTAATAACAACTTGAATGACCCTTTCAAGACCGAGCTCATGAGAGTCATGAGAGAGATGAATGAAAGAATGGACCAGAATGTAAAAGGGTTTCATGCACAAATGGATCAGATTTTGGGGGGCCCACCGGTAATAAAGGGTCCAGATTCAAAAATGTATACACAATTGCCATTTAAAATAAAGTGCGACACCAGAGTTGATCCTGAAGAGGTTTAAAATGCAATATATACCAAAGTATGATGGGAGGTCGGATCCGTATGAGCCATCACGACCTATACCATAACAGTGAAAGGAAATGACTTGGCTAAGCACGTGATCGAGTTGGTTTTGTTAATGAAGTTTTGTTAAAACCCTCATGAAGGGGCCCCTAACATAGTATACCCTCTTACTAGAACATTCAATCGATTCTTTTGAAATACTTGCAGATTCATTCATCAAAGCCCATGATGGATCAAGAAAGATCCATGCCAGAAAGGCAAATATATTCAGAATTTTGCAAAGAGAATCTAAGTTGTTGCGAGAATTCATAATCCGATTCCAGAAGGACAGAATGCTGCTACCAGCGATTCCGGATGAATGAGAAGCGGAAGAATTCATGATGGGTCTAAATCCACTAAGTTCTTATGCCTCTCAAAAACTGAAGGATAGCTTGCTCTAGTTCCAAGCAACCAAATGGACAGACATCTATAATCGCTATGAGTCAAAAATAAGGATAAAGGATGATCAACCTGGTTCTTCAGTGTCATCTTAGGGACAAGGTCATGATAAAAATCTGGATGAATTCAAAAATGAATTTGATGCAGATCGAAGGTCTTCTAGGGGTCGGTTCCTACCGTACGAGAGGACCAATGTGTGTAGAAGTAAAGTTTTCCAGTCATCGAATAGGTTGGCTTCCGACAGAAAGACAGATCATGGCTGTAATAACATATCGTTATAAGATAAATAAGCTCCAAGGTCCCGAGATCCCATATATCCTAGGTTGCCAGATTACAACTTTAACATCAGCCTGGTAGAATTGGTGTCAGCAATGAGAAATATCAAGAAGGCAAAATTTTCAAAACAAATACAATGAGATCCTAGCCAAAGGGATCCTAACTAGTGGTGTGAATTTCATGGGACTCACGGCCACAGAATCGGGGACCGTCGACATCTTCGTGATGAGGTGGTGACATTGTTAAAGAATAGCCATCTTAGAGAGTTTTTAAGTGACTGCGCAAAAACAATTATGGTCGAAGTCGGGACAATGTAGAGCCATCAAAGAAAACAGTAGGGTCACCTCGGATGACTATCAACATGATCTTTGGATGAAACGAGGTCAATGGGGTAACTTTTTCAGCAGTGAAGAAAACAAAGATATCGATGACTCACGACAAAAAGGCCCGGGAAGTCTTGGAAGAAGACATCATCTTCACGGAGGAAGATGCTGACAGACTTCTTCTACCACCACAATGATGCTTTGGTAATCTTTCTCATTTTTTTAGATTTTAAAATTAAGCGTGGTTTGGTCGATCGAGGGAGCTCGGCCAATATCATACAATGGAGGGTCCTAGAACAAGCAAAGTTGATTAGGAACATCATTCAAGTGACAAAACTTTTAACCGGCTTCATCTTAACTAGTGTAACAACTCGAGGAGAAATTCAGCTACCCACTCACGCCGAAGGTGTAATAAAGACCAACTTGTTCGAAGTGGTAGATGGACACATGAGTTACAATAAATCCTCGGAAGGCCATGGATACACGAAATAAAGGTTGTGCCCTCAACGTATCATCAATTATTGAAGTTTCTAACACCTAAAAGGATCAAACAAATAAGAGGAGACCAATTGGCAGCAAGGGAAATGAACGTTGTGACCATTTCCTGGAGCAAAACTAGCAAATAACAATTACAGGAACTGATGCCTTCTCCCATCCAAATCAAAGATGATAAAAATGGGGAGACATCAGAATTATGTCAGGTACTGAGGTCTTTTCAGGTATCAAAGGAGATAGATGCGACCAAATCGACTGCAGAAGAGCTCGAACAAGTTGCTTTGTTAAAGGAATTTTTGTAAAGAAAATTTTTTTGGGAACGAGGTTAAATCTCGAGCTCAGGTTAGAATTTATAAATTTTCTTAAAGCTAACGTTGTTTGCTTTGCGTGGTCACACTAGGATATGACAGGTATTCTATTGGATTTAGCGGTCCACAAACTAAGTCTGGATCCAAACTTTCCACTGGTAAGGCAAAAGAAATGCATGATAACATTGATTCGATTCGAGAGGTAAAGTACCAGGAGTGGTTAGCTAACATAGTTGTAGTAACTAAAAAGAATAATAAATTTAGGATGTGTATGGACTATAAGGATTTAAATAAGGCATGCCCTAAAGATTCATTCCCGTTGTCGAACATTGATCAGATGATTAATTCTACGGCCGACATGAGTTAATGAGTTTCCTTGATGCTTATTCCGGGTATAACCGGATTAGGATGAATCCGAAAGATCAAGAAAAAACTTCTTTCATCACAAAGTTTGGCACATATTGCTACAATGTGATGCCTTTTGGGCTCAAAATGCCGGAGCCATGTATCATAGGCTTGTTAATAAGATTTTTGAAAAACAGATAGGTAAAAAAATAGAGGTATATATTAATGAAAAATTAGTTAAGTATTTAAACGCAGGAGATCAGATGAGACATCTCCAAGATACGTTGGACATTTTAAGGAAGTACAACATGAAGCTTAACCCGGAGAAGTATGCCTTCAATGATGGCTCCGGCAAAGTTTTAGGTTTTCTGGTTTCGTAAAGAGGGATCAAGGTAAACCCTGCTAAAATCAAAGCCATCGAGGATATCCTAGACCAATTAACAAGTGTGAAGGAAGTACAGAGGCTAACCGGTAGGTTGGCAGCTCTCAGCATATTCATCTCAAGGTCCTTAGAGAAAAAGACATGTCTCCGTGTGGACTCTAGAAAGCTAGCAGGCACTGAAGGACCTAAAAAGGTACCTGTCCATCCCTCCGTTGTTATCAAAATCGGGGGAAAGTGAACAATTGTTAATCTATTTAGCGGTCTCAGAAGTAGCGATAAGTGTCGTTTTATCCGAAAATAATAAGGTACGCAATTTCCTATTTACTACGTTAGTAAAATATTATCAGGAACGGAGACGTGTTATCTGCACCTTGAAAATCTTGCCTTAACTCTCGTAGTTGCCTCTCTAAAGCTTAGGTCTTACTTTCAGTGTCACCCAATAGCCGTTGTGATAGCGTTTCCCTTAAAGAATGTCCTTCATAATCCTGAGTTGTTGGGCCGTTTGGCTAAATGGGCAGTCGAAGTAAATGAGTTCGACATTGAGTACAAACCCAGGACTATAATTAAGTCACACGTTTTGGCCGAATTCATGGCCGATTTCAGTCCGAGACCAATGACTTTGGCTGCTAAGAAAGCAGTGTTGGTATAGGGAATGACATCAGGAGTTTGGACCTTATTTACGGATGAAGCCTCCAACATAAACAGGTATGGTATCGGGGTAGTTCTAATCATGACCTCGTGGGAAATTCTAAGGCAGGCCATTATAACTATGCCGTTAACTAACAATGAAACCGAGTATGAGACTTTGGTTGCAAGACTTGAACTTGCTCGGGGACTAGGTTCTGAGGTCATCGAGATAAAGTATGACTCCCAGCTGGTGGTAAACCAAGTGTATGAGATTTTCAACACAAAGGAGGAGCGCATGCAACAATACTTGAACAAAGTTCAAGCATTACTTGCAGGATTATAGAATGGTCAATCGTCCACATTCCGAGGGAGGAAAATATAGAATCAAATGCATTGGCTAATTTGGGGTCGTACACAGAGATGAAAGGATGTCATTCCAGTATGGTTGTCCAATTGTTGCATTCGATGTTGGATGTGGACGACTACTACGAGGTAAATTCAACTAACTTAATTTGGGACTGAAGGAACGAGTTCATTGAATATATCAGACATGGAGAATTACCAGAAGACCTGAAAATGTCTCAAGCAATGCAGACCAAAGAAGCTTGTTGCTGCCTTGTTGATGGATAATTATATAGGAGATCGTTCCAAGGACCACTAGCTCGATGTCTAGGGGCCTCGGAGGCGGACTGCATGATGAGAGAAGTCTACGAATGAGTCTGTGGAAACCACTCCGGTGCAGACTCGTTAGTTCTCACGTTAGTCAAACCTGGATATTATTTCCCCAAGATGGAACAAGACGCAAAAATATTCGTTCAAAAGTGCAATAAATGTCAATGTCATGCACAGTTAATGCATTAACCAGCAAAACGTTTGCATTCGGTGGTATCCCCGTGGCCATTCATGAAATTGGGGATGGACATAATTGGTCCTTTACCATCGGGCCCTAGGAAGGTAAGGTTTCTTTAGTGTTAACTAATTATTTTACTAAATGGGTTGAAGCAGGTCCTTACCAAAAGGTCGAAGAACACGAGGTGGTTGACTTCCTATGGGACCACATAATCGGCCGATTTGGAATACCAAAGGAGATTGCTTATGACAATGGGCCATAGTTCGTAGGTTCAAGAGTCACAAAGTTCTTGGAAGGGTTGAAGATCAAATAAATTACTTCTTCACCATACCACTGAGTGTTAACCAGAAGGCAGAGTCAACCAACAAGGTAATTATTCAAAACTTTAAAAAGAAGTTCGAAGATGCTAATGGTAAGTGGCCGGAGGAGCTACCGGGTGTTTTATGGGCATACCAAACCACGGCAAAATCGAGCATATGTGAAACAACTGTTTTGCTCATATACGACTTAGAGGCTCTGATACCAGTGGAAGTGGGGGAGCCGACCTTGTGTGAGACCCCAGGTGTTTCTCTCTTCTCTTACGTAATATACGTAACGTGGCGTGGTTATATTAGGTATATATGATTGGGTATAGCACATTGGGAGAATAAGACTGAAAATGTGTGGTAATATCAAGGAACAAAACTAAAGCTTTAAGTCAAAGGAATCCCTTAAACAAAGGTTCATGGTTAAAGAAATGGCTCGGGTAGCACCCCGCGCGTTCGAAAGGTTTAAGTTAACTTGGACCTGTAGGATAAGACTAAGAGTGTATAATATTCTAAGAATAATGTGTTATGAGGTATTATAATATCACACTGGTCACATGTTAAGTTTTGGAGTCAAGCAAGTTGCGAAATACAGGTCGGCAAAAGTTATTGTAAATTTCTCTAATAAATTTTCTAAACTTTGGGTCAAATGTATCAGATAATTTCTCCCAATATATAAAGATTTATGGGACCTACAACCTACCAAATCAAAGGTCTACGAGTCTAGTTTGCAACCAAAGAAATCTCACATCAAACCGACATTGGAGTAAAACGTTATGACTGTTGTACCGCGGACTTTCCGGGCTGAAATCGGGTCGCGAACCGGGTCGGGTCAAACAAGTGGTATAAGTCGGCAAATCCGACTTTTAAGACCCCAAAACATTTCATCTTCATCCCAAAACAGTGAGAAAGCTTAAGAGAGGGTTTCATGGTGTTCTTGAGTGATTAAGGTGCGTTTTTAACGATTTCTATCGTTAAAGTTTGCCCCCGTGCCTAGAAGCGCAATCTCTACGCTTTGCAATCGTTTTCCCCTTCTATTAGCTGTGTTTGGAGCTATTTTTGGAAGATAGGAAATTGTTGTTCTTGCTGGTTCTTCAGGATTTATACTTGGTTTGCCAAGGTAATCATCTTGGGACTCTTTTATGATCGTTTTTATAAAGTTCTACGGGCGTTTCGTCAAGTTAGGGTCATATGGCAAATCTGCCGATTTAAACTCATTTATAAACTGTTTATAGGTGCGTATAAGCTGCATATATATAGTGGTTTCGAAGCTTAGGACGTAAGGAACAACTTTTGTGAAGGAACTACAGGCATTCGGACGTTCGTTGGAGAGGTATGTTAAGGCTAAGCTTCGTCCTTCCTTTTAGCATGAATTTTGGGAAATTCCTAAGACGCCAAATGTGATATTTTACTATTCTGTTGCTAGAAAGACCTTCTGTGAAAGGCATTGGTATCGTAGCTGAAGTAATTTCATGATGCTATTAGGTTGAAATTCCACTCGTTCGGTTAAAAAGGGTATTCGACATCTATATATGTCATTTTGTCGGCTTTCTTAAATATATGTCCATATATATGAATTCTTATTCGTCTTTGGACTGTGTGACTTAAAAATAAAGGCATTTAGTATTTGCGATCAGTCCTTCTTCCTTGTTAAAGTGTATTTTAAAATCTCTAAAGTGACATGTCGATTTCAAAATCCTCAAATATAATTTTTATGTTTAAACTACTAAAATATTTGATTTTTTTTGAAATACTTTCTTTTACTAATTATCAATAAATCAAGTATAAGGACTAAGTGAAGCACCTTAAGCTTTTTATGAACATATTCAGAGTTAAGTTATCTTTCTAAAAGTCGAGTTAAGTTTTCAAACTTATTAAAAAAGATATGAGGTTCCACGAGACATTTGTATGCGATATGAAGGTGATTATGAGATTATGAGAATAAAAGTACCAATGAGCCAAGGTTGGCTAAGTTCTTGTTATGGCCTATTATGTTCATTCAAAGTTCATATCATACATGACATATTATGCATGGACTTCGAGCTATAATCGGAGGTAAGGGGCCTATTTGCCCGAAAGGCTATATATATTGTACAGATGGCCACATGTTGGTAATATGATACCGGTTAGCTACCGGGAGAGACCGCCATTGCTAGCATTTGGTTGGGTATGTCATGCATTTATATCAATATATATGTATTCACGACATACGATTACACGAGCATACCATGCATATTTTATTACTATGAGGTTGGATGTCGGCCATGGAGGCTATCAGAGTTTCAGTGTCAGGTGGTTTCTTTATTACCTTTTTACATCAGCTATGTATGATTCTACTTTCTGCCTTAGTTACCAGTACATTTTTATTCGTACTGATGTCCCGTTGCCTGGGGACACTGCATTTTTGTTTCATGCGTGCAGGTCCAGGTAGGGACTCTGATCGACCCCTCCGCTAGGATTTCGGGGTTCAACTGTGAGTTGGTAAGCTCCACCTCTTCCTGGAGCTTTCATAGGATGGTTAATTTTGTTGTACAGTTTGGGTATAGGTTGGGCCTTATCCCGACAGTGCTTATGACACTCTTAGAGGCTATTGTGGACACAATATTCTGGGTTTCTTTTTGCTGCTTTCAGTCTCCAGCCCATAGGCTTGACATGTATATATAGGTGTGTAGGCATGTATGTCTTCAGTCGCGGCCTCGTCAGCCAGCTAGTATTTTATTATTTTGGCTTGTCTACCTATGTTTATATGGCTTATTGTTATTCATGTCATAACCTTACGGTCCAGGCTTAGTATTTCAGATGTTGTGCTGCCCGATCTGTTGGGCCCCCAGTCTAGTTAGCTAGTATGTTTAGTGGCTAACTCGATCGAATACAGTATCGAGTGCCAGTCGTGCCTCCCCTAGTTTGGGGCGTGACAAACTTGGTATCAGAGCAGGTCGTATCCCAGGGAGTCCACAAGCCGTGTCTAGTAGAGTCTTGCTTAGGGGTGTGTTGTGCACCACACTTATAATCAGGAGGCTATGAGGCATTTAGGAATGGTTACATTTCTTTCAATTAATAGATCGTGCTATAGAGCGAAGTTATAAGAACATATGAAATATAAATCGTGCTTTGTGTTTCCTATCTAACAGACTACCTACGCTCAGGAGATGGCACAACGAGAGATAGGTATGGATCTGGGAGAAGGTACCAGTCGTTCCCCATCGGGTCAGAGGGATAGATTTCCCTTAGAGGCTCACAATGAGTCTCCAGTACCCCTAGTTTCAGCTTCCCCAGCACTTGTTGGAGCCTGGGGAGATGCAGTACCCCCAGCCTCACCAGTTCCATTGGTACCTGAGGCAACTTGAGACACAAGACCTCCAGCACCTATTGTTCCCCCATCAGAGACTGGGGAGCAGGGGATGAGGGAGGCTGTTCAGTTGCTGACTAGGATGGTTTCTATTCATGAGCGACAGCTAGAGTTAGGAGCAGATGCCCGGAGAGATCGGATAGGAAGCTCGACGGTACGAGAGTTTCTTCACTTGGCCCCTCCATTATTTACAGGATCCAGTTCCACTGAGGATCCCCAGGACTTTATAGACCATATGTATAGAGTATTGAGGGTGATGCATGCCTCCGTCACCGAGGCTGTGGAGTTGGCTTCTTTTCGACTACATGATGTAGTCGTCCTATGGTATGAGGCATGGGAGAGATCTAGAGGACTTGATGCTCCGCCAGCAGAGTGGGAGGACTTCTCCGAGGCTTTTTTAGCCCATTATTTGCCACGGGAGGTTCGGGAGGCCCGTCTTGACCAGTTTCTTAGCCTAAAGCAGGGGGATATGAGTGTGAGGGATTATAGCCATAAGTTTAATTCTTTGGCAAGGTATGCACCAGATATAGTACGTACCATGAGGGCTAGAGTTCATCATTATGTGGATGGTTTGGGGGATCATCTGATTAGAGACTGTAGGGTTGCATCCCTATCGGATGATGTAGATATTTCCCGCATACAGGCTTTCGCTCAGACTACAGAGGACCTTTCCCGTCGGATTCGTGATACTCGCAGGGATAGGGAGCAGAGTAAGAGGGCTCGTACTATGGGGTCTTATAGGGAGCCACGAGTTGATTTTAGGCCCCCACTCCATCGATATCCACCTCGGTCAGCAGGTAGTTTCCCACCACAGATGCAGGGCCAGCGGTTTGATCGTTATATTCAGTCAGGACCGGGGTAGAGCTCAGGCCAGCCTGAGGGCCGTCGACAGGAGCGTTCTGCACAGATGAGACAGCTTACTCCTCCATGTACTCATTGCGGTAAGCTGCACACCGGTCAATATAGACAAGGTTCGAGTGCATGTTTTCATTGTGGGCAGACAAGACATTATATTAGCCGGTGCCCGGGGTTAGGCAGAGGTACACCAGCTCAGCCTTCAGGATTCACAGCAGCCTCTTCGCCCTCAGTCCGTGCTCCCCGACCAGGTCCACAGTCTACTCAGGGCCGTGGTAGGGGGAGAGGTGGAGGAGACACCTCAGGTTCTAGTGGTGGCCATAACCGCTTTTATGCACTCACAGGCCGATAGGATTCAGAGGCATCCCCAGATGTTGTCACAGGTATATTGACAATACATTCTCATGCCATTTATGCATTGATGGATCCCAGCTCTACATTTTCATATATTACTCCATTTATTGCTGGTAAGCTTGACATGAGATCTGAGTTGTTGCCACATCCAGTTGAGGTGTCTACGCCAGTTGGCAACTCTATTGTAGCTAATCATGTCTATCGAGATTGTACAGTGTTAATTAATGACCGTCCAACCTCTGTTGATTTAGTTGAATTGGTTATGCTAGACTTCGATGTCATTATGGGTATGGATTGGTTGGCAGCTTGTTATGCTAATATTTATTGTCGTGCAAAGTTGGTCCGATTTCATTTTCCTGGTGAGCCTGTCCTTGAATGGAAAGGTAATGCAGCCACGCCCAAGGGTAAGTTTATTTCATACCTTAGGGCTCGGAAGTTTATTGCTAAAGGTTGTATATACCATCTGGTTCATGTTAGGGATATAGATAAGGAGCCATCGACTCTTCAGTCGGTTCCTATTGTGAATGAATTCCCGACGGTATTCCCTGACGAGCTTCCAGGAATTCCCCACAAAAGGGAAATCGATTTCGCTATAGATTTGCTTCCTGATGCGCAGCCTATATCCATTCCTCCCAACAGAATAGATCATGCAGAGCTAAGGGAATTGAAGGAACAACTGAAGGACTTGCTCGATAAAGGCTTTATTAGGCCAAGTACATCCCCATGGGGTGCTTCGGTGCTCTTTGTTCGAAAGAAAGATGGGTCCTTGATGTGCATTGACTACATGCAACTAAATAAAGTCACTATCAAGAATAAGTATCCTCTTCCACGAATTGATGACTTGTTCGACCAGTTACAAGGTGCCAAATGCTTTTCGAAGATCGATTTGTGATCCGGTTATCATCAGCTACGAGTCAGGGATATTGATATCCCAAAACAGCATTTAGGACGAGGTATGGCCATTTTGAATTCCTTGTCAAGTCTTTCGGGCTTACAAATGCCCCAGCAGCCTTTATGGATCTTATGAAACGGGTATTCAAATCATTCTTGGATGAATTTGTGATTGTGTTTATTGACGACATCCTGATATATTCACGATCGGAAGTCGAGCATGCGGACCACTTGCGAGTTGTATTGCAGACTCTCCAGGACTACAGGTTATATGCTAAATTCTCTAAATGTAAATTTTGGCTAACTTCTGTTGCTTTTCTTGGTCATGTTATTACCGGCGATGGTATCAAGGTTGATGGCCAAAAGATTGAAGCTGTGATGACTTGGCCGAGGCCCTTGAATCCGACAGAGGTTCGTAGCTTTTTAGGCTTGGCAGGGTATTACCGAAGGTTTGTGGAGGGATTTTCCTCTATCTCTGCACCATTGACGAAACTGACACATAAGGGAGCTAAGTTTCAGTGGACTGAGGCATGTGAACAAAGTTTTCAGGAACTAAAGAAAAGGCTTACTACGGCACCTGTCTTGACTCTTCCGGATGGCACCGAGGGTTATGTTGTATATTGTGATGCCTCGAGAATTGGCCTAGGTTGTGTTCTTATGCAGCATGGTAAGGTTATCGCGTACGCCTCCAGACAGTTGCAAAAACATGAACAGAACTATCCTACGCACGATCTTGAGTTAGCCGCAGTTGTATTTGCCCTAAAGATTTGGCGGCATTATCTATATGGGGTTCATATTGATGTTTTCACCGACCACCAGAGCCTTCAGTATTTATTTAAACAGAGGGAGCTGAACCTACGACAAAGAAGATGGCTAGAATTACTAAAGGACTATGACGTTGATATTTTATATCATCCCGGCAAAGCTAATATTGTTGCTGATGCCCTTAGCCGGAAGTCCATGGGCAGTCTAAGCCATGTTGAAGATGATAAGGTCAAGATGACCAAATATCTATGCCAGCTAGCTAGTTTGCAGGTGCGTTTGGTAGATGCAGAGGGTGGACGCATTCTCGTTCAGAATACGGCAAAATCTTCTTTTGTTACTGAAGTGAAAGAGCGACAACACGAGGATCCTGAGCTTATAAAACTGAGGGAAAGTATTCCACAGCAGCGACAACCTTTATTTGAGCTAACTGAAGATGGAGTCCTTAGATACCAGGGCCGCTTATGTGTACCGTCAGTAGGAGAGCTCCGTGCCAAGATTCTTTCGGAGGCCCATTATTCTAGATATGCAGTTCATCCCGGAGCGACAAAGATGTATCTGGACCTTCGACAGATCTATTGGTGGAATGGAATGAAAAAATATATCGCGGAGATGGTAGCCCAATGTCCCAACTGCCAGCAAGTTAAAGCCGAACATCAGAGGCCTGGAGGCCTAACTCAGTGTATTGAGCTTCCATTATGGAAATGGGACATGATAAATATGGACTTCATCACTGGTTTGCCTTGCACTCCACGGAGGTATGATTCTATTTGGGTAATTATTGATAGGCTTACAAAATCTGCTCATTTCCTGCCAGTCAGGACGACATATTCAGCCAAGGATTATGCCAAGCATTACATTCGAGAGATTGTTTGCCTTCACAGAGTGCCATTATCTATTATCTCTGATCGAGGGGCTCAATTTACAGCATATTTTTGGAAATCTTTTCAGAAGGGTCTAGGCACGCAGGTAAATCTTAGCACATCTTTTCATCCGCAAACTGATGGACATGCAGAGCGTACTTTTCAGACAGTTGAGGATATGTTACATGCCTGCGTGCTAGATTTTAAAGGAAGTTAGGATGATCATCTACCTCTTATTGAGTTCGCTTATAATAACAGCTTCCAAGCTAGTATTCAGATGGCTCCTTACGAAGCACTATACGGGTGGAAATGTAGGTCGCCGATCGGTTGGTTCGAGGTCGGGGAAGCAGAGTTGCTAGGTCCTAACTTAGTCCAGCAAGCAATGGAAAAGGTAAAACTTATTAGAGACCGGCTGCGTACAGCACAAACTCGGCAAAAGTCTTATGCAAATATTTGACGACGAGACTTAGAGTTTGATGTAGAAGATTGGGTTTTCCTGAAAGTATCGCCTATGAAGGGCGTCATGCGATTTGGAAAGAAGGGGAAGCTCAGCCCCAGGTATGTTGGACCGTATAAGATTATTCGGAGGATTGGTAGGGTGGCGTACGAGCTTGATTTGCCTTTAGAATTGGAAGCAGTCCATCCTGTGTTTCATGTATCTATGTTGCGGAAGTGCATTGGAGATCCTTCACGTATTACGCCCATTGAGGATATTCACATTGCTGAAGACTTATCTTATGCAGAGGTACCAGTAGTTATTTTAGATCGGCAGGTAAGGAAGCTTCGAACTAAAGAAGTGGCTTCCGTGAAAGTGTTATGGCGAAATAACAACATCGAGGAAATGACCTGGGAAGCTGAGGAGGAAATGAGGAAGAAGTACCCCCACCTATTTACGACTTAAGGTGAGTCACATTTAAATAATTGCCAATTATTTCTTTACAGCAACTTAATTGGATTTTAAATGACTTGAAAGTGCAATTTAAATTTCTTATTGCGAGATAGCTATACGAAGCCTAGTAGTTGGAATCTTCAGAATTTGATTTATGCTTTGCAAATGTAACAAATATAGCCTCGCAAATAACATATTAGCGGACAAGAAATGAAACCAAATAATTGACTTGACCCATTCGCGGACGAATGTTCTTAAGGGGGGGAGACTGTGAGACCCCAGGTGTTTCTCTCTTCTCTTACGTAATATACTTAACGTGGCGTGGTTATATTAGGTATATATGATTGGGTATAGCACATTGGGAAAATAAGACTGAAAATGTGTGGTAATATCAAGGAACTAAACTAAAGCTTTAAGTCAAAGGAATCCCTTAAACAAAGGTTCATGGTTAAAGAAATGGCTCGGGTAGTACCCCGCGCGTTCGGAAGGTTTAAGTTAACTTGCACCTGTGGGATAAGACTAAGAGTGTATAATATGCTAAGAATAATGTGTTATGAGATATTATAATATCACACTGGTCACATGTTAAGTTTTGGAGTCAAGCAAGTTGCGAAATAAAGGTCGGCAAAAGTTATCGCAAATTTCTCTAATAAATTTTCTAAACTTTGGGTCAAATGTATCAGATAATTTCTCCCAATATATAAAGAGTTATGGGACCCACAACCTACCAAATCGAAGGTCTACGAGTCTAGTTTGCAACCAAAGAAATCTCACATCAAACCGACATTGGAGAAAAAAGTTATGACTGTTTTACCGCGGACTGTCCGGGCTGAAATCGGGTCGCGAACCGGGTCGGGTCAAACAAGTGGTATAAGTCGAAAAATCCGACTTTTAAGACCCCAAAATATTTCATCTTCGTCCCAAAACAGTGAGAAAGCTTAAGAGAGGGTTTCATGGTGTTCTTGAGTGATTAAAGTGCGTTTTTAACGATTTCTATCGTTAAAGTTTGCCCCCGTGCCTAGAAGCGCAATCTCTACGCTTTGCAATCGTTTTCCCCTTCTATTAGCTGTGTTTGGAGCTATTTTTGGAAGATAGGAAATTGTTGTTCTTGCTGGTTCTTCAGGATTTATACTTGGTTTGCCAAGATAATCATCTTGGGACTCTTTTATGATCGTTTTTACAAAGTTCTACGGGCGTTTCATCAAGTTAGGGTCATATGGAAAATCTGCCGATTTAAACTCATTTATGAACTGTTTATAGGTGCGTATAAGCTGCATATATATAGTGGTTTCGAATCTTAGGACATAAAGAACGACTTTTGTGAAGGAACTACAGGCATTCGGACGTTCGTTGTAGAGGTATGTTAAGGCTAAGCTTCGTCCTTCCTTTTAGCACGAATTTTGGAAAATTCCTAAGACGCCAAATGTGATATTTTACTATTCTGTTGCTAGAAAGACCTTCTGTGAAAGGCATTGGTATCGTAGCTGAAGTATTTTCATGATGCTATTAGGTTGATATTCCACTCGTTCGGTTAAAAAGGGTATTCGACATCTATATATGTCATTTTGTCGGCTTTCTTAAATATATGTCCATATATATGAATTCTTATTCGTCTTTGGGTTGTGTGACTTAAAAATAAAGGCATTTAGTATTTGCGATCAATCCTTCTTCCTTGTTAAAGTGTATTTTAAAATCTCTAAAGTGACACGTCGATTTCAAAATTCTCAAATATAATTTTTATGTTTAAACTACTAAAACATTTGATTTTTTTTTAAATACTTTCTTTTACTAATTATCAAGAAATCAGGTATAAGGACTAAGTGAAGCACCTTAAGATTTTTATGAACATATTCAGAGTTAAGTTATCTTTCTAAAAGTCGAGTTAAGTTTTCAAACTTATTAAAAAAGATATGAGGTTCCACGAGACATTTGTATGCGATACGAAGGTGATTATGAGATTATGAGAATAAGAGTACCAATGAGCCAAGGTTGGCTAAGTTCTTGTTATGGCCTATTATGTGCATTCAAAGTTCATATCATATATGACATATTATACATGGACTTCGAGCTATAATCGGAGGTAAGGGGCCTATTTGCCCGAAAGACTATATATATTGTACAGATGGCCACAGGTTGGCAATATGATACCGGTTAGCTACCGGGAGAGACCTCCATTGCTAGTATTTGGTTGGGTATTTCATGCATTTACATCAATATATATGTATTCACGACATATGATTACACGAGCATAGCATGCATATTTTACTACTATGAGGTCGGATGTCGGCCATGGAGGCTATCAGAGTTTCAGTGTCAGGTGGTATCTTTATTACTTTTTTACATCAGCTATGTATGATTCTACTTTCTGCCTTAGATACCAGTACATTTTTATTCGTACTGATGTCCCGTTGCCTGGGGACACTGCATTTTTGTTTCGTGCGTGCAGGTCCAGGTAGGGACTCTGATAGACCCCTCCGCTAGGATTTCGGGGTTCAGCTGTGAGTTGGTAAGCTCCACCTCTTCTGGAGCTTTGATAGGATGGTTACTTTTGTTGTACAGTTTGGGTATAGATGGGGCCTTATCCCGACAGTGCTTATGACACTCTTAGAGGCTATTGTGGACACAAAATTCTGGGTTTCTTTTTGCTGCTTTCAGTCTCCAGCCCATAGGCTTAGCATGTATATATAGGTGTGTAGGCATGTATGTCTTTAGTCGCGGCCTCGTCAGCCAGCTAGTATTTTATTATTTTGGCTTGTCTACCTATGTTTATATGGCTTATTATTATTCATGTCATAACCTTACGGTCCAGGCTTAGTATTTCAGATGTTGTGCTGCCCGATCTGTTGGGCCCCCAGTCTAGTTAGCTAGTATGTTTAGTGGCTAACTCGATCGAATACAATATCGAGTGCCAGTCGTGCCTCCCCTAGTTTGGGGCGTGACACCTTGAGGTTCTCCTAAACGAGCGAAGAAGTAAATAATGAAGCGTTGTTAATGAAGCTAGACTTGCTTAAAGAACACAGGGCAAACATCTGGCATATGTAAGGATGGTAGCACAAAAGCAAATGATGGAAAGGTATTACAATTGCAGGGCAAACCTCTGATATTTCAAAGTTGGAGATCTAGTTCTATAGAGAGTTACTCAAAACCCTCAAGAAGTCAACGCCGGGAAGCTGGGGCTAACATGGGAAGGACCTTACTTGATTTTAGCTATAACCGGTAAAGGCTCATACGAATTGGAAAATCAAGACTGAGTCAAATTGCAGAACAATTGGAATGTGACTCACCTCAAAAAGTATTATTGCTGAAGATCTTTGTTAGTACTGAAAGTATATACTGCACTCTTTTTCCCTTCGACCAGTGATGTTCCACGTTTCCCGTTTTGATGCTTCACACCTATGTGTTTATGGTTTATGACTTACAGGGTTGATTAGTTTCGTTCAGAGAAGATTATGGGTTGATTTTGAACCTTGATTCTTGGCTAGAAGCCTAAGTTGTTTATGTTGACCAATGGTTAACTTTTGTTAAAACAACACCGTAATGGTGCTTTGATGACTCTAATACCTTCGTATAGTGATTTTGGATTTAGGCGTATGCTTGAAATCAAATTCGGAAGTCCGTAGGTCAATTTGTGTTATTTTGCTGAAATTTGGCAATTTGAGGTTGAAAAGTTTGACCGTAGGTTGACTTTTAGATATCAGGATCGTAATTGGTTTTCTACTTGGAATAGGTCCATTATGCTATTTAGAACTTGTCTGCAAAAGTTGATATCATTTGGAGTTGAATTGATAGGATTCAGACGCTTAGTTGCAATGCTATAAGTTCTTGAAATTTACTTTGAAATTCATGCATTTTATTGTTCAGTTCGTAGTTCTAGATGTTATTTTTGTGTTTTGATCGCCCGATCGAGTTCGTACGATGTTCTTAGACTTGTGTGAATGTTTGATTTGGAGCCCCGAGGGCTCGAATGAGTTTCAGACGTGTTTTGGACTGATCACAGAAAATCTGGTGTGCTGGTGCTCTGATGTCGCAATTGCGGGCACCTTGTTCGCATTTGCGAAGATTAGGCCTTAGCTGGGTAGCTGTCATTTGCGACTAACATTTGCTAAGTGACAGGGTTCGCATTTGCGAACATATTTGTCGCATTTGGGAAGTCCCTGTAGGCTGGGCAGCCGCCGCAATTGCGAGCATTCACAATTGTGATGGTTCACAATTGCAAACACAGTGTCGCAATTGCGATATCTGCAACTGAACAAAATGTTAGAAAGTCGGAATTTCACCTGATTTCTCACATTGTAGAACCCTAGACTCGGTAAGAGGCAATTTGGAAAGAGGGTTTTCATCTCAAAATATTGGGTAAGTGATTCTAATCAATTTCTAACTATATTTCATCAATATATCTTAGATTTAATCTCAAATCATGTGAATCAAAGAGGAAAACATGATTTTTTTTGTCAAGTTTTTGAAAAATAAGAAATTGAGTTTTGAGAGGCGATTTAGACTCGGATTTAGAAGCTAATCATATATATAGACTCGTGGGGTTATGGGTAGTCGGAATCTACCCTTGGATCAGGGGTTTGACCGGGCAAGGCCCGGGTTGACTTTTGTTGACTTTTTGGGGAAAGTGTAAAGATCATAGCTTCATCTATTGTAATTATTGTTTTTTGCATTGTGTGATGATATTAAGTCAATTTTGGTTAGATTTAAGCCATTTGAAGGCGAATTTTAGGAGAAAAGCTATTTCCGAGGGTTGAGTTGGCCTAGTTGAGGTAAGTATCTTGCCTAACTTTGTGTGGGGGAACTACCCCTTAGGAATTGGGTTGTTTGTGCTAATTGTTATGTGAAAGTCGTGTATGCAAGGTGACGATTGGGTACACGACCTATATTTGGTATTTGACCAGTTTAGGCTATTTAGACTTTCATCATACTTTTATTTGAATTGTCTTAACATGTTATATCTTTCATTGTTAATCCACCCTTTCATGTGCTAATCTACCCTTACATGCTTTACTTGATATTGTTAACACTTGTTTTATCTCTGAGTTGCTAATTTGCTCTTATATGCTTTAGTTGAAGTTATTACCTTCCCTATGTTTTGTTACACCTTTAAAATCGTTGAATTACTTGTAATTGAAGTTGATATTTCGTGAAATATCATATTTTTGAGTTATTGGTGTTGAAGTTGAGAAAGCTGTTATGACATTGAGGCGAAGTTGTTAATTGTTGAGATATCTTTCTTGTTGAGCTATCCACTTTTATTTTATTATTGTTGAGATTCTTGCACACATTGTGGTTAAGCCATGGGCTATTTGTTGTGGAAACATTGATATTGTTGATTCTTTTGGCAAGTTGTGGCATATGGGCACTTGTGGTGAGAGTTGTGATTATATTGTGATATCAATACACATGCGGTGGTATAAAGCTTGGGGTTGATACGCATGTGGTGAGATAAGGTGGGCTTGATACACATGTTGCTAGTAGGGGAACTACTTGAAGCCACGCGTTGTGATAAGGTGGGCTAAAATGCGGGTAGCTATTTCAGGAAAAATAATTTTTAAAATTAAATGTAAGGCTCCCGCGGTGATATAAAGAAAGATTGAAATTGAAATTGTTAAAAGTGAATACGAGGCAGTACCTCGGTTGTGATTCATGTTAGATACGAGGCAGTATCTCGGTTGTGATTCATGTATATACGAGGCGGTACCTCGGTTGTGATTCTTTTGTATACGAGGCGGTACCCCATTTGTGAATTTTGTTGTTTATCTCATGTTGTAAAGAGTTATTGGTGGAACACTTCTTACTGATTTTAATCTTCCTTGTCTTATCAGTTTTTTCCGATTTGACTATTGTGGTTCTCTTTAGTTGCTTCCTTTATGTTATCTCTATGCTTATGAATTGTGTCATTAGTCTATGTTATTAACTTGTTTCATATCATTTATTCCTCCACCTTCTATTACTTCTCGTTATTATGTTTTCATTCTGTTTATTATGTTCTAGTACGTGTCTTGACCTGGCCTCGTCACTACTCTACCGAGGTTAGGCTTAATACTTAGTGGGTGTCATTGTGGTGTACTCATACTACGCTTCTACACACCTTTTGTGCAGATCCAGGTACGTTTGCTCGTGCTAGACGTTAGTGATTGACTGTTAGCTGCTTTCTGGAGACTTCAAGGTACACCTGCTCGGCGTCCGCAGGCCTCGAAGTCACCTTCCATATCATTTTATTTTGTTTTTTCTTATTTAGACAATGTTGTATTAGACATTCTAGATTATTCTTTAGAGCTTATGACTCAGTTCCACTGGTTTTGGGAGAGATGTTATTGAGATATTATTATGGAAGTTTATATGAGTTTATCGGTCTTGCTTTAGTATTTATTTTAAGCTATTATTAAATGTTAGGCTTACCTAATCGCAAAGACTAGGTGTCATCACGACATCCTAAGGTGAAAAACTGGGGTCGTGATAATATGTTACGACACCAAGAGTGCCACACAAACCAGGGATTGTTGGAATCGAGATCAATGCCTTATCAGGATCGGGGAATGCATGATCTGCCATAAAAATAAGTTGTACAATTTAGCCACATGTATTGGCAGATTTATTTACTTATGCAAATAAATGTTTATGTAAATGTACTTTTAAAGGGAATAAATCAAAGTCCTTTTATTCTTATCTTATTTCTTATCCAAATGATAATTTAATTTATTTTATTATTTGAGAGTTAACAAAAACTTCAAATGCTTGTGCCGTAATGAACAAACGTCCTCTTCAAGAGCACCGTAAACATAAGGGCCCTCTCTTATGAAACCCTCATAGTAAATGGTAGATTAGGTAAGTGTTTATGCCCAGAATCAAAAGCTATCAGACGCAAAGATATTACCGAATCTTTATCAATTAAACATAAAAAGAATATTAAGCAAAACGTTCTTTAGTTTATTAAAGTGACAAACCTAGTTAAAGATTTTGGCATAATTACAAAACATAAAAAAAAATATTTGTGCATTATTCTGTGCCACCAGAACCCGAAGGGCGAAAATGGTCTTCATTGTCCCTGGTGGAAGAAGGATTTTCCGCTGCCGATTCGGGGCCTTCATCTTCTTTAGTATCCCCTTCGGTTCCCAAATACTCAGAACTAGTATTCGATGAGTCAGTTATAGAGGGCCAAGCAGGAAGATTCTCGCAAGCAGTTAACTCCTATCCCTCGGCCTTGCAATGCAGTCATCGATAATGGCAATGCCTTCATTGGCCTCCTCCAAAGTCTTCCTCTTCATATGGTACATGGCATAGGTTTTCTCGAAGACAAGGGAGTCTTCTTGGTTTTGGAGGTTTGCTCGGATTTTGTCAAATTTGGCTTGAAGCTCTTCGTTTTCAGCCTTTATTGCGTTGAGTCTAGAATCAAGCTCAACATTAGTGGTTGAGTGAAGCCGGTTTTGCTCTATGACTGTCTTAAGCCTCTCTTCCATTTTGTACCTCCTCTCCTTGGCAGCAGTGGCCTCCTCAGTTTTGGCACGCAAACCAGCCTCCAAGTCACTAACTTGTTCCTTGAAGGCTGATTCACGTTCGTCAGCAGCAGTCACAACATCTTGAAGCTCAACCCACTTAGCCTTTGATTCCCTTAAGTTCTCATGAAGCTGGGCAGCTTTTTGGCTATGAGCCATCTTGTCTTGCTCCGACTGTTACAGTCGGACCTCGAGCTCATCCATTTGGGCAACTTTGGCCTCTAGCACTCAGAGGCGCTCAATGAGCTGATTTCTTTGAGCCAAAAGTTGATCCCGCTCAAAAGCAAGTTCTTGTTTATCTAGGATCAACCTTTGTAGGCTCTCAGAAGCAAGGAAGTTGGCCTAAAAAGGTTAGAATCAAGGTTATTGTTGTAATATATAAACGGAAAAGAAGATAAGAGGAAGTGAAGTTAGAATGATCCATGCGCCGAAATATGTGTACTGTTATTTATCAGACACTCTCAGAAAGGAAGTGAAGTTAGAATGATACCTGCGCCGAAATATGCATACTGTTATGGCACTCTGTAGAAACTGAAAGAGTGGTGCTTCGCCTTCCTCGGGGATCTTGAGAAGTTATCGAGTAACTGTTCCCCAAGTTCCCGTGGTCGGGAGACCGTGGAGGAGAGGCATGATAAGTGTGAATTTTGACCACTTATTAGTATTTTGTTTTACTTTTGTTTTAGTCCGAAAGTGTTGATTTATGTTCCCCAAAACTAATGAAAGTATGCAAATTGCAGGAATGTTGGAGATTTGGGCTCAAATGAAGAAATCCAACTCAAAAAGGAGTGTTCTGGCTCACAAGGCAAGAAGGGGCGCAACAGACCAAAAGTGCGGTCTGCAAAAGTATTTATGCGGCCGCACAAGAAAGCGCGCACTGCAGAATTCTCCTTGCGACTGTAGATATGTTGTTGAAGCTCATATATGAAATGAAGATAAGTGTGGACTGCACACAATTTGTGTGGCCTCAAAACATGGTCGTACTGACAAGAATTCAAAAGGTTCAGAGAGTGTGCAAAATAACCAAGACTGAAGCCTTGCCTGAAGTGCAGACCGCACATGAATTGTGCGACCGCAGAAGCTAAAGTGCATCCTCAGATCAAATTGTGCGGCTACATAATCTATCCACCTACAGACTCAAGCAATGTATTTTACCATTTTGGGTAATTTGTGATCATTTTGAAAAAAAAACATCATAGTTTATCATTTTAATTTTATATTATGGCTTTAATTAGTTTTTCTTCTTTGTTTTCTTAATTTTCTACTATGAGTAGCTAGATACTTACTAGAGTTGTGCCCCAACCCCAGCGTGTAAACCTTATGGGTATTTAATTTAATGCCTGTTTTATGATTGGGTGTTTGTTTTTTTAGCCTTGTTCATGCTTTAATTTTAGAATTAATGGTTGCAAATATTGATTCATGCTTTTTTGACTTGGTCTTTAGTTGAGAAAGAGGAACCTAGTCTAGGAAAACTTGGCTAACAAGAAATTGGGCTAGTTAAGGTTTTGACTAGCTTAATTAAAGGGTTTGAACTAGAGATAAGGAAAATCCGAGTTGAGTTCATAACAACTATTTGTCTTGATACCCATTTGGGCTTGAGAAAGCCAAATTGAGCAAAATCACTCTATGACCGAGAGGTATTGAGTGGGTAACTTAGAGTTGAGAGCTATAATACACCCAATCAATAAAACAAGTATTAACGTAATTAACCCCTTAGGCGAACACCTAGGGGAAGGTTACATTCCTAGGATTTTTACCTATTTGAAAACGACCAAAAATAATTAGTCAATTTCTAGTTTCATTTCTCTAGTTGACCATTGATAGTGTAGTTTATAGAAGTAATTTACAAAACCAACTTGATTGGAGGTGTATTTAAGTAGTTTCGTTTTCACGCATCAAGTATACACTTTAACACCCATTGTTAGTTCCCTGAGCAAATCGACCCCGACTCATTGTTGGGTACTATTCTTCCAGCGACGTATTCCACTCATTGTTGAGTGTGGATTAGGAGTGGATCGATTTTTGGCGTCATTGCTGGGGAGTTAAAATGGTGTTTGCTATATATTTGAGTGTGTTTTTGGAATATCTTCTTTCCCTTCCCTGTTACTAATGCGTTTAAGAAATCTTAGGTACAATCATGGCAAACAATGAGCTCGGAAATATGCCTTTAGGGGACTTGAACGGCGAGGAGGAACAACTCGATGAGGCACCTCAAGTGCCACAATGAAGAGGTCGGGGACCATAATACAACGTGCCCGTTCCACCCCCACATCTACCACATCCACCACAAGCAGCTCCACACCGAATATTTCCCAATGAAGGTTATACTAGTGCAATAGTCCCTCCCCGTGTTAGGGCGGACAACTTTCAAATCACCAATGTGATGCTCACCTTGCTTGAGCAACGCGGTTTCTTTACTTGTGCTCCAACTCAAAATGCTTTGTGGATAGATGTTGGGGGAGAAAACAAAATAATATTTCCGAGGATGCATTGAAACTTAGGATTTTTTTCTTCTCTCTATGGGGGAAAGCTTTAGATTGGTTAGAACGTTTGCCGAAGCATTCAATTCACACTTGGGATGAGTTGGCGGCCAAGTTTATTGCTAAGTTTTTCTCTCCCGGGGACATGGCTATACTTCGAGATGAGATCTTGGCATTCAAACAGGAGATGAATGAACCCCAACACGAAATTTGGGAGTGCTATAGAACAATGGTTAAGGAATATACCAACAATGATATGGCGAAAAACATGTTGCAACAAACTTTTTATCGTGGGATTAACACCACCAACCAATGTGTAGTGAATCAACTAGCCGGTGGGAACTTTATGACTACGCCTTGTGCGGATTCGTGTGACATTCTAGATGAGGATGTCATTGGCTTGGCAATCCCGGGTCAGTATCCCACTAGGTGATCTGATATGATCCGTCTCCACAAAGAATTGCAATATCATGGGCAAGCCATTGTCGAATTGACCACTACCATGACTCAACTAGCAAAGGCTCAACTAAATCAAGTGCAATCCCCTAAGAAAGTTAATGCTATGGATGGAGTGAATGTGTTGGTGAACAAGAAGAGGACTAAGGGTCCACAAGTGCTAACCCGTGTGGAGAACTATGTACAAGATGATGGCGGTTTTGACCAAGATGATTCTTATAATAAGCAAGAGGAGTAAGTGAAATATGTCAACAATTTTCAAGGGCAAAGAAACAACTTCCAAGGATCAAACCAACAACAATGGCGACCACAAAACAATCATGGCAATTGGAGTTCTAAAAATCAAGAAAATTGGCATAACAACAATAATCAAGGAAATTAGAGTGGAAACAATGAAGGAAATTGAGGAGGCAACAACCAAGGTAGTTGGGGGTAACAATACATGCAATCGGGGGTCGGGTTTTCAAAGGCCCTCAATGTATCAACAACCGAGCAACCCACCTCCTTATCCTTTCCTTGGTTCAAGTTCTTCAAACAATGAGAGAGTATATATTGAGAATATGTTCAAGCAAATCATGGAAAAGAATGCCAATTTGGATTCCCAACTTGCCTCACACAACACATTAATCTGCAACCTAGAAGTTCAAATGGGAAAAATCTCCCAACCTCTAAATTCTCATCCTAAGTGTTCACTACCAAGTGACATAGTGGTAAACCTATAGGGTGGTAACAATACGGGGCATGCTATGGAGGTTATCACAAGAAGTGGAAGAGATGGGAATGCACCCACCTAAAGTGGAAGGTGACTTGTTGATGATGATCAAGTAATGCAAGAACAAGAGATCCCGAACAATGTTGTTCAACAAAATAAGGAAGTTCGGATTGATATTGATGATAGTGTGGAAGAGACTCAAGAGGAGGTGAACCCGCATAGGGAACACATCATTGACATACCGGAGCCGGTAGTGCAAAAGGTAAAGGCACCATTGCTTAAGCCTTTACCTTCATACCCTCAAAGACTTGCCAAGCAAAATGGTGAGAATCAATTTAAGTAGCTCATTCAAATGATAAAGAGTCTTTCAATCAATGTGCCATTGATAGAAGCTTTGTAACAAATGCCCGGTAATGCAAAGTTTACGAAAGATCTTGTGACAAAGAAGCGGCCGATGAATTTTGAGACTATCAAAGTCACTCATCAAGTGAGTGCGATTGTTTATTTAATGACTCCTAAGTTTGAGGATCCTGGACATGGAAAGATTGTTTTATCTTTAGATTGGTAGACAATGCTTTCTTTTACTATTTTCACGGACATGGTGGAGGACTACCTTGAAGTTTTTATGGATGACTTCTCGATGGTTGGGGATTCTTTTGATGATCGTCTTGCAAATTTGGACAAAGTGTTGGCTAGATGTGAAGAAACCAACTTGGTACTCAATTAGAAGAAATGTCATTTCATGGTTGAGGAAGGTATTGTCCTTGGCAATAAAATCTCAAGGAATGGAAATGAAGTTTACAAGACAAAGATTGAGGTGATTTTTAAGATTCCACCCCAACCTCGGTGAAGGGTGTGCGAAGTTTACTAGGCCATGCAGGGTTTTACCAGTGCTTTATCAAAGATTTCTCTAAAGTGGTAAACCCATTTTGTAAGCTCCTTTAGAAGGATGCCAAGTTCAATTTCAATGATGATTGCATGAGAGCTTTTGAATTGTTGAAGCTCAAGTTGACAACTACTCCCATCATCACCGCTCCAAATTGGAGTGTGCCTTTTGATCTCATGTGTGATGCAAGTGATGTGTGGTTGGGGCTGTTTTGGGCAACGTATGAACAAGATTTTCCATCCGGTCTACTATGCTAGTAAGGCTATGAATAGTGTCTAAGTCAACTATATCATTATGGAGAGAGAGCTCTTTGTTATTGTAGTTGCAATTGAGAAGTTTCGCCCGTACTTAATGGGTGCCAAAGTTATTGTCCACACGGACCATGCGTCACTTCATTATCTTGTGAGCAAAAAGGATTCCAAAGCTCGGTTAATGAGATGGGTACTCTTGTTGCACTAATTTAATATTGACATCCAAGATAGGAAACATAGTAAAAACCAAATAGCGGATCACTTGTCTCAATTGGAGGAGGAGGGGAGGCCGCATGATGGCCTTTAAATCAATGTCTCCTTCCTCGATGAATAACTTTTGGCAATTTCAATGGAAGAGGTGTCATGGTTCGCGGACGTGGCAAATTTTCTTGTGTGTGGAATGTCACGACCCAAATCATAGGGCCGCGACGGGCACCCAGTGCCTAACTCAATCAAGTACCAACGTAACGTATCCTTCTTATCATACTATCATGGGTAAATGAACCAGAAAGGCCGTCATGAGAGAATACTTGACATGGGATGACCCAACATGATATAGAAGCTTATGCATGTGACATACGGGCCTATAAGGCCGTCATGATAATTTGTATACTCAAAACATAGGCTGACAAGGCCATAATAGGCCGACAAGGCCATACAAGTATCCATATACATGACATATGTCTACAAGCCTCTACGAGTACATAAATGTCATAAAGTTCGAGATATGGCCCCTCCATACCAATAAATCAATGTCCAAATCATACTGACCAGATAGGAAACTCCGGAGTAAGTGGAGTGCACCAACACCTTCTGCTGAGCTGATAGCCAACTAGGGGGACTCTCAACCTATTTATCGGGACCTGCGGGCATGAAACGCAACGTCCCCAGGCAAAAGGGATGTCAGTACAAATAAAGTACCGAGTATGTAAGGCATGCTAGTAGTATATAAAAGACGTGAATGAAACATGGAGTAAAGAACTCAACCTGTAATTCTGAATAGCTCTGTGAATCATGAAAAATTTATAATGTTATGCATGTGCGTATAAATGCCATACCATGCATAGGTATATGCGTACATAACATCATCAAGCCTCTGAAGGCATCCCATCATATCATCTCAGCCACTGTGGGCGAAGTCATCAACGTATACTAGCTGATCAGGTGGTGGTGCGTATATAACACCATAACCTTTTACCATATCCCATATACATATAATATACGCGTATATAATACCATCTGGTCATGGGTCAATCTATATGTATAAATGAATGCAATGCATAATGAAGTAAGTCAATAAGATTTCTCGGAATGTCATAAGATCAATATGCCTTCGGATAAACTTTAGCAACTTACGTATTTTTCTGATACCCATGAACAGATGATATAATAATCGGACACATGGGGAATCAAGAACATAGGCAACCCTAGTACTTCTAGGAATAGAATCATTTGTGAAAGTGGCGTGCTTGCTCGTTTTGTTGTATCATATGGATCATGCCAAAAGGAAAGAAGAGATAGACTTAACATACCTGTATGATCTCTTCCTTATTACTCAACCAAGCTCAACACAACTTTTTGCATCTACAACAAGTGAAATGATATTGTTGTTAACATATAATGTCGTACTATTATATTTGGCTAGTCGTATGGCTTAAGAAAAATCGGGAAGCAACTCCCCTATTTTTAATACATCCCAAATACCACTAAGGGTCATCAACATCCCAATAACAATAACTATAACCAACAATAGTAACAACAGCAATATAATCCAATATGACTTTCTCTGATTATCTTAACAATCATATTGAGCGGCAAGCTCGTTTTTACTCATAACAAGATATAAATTGAATCCAACTCTTATTCCATAAATTATTTTACAACCTTCAGAACATCATACTTATATGTACTATATTATTTCTAGTTCAAAACATCCACAAAATGCCTTCCAAAACAGCCCCATACGTCTAGCACCTTAATTTTTATCGTCAATCACTTGTTTTCATCTTTTCTTCTTCACTCAACTTAATTAACACCTAGAAAAGCTTAACGACAGCAGACACAAAATTATCAAATTATTTCTCACAATTTCCAGCCACAACAAATCATATATTTAGCCACAAAATATTCCAACCAAAAACATAACCATATCCCATGTTCTTTCAAATGTTATCTTATGGTTTTTCACTCAAACAACATAATCAACACAAGATTAACCTTATACACAATCAAGAAGATGTTATACATACCTTTGACAGCAGCTAGAACTCGAAACCCTATCTCAACGTAGCTTACAATAGCCCTCACTCTCACAAAAACATCATAGAAGCATTCTCTTGTAATCTTTAACACCTTTGATGATGATTTGAGTTGATTCCCCTTGAGTTTGGTTCTTGGGATCTTGGGATATGTTGGGGGGGGTTTTGGACGAAATTTGGGCGAGAAATGACCCGAAATGAGGTTGAAACATCTTTTAAAACACGTAGGGTCGGTGGCCATCTCAAGTGGGTCCCAACCAATCTGCTTGTGCAGTCTTGGAAAAATACGGATATCTCTCTACTCCGATGTCGTATCGACAAATAGTTTACAATGTTAGAAACCAGATACATGGGGATTTAATTAAATATAAAGATCTACCTGTAAATTTCAATATATTGGGAGTAAATTGCCTCGCGACATGGCCTATAAACCTGTCAGTTTCTCCGAAGTGCGGCGACGTGACTTGGCGACCCTACTTTAAAAATCCATATTTCTCTACCCCGATATCATATGAATAAATGGTTTGAACCATTGGAAACTAGGTTCAAATACCTTCATTTTGGTATGATATATGTCCCAAAATGATATCATAAAGCTTACAAAATGTATTTCTCAAAACGTTTTATTATAATGCAAATCCTTAGTCGGGTTTTCCGCAACTTAAATCCGATTTTTTTCAAACTTTATATTTCATATCCAAATATCATATATAGTCATATAATGACTTTAAAATCATTTAAATCATGATTAACAAGTCTCATATTCATCTTAACTTACTTAAGACTTTGGTAAACCTTTCTTATCCTTGTAGAAGGATTTCGTCCTTTTTGAGCTTACATTAGATAATCCTATAATGACAGTGACGTCTGATGTACGAGGTGTAACAACATGTCCCCTCAGAAACATTTTTCCCCGAATGATAACTCTTAAAGGCTTGCGAAAGTGGGACGTAACATCATTAAATCACTTTATATACTTTCAAAGAAGATCTCATTATCAAGCTTACATCAATTGACTTACGACGTACTTTCACGTACAAAAATATAGGGTTTAACATGGAAATCATTCTGGATGAGTTCTCTTCAAGCCAAAGGAAGAAACTCAAAAGATATTATCAAGATTATTATTGGCTTTTTCAGATTTGTACGGATGGGGTGATTAGGAGGTATGTACCGGAAGAATAGCAAGGTAATATTCTTGGGGCTTGTCATTCTTCACCATATGGTGGTCATCGTGGTGGAGTAAGAACGACATCCAAAGTGCTTAGTTGTGGTTTCTATTATCCTACTCTTTACAAGGAATCTAGTGAGTTGGTGAAAGATGTGATGAATGTCAACGGTCCGGTGGAATCTCAAAGAAAAATGAAATGCCTCTCACAACCATCTTGGAATTTTATATTTTCGATCTTTTGGGCATTGACTTCATGGTCCATTTTGTGAGTTCTTGTGGAAACACCTATATCTTGGTCGCGGTGGATTATGTGTCCAAATGGATTGCGGGCGTCGCTTTACCCAACAATTAGGCGAGAAGTGTAGTGGTCTTCTTGAAGAAGAATATTTTCACAAGATTTGGTACTCCACGTGCAATCATAAGCGATGAAGGGTCACACTTTTGCAACAAAGCTTTTGATACTTTGCTTAGTAAGTATGGTGTTACTCACAAGGTCACGACTCCCTATCACCACAAACTAGTAGGCTAATGGAAGTCTCCAACCGGGAGATGAAGAGTATCTTGTCTAAAACGGTGAATGCTAATCTGATAGATTGGTTCAAGAAGCTTGATGATACGTTATGGGCTTATTGGACGGCTTACAAAACACCTATCGGAATGTCTTCATATCGATTGGTGTTCGGAAAAGCTTGTCATATTCCGGTGAAACTAGAGCACAATGCATTGTGGGCTCTAAAGAAGTTGAATCTTGATTAGGATGTAGCCCCTAACTTGAGGGTTACACACTTGAATGAATTGGATGAGTTTCGGTACCATGCTTATACGCGAGTTCGTCCTTGTACAAAGAAAAGATGAAATATCTTCATGACAAATACATTTGGAACAAAGAGTTCAAGGTGGTCGATCTTGTATTGTTGTTTAACTCCAGGTTGAGAATGTTTCTCGGAAAGCTAAAATCCTAGTGGAGTGGTCCATTTGAAATTGTTGGTGTGACACCTTTTGGTGCATTAGACTTGAATAACAAAAACAATGAAGTATTCCGAGTCAATGGTCACCGGGTGAAGAACTACTTGGGAAAGGTTGGAGATATCTACATGGTGGCGGTCATTTACTTCACTTGAGGGAGCATTAACATTGCGTCGTGTCGCGATGTTAAATCAGGTGCTTTTTGGGAGGCAACCCATGTTTTTCCTTTTTCTTTTGTAGTTAGGTGTTAATTGTGTTCTAACTTGATTTGAAGTGTGCTATAGGGTTAAGTGTGATTTGCAAGAAGGGTGAACTAAATATTGGCTAAGTGTTCAAGGATTTGCGAACCGTACTTTATTTATACGGACTGCACAATTCTTTGTGCTACAGTAGGAGTACATTCACGGCCACACATTTCACATGCGTACCGCACAATTAGAATCTTGCCAAAGTATAAGAATGTTAACTTTCTGAAGTTTGAGCCTGTCAGTGCAAGGTTAATATGCGACTGCAAGTGGAAATTTGCGGTAGCACCCGGAAATATGTAGACCGCACATTAAGATCTGAGATGGCTGACCCATGTGATCGAGTGCGGACCGCACATGGAAATCTGCGGCCGCACTCGACCCTTTTTTTCTCTTAAGATTCTTAGTATAAATAAAAATCTTGAGTTTATTTTACATTTTTCTCTTTCCTCAAAATCAATGTTACTCTGCAATTTTCCTGAGAAATTTTCACTGTCCCCACACACAACCACATGTGCTTATACACCTAGTGCACTCGCTCTATCTGGTATGCTTCATTTCATGTTACATTTTTGTGTTAGTTTAATTTGTAAAATTTTAGTTTCTTTTTAGGCCATCTATTATTAGAGTTCATCCATGTGTCTATGTGAGATAGATCTGAACTGGGCAGTTAATAATACATGCTATAATGGGTTGGGTTAATGAGATTTTATATTTATACCATGTTGTCATGTCTATTTGTACAAGTAATAGTAAAATCTAAGTAGAAAAAGAATACTTGTGCATAGTTTTTGAAATCTGCAGCCACACTTGAATTTGTGCGGTCCGCAAATTTGATGTTTTGGGCAACCTGGTGAAGCAAGTGCTTCTGAGGCCACACTAAAAAATGTGTGGACCGCAGATTTATTCTACAGCCGCAAAACAGCCTCTGCACTGTCTTCAGAGAGAGGCATCTAAGCCTATGATGTTTTTTTATAGAAGTTGTAATTGTGTGGTCCGCACTTCCAGTCTGTAGCCGCACATAAAAAATCTGCGAACCGCAGACCCCAGTTTCAGCAGCCTGTTGTTTTTGTCATAATCTTACTGTGTCCACAATGTTCTCCATTGCATACATAAGTCATGGATGTATTGAATGATGACTTGCAACTAACAATCTTCTTTGCTTTGATACAAATAATGGTTCAATCGCGCGGCCGCGATGAAACTACAAAATGAAGAGGTGAATCTTCTAGGGGTCGAGGTAGAGGTACCTTGCCCCTTGTCCAGCCCAAAACCATTAGGAAGAAGGCCACAACAGGTAGAGGGAGAGGTGCAGACCTCTCCGAGTCTAGTTCCTATGTCCCGTCTAGGAAAGCTTCGTAGGGCAACTTATGCTATATTCAGGAGGAGCAGACATCCACACAGTCTAGGACACAGAGGCATTTTCAGCTCATAGATGAGGCCTCTTCATCTCACAGCACTTTCGAGGGGTCAGAATGTGCTAGCCAGACCTCTAAACTAGCAGCTGCCCCAGACACATATGCACAGACTGTACATGATATTCCTGATGATGGTAGAGGGGGAGATGGAACATCCATGGCTGTGGAGAGATCGAAGAAAAAGAAGATATGTGAGGATAGGTTTGTTAGCTTGGCTGCCTTCACTAAATTTCGTATGTGGTGGCCAGTGAGATCCTTGAGTGGCAGTTTCTATTGAAGGATTTGGATAAATACAATTTGGCAGTGTTGAGGCAGTTCAAAGCAAGAAAGGGTTGGATGTGGTTTTACTGAGAGAGTTGAGGATGCCAAGGAGTACCTCGTCTGAGAGCTCTACGCAAATGTTTCTCACATCAAGAAGGGGATGAAGGTGACTAAAGTTCGCAACCTCAAGGTGAGGTTGATCAGCACACACTAAACGTGTACTTTGGATTTGAGGACTTGGAGCCGAAGGAGTATCTAGAGAAGTGTGCAATGAAAGAAAAAGTTTGACCTTGGCTATCAGAGATATTAGCACCACCAGGGCCACCACAACCATGGATCACTGTTGGGGTTCCTATTCAGTGAAACACATTGAGCTTCGAGGCGAAGGGATGGCAGACCTTTGTTTGTAGTAGACTTGATCCGTTCCATAATACGACTCATATGCCTCTTCCTTGTGTTGTTCTTGTGGATTCTATCATGGCCGAGTACCCAATTAATGTGGTTATCATGATGTCGGCCAACATTTCATTGGTAGCACAGTAGACCAGCTCGGCCTACCCTTATCCCAATACTATCACAAAGTACCTCACTGATGCAAAGGTAGAGCCAAGATCATATGACAACAAGGTAAAGCCGAAGAAGCCATTTGACTGGTATTCATTGATGGATGCGACCAACCCGAAGAAGAGAGCTCAGCCTTCTACCACCACAGGCCAGTCTGATAAGCTGGCAGTGGTAGTTACCGAGACAGCTGACATTCCATCAACCTCTGTGGAGCCCTTTTCTAGTGCTTATGCTATGCCCCCGCCACCATATTCAGATCCTATCACTGCCCTCAGGGCAGCCCTTGCTCCAGCTCTGAGGTCAGTGCCCATGCCTACTGCTCCATTATCTTCTTTGTGAGTCTCCCAAACATTGGCGAGTCTCAACAACTGGATGCAGACAACTACTTCAAAGTTGTATGACATATCTAGTACTATTGCAGCGTAGTCATCTACACATGCACCACAGGACTCCTATGATCTTGATGAGAAGTTGAAAAAGATTTTGGGCAACCAGAAGATGATCATGGACACTCTAGTACAACACGAGTCGGTTATTGAGGAGTTGGTCAAAGAATTAAAGAAGATGAGGAAGTCCTAAGCAAGCAAAAAATCGGTTGACAACCTTAAGAAGGAGGTGACCAGAATTGCGAAGGCTGGGGATATACCTTTTGATATGTTACTTGACCAAAACCAGTTCGTCCCAGATCCATCTGCACCATCTACACTGGCTGCACCAGCTGGCTAGTCTGATGAGCCATGCCTTGCTGCCGACATTGCTGAGGCAGTGTGTGCGATGTTTACCACTCCCACCACTCCCAGATATGATGATGATGATGAGATATAGTTGGCTGACCCAATAGGAGATGATGTTGCTGGGGACACTAAGATGTTCAAGGATCCTTAGGGAGTTTTCTTCGCCCTCTCTTTTCACTCTTGTTTTGTTAAGCATTGGGAACAATGCTTACTTTTATTTGGGGGGGGGAGTTTATTTAATTTGACATTGACACATTTTAGATACATTTGGACTGTAATAATTGGATGATTTTGTTCCTTTTCTTATTTTTAGTTTATCTATATTTAGTAGTTATTGTTCATTAGCTTCTTTATTTTTTCACTTTAGTTCATGTTTTGGTAGTAGTTTCTTTCTATGTTTTCGTAAATAATAAACCTTTGGTTTTCTTAATACCACAGTTCTTTTCAAAGGTAGTTTTTGTGTGAACAGGGTGACTCGTCCCAATGATGGATGGCATGACAACCTTCTTAAGGGAATGAATCCATTTTTGTGTTTAGATAATAATAATAATAATAATAATAATACTAATAATAATAATAGTAGTAATGAATAAAAGGCCCAATCAAGTCATTCTCGAAAAAGAGTTATTCATGCTTCATTTGGTACTAACACATTTAACTACGTGCTTATGGTTTGAAATAAGGTTTTTGAAAGAAAATAACTCTAGTTAGTGACATTGAGACTCTTGATTGACTTTAGTAATCATCGAGTAGTTTATTAGACCATAGTGATCTTTAACTTGATTATAGTTGTTCTAGGCGCTCGACTCTATCCTCTTTTACGGTCTAGTTACGTGAGGGGTGAGGTGAATTGTTGCTAGTCCAAGTATCTGTGTGAATGGTCTATAACTTGCCCTGAATGTGCTTTAAGGCAAAATCTTAAGTTTTGCTTGGTTTGGAAAATGATAGTAGGCTTTCCTTGGTCCGTTTGAGCTTTCTATTATCAACCAATGTCGTTATCCCTAGTCCCACCCATTTTTAGCCTCTAGCCTTTCTCATTTGATAAACATGTTATAAGCCATTATTCGTTTTGTTGTGAGCCTCTCTTGGCACCCAGACCTTCCTTAACACTCTTGTGAAATAAGTAGCTTAAGACATAAGTTTTTTTTGGGGGGGGGGAGTTGAGGAATTTTAAATAGGTATCAAGGCAAAAAAAGAAAAAGAACAAAAAGAAAAATGCAAAAACAAAAAAGAATAAAAGGAAGGGACGATGTCAAGTCTCTCTAGCATGAGCATCAAGGGAGAAAAAGAATTAAATGAACAAGAAAAAGTGATGTCAAGTCTCTCTAGCCCCCAATAAAAAGAGAATACCTCTAAGAATTGGTAATTGTGAGCCAAGAAATAAAAAATGTGGAGTGCTTAAGGAAAGGTGTAACCACTTGCCCATATGGTATCCTACCATAATCCAATAGCCTTCATTACAACCCGAAAGAAGTCCTACTTAATTTCGAACCGAGTGAGCTTACATTAGTGGTGAGCTATATGAGGGGCAAGCCTATGATACTTGAAGTCGTACTTGTGACATTCTTTTGTGAGAGAAGAGTGATCCTTTTATGAATCTTCATATTGAGTGCTAACTTTTAAAGTGAGATTGGAAAATGAAAGGTAGAGGAGGAAGAGTCTGGAGTCCATCATGACCTACTTGATAGAATAAGAGTCCTTGATGAGTAAAGTCAATTCTTGAAGCTCAAATGTCACATTAGAACTATATGTGCATGATACCTTACTTGTCACCTTGTTTATAATGCATGAGTAGTATGGGTAATTGTTGGTCCCAATTGAGTATGAATGGCTCACCATTGACTCGTTGTAACGACCTTTCACTCTGAGGAGGTAGGAACTAATCTATTTTCTTGAGGACAAGTAAAGACTTAAGTTTGGGGGCGTTGATAAGTGTTGATTTATCATTTGGGGACAAAAACATCATAGTTTATCATTTTAATTTTATATTATGGCTTTAATTAGTGTTTCTTCTTTGTTTTCTTCATTTTCTACTATGTGTAACTAGTTAATTACTAGAGTTGTGACCCAACCCTAGTGTGTAAACTTTATGGGTATTTAATTTAATCTTTATTTATTATTGGGTGTTTGTTATTTAGCCTTGTTCAAGCTTTGATTTTAGAATTAATGGTTGCAAATATTGATTCTTGCCTTTTTGACTTGGTCTTTACTTGAGAAAGAGGGACCTAGTCTAGGAAAACTTGGCTAACAAGAAATTGGGCTAGTTAAGGATTTGACTAGCCTAATTAAAAGGTTTGAACTATAGATAGATAAAACCCGACTTGAGCTCATATCAACTAGTTAGCTTGATACCCATTTGGGCTTGATAAATCCAAATTGGGCAAAATCACTCTATGACCGAGAGGTATTGAGTGGGTAACTTAGAGTTGAGAGCTATAATATACCCCAATCAATAAAATAAGTGTTAACGTAATTAACCCATTAGTCGAACACCTAAGCGAAGATTACATCCCTAGGCTTTTTACCTATTTGAAAATGACCAAAACAATTAGTCAATTTCTAGTTTCATTTCTCTAATTGAGTATTGAAGTGTATTTAAGTTGTTTCGTCTTCACGCATCAAGTATACACTCTAACACCCATTGTTAGCTTCTTGAGGAAATCGACCCCGACTCATTGTTGGGTACTATTCTTCCAACTACCTCTTCCACTCATTGTTGAGTGTGGATTTGGAGTGGATCAATTTTTGGCGTCATTGCTGGGAGTTAAAATGGTGTTTGCTATATATTTGAGTGTATTTTTGGAATATCTTCTTTCCCTTCCCTATTACTAACACGTTTAGGAAATCTTAGGTACAATCATGGCAAACAATGAGCTCGAAAATATGCCTTTGGGGGACTTGAACGGCGAGGAGGAACAACTCGATGAGGCACCTCAAGTGCCACAACGAAGAGGCCGGAAACCACAATACAACGTGCCCGTTCCACCCCCACATCTACCACATCCACCACAAGCAGCTCCACACCGAATATTGCCCAACGAAGGTTATACTAGTGCAATAGTCCCTCCCCGTGTTAGGGCGAAAAATTTTCAAATCACCAATGTGATTCTCACCTTACTTGAGCAACGGGGTTTCTTTACCGGTGCTCCAACTAAACCTCCCGAAAGGCATTTTTGTCAGTGAATTTTGGGCCTCTATAAATAGACGGGAATCACTTTTTTAGGTCATGTTTTAAAGTTTTCTTAGATGTAGCCGTTGTAGTTTACCATTTTGGGTAATTTGTGATCATTATGTGACAGAAATATCATAGTTTATCATTCTAATTTTATATTATGGCTTTAATTAGTGTTTCTTCTTTGTTTTCTTCATTTTCTACTATGAGTAGCTAGATACTAACTAGAGTTGTGACCCAACCCTAGTGTGTAAACTTTATGAGTATTTAATTTAATGTTTTTTTATGATTGGGTATTTGTTATTTAGCCTTGTTCATACTTTAATTTTAGAATTAATGGTTGGAAATACTGATTCATGCCTTTTTAACTTGGTCTTTACTTGAGAAAGAGGGACCTAATATAGGAAAACTTGGCTAATAAGAAATTGGGCAAGGATTTGACTAGCCTAATTAAAAGGTTTGAACTAGAGATAGGGAAAACCCGACTTGAGCTCATATCAACTATTTAGCTTGATACCCGTTTGGGCTTGAGAAAGCGAAAATGGAAAAAATTACTCTATGACCGAGAGGTATTGAGTGGTAACTTAGAGTTGATATCTATAATATACCCTAATAAATAAAACAAGTGTTAAAGTAATTAAACCATTAGGCGAACACCTAGGTGAAGGTTACATCCTTGGGCTTTTTACCTTTTGAAAACGACCAAAAACAATTAGGAAATTTCTAGTTCCATTTCTCTAATTGAGGATTTATAGTGTAGTTTATAGAAGTAATTTGCAAAACCAACTTGATTGGAAGTGTATTTAAGTTGTTTCGTATTCATGCATCAAGTATATACTTTAACACCCATTGTTACCTACCTGAGGAAATCGACCCCGACTCATAGTTGGGTACTATTCTTCCAACGACCTTTTTCACTCATTGTTGAGTGTGGATTGGGAGTGGATCAAGACATTCCCTATTTGTTCAGCTGATGCAGGTGGAGGTGGAGTTGTTAGTATGGATAGAGAAGAAGCAATTGTAGTAGGAGTGGCAGTTGTTACTTGCCCAAAAGTTGATAGCAGAAGGAGATCAGGGGTTTATCTCCTCTGACCGGAGATGGCAACCGGGGTCGGAAAGTGAGAATCGACATTCTCAACCAAGTCCATTTTCCACCAGAGCGCCTGAACTGTTTCTACTAGTAGGCTTTGGAGCTCCCCCGGTTGAGCATCTGGTTGAGCTAATGAAGATTTTTTTCTCCTTTGAAGGAAAGCCTCTACATCATTGGTGTCCCTTTGTCATCGAAGAGCAATGTGGACGGCTCGGTTGGTGCTCTATTTAATCTTTTCTCCTAAGTCCCATCCGAAGAGGAATGTATCCTCTTCGGTTTCTTATTTTGGGCTGGGGACTCCAAGAAGAGTCACCCTCACAAGAGGCTCGAACATATCCACGAGCCCTACTCCGGTTAAGGGCACACTGCAGTATCCGCTCAGCCTTCGTGTCACGACCCAAAACTAACCTATCGTGATGGCGCCTATCATGGTACTAGGCAAGCCGACTATGCAGACATTTCCCAACACTCTAAAGCTTTGAAAGATATGGAAGCAATTAAAATTAAGGAAAACCTTTTAAAAACAAAGTAAGAAATCATAATTCAATACAAAATCTCTCCGAAAATCGGGGTGTCACCGAGTACATAAGCATCTATATAAAGATATAGTCTGGTATATCGTCTAGAAACAAAAACAGAAACATAAAAGGAAAGATAAAAGAGGAGAGTCAAGGTCTGCGAACGCCAAGCAGCTACCTCGATGATCTCCGAAGGTTCGGACTCCTCAACTCAGCAGCCGTCGTGACCGGTAGCACCTGGATCTGCACAGGAGGTGTAGGGTGTAGTGTGAGTACAACCAACTCAATAAGTAACAAATCTAACCTTTGGACTGAAAGGTAGTGATGAACTCACTAGGTACAATTCAATATAGAAATAACAGTACAGAAAATGTAGGCATGATTTTAAATTCAATAGTTAAACTCAATTCAAGTTAAATAGATCAATTCTGAATGATATGAGGAGTATGACCGCTCTACATCTACATGTCAATGCACATGTTGTATGTGATGCACCACGCTGAAAGCCTCGTGTACTCACTCTCTAAGAATACTCAATCACTCAGTACTGTATATGGCCAATCCGGCCCAGGAAAGATCCATCCCATATATATATACATCAACTGACAGTCAGTCACTCAATATTGTATAAGGCCAATCCAGTCCGGGGGAAGATCCATCCCCAAATATAAATAATTCGGACAAGATCCATCCCTCAATATAATCAATTGTGCTCATTGGGGGTTTGTATATACTCCAGAGGGGATCTTTCAACCTAAGCGCTATAATAAGCTAGATCCAGGCATAAATTAATAAGCATGTTGCGGCGTGCAGCCGGATCCCATAACTATCACTCTCAATCAGGCCCTGAGCCTCACTTAGTTATCAATCTCTCCAGCCTCTCTCTCTCTCTTGGGCTCACAATGTCGTGAAACTAGCCCAAAAATGATAATATGATATAGTAATAAATAGCAACGGAGACTGAGATATGATATGCATTGAATAAATATGACTGAGTACGAAATTTCAATGTAACTAATAATTCAATAGCAAGGAAACGACCACTATGGGTCTCAACAGTACCAGCAATAGCCTAAACATGATCTCTAGCATGATTGACAGCTCAATTACTTTATCACATGATGCAAATACGGATATCAATAAGGTAAATACACTATACGGTTCCATGGAATCGACCAGGTCACAGTTCTTACAGTGCACCCTACACACCCGTCACTAGGCATGTGCGTCACCTCAACACCAATCATATAACAAATAATTCTGGGTTTCGAACCTCAGGGTCAAGTTTAGAAGTGTTACTTACCTCAATCCAGGCAAATATCTACTTCAACGCACCTTTGCCTCACGAAACGACCTCTAAATGCCTCGAATCTAGCCACAAACAATGCGATACAATCAACATGGGCTAAAGGAATCAATTCCATAAGGGCATACTAAGTTATTAATCAAAAGTCAAAAGTCGACTCAAAAGTCGGCCCCCGAGACCATGTCTTGAGATCCGATAAAAGTCACAAAACTCGAAATCCCATTCAACCACGAGTCCAACCATACCAAATTTACCAAAATTCGACACCAAATCGCCACCCAAATCCCTAAATCAAACTCTCCAAATCCCTAGCCTCAAACTCCCAAATTCCACCTTAAATACACACAAATTAGGTGGAAAAATCAATGGGGAAACACAATTATTGAATAAATTAAACCACAAGTGACTTACCTCAAGGATTCTCTCGAAAATCCTCTCAAAAATTGCCAAATCCCGAGCTTGTAATGTTTAAAATGGTGAAAATTTCGGAACCCTCGTTTATAACACACTGCCCAGGCTTTTCGCACGTGCGACCAAATAACCGCACCTGCGGAACCTCTTTTGCGGTAAAATCATCCGCTTCTGCGGAAATCACTTAAATACCTAGGGCCCGCATCTGCGCTCCAGGTTTCGCACCTACGGAGGCACTTCTACGACCCACTATTCGCTTCTACGGAAACAGACCTCGCCCCTCAACTCCGCATCTGCGGAGCCTTGCTTGCACCTACGGGTTCGCAGATGCGGTTACCCCCTCGCACCTACATGCTTCCCCATGCCAGCCCAGCTCCATACATGTGCTTGCACCTGCGGCCAATCCCTCGCAGGTGCGATCACACTAGAAAACTCCCAGCTTCAATAATGCACTATGTCTCAATTTCGATCCGTTAACCATCCGAGATCAACCCGAGGCCCCCAGGACCTCAACCAATTATACCAACAAGTCTTAAAACACGATACGAACTTAGTCGATCCCCCAAATCACCTCAAACAATATCAAAAACACGAATCACACCCCAATTTAAGCCTATTGAAACTAAGGAAATTCCAACTTCTACAAACGACGCTGAAACCCATCAAATCACGTCCGATTAGCCCCAAACTTTGCACACAAGTTACAAATGATACCACAGACCTATTCCAACCCCCAGAATTCTAATCTGAGCTCGGTAACCATAAAGTCCACTCTCGGTCAAATTTCCAACTTTCTCCATCTCAAGCCTTATTCAACTATAGACCTCCAGATCACAATCTGGACATGCTCCTAAGTTAAAAATCACCCAACTGAGCTAATGGAACCATCAAAACTCCATTCTGGAGTCGTCTACACATAAGTCCACACCCGGTCAACCTTTAGAACTTAAGTTTTCATCCTTGAGTCTAAGTGTCTCAATTCATTCTGAAACCTCACCGGACCCGAACCAACTACCCCGGTTAGTCACATAGCAGTTATAAAGTACAAAATGAGCAGTAAATGGGGAACATGGCTACAACTCTCAACACGGCCGATTGGGTCATTACACTTCGTGGGGTCATCGAGAGCGTCGATGTCGAGGCATACGACAGAACCCCTCGGAAGCCCTATACAAGAAAAAAGATGGTTATTAAATTGTTCTTAAACTGCTTTACACAAATAAGATTGAAAGAAAGAGGAATTTTGCTCAACATGGTTCTTGGCTCTCCACCCGTATTTGGGAGCCATTTTTTTCCACAGTCGGGATTCCGAGAATGGAAGTATCCAAAATATTTTGAACCCATCGGTCCAAACCATGAACCCGTGGTGGTTCCCAGCAAGTAGCTGAAACAAAGAGAGTAAATCAGCAGAGCAAGAAATTATCTTTCTACGAAGAAAGGAAACGAACACCTGAAGACATACGGAAAAGATTCCATGATTCGGGGAAAGCTGGAGCTGGGGTTGGGATGATGTCCCTGGTAGTGATAACAATGAACCTATCCATCCATCCATTGTCATTGTCATCATCTATGTCGGTGAGAAGAACATAATGACCACGCTTGCTGAAGTTTAACACTCCCCCACGAAAATCTTAGGGAAGTAAAGATTCATCATATGTGTGAGAGTTAGGGTTTCCCCGGTCTCGATGAACAACTGATGAAGGCAGGCCACCGTACTCCATATGGATGGGCCTAATTGCGCCAAGTAGACCTAGTACCGGTGGCAAAATTCCAAAATTATTGGGTCAAGTCCTTCACTCGACTCCAAAGAGAAGGAACCCAAAGTAAAGGGATATGTATAGACATACATAAACCCCACTTTGGAGTAGGTAACTTGTTCTACCCCATCCGGGGCAAAAATTTCAATGTTACTGCAGTTGCAGTCCACCTTTACAACGCGGATTCTAGAAGGACGAATGGATGAGGGGTACCTACGAACTGGCCAAAACCTGCTACTTTGGGAAGTTGCTAGTATGCTTTGCTCTTGGAGATCGTATGTGGTGCTAAGATGGAGTGATATGATAGTGTTTATGGTTGGAGGTTCAGATTTGACTTCAACCTCTTTGTTTTTATTTTTTTTTAGACCTCCACCAAAGATAAAATCAGAATTTCTAGAGATAGCGTTACGAGAAGACATGATGATAAGAAATGTGTGACGAGGTTTTTACTAAAAGAGTTGAGTGTTGCAGAAAAGATCTAAGAAAATTTAATGAAGAATAAGAAGAAGTTGTGAAAATAATGAAAGTGAAGAAGTAAAAATGATGAGTAGTAGAGAACTTATAGATGGCAAAATTGGGTCTACTTTCCGGAAACACCGAGTTGCGTCACCGTAAAGTAGGGGGACTATCTGTATGGGGTAAAATTGGTTGATAATAGGTGGTCGAATGGTGAGGTGACACATGGAACCAAGGACAGACAAAAGGTGTGTCAGCAAATACCTGGCACCGAGTGTGAAGTATATAACAAGTACCGGATGGATTTCGAAGGAAGCATAATGGATAATAGAGTTTCAAATATTTGACATCGGATAGAATTTAATGAGCAGTCGTTACAGAGAATATCTACACTCAAAGCCAGTAGTTAAGCACCTATCAATGACATTTTTATTCTCATTCTAGAGGAGCTTGATTTTAAGACCTTGCCTCCCTAAGTAGAGCTATAAATAGCAAGATTAACAACTATTGTAGGAGAGGAAACATTCTGCACACAAAAGTTATAACCAAATATCTGGTTACGCTCAAATTGAACTATTTTACAATTGCTTTTACTTTGTTCTCGGAAAGGCTAAGTTGGGAGTCTGGATTGTTATCTCCTCTATTTTTAGTCGTTAAATCTAATTTTTGTTCTGATTTATTTATCATTTTTATATCAAATTGATTCGCTTGTCTATAAACCACACTATACATTCAACTGTACAATTTTACTGGTAAACACGTAGCAAACTAACCTTGCAAGTGCAGTGAATTTACCCCAAAGGCTAGGAATTTCCATAATGTCGATCAGAAAAGTTTAGGATATTTCAATAACTAGTCTCGGGTTCACTATTTTCTTTTTATATTAGTCTAAATAAATTATATATTGATTATATATGTTTATACACATATTATGCATGGATTACAAATATATTATATGTCCGCCAACTAGATTTTAGTTTAAGCAGTTGAGTAGGCAGCTATTTAGATTAATTCTTCAAAAGTTTAAGAGCTGAAGAAATTCAGGATTAGCCTAATTTACAATTGACAATTAAAACTAGCCATAGTTTTATAATTAATTCAAATTTGGCCATTTTTTTATGGGGAGTAATTTCTGCACAAGAATACCTAACTTAAAAGAGCACAAAGATTTGCTTCTTTGTCTTTTCTGCTTTCTTTGATTATCACACCATGCCTTCAAGGTCTTTTACTAAGAGCCAAGACAAGAACCTTCAAGTTATTGAGATGCATTTGATGAAGTGGGAAGATTTTAGTGATCTTTTGGAAAAGTATAATAGAGTCTATATGTAACGACTTGGCCGGTCGTTTTGAGTGTATTAGCCCCGATCCCCTATTTACTGCTTCTCACGTATCTTCTTCTACTTATGTGACTTGACGGGAGATTTTGTTGTGGTTTCGGAGTGATTTGGGACACTTAGTCCCTAAAATAGAAGCTTAACTCTTAGAATTTTGATCGTAGTTAGAACTGTGTGAAGAGGACTCTGGAATGGAGTTTTGTCGGTTTTGTTAGCTCTGTTGGGTGATTTTGGACTTAGGAGCGTGTCCGAACTATAAATTTGAGGTTTGTAGGTGATTTAGGCTTGAAATGGCGAAAGTCGAATTTTTAGAGTTTTTGATCGGAAGTGGACTTTTTGATATCGGGGTTGGATTCCGATTCCGGAAATTGGAGTAGGTCCGTAATGTTGAATATGACCTGAGTGCAAAATTTGAGGTCAATCGGACATGGTTTGATAGGTTTCGGCATCGGTTGTAGAAATTTAAAGTTTCAAGTTTATTAAGTTTGGATCGGAGGGTGATTCATGTTTGTGTTGTTGTTTGGTGTGATTTGAGGGCTCGACTAAGTTCGTATGGTATTTTAGGACTGGTTGGTATGTTTGGTTGAGGTCCCTTGGGCCTCGGGTGAGTTTCAGATGCGTAACGGATCATTTTGGACTTGTGAAAGATAGCAGATTTTCTGGTTTTCCAAGTTGCTGGTTTCCTTCTTCGCGTTCGTGAAGGGGGTTCCACGATCGCAAAGAGGAGCTGAAGGCAGGAGGAAGATTGTTCTTTGCATTCGTGAAGTAGAGGTCGCATTCGCGAACAGGTTGTTAGGTAGTGCATCACGAACGTGTAAAGGGCATCGCGTTCGCGTAGAGAAAGTTGAGCGGCTGGGACCCCAGGCCTTTTCGCCTACGCGTTCGCGAAGTTGGTCCCGCGTTCGCGTAGGGTTGAGGTGAGTGGTTTTCGCATTCATTACAAGGGTATCGCGTACGCGATGAAGGGATTTTGGGCCAAAGTAAGTTTATGATTCGCGAACGCGAGGGTCATTCCGCGTTCGCGAAGAATGATTTGCGTGTGCAGAATATAAGATTTCAAAAACGAGGATTTGGCCATTTTTATCAAAACTTGAGTTTGAGAGCTCGGATTTGGGCGAGATTTTGAGGAATTTTCAGAGACATCAATTGGGTAACGATTCTTCACTTGATTTTGGTAATATCCCACTAATCTATCACTAATTTTATCTTTTAATTTCAGATTTTGGTGGAAATTTTGGAAAAAATAGGAAGAAGTTCTTCAACTAAGATTTTGGGTTTTGATTGAGATTTTGATATCGGATTTGGATAAGTTTGGTACGAGTGAACTCGTGAGTGATTGGGTGTTCATATTTTATGACTTTTACCCGACTCCGAGACGTGGGCCTGGGGAGGCTTTTTGGGGTGATTTCCTTATTTCTTGTTTTAGCTTAGATTTCATTAATTAGATTAGTTTCTTATAGATATATTTATGGTATGTAATTGATTTTGGCTAGATTTGGGCCATTCAGAGTCAGATATTCATGGGAAAGGCATTGCTACCGATTGATTGAGCTTGGTTCGAGGTAAGTGGCTTGCCTAACCTTGTGTGGGGGAAATCCCCTTAAGATTTGGTATTGTTGTGATATGTGAGCACCGTGTACGTGATGTGACGAGTACGTACACTGGCTATATTGTGTTAAACTCGATTTTCACTGAGTATAAATCTGTTTTTCCTTTTAATTTGAGTTATATTGTTTAATGAGCATTAGTCTATTTCCATTCTTATTTGAGCTATTCCAATATGTGTAGTTATCGTGTTTAGTCTAATATCGCATGTCTACGTGCTTTAACTGCTTATTTGAACTCTGTGAAGCATGCCTAGTTGATTTCCTGCTTTTCCTTGTTCTTTAGTAGTCTTAACTGTAGAATTCTTGCTATTAACTGTGGTATTTATCTGTTTGAGTTGTGTGTTTACTTTTGAGACTACGAGGCGGTTCCTCGGGAGTTCTCCCTGCACATTTAATTTTGAGACTACGAGGCGATACCTTGGGAGTTCTCCTTACATCTTTACTTTTGAGACTACGAGGCGGTACCTTGGGAGTTCTCCCTGCACATTTACTTTTGTGACTACGAGGCGGTACCTCGGGAGTCTCCCTGTATATTTATTTTGGGACTACGAGACGGTATCTTGGGAGATCCCCCGATGTTTAACCTGTGTGTTGTACTATTATTTGCTACGTTTCCTTTAGTTAAATTCTAGTCTATAATTATCTTGCCGTGCTTTATTATTATTATTTATACCAGTAGGGTCCTGACCTGACATCGTCACTACTCGACCGAGGTTAGGCTTGGCACTTACTGGGTACCATTGTGGTATACTCATGCTACTCTTCTGCATATGGTTTTCGTGTGCAGATCCAGGTACATCATTCCAGCCTCGCTATTAGTTGTGCATATGTTGTTGTTCCGGAGACTTCAAGGTACGGATCCCACGTCCGCAGACCTTGGCGTCCCCCTCTATCTCTTTGTGTAGTTCTTCCTTTACTACTTCTAAATACTGATGTATAGAACAGTTGTCAAATTCTTAGAAGCTTGTGACTTATGATGTTCCGGGTCTTGGGGAAATTCTGTGTATATTTCGAGTGTTGTTATTGTATATGCCGAGCGGCATTTCTATCAGCTTTTAAATTACCTCTTGTTGTTGGCTGTTAAGATTTATGCTTTCATTTTTATTGTTTCCGCAAATGTTAGGCTTACCTAGTCGTAGAGACTAGGTGTCGTCACAACCTATCACAGAGGGAAGATTGGGTCGTGATAAGTTGGTATCAGAGCTCTAGGTTCATAGATGTCGTGAGTCACAAGCCGATTTATTAGAGTCTCACGGATCGATACGGAGATGCATGTACTTATCTTCGAGAGGCGATGGAACTATTAGGAAAAATTATACTTTTTTGATTCCTTGTCGTGCGAAATTTGTTGACATCAAAAATTCTAAACTTATGTATCCTATTCTTTATCACAGATGGTGAGGACCCATACAGGAGGATCTCGCCCCCTGCTAGAGCTGCGAGAGGCTGGGGCCAGGGTAAAGGCCGAGGATGACCACACGGTACAGACAGAGCACCCGTGCGCTCTGCGATAGAGGAGCCCCCAGTAGCTCCAGCTGGAGGGCAGGCACTTGAGGTGCATATTGCTGCACCAGCTCTCCAAGATACTCTAGCCCAGTTTCTGAGCATGTTCAACACCTTAGCTCATGCTGGATTGATTCCACTTGATCCTGCCACATCTCAGGCCAGGGGAGGGGGACAGACTCCCGCAAACCATACTCCTGAGCAGAGGGTCCAGGTTAACCAGGCCCCAGAGTTTATCCCTATGCAGCCGATAGCTCCGGTTCAGCACGAGACTAGGACAACCGCTTCTGAGGCGGAGCATCTCAGACTTGAGAGGTACAAGAAGTACTACCCACCTACCTTCAGAGGATTGGCTACAGATGATGCTCAGGATTTTCTGGAGAAGTGTCATCATATTCTTCGTACTATGGGCGTAACGGAGACGAGTGGGGTTTCTTTTACCACCTTCCAGCTTAGAGGAGTAGCCTATCAGTGGAGACGTGCTTATGAGTTGAGTAGTCCGGATGAGGCAGCTTCAGTTACATAGACTCAGTTCTCGGACATGTTTTTGAGAGAGTATGTCCATCAGAGCCTCAGGGACTCATGGCACGCGGAGTTTGAGCAGTTACGCCAGGGTGCTATAACTGTGTCATAGTATACAGTCCGCTTCAGTGATTTGGCCCGACATGCACCGATCTTGGTTTCTACAGTTCGAGAGAGTTGGAGATGGATATTTCTTATCAGCAGGTTGTGAGTATTGCCAGGAGATTAGAGGGCATGCTTGCCCGGGATAGAGAGGAGAGGGAGGCTAAGAGGTCTCGAGAGTCTGGCACTTACAACGATACTCGTTCCCTAGCTGCAGTTCGACATGGTAGGGGTTATGTGAGTCACCCCGTTCATTCAGCTCTCCCAGCCGCCAGTGGTGTTCCAGCCCCTGCTAGGCCCCAGGAGCCTTATTATGCACTGCTAGTATCTAGTGTGCCTCCTGCTCGGGGTGATTTTAGCGGCCAGTCCAGAAGACCTGGCCCGAGTCAGTCACATCATCCACGCCCTCCGAGGGGTTGTTTTGAGTGTGGCGACACTCGCCATATGGAGAGGGATTACCGTGACTTAGGAGGGATGAACCTCCGTAGACTTCTCAGGAACCACATGCTCCACTGGGTCCTCAGGCTATGATTCCAGCACCAGCTACTGCCCCACCTACTCAGCCAGCTCGAGGTGGAGGTCGGGGAGGTGGAGGTCGCCTAAGAGGGGGAGGCCAGGCCAGATATTATGCTCTTTCGGCTCATACAGAGGCAGTTAATTCCGACTTTGTCATTACAGGTATTGTTCTGATCTGTCATAGAGATGCGTCGGTTTTATTTAATCCAGGCTCCACTTATTCCTATGTGTCCTCTTATTTTGCCCCGTATTTGGGCGTATCTCGTGGTTCCTTGAGTTTCCCTATTTATGTGTCTACTCCTGTGGGAGATTCTCTTGTTGTGGACCGTGTGTATCAGTCGTGTTTGATTTCTCTTAGTGGTTTTGAAACCAAAGCCGATTTATTATTGCTCAGTATGGTAGACTTTGATGTTATTTTGGGCATAGACTAGTTGTCGCCCCATTATGCTATTCTTGATTGTCACGCTAAGACCGTGACGCTGACTATGCTAGGATTACCGCGATTAGAGTGGAGAGGTACCTCAGAGTATACTCCCAGTAGGGTTATTTTATTTCTTAAAGCTCAACGAATGGTTGAGAAGGGGTGTGATGCGTATCTAGCTTATGTGAGAGATGTCAGTATTGATACCCCTATAGTTGAGTCAGTTCCAGTAGTGAGGGACTTTCCAGATGTGTTGCCATCTGATCTTTCGGGCATTCTGCCCAACAGAGATATTGATTTTGGCATTGATTTGTTGTTAGCACTCAGCCTATTTCTATTCCTCCATATTGTATGGCTCCTCCTGAGTTGAAGGAGTTGAAGGAGCAATTACACGAGTTACTTGATATGGGCTTTATTCGGCCCAGTGTGTCACTTTGGGGTGCTCTTTTCTTGTTTGTGAAGAAAAAAGGATGGTTCTATGCGTATGTGCATTGATTATCGCCAGCTGAACAAAGTTATAGTGAAGAACATGTATCCATTACCTCGTATTGATGACTTATTTGATCAGTTACAAGATTGACTTACATTCAGGCTATCATCAATTGAAGATTCAGGAGCCAGATATCCTAAAGAATGCCTTCAGGACCCGGTATGGTCACTACGAGTTCCTTGTGATGTCCTTTGAGCTGGCCAATGCCCCAGCAGCATTATGCACTTGATGCCCAGTGTGTTCCGACCCTATCTTGACTCATTCGTCATTGTGTTTATTGACGACATTCTGGTGTACTCCCGAACTTGGGAGGATCATGAGCAGTACCTGAGGACTGTGCTTCAGACCTTGAAGGAAAAGAAGTTATATGCAAAATTTTCAAAGTGTGAGTTTTGGCTAGAATCAGTGGCATTCTTAGGTCATGTAGTATCGAGTGATGGAATCAAGGTGGATTCGAATAAGGTGGAAGTAGTGCAGAGTTGGCCTAGACCATCATAAACTACGTAGATCGGAGTTTTCTTGGTTTGGCGGGGTATTATCATCGTTTGTAGATGGTTTCTCATCTATTGCAACACCTATGACTAGGCTGACCTAGAAGGGTGCTCCGCTCAAGTGGACAGAGGACTCTGAGGAGAGCTTTCAGAAGCTCAATACAGCTTTGACTACAACCCTAGTATTGGTATTGCCTACAGGTTCAGGGTCTTATACTGTATATTGTGATGCATCGCGGATTGGTCTCGGTGCAGTGTTGATGCAGGACAGTAGGGTGATTGCCTATGCGTCCAGACAACTAAAGGTGCATGAGAAGAACTATCATGTCTACGACCTTTAGTTAGCAGCTATTGTTCATGCCTTGAAGATTTGGCGACACTATTTGTACGGTGTCCCTTGTGAGATTTACTCCAATCACCATAGTTTGCAGCATCTGTTCAAATAGAAGGATCTTAACTTGCATCAGCGGAGGTGGTTGGAGCAGCTTAAGGATTATGATATTACCATTTTGTACCATTTCGGGAAGGCAAATGTGGTGGCGGATGCTTTGAGTCGCCGGGCGGAGAGTTTGGGGAGCTTAGCATATCTACCAGCAGTAGAAAGGCCATTGGCGTTGGATGTTCGATCCTTAGCCAGTCAGTTTGTTAGATTGGATATTTCTGAGCCGAGTCGAGTTTTGGCTTGTGTGGTCTCTCGATCTTCTCTTTATGATCGTATCAGGGAGCGTCAGTATGATGACCCACATCTGTTTGTCCTTAAGGACATGGTCCAACACGGTGATGCTAATGAGGTCACCATTGGGGATGATGGTGCATTGAGAATGCATAAAAGGCTATATGTGCCCAGTGTAGATGGTTTGCATGAGTTGATTCTCCATGAGGCTCACAGTTTGCGGTACTCCATTCATTCGGGTGCCGCGAAGATGTATCAGGACTTGAGGTAGCATTACTGGTGGAGGAGGATGAAGAAATACATAGTGGAGTATGTGGCTCGCTGTCTAAATTGCCATCAGGTGAAGTATGAGCATCAGCAGCCAGGTGGGTTACTTCAGAAGTTAGAGATTCCATAGTGGAAATGGGAGCGGATCACTATGAATTTCGTTGTTGGATTCCCACGGACTCATTGGAGGTTTGATGCAGTCTGGGTGATTGTGGATAGGCTGACCAAGTTAGCTCATTTCATTCATGTGATGACTACCTATTCTTCCGAGCATCTGGCTCAAATTTACATCCGCGAGATCGTCATACTTCATGGCGTACCAGTATATATCATCTCTGACCGGGGTACGCAGTTTACATCACGGTTCTAGAGGATCGTACAACATGAGTTGGGTACTCGAGTGGAGGTGAGCACAACATTTCACCCTCAGAAGGACTAACACTCCGAACGCACTATTCAGATATTAGAGGATATGCTCTGTGTGTGTGATGGAGTTTGGAGGGTCGTGGAATCAGTTCATTCCCCTTGCGGAGTTTGCCTACAACAACAGTTATCAGTTGAGCATCCAGATGGCATTGTATGAGGCTCTGTATGGTAGGCGGTGTCGGTCTCCAGTGGGTTGGTTCGAGACGGGAGAGGCTAGATTATTGGGTACAGACTTGGTTCAGGTTGCGTTGGAGAAGGTAAAAGTGATTCAGGATCGACTTCGTACAGCCCAGTCCAGACAGAAGAGTTATGTAGATCAAAAGGTTCGCGATGTTGCATTCATGGTTAGAGAGTTGGTCTTGCTCCGGGTTTCGCCTATGAAGGGCGTTATGAGGTTCGGGAAGAAGGGCAAGCTGAGCCCAAGGTTCATTGGTCCATTTGAGGTGTTGCGACGAGTTGGGGTGGTTGCTTATGAGCTTGCCTTACCTCCTAGTTTAGCAGGAGTTCACTCGGTATTCCATGTCTCCATTCTCTAGAAGTATGGCGGTGATCCATCTCATGTGTTGGATTTCAGCTCAGTCCAGTTGGACAAGGATCTATCTTATGTTGAGGAGCCAGTGGCTATTTTGAACAGGCAGGTCCGAAAGCTGAGGTCAAAGAATATTGCTTCCGTGAAGGTTTAGTGGAGGGGCCAGCCAGTCGGGGAGGCGACTTGGGAGACCGAGCATGATATGCGCAGCTGCTATCCTCATCTTTTCACCACTTTAAGTATGTCTTTATGCTCGTTCGAGGACGAGCGACTATTTAAAGAGGGGGAGGATGTAACGACCCGGTCGGTCATTTTCAGTGTATTAGCCCCGATCCCTTATTTACTTCTTCCACCGTATCTCTTTCTGCTTATGTGACTTGTCGATAGGTTTTGTTGTGGTTTCGAAGTGATTTGGGACACTTAGTCCCTAAAACGAAAGCTCTTTCTTAGGATTTTGACTATAGTTGGAACTTTGTGAAGACGACTCCGGAATGGAGTTCCGTCAGTTCCATTAGCTCGGTTGGGTGATTTTGGACTTAGGAGCGTGTCCGGACTATGAATTTGAGGTATGTAGGTAATTTAGGCTTGAAATGACGAAAGTCAAATTTTTGGAGATTTTGACCGGAAGTGAACTTTTTGATATCGGGGTTGGATTCCGATTCCGAAGTTAGAGTAGGTCCGTAATGTTGAATATGACTTGAGTGCAAAATTTGAGGTCAATCGGACGTGGTTTGGTAGGTTTCGGCATCGGTTGTAGAAATTTAAAGTTTTAAGTTTATTAAGTTTGGATTGGAGGGTGATTCGTGTTTTTGTTGTTGTTTGATGTGATTTGAGGGCTCGACTAAGTTCGTATGGTGTTTTAGGACTGGTTGGTATGTTTGGTTGAGGTCTCGATGGCCTCGAGTGAGTTTCGGATGCTTAACGGATCATTTTGGACTTGTGAAAGATAGCAGATTTTCTGGTTTTCCCAGTTCCTAGTTTCCTTCTTCGCGTTCGCGGGGGTGTTCCGCATTCGCGAAGAGGAGCTAAAGGCAGGAGGAAGATTTTTCTTCGCGTTCGCAAAGCAGGGGTCGTGTTCGCGAAGGGGGTGTTAGGCAGTGCATCGTGAACGCGAGAAGGGCATCGCGTTCGCGTAGAGAAAGTTGAGCGGCTGGGACCCAAGGCCTTTTTGCCTACTCGTTCGCGATGTTGGTCACGCGTTTGCGTAGGGTTGAGCTGAGTGGTCTTCGCATTCACGAAAAGGGTATCGAGTTCACGATGAAGGTATTCTGGGCCAAAGTAAGTTTGTGCTTCGCAAACGCGAGGGTCCTTCCGCGTTCGCGAAGAAAGATTTGCCTGGGCAGAATATAAGATTTCAAAAACGAGGGTTTGGCCATTTTTATCAAAACTTGTGTTTGAGAGCTCAAAAAAGAGAGCTCGGAATTGGGTAACGATTCTTCACTTGATTTTGGTTATATCCCACTAATCTATCACTAATTTCATCTTTTAATTTTGGATTTGGGTGGAAAATTTGGGGAAAATGGGAAAACGTTCTTCAACTAAGATTTTGGGTTTTGATTGAGATTTTGATATCGGATTTGGATAATTTTGGTACGAGTGAAATCGTGAGTGAATGTGTATTCATATTTTGTGACTTTTACCCGACTCCAAGACGTGGGCCCGGGGAGGCTTTTTGGGACGATTTCTTAATTTCTTATTTTAGCTTAGATTTTATTAATTAGATTAGTTTCTTATAGATATATTTATGGTATGTAATTGATTTTGGCTAGATTTGGGCCTATTGGAATCGGATATTCGTGGGAAAAGCATTGCCACCGATTGATTGAGCTTGGTTCGGGGTAAATGGCTTGCCTAACCTTGTGTGGGGAAAATCCCCTTAGGATTTGGTACTGTTGTGATATGTGAGCGCCATGTACGTGAGGTGACGAGTACGTGCACGGGCTATATTGTTGTAAAACCTTATTTTTACTGAGTATAAATCTGTTTTTCCTTTTAAATTGAGTTATACCGTTTTAATGAGTATTAATCTGTTTCAATTCTTGTTTGATCTATTACAATATGTGTAGTTATCCTGTTTAGTCTAATATCGCATGTCTACATGCTTTAACTACTTATTTGAACTCTGTGAAGCATGCCTAGTTGATTTCCTGCTTTTCCTTGTTCTTTATCAGTCTTAACTGTAGAATTCTTGCTGTTAACTGTGGTATTTATCGGTTTGAGCTGTGTGTTTACATTTGTAACTACGAAGCGGTTCCTCGGGAGTTCTCCCTGCACATTTACTTTTGAGACTACGAGGCGGTACCTCGGGAGTTCTCCCTGCACATTTACTTTTGAGACTACGAGGCGGTACCACGGGAGTTCTCCCTGTATATTTATTTTGGGACTACGAGGCGGTATCTCGAGAGATCCCCCGCTGTATAACCTGTGTGTTGTACTATTATTTGCTACATTTCCTTTTGTTAAATTCTAGTCTATAATTATACTGTATATTTTTCTGGCTTATTTATTATTTACCAGTGGGCCTGACCTGACCTCGTCACTACTCGAACGAGGTTAGGCTTGGCACTTACTGGGTACTATTGTGATGTACTCATGCTACTCTTCTGCACATATTTTTCGTGTGTAGATCTAGGTGCATCATTCCAGCCTCACTATTAGTTGTGCATCTGCTGCTGTTCCGGAGACTTCAAGGTACATCTGTCGCGTTCGCAGACCTCGGAGTCCCCCTCTATCTCTTTGTGTATTTCTTCCTTTACTACTTCTAAATACTGATGTATAGAACAGTCAGTCAAATTTTTAGAATCTTGTGACTTATGATGTTCCGGGTCTTGGGGAAATTCTGTGTATATTTCGAGAGTTGTTATTGTATATGCCGAGCGGCATTTCTATTAGTTATTAAATTACCTGTTGTTGTTGGATATTAAGATTTATGCTTTTATTTTTATTGTTTCCGCAAATGTTAGGCTTACCTAGTCGTAGAGACTAGGTGCCGTCGCGATCTATCACGGAGGAAAGATTGGGTCGTGACACTATAATTGTATTCAAACGATATTCAAAGATGGTGGCCAAGTTCATTTTAAGAGGCCCAATGACAATAGTTGTATTAGGGGTGATTAATATTTAATTCTAACTAACTTTAGTGTACGTGCGTTACACGTGTGCATCGCGTCAACTAGTATAAAATATGTATAATAAGATATTATTGAAAATTAGGAATTGATATTAAATTAAATGTAATATTTGTTACATGTATTAAACTTCAAAAGCACTTATGAAGTTCATAAAAGCTTGTCAAATAAGAAGAAAAAAATATAAAATAAAATTTGAATTTGGAGTCCTAAATGTAGTATTATTTACATAGTTAAAAAAAGAAAAATTAATTAATAAGTAAAATTTTAATTAATTTTATACTCTTAAATATTAGAAAAATAATCATATGACTATTTTATCTAGTGTGTAATCTATTTTAAAAGGGTAAAAATATGAATAATATTTCGGTAAGAATTTCGTACTTTTAATATAGTAATAATATAAATATAAAGTGTTACACATTCAAAGTCTTAAAAGCAAGGAAGTACTATGCATTCTAATAAAACTACAAGGATTCATGTTAAGAAGAAAGACAAAAACTCCAAGTTAAAAGAAATAGTATATGTTCAGAATCGTGAAGGGTTGTGGATTCATGTTAGATACCCGTAGGATTCGACCATAATAGTATACGTTGTGGGTTCATAATAGTATGCGTTTTGAATTCACACCGTTATGTCTCTTAATTAAGTAACCAGAACGAATTTTTTTCAAATGTAAGGAATTTTAGTTTTGTTACATAATTTAATCAAGAAAAAGGATTTATATAAGGTAAAATCTTAATGAATTTTAAAGTCCTAAATATTAAGAATCTTTACATAGTTTAAATAAGAAAAAATTTAATAAGTAAAGTTTTAATTGATTTTAAGGTCCTAAATATTAGGAAAGTAATTAAATTATGATTTTGTCCAATGTAAATTAATTTTAAAGGGTAAAAAAGACGAATAATATTTCGATAAGGGGTTTTGTGCTTTTAATATAGTACTAGTTTTAGGATACGTGCATTGTGCGTGTACCTAATATTAATGAATATAAAATTTTAAAAATCACACTAGTATTTTTAAACTATGTGAATGGGTTATGTATGAATGGATTATAAAATATAATTTTAAATTAATACAAGCTCTTAAAAATGATGAATATTATATCCCAAAGTTTGAAAATAACATACACTATATTTAATAAATATTATAAGTTTCTAAAAATGTTTAATCTTGATCCTGGTTAGCTAATATCTCTGAATACTAAAAAATAGTATGTCACGACCCAAAATCCCACCACAGGCGTCGTGATGGCACTTAGTCTCTAAGACTAGGTAAGCCAATTACAATTATATTTCAAGCCATTTTGTTTTTTTTGAATTCAATACAGGTGCCAAAAACCAGCAACGGTAACAATTATGAAAACCCCCAAGACTGGTAATACTGAGTCACGAACTCTAACTGAATACATGGAATGATATCAAGGATTGAATACTCAATACTGTTTAATTAATAATTAACAGTACAATAAAATGAAAAGACTCCAAGGGACTGCGACGACCAAGCAGCTCTACCTTGAGTCATTGCGATCACGCTTTAACTCAGTCTGAGTCCGATATCTCTAATACCTGACTCTACACAAAAATGTGTAGAAGAGTAGTATGAGTACACCACAGTCGGTACCCAGTAAGTATCAAGACTAATCTCGCTGGAGTAATGACGAGGTACAGTCAAGACACTCACTAGTCAAATAACCTGTGCAATATAGCAGTATACAATGGTACTGGAAAACAACTAGCAATAATAGCAACAAAATCAACTAGGGATATAAACAGCAAGCCAACAAGAACACCATAATTATTACTCGAACGAATAAGGAACACAAGTACAACCAATTAAACATGTCCTTCAAATATAAATCTTTCACATATAATTCTTTCGAATAAATACCTTCAGAATATATATTTCTTTAAAATAAATATCTTTCGAATATACTTCTTTCAAATAAATGTCACTATATAACACATCATTTCATAATCATAAAACACGGGTCTCAACCCACCTTCATATTTTCGTAACACGGGTCTCAGCCCACTTTCACATTTCCACGGCATCTCGTGCACATAATTCTATCATAACTGCACGGACAACTCACGTGCCAATAATACAATTATTATTTACTCACTCACCTCGTGCTCATATCTCATATCACAACTGCACGGACAGTTCACGTGTTAATATCATAATCATCATATTTTCGCGGCACCTCATGCCCATATTTCATATCACATGTGCACGGACAAATCACGTTCCAATAACACAATCCGCCCGGCAATAGCCACATGCTCATAATTTCAATTTGGATCAGACTATTATCAAGTTTACCGAAATAACAAAACAAGTTGCAAAAGATATAATAATAAACACAAGGAGAATCACAACATTTCACAAAAATCATCAACACCATAATCCCACATCATCATATAAAAATCATCAACATAATAACCCCACATTATCACATATCATCCCTGGCAATAGCTACCCTTATCTCTCCTATAGCCACCCTTATCTCTCCTATAATAGCCTGCCTTATCCCTCCGCCCTGACAATATCAATAGCCATATTTATCGCTCATATAGCCACCCTTATCGCTCCTATAATAGCCTCCCTTATCGCTCCGTTTAATAGCCTCCCTTATCTGCCCAGACAATATCCCAACACATATAACAACAGTGAAATGCCACCCTTATGCCCGCATAATGTCAACAATGGGATGCCACCCTTATACGCTGCATAATAGTAACCCAAATCACATAACAATTCACACAGAATATTATCACAACAGCATATCATCATCAACTCGTATTACAAATTTTCCGTAGGCCACAACCATTCCAAAGGTACAATAAAATCAATTAATTTTACAACAAATAGTCCACGACTCAACACAATGTATATAAAATCTCAAAAACAACCACAAAGATTAGAAAATAACTCATCATAGGACAACACCTTCTTTAATCCAAATTTTAGATAAATATATAAACTCAATTTAAACTTATTTAATTAATTATAATATGCACAACTCAACCGAATGTCCGGTTAACAAAATGTCCGGGAGTGAACAACTCAACCGAATAATATTTTACAATTTGGCACTTTGCCTCAATATGATTCACGACCTTTATAATTCAATACCAAGTTTTCAACAACATGAACTGAAAAGTAATTCATCAAGGAACAATACCTTTTTTAAATCACAACATCATAAAATAATAGATTTATTCATCTTATTAACTAAATTTTCCATTTAAATTTTCTGTAGATAAAATCAATAATGAAAGTGCTTTCCATTAAAATGGCAACTCAAACAAACACAAAGTTCGCATAAAAGTCAAATGGCAATCACACCAAATTATCATATAAAATACAAACTCGACAAACAAGGAATGAGGCATGACAAATCAATGATTTACTAAGTTCCAATAATTTTTTAATTTAATACATAAGGGAGTCTATGAATTTCAACTGATATAATTTGCACATATAAACCAAGTACATACTCGTCACCTCGCGTACATGGTTTTCAATTACGTAATTTCTACATAAGACTCAATGCCTAAGAGGTAATTCCCTCACTCAAGGTTAGGAAAGATACTTACCTTTTTGAAGTTAGGCCAATATTCCAAAATAGCTATCTCACGTGAATTGACCTCCAGACGGCTCCAATCTTTCTTGAGCCTTCCTTACATTACTACGGGGTTTTGGAAATCCTAGAAACTTCAATCTATCTAGAAACATAACAAAAGTGAACCATAATTAGGAAGATATTCATGGTTTCTGCTCATTTGAGCATTTTATCAAACACTAGGTAGGCAAATTTGGTTATAAGGTTCCTCTACATGATTTCCTTCATTTCACAACCCAATCTTTACTTATTTGATCTCAACAATCTTCCCACAAACCTTAATGGTACAAGCATATATACATAATACTCTTTCACCCAAGAATCATACTCTCAATCACCAATCTTTTACCCCAAACTCGAAATTGAAGACTAGGGGTTTGAATCTTACCTCTTAGATGAAGATCTTGTGATTAGCTTCTTTGATTCTTGAAGATTTGTGCAAGATTGGATGATTAGAATGTTAGGTTCCCTCTTTCTTTCTCTCTAAAATTCTCTTACCTCTCTCTAAAACCCTCAAAAAAATACCCCAAAATAAGCCCCAAAGGTTATTTATCAAAATGGGGTCGAGTTATGAAAATAGAAAAATTAACCCTCCAAAATCAGGTATGCGGTCGCATAATGGACCGCATGATGGGTACGCGGGTCGCACAATGCATCGCAGAATCGATGCCCAGAACTGGGCTGCGCTGGCCAGGTCTGCGACCATTTTGCGGTCGCATAACCACTTCTGCGGCCTGCAGAATGGTTCCGCGGTCGCAAAATTGGTCGCAGAATTGCATTCTGCCATCCTTTGGTAATTTGATCATAACTTCTTGTAGGAGTGCCCAAATGACGAACAGTTTGAAGCGTTAGAAACTAAACTCAAAAATCTTTTATTTGATATTTAATACACCATATAAAACTTCGTATCATGAGAGTTATGATCATTTAAAACTCGGTCTTATGCGAACTCACTTGAAACTTTAGTCTATTATGAAATTTCCAACTTGACTTGGACTTAGGGCTCTCCTTAGACCATAAACCATTCGTAATGCACCTCATACATATATTATCATGATAAATTGATATCATTTATATAATAGTCCTTGTCTGCACCCATAATAATATAATTAGCGCACATCAACTTTCTTAATATCGCTTAAGTACTTCGAAATTTTTCGGGGTGTTCAAGAAGATTGTCATGTTTATTTTATTGTTCTGGTAAGTTAGTTCATAAAAATTATCTCTATTATTTTTCTAATTGATAGTTGTGATCCCCTAAGAGTGCCACAAAGGGGTTACAAATAAAATCAAAAGAAACAAAAATAGTCTATTGTGCTTAAAGTGGTTACAAATAAAATCAAAAGAAAAAAAATAGTTTATTGTGCTTATAATATTGATACAGAATAATAGCCTGCAAAGTAAGAAATTAAATATACATAGGTGATATTCATCTTAAAAATAGATAAATTGGTAAAGAATAACTATGGAATTATTCGTAAAATGCCAAGATGTAAATGTGAGATCTCTCTAAAGTGAGTTTTGAAAGAGCTCTTATCTTGTTTTACTCGTGCCCAACTCTTCATTGTCTAACTCTTCAAACTTCTCAAGGTTCAATTATGGAGTCACTCTTGTCCGAGGATTGTCTATTGAGATCCTTTGCTAAAAAATTACACCACGTAAATAAGTAAAAAAAAAAATTATATAGATATATTATATGTTGAATTCCCTTAACATCTTAGTATATTCACTTTTTTTTATTATTATTTTAACTTCTCTTAGTGAAAATTTTAGGCTCCCAGGCACTACGCAAAGTCCATTGAAACTAACCTTCAAACTTGCACCAAACTCTTCATATTCAGAAGTAAGCTTTTTGTTGTCAATCACATAATGTATGTACACAATATTTTTTTAGTAATAATAAACCAAGCAATGCTCCTTATATCATAAACACTAAGACATCACTCTATAGATGAATTTCATGAAAGTTAGAACAATCAGGCGTTTAATAATGACACCAAGCTTTGTATTAAACATGCGTTAATTCCTAGAATGGTAGGAAAGCGAAAAATTAATTTTGATAAGTCTAATTTCCCTAGATCCCTTTATCCACAAGAATTTAACTTATCAAATTAAAGAAAAAAAAATGATGGAAGCATGAATAAGATTCACAATGCTAATCGTATTGACATGAGAAGATAATTATATTAACAAAGAAAATAAAATATAAAAGAATTCTTCTATTGTACTAATAAATAACTACGGTATGTAAGCAGGCAAATAACATAACTCACAAGTAATTCAACTAACCACTTATAAAGAACTGTCAAAATACTTGATAGATTATTGATCTTCAATTGCTTTGTTCGATCAACCAGAAATTTAAATTGAACAAATTTGTGGAGAAAGCATAAACCATATTTGTGGAGAAAGCATAAACCATATTTGTGGAGAAAGTAGATAATTGCTTTGTTCAACTATCGATTATTTTGAAAAAGGGAAAACTAAAATAAAAAGAATCTTAAACCAAAAGTGATATTAAAATTGTTGAGAATCCTAAACCCAACTTAACCTAAATTGAATCCTACACCTAAATAAAGAAGTCGTACCCTACAAAAAGGGGCTATAAAGGTTTCAATTTTTGCCCCAAAAGTTTTTTATTAGTGTTATAATTACAGTTTTATCTAAAGTAGAGTGAAATTACGAAGGATAAAAAAGTCGATCAACATTTCGATAGGGCATTCGTGCTTTTATTATAGTACTAGTTCCTATGTACGTGCGTTGCACGTAAATATTATTAAATTATTTATATGAAAAAAATTGTAACGCAATTGACTTAGTACAAAAACCACATTGAATTGAAATTTTTGTTTTCCACATAATACATTTTATATATATATAATATGTTTAAAATGTATCAATATATGATTTTCCTACCATTGGTCATAACAAGTTAAATTAGGAAAATTATTTTTTCTTAGATTAGAAAAATAAATATTTAAATACTTAATTTATAATGTGTTATTTATACGGCGTATACTTGGTATTCGAAATTAACAATTAACTTACTATATTGATTAAATTTTATTAATGTATTTAAACAGTTAAATTGACCTTGTTCAATGTTAACTCTATTAGTTAAAATCTAACAGCTTGCAAATAACAAACCTTCATGGATTAAAATTGTATACGGTCGAAATGAATCTCAGCCTTGGCATGTCCGGTACGGTTCGAAGGGTGGTGTATCGAAGTAAGATCCCGAAGGGAGGAACGAACTAACCTAGAGCCCGGGGAGGCCGGTCCGTGTTGAGATCGATATCATAATCAAACTCGAACAAGAATCGAACCATGGCGCGGGTAGAACTATCGTGCTGATAATCCAAAAACTAACCTACATCGACCTGGAATCCATCCGAGGGCTCGAACCAAGATCGGGCTCGAGCCAAGATCACGAGTTCGAGCCGAAGTCAAGCTCGAACCAAAATCGAGAATTCTAAGCAAGATCGAGCTCGCAGACAAAAGCCGTTGTAATCCCACTAGAGGGAATCTTGGCAGAAATTATGAAAAAGTTGATTTATCATGGGTCTCCCACTGAATGTTTATTTTATTATACTTGGAGCCAAACCCCTTCACTATAAAAGGGCTTGTTTATCATTCTGAGGAGGCCATCTTTTTGGAGATTTAGACTATCAAAAACTGTATTATTTCCTCTATAAGAAAAAATGATCCTTCTAGTTTCTTAGATTGATTCTATTTTGTTAAATCCTAAATTCACTGTTCATAATTGATTCGCCTGAATTACGTTTTCTCTAACCCATATTCATCATTTTATTTATCCCAGTATTCTGTGTTAAGTTATACCACATATCTTCGGAACTGCATATAAATTCAACTATATCCATTTTTCGGGTAAACAGTTTGGCACCCACCGTGGGGCCGAGGATAACAGTGGTCACTTATTTCCGAAAACACCTTCAATTCAGGTTCGGCTACGAATAGCCACCGACCGAATGGCTTCACCGAACGATTACGAAGCTGGCCTTCAAGATGAAACCAACAACTTGGCACTACCCGAGATTCGAGCCGAAATACCACTAGATGTCAATTCACAAATTACTTTGGAAGCAAACCAGCGTTCCGAACCGGAAAGAAGCATTCAGGGCGGTGCTCGATCCATAGCCCAAGACACCCAAAACCCAGAGGAGATCGGGGCCAGCTTACGCATGATCTTCGAGATGTTGCAAGCCCAGCAATTAGTGATAGCTCGGCTACAGAGCCAAACTCAAGCACAAAGCAGGCCGGTTTCCAATCCACTTCGAGAGGTCCGGCAGGGGTTACTTCGAGAGGTCACCCCCAGAACAGAGCCTGCCATAGTAAAATCTAATGAGCAGGAATCGGGGACTACTCCCGGAATTACTAAATTGCTCGAGAAACTCACAAAACGAGTCGAAAAAAATGACAAGAGGGTGGAAACGTATAACGCCAGGGTCGATCAAATCCCGGGGGCTCCACAATGGTAAAAGGGCTTGATTCAACAAAATTCATACAAAAGCCTTTTCCATCAAGTGCGGAACCGAAGCCAATCCCCAAAAAGTTCTGTATGCCCGAAATTCCCAAATATAACGGTACGACCAATCCCAACGAACATGTCACCTCTTACACGTGTGCCATAAAAGGCAACGATTTGGAAGATGATGATATCGAATTCGTGCTATTGAAAAAGTTCGGGGAGACCCTCTCGAAAGGAGCTATGATTTGGTACCACAATTTACCACCAAATTCCATCGATTCTTTTGCCATGTTAGCATATTCGTTCGTAAAAGCACATGCTGGAGCCATAAAGGTTGTAAAGAGAAAATCAGACCTCTTCAAAGTAAAGCAAAGGCAGGGAGAGATGCTGAGGGAATTTGTATCCCGATTTCAAATGGAACGCATAGAATTACCCCCGATCACCGACGATTGGGCCGTACAAGCTTTCACCCAAGGGTTGAACGAGCTAAGTTCGACAGCATCACATCGGCTAAAGCAAAATTTGATCGAGTATCCGGCGGTAACTTGGGCAGATGTGCACAACCGATATCAATCGAAAATTAGGGTTGAGGATGATCAGTCAGGGACCCCGTACGGACCTGTTCATCAGAACAAGACAGTTATTAATCAAAAGCAAATCGACAGAGAGCAAAGGTCAAACAGAGACCGATATCGACCGTACGTCACCGATCGAGTAAACAATGGTTCAACACGCAGCATAGTTCGGAATAGTCAAAGAATTGATCGGGGACAAAACTCTCGGGGGCTTATGAGTAAGAGCGGCTTCGACAAATATGTCGAGCCTATAGAAGCACCTCGATTATCGAAATATAACTTCAGCGTGGGCGCATCCGCTCTCGTGTCGGCCATCGGACGTATCGAAGACACTAAATGGCCTCGACCAATGCAAACCAATCCTGCCCATAGAAATCCCAATCAAACGTGCGAATATCATGGTACCCATGGCCACAGAACAGAAGATTGCAAGCAACTAAGAGAGGAAATAGCTCGCCTATTTAACAAAGGGCATCTTCGAGAGTTTTTGAGTGATAGGGCAAAGAGCCATTTTAGAAGTAGGGATTTTAGCAAGCAGAACGAGCAAGAAGAACAACAACATGTTATCCACATGATCATCGGCGGCACCGATACCCCCCGGGGACCGATGCTTAAGCGCACTAGAACGTCGATGGTGAGGGAAAAGCGATCTCGGACTCAAGACTACGCACCCATTGGGACTTTGTCCTTCGATGATGAAGATGCAGAGGGGGTCATCCAACCTCACAACGATGCACTGGTAATATCTGTACTCGTAAATAAAACTAAAATTAAGCGTGTATTGATCGATCCAGGTAGCTCGGCCAATATCATCCGATTGAAGGTAGTAGAGCAGCTCGGCCTGCAGGATCGGATCGTACCTGCAACTCTGGTCCTAAACGGGTTCAATATGGCATGCGAAACCACCAAAGGGGAGATAGCCTTACCAATAAACGTGGCCGGAACTGTCCAGGAAATAAAGTTTCACGTGATCGAAGGTGATATGAGGTATAACGCCCTTTTCGGAAGACCATGGATCCACAACATGAGAGTCGTGCCTTCGACCCTACACCAGGTCCTCAAATTTCCGGCGTCGGGAGATGTCAAAACGGTATACGGAGAGCAACCAGCCGCAAAAGAAATGTTCGCCGTCGACGAAGCCAAACCAATGTCCTCACTTTCGCCGATAAAAGGATCGGGCCCGGAAGGAGAACAGGACACCAAATAGCAATCACAGACAACGACATCAACCCAGCCAGACAACCAGAAAGTCAAAGAGGGTGGGGACCAAAGGGTCCCTCGATCTTTCATAATTCCCGATGATTTCGATGCCACAAAATCGACGATCGAGGAGCTAGAGCAAGTCATATTAATCGAGCGTCGGCCCGAGCAAAAGGTATACTTGGGAACGGGGTTGAGCCCTGAACTCAGGAAAAAACTCGTTAAATTTCTTATCAATAACATCGATTGTTTCGCCTGGTCCCATTTAGATATAACAGGGATCCCGCCGGACATAACGACGCATCAGCTAAGTTTGGATCACAAGTTCAGACCGATGAAGCAAAAAAGAAGACCTCATTCCGATAGAAAGAATGCCTTCATAAAAGACGAGGTAACCAAACTTCTCAAAATAGGGTCCATTCGGGAGGTAAAATATCCCGAATGGTTAGCCAACGTAGTTGTAGTCCCTAAAAAAGGAGACAAACTTAGAATGTGTGTGGACTATAAGGATTTGAACAAAGCATGCCCAAAAGATTCTTTTCCGTTGCCCAACATCAATCGCATGATCGATGCCACGGCCGGCCACGAGATCCTCACTTTTCTCGATGCCTATTCCGGGTATAATCAAATTCAGATAAACCCGGAGGACCAGGAAAAAACCTCATTTGTCACCAAATATGGAACGTATTGTTATAATGTGATGCCCTTCGGGCTAAAAAACGCAGGGGCTACTTACCAACGCCTAGTGAATAAAATGTTCGAAGAACAAATAGGAAAATCAATGGAGGTTTATATTGATGACATGTTAGTCAAATCCCTGCACGCAGAGGACCATTTAATTCATTTGCAGGAAACGTTCGAGATTCTGAGAAAATACAAAATAAAGCTCAACCCCGAAAAATGTGCCTTCGGGGTCAGTTCGGGCAAGTTCCTCGGCTTCATGGTATCACATCGGGGAATAGAGATTAACCCGAATAAAATCAGGGTCGTCGAAGACATCACCGTCATAGACAGCGTGAAGGTCGTGCAAAGACTAACGGGTCGGATCACCGCCCTAAGCCGATTCATATCGAGATCGTCCGATGGAAGTCATAAATTTTTTTCTCTACTCAAAAAGAAGAATGATTTTTCTTGGACCCCGGAGTGCCAACAAGCATTAGAAGAACTAAAAAGATATCTATCAACTGCACCACTGCTTCACACTCTAAAAATCGATGAGAAACTTTGTTTGTACTTGGCAGTATCGGAAGTCATCGCAAGCGGTGTCCTAGTTCGAAAAGAGCAAGGTACGCAATTCCCAGTTTATTATACAAGTGAAACCTTGGGAGAGGCAGAAACTAGATATCCGCTCCTAGAAAGGTTGGCGCTTGCACTGATAAGCGCCTCAAGGAAGTTAAGGCCATACTTCCAATGTCACCCCATATGCGTATTGTCTACTTACCCACTTCGTAATATTTTGCACAAACCCGAGTTATCGGGCCGACTGGCCAAATGGGCCGTCAAACTCAGTGGGTACGATATTGAATATCGACCCCGCACGGCCATCAAGTCTCAAGTCCTAGCAGACTTCATGGCCGATTTCACACCAGCCCTCGTACCCGAAGCCGGAAAAGAACTGTTGAAATCAGATACATCATCGGGGGTATGGATCCTTTTTACGGATGGGGCTTCAAACGTAAAGGGGTCCGGGCTGGGCATAGTTTTGAAACCACCCACGTGTGGCATTATTAGACAATCTATTAAAACTATCAGGTTGACTAACAACGAAGCCGAGTATGAAGCCATGATTGCAGGCCTCGAGCTAGCTAGAAATTTGGGAGCAGAAATCATCGAAGCCAACTGCGACTTCTTGCTGGTGGTAAGTCAAGTAAACAAAACTTTCGAAGTTCGAGAAGGTAGAATGCAGAGGTATTTAGATAAACTGCTTATCACTTTGCGCCATTTCAAACAATGGACTTTACGACATGTGCCACGGGAACAGAATAATGAGGCCGACGCACTAGCGAATTTGGGGTCATCGGTCGAGGTAGATGATACGGGCTCGTGGAATGTAGTTCAACTTTCGAGATCGGTAATCGAAGAAGGACACGCCGAAATAAATTCTACAAGCTTAACCTGGGATTGGAGAAACAAGTATATCGAATATTTGAAAAACGAAAAACTCCCATTGGACCTTAAAGATTCCAGAACCCTACGGACCAAGGCTGCTCGATTCACTCTGGCTTCAGATGGAACACTGTACCGAAGAACGTTCGACGGACCATTGGCGGTATGCTTGGGTCCGGGGGATGTCGATTATGTCCTTCGGGAAGTGCATGAGGGTACTTGCGGGAATCACTCTGGGCCGACACATTGGCCTAAAAAATAATCAGAGCAGGGTATTATTGGATCGATATGGGCAAAGATACGAAGGAATTCATTCGTAAATGTGATAAATGTCAAAGGTTCGCACCAATGATCCACCAGCCCGGAGAGCAACTCCACTCGGTCCTATCCCCGTGGCCTTTCATGAAATGGGGAATGGATATCGTCGGCCCTCTGCCATCGACCCCAGGTAAAGCCAAATTCATTTTGTTTATGATTGACGATTTTTCTAAATGGGTTGAAGCACAGGCGTTCGAGAAAATAAGAGAGAAAGAAGTTATAGACTTTATTTGGGATCATATCATATGCCGGTTCGGGATACCCGCCGAAATAGTATGTGACAATGGAAAGCAATTAATTGGCGGCAAAGTAACAGGATTCCTCGAAGACCACAAGATAAGAAGGATACTGTCGACTCCGTACCACCCCAGTGGGAACGGGCAGGCTGAATCAACGAATAAAACTGTCATTCAAAACTTAAAGAAGAGATTGAACGATGCTAAAGGGAGATGGAGAGAAATCCTACCCGAAGTCCTTTGGGCATATCAGACAAAATCAAAATCCAGTACGGGGACGACCCCGTTCTCCTTAGTATATGGATCCGAAGCTTTGATACCAGTCGAGGTTGGTGAACCCAGTGCCAGATTTCGATTCTCGATGGAAGAATCAAATAACGAGGCTATGAACACAAGCCTCGAACTATCGGACAAAAGGCGAGAAACTGCCCTCGTCCGAATGGCCGCCCAAAAGCAGCGAATCGAAAGGTATTATAATCGAAGAACCAAACTCTGCCATTTCAAGCCTGGGGACTTAGTGTTGAGGAAAATTACCATCAATACCCGGAATCTGAATGAAGGGAAGCTAGGACCGAATTGGGAAGGACCATATCAGGTACTCGAGGACATCGGAAAGGGGTCGTACAGGATCGGCATTATAAACGGCAAACAGTTATCAAGCAACTAGAATGTATCACATCTAAAACGGTACTACTGTTAAGGTACAACCTTTCCATATTCATTTATATCTCAAAACTGACCCCTGCAGGAGTCCGAACAAGGGACGGATCTCTCATCAGAAAGCACGCGTTGCACTCTTTTTTCCTTATACCGGTTTTATCCCAAATGGGTTTTTCGGCAAGGTTTTTAATGAGGCAACCACTGGTCGTGCAGCATTTATAATGATATCTGAGGCCCCGTAAGAGAGTTACTTCACAGTAACAGGGTCCCGATAGGAAAACTGTAAAGAGCCAAATGGTCGAAGCGAGCCATGCTCGTATAAATTGGCCCGAACCTGGGCGTGTAATAACATGCGAAGAATTAAGATATAATGCGACCATTAAGCCTATGGGCTATTTTTTATTTCGAGTTCGAGCAAATACTCACTCGACCAAATGGCCTACGGGTTGCATCAATTCGAGTTCGAATCATTCACTCGATCAGGCCTACGGTCTATTTTTCATTTCGAGTTCGAGCAAATACTCACTCGACCAAATAGCCTACGGGCTGCATCAATTCGAGTTCGAATCATTCACTCGATTGAGCCTACAGGCTATTTTTCATTTCGAGTTCGAATCATTCACTCGATCAGGCCTACGGGCTATTTTTCATTTCGAGTTCGAGCAAATACTCACTCGACAAAATAGCCTACGGGTTGCATCAATTTGAGTTCGAATCATTCACTCGATCAGGCCTACGGGCTATTTTTCATTTCGAGTTCGAGCAAACACTCACTCGACCAAATAGCCTACGGGCTGCATCAATTCGAGTTCGAATCATTCAATCGATCAGGCCTATGGGCTATTATTTATTTCGAGTTTGAGCAAACACTCACTCGACCAAATAGCCTACGGGCTGCATCAATTCGAGTTCGAAATATTCACTCGATCGAGCCTACGGGCTATTTTTCGTTTCGAGTTCGAGCAAACACTCACTCGACCAAATAGCCTACGGGCTGCATCAATTCAAGTTCGAACCATTCCCTCGATCGAGCCTACGGGCTATTTTTCATTTTGAGTTCGAGAAAATACTCACTCGACCAAATAGCCTACGGGCTACATCAATTCGAGCACAAGCGAACACCCGCTCGACCGTCAAAAGCCTAAAGGGCTACATTGCCCTAAGTTTGAATAAACGCTCACTCGGTTGCAGAGACCACGAGTTTCAAGTTTGATTAAGTGGTTTAATACATAGAGATATGCTTATACACAAAGATTATCTACATAGGTGGCTACAGCAAAAAAAAATTTAAACGGGAGCGGTCTCTTCTTTATCAGGCCCCCCCCCCCCCCCCGTTCTCGGATCCGCTTTTGCTCCCATCATCGTCATCATCACCATCAGAAACCAGAGCTTCAGCATCAGCTTTGAGTTCTTTTGCCTTTTTTATCTCTTCTGTGAGATCGAAGCCGCGAGCATGAATCTCCTCGAGAGTTTCTCTCCTGGATCGGTACTTAGCAAGTTTGGCGACCCAATGCGCCCGATCATTGGTGGATTCGGCTGCCTCTCTTGCCTGAACTTGGGCAGCTTCAGCATCAGCCCGATAAACGGCCACGAGCGCATCCGAATAAGTCTTTGCCGTTTCAGCATCGGATTCGGCCTTGGCGAGTATTGAGGCCAACCGAGCCTCGAGCTCCTCAATTTTTCTTGCTTGAACCAGGCCCTTTTTCCTTCATTGTCTGAAGTTGGGTTTCAGATGATGATAACTGGGCTCGAGCAGTCTCTTTTTCTGCAGCAAAGCGGTCCATACCTTCTTTCCACCGCAAGGATTCCATCCTTATAACATCGACCTCCTCGCGCAGCTTCCCTATCATCTAGATTTTTTGCTGCACCTGCGAGACCGAAATGTTAGCTACCATTCTGGTATCGAACCCATAGGCTTTCAAAATCATCATTACCTACTCAGACAAATCATTCTGGTCTCGATAAGCCTTGGCCAGCTCGGCTCGGAGATATTTTATTTCCTCATCTCTCTGCCCTAAGGAAAGTTTGAAAGAGTTCCTCTCATCGGTAGCGCATTTCAGGTCGGCCGCGTATCAATGTAGCTCATTTTGGGAACGAGAACATTGTTCTCGATGGACCGCCGTAGCCTACGGAGGAACAAGAAGTGAAGTTAACGAAAGACGAACATAAAGGCAATACCAACAAAACGAACATAGAGACTCACCAGGTTCAAAGCCTGCCGCAAACCGTGAAAAATATCTGATTCATCACCGGCACCGGCAACATCCTCGATACCAGTAAACAGGTCACGAAACGGATCCTCTTCATCGTGAGGCCTACCTAGATCGAGGGCCCACAGAGCTTGAGCTTCCCGAATCACCCCTGCGGAAAAAGCGGGAAAGGTAGGCGAGTCCTCGATCGTTGCTGCCCCAAGTGACTTGCTCAGAGCATTCCCCTCGGCTTGGAGGGGTTCGAAGGGCTCTTCGATTGTAACCCCTGCCGGTTGATTCCGGTGAGAGGCGTCTTCGACATCCGATAGTTCGGGGACTCTACCAGAACCTCTCTCTGGTATATTTTCAGTTCGAGACGGAGCCCCATAGGGCATCATCAATCCAGCCGGCATTGAAGCATCGGTGGCTCTCTTCGTCCGGACCGCCAGCGTGGACTCATTATCCTCTTCCTCTTTTTCCTCATCCCTTAAGCGCAAAACGGATTCTACGGTCAAAGGAATAATGTTCTTGTTCGGCTTACGAGCCGTCCTCTTCTTCGGTTTTGGATATTTGGGCAACAAAGCTCTCTTCATTTTATTTTCCTTCACCGGCTTTGGAACTAAGGTCGAGACATCCTCTTCATTAGACAGAGGTCTCAAGACCGCATCCTTACCCAAACCTACATATGGGAAACCTTATAAAAACATATCGAGAAATGCCTCGTCAGAGTCCGAGAAATGAGCTTACCATGATTTTTGGCCTCCCATCGACCTTTAGACAAATCACGCCATGAGCATTCGGCATATGTGGAAGTCAAAACAAGATCCCGTAACCAATTCTTGAGGTCGGGAACCGCTCCGGGCATCCAGGGAACCGCTACATCACGAAAAGAGGAGCATCAATAAGAGAACAAATGAAAGAACCAAATAGAAGCAATAGCAAAATCACACTTACGTTTCAGATTCCACTCCTTGGGAAAGGCCATCTTTTCAGTCGGGATCAGGTCCGAAGTCCTTACTCGAACGAACCTGCTCATCCAACCCCGGTCCCTGTCCTCGTCAATACTCGAGAACAAAGCCTTGGTAGCCCGACGCTGGAGTTTTATTAACCCTCCCTGAAAAAGTCGGGGACGATACAGCCGGATAAGATGATCGAGGGTGAACGACATCCCCTCGATTTTGCTCACGAAATATCAGATCAGAATAACGATCTGCCACAAAGAAGGATGGACCTGGCCTAAGGTTACCTGATACTGTCGACAGAAGTCGATAACGACGGAATCGAGGGGACCCAAAGTGAAAGGGTAAGTATATACGTTCAAAAACCCTTTCACGTGAGAGGTGATGTCTTCGTCAGGGGTAGGTATTATCACTTCTTTTCTCCCCCAATTGCAGTCCTTCTTTAGCAGATCGAGGTGCTTCTCAGTAATCGAACACATATACCTCGATACCGGCTCATACCGGCCAGGGACCGATAAACCTTTATCAACTTTAAAATCTGAAGTAAGGACGCACGCCTCGGGGACACACTCCTCTGGCCGTGGCTCCGCCGGTGTCTCATCGGCGGCACAATGTGAAGATGAAGCTTTATCTTTCTAAGGAACGGTTTGCGATGTTTTCGCCATTCTTTTTTGAATTCAAAAAAAGGAGTAGAAGAACGTGATAGAGATTTGGTAGAATTGAGGGGTCTTTTCGGAAAGAAATCACAGCTTTTTTGGTAGGCTGGAGAGTATAAAGAAGAAATTGAGAAATTTTAGAAGATAGAAGATGCAGAAATGGTAAAAGATAAAGGTGAGAGTTATTTATAGGTTCAAAGCGACGGTGGTTCGTTATCATCAGTGGCCGACCACCGCTGACATGCATTAAATGCCTTGAAAGACTAAACCGACAGGATAGCTATCATGTGTATCATGGTCGAGCTTGATGGAATCGACAAGGTATAATCCGATCGAGCCGTTGAAAATCATATCGTTTCTCGCCATATTTCTTTCTGAGAAACGAGGGGACTATCTGTATAAGGTCGAAATGAATCTCAGCCTTGGTATGTCCGGTACGGTTCGAAGGGTGGTGTATCGAAATAAGATCCCGAAGGGGGGAACGAACTAACCTAGAGCCCGGGGAGGCCGGTCCGTATTGAGATCGATATCATAATCAAACTCGAACAAGAATCGAACCATGGCGCGGGTAGATCTATCGTGCTGATAATCCAAAAACTAACCTACATCGACCTGGAATCCATCCGAGGGCTCGAACCAAGATCGGGCTCGAGCCAAGATCACGAGTTCGAGCCGAAGTCAAGCTCGAACCAAAATCGAGGATTCTAAGCAAGATCGAGCTTGCAGACAAAAGCCGTCGTAATCCTACTAGAGGGAATCTTGGCAGAAATTATGGAAAAGCTGATTTATCATGGGTCTCCCACTGAATGTTTATTTTATTATACTTAGAGCCAAACCCCTTCACTATAAAAGGGATTGTTAATCATTCTGAGGAGGCCATCTTTTTGGAGATTTAGACTATCAAAAACTGTATTATTTCCTCTATAAGAAAAAATGATCCTTCTAGTTTCTTAGATTGATTCTATTTTGTTAAATCCTAAATTCACTGTTCATAATTGATTCGCCTGAATTACGTTTTCTCTAACCCATATTCATCCTTTTATTTATCCCAGCATTCTGTGTTAAGTTATACCACATATCTTCGGAACTGCGTATAAATTTAACTATATCCGTTTTTCGGGTAAACAAAAATAACATAAATAGTAAACGTCGAAGACATTATCATCGTATTCTTAGGTATCATGTATTATCTTAGTTGCCTTGTCATAATCAACCAGATCAATATAATGAAAATTATTTTCATTTATCATTACTCTGGTATAAAAATCTCCAAGAGAAATTTCCATGATATTTCTAATAACCATCAACTAATCCGCGTTCCAGTTATATTGAGACTAAAGGAGTTATCATTACGGAACAGGAATAATGTTTGCTTTGCTTTCTACATTTTCGTATATTGTTTTCCATAACGATATCCTTTCTTTTTCATCAGTTAATAACATCAACTTTAAAATTTACCCTTATCTGTTTTGCCCGTAAATCACTTATATTTTAATAATAAGTAAATATTACTTAATCACTTACCTTTTAATTGTTGGAAAATAATATCATTCTTTCTTTGAATGAGAGCAATATGTCACAGGGCAGTTTTTCTGAGGGCTCCGTCAGGACAGCAAGATAGTCTGGCTGCTACTCTTGTTTCAGTCCTAACCAATAAATAAGCACAATGTCGTGCTTGTAACAAGACAATCACACAAACTCAAAGGTTGGAGGGATAATAAAATGAAAGACACACAAAGGTTGGGAGGCCAAGGCCAATTTTCGGACTTAATTCATGTACAAAAGAAGGAAATACAAGTGTATGAAATCTGCCTTCTAACAAGGCCTTAACATGTCTATATATACAATGAATGTCCACGTGCAGCTAGGCTGGCTGTGGACCCGTCTAGCTGTGTTGAGATATGGGCAAATAAAGGCCTTCACTTCACCCCAATAGTCCAACCCCAGTTCCAGATCAAACATATCAAGAGAAGCGACAAAGTGTAACGATCCGGCCGGTCGTTTTGAGTATTTCAGATTTGTTCCCTCATTTACTGTTCAATTTATGCTTTGCAATGGTTGTATGACTTGTCGGGGTAATTAGTTCGGGTTCGGAGAGATTTCAGAATGAATTGAGACACTTAGTCTCATAATGGAAAGTTTAAGTTGGAAAAGTCGACCGGATATCGATTTATGTATAAACGACCTCGGATTTGAATTTTGATGATTCCAATAGCTTCGTATGGTAATTTTGGACTTAGAAGCGTGTCTGAAAAATTATTTGGAGGTCCGTAGTGGAATTAGGCTTGAAATGGCGAAAGTAGAATTTTGGGAAGTTTGGCCGAGGGGTTGACTTTTTTATATCAGGGTCGGAATCCGATTTTGGAAATTGGAAATTAGAATAGGTCCGTAATGTGAAATGTGACTTGTGTGCAAAATTTGAAGCCATTCCGAATTGATTTGATGTGTTTCGGCACAAGTTATAGAATTTGAAAGTTCGAAATTTATTGATTTTGAATTTAGATGTGATTCGTCGTTTCGATGTTCTTAGGTGTGATTAGAGGTCTCGAATACGTCCGTGTTATATTATGAGACTTGTTGGTATGTTCGGACGGGGTACCGAGGGGCTCGGGCATATTTCGGATTGATTTCGGACCATTTTTCTTCATGTTGTTATTGCTGGTTCTGGAGTGACCGTACCTGCGGTTGAATTTGCGCAGGTGTGATGGTCGCAGAAGCGACACAGCAGTCGCAGAAGCGATGGCCACAGAAGCGCGATCGCAGATGCGACCATGGCCATCGCAGAAGCGGCCTTGCGCCCAAATGCGAGCCTTATTCCCGCAGAAGCGAAGGTCGCAGATGCGACCCCCTTGTCCGCAGAAGCGGAACGACTGGACAGAAGCTTAAATTCGAGGTTTCGCTATTTTTAGTCATTTTTGGATTTTGGAGCTCGGTTTTGACAATTTTGAAGAGGAAGTTTTTCACGCAACTTGGGGTAAGTGTTCTTGGCTCCCTTGTGATTATATTCCATGAATATTGTTGGGAGGTGACGCACATGCTAGGTGACGGGTGTGTGGGCGTGCACAATGGAAATTGTGACATAATTGTTTCCGTAGAATTTTGTAGTCAAATAATCTTGGCATTTTCTATGTAATTTTATCTGCTAAAGAAATTGAGCAAAGAATCATTTAAAAAAAAATTATGTTGAGGCTATGTGCAAGTATTATTGGGACCCACAGAGGTCATATTGCTGTGAATTATTTATTTTAAATTGAAAATTCATACTCAGTCATATTCATGTCATTACATATCATATCTCAGTCTTTGTTGTTATTTATTGATACATCATATCATTATTTTCGGGTTATTTTCATGACATTGTGAGCCCATGAGAGAGATATTGGAGAGATTAATAACTTAGTGAGGCAGAGGGCTTGATTGTGAGGATAATTATGGGATCGGACTGCACGCCGTAGCAGGCCATATTGGCTTTATATACTTTATTATTATGTGCATCGGGGCTGCCTGCTTGCAGCAGGTCTTCTAAGCTTTATTATAGCACGTGAGTTGTCTATGCGGATACAGATATTAATACTATAGCACGTAAATTGTCCGTGCAGATTATAGCGCTTGGACTCAAGGAGCCCCTCCGGAGTCTGTACACACCCCCAGTGAGTGCAGGTACCTACTGAGTGCGAGTGCTAAGTGCCGAGTGTGAGTGTCGAGCGATTGGGAATATTGAGTGACTGTGAGGATTGAGTGACTGTGAAGACTGAGTGAATGTGATGACTGAGTGACTGTGAGGACTGAGTGATGGGGAGGACTGAGTGAATTGATACTCTGAGAGTATGCATATGAGTTCATCTCTGAGATACATTGCATTGACATGCACACATGACATACAAGCATAGAGATGTATTTTTTCTCATGTTGTACGATATTACATCATTCATCATTTCTCACACATGTTGGCAGATGGGCATAGTGATGCATTTGTTTTACACTGGTTATCTCGAAAGAAAAAAAATGAAACATCTTATTTATCATTGAAATGATTTTGGAAAAATTATCATTTTCAAACATATTCAAATTTTTGGCAACTTCGGTAAATGATTTGGGTTTTCATGGATGTACATGAAAGGCAGAACTATTTTCGGAAATCATGATTTTGCTGAGCATTTCAACTCTGAGTTACTTCTTTTATTAATTGATTTAAGTTGTTATGGACTGTTGTTGACTATTGGTTTTGGACCCGATCTTGGTACAAGCTCGTCACTACTTTCAATCTAAGGTTAGGTTTGTTACTTATTGAGTACATGTGGTCGGTTCATACTACACTTCTGCACCTTGCGTGCAGATGTTGGCTATTGATGTTGTTTGGTTCGTTGGGAGCTAGATCTGAAGATGTACCTGCGTTCCGGTTGTTGGTGCCTCTTGTTCATGGTAGCCTTAGATTCATAAAACTTTGTTTATGTACTTTTCAAACAGATGATGTGTTACTTTATACCAGCTTTGTATACTCTATTCTTAGAAGTTCATGATTTGTACTACCAGTCCTTGGAGAATGTATAAGATTTAGATATTTTATTTTACTTAATTGTCTTGTTAAATTATATTGGAATTAGATAGTGGGTAGTTGGCTTACCTAACGGGTTGGGTTAGGTGCCATCACGACTAGGTAAATTTTGGGTCGTGACACAAAGAAACTCATATTTCCCTGCCAAGCTCCTAAGATGAGCTTCACATTGCGGGCAACTCCTTTCACGTTGGTGGGTTTGGCGTTTACGGTCTTCTGCACGGAACTGCTAGGACCAAACGCAAGGCCAAGTGACTTAGACTTTGCTTCCCATACAAAGTTGTGTGTCGCGATGGTGTCTACCATAATACGGACAGATTGTCCGTTCAATCTTGCATCCACGAACATGGATCTTGTCTCTCTTGATCGGGGCTCCTTTCCAATCACATCGTCGCCTAACGAGTGAACCAGTTTGGAAATGTCATGCTTCCCTTGGGAAGCTGGCTTTAAAGCAGGCTTTTTGGCTACTACCGCAACCCGTATCAAGCCAAGATGAGTTATGCCCGACTGTTGTTGAATCGCTTCTTCGACCTGTTCGTTAGCTGGACTCTCTCTTCTGTTAGCCTCCGCTCGGCCGCAATTAAGGCACCGAGTTTCTTCAAAGAAGGACAATCCTTGTAGCCATGACTAGGGTCCTTGCAGATGTAACAACCATTGCGGGGACCAACTTCTTCTTTCTTTGGTTATACCGGTCGCGCCAGTGAGATGCCTTGTTGCCTTGTTCTCTGGAATCGCAGTCCGGGGAAGCAACTTGTTTGCCCTTGTCTCGATGTCCGTGGTCTCCACTAGGTTGGAAGTTGGTGTCCCTTGCCTTTGTGGCTTCAGTCCTAAAATTATTTAAGGACTCAGCCACCGCGATAGCTTCATCAACGTCTTGGACTTGACATCGCTTCAATTCCTGTTTGGCCCAGTTTTGAAGGCCATCTATGAAATAGAATAGCAAGTCATCGCTTGCTATGTTCGGAATCTACAAGGTGCGTTTTGTGAATTCCTTCACGTACTCACTTATGAAAGTTGTTTGCCTGAGCTCTCTCAACTTCCTACGTGCCTCATTGACAATGTTTTGGGGCTAGAACTGGCGCTTTAGTTCGAACTTGAACTGTTCCTAGCTCCTGATGGAGCAAATTCCCTTCTCCATGTTGGCTTTCTTCCTCCTCCACCAAAGCATAGCGGTGTCGTCAAGATACATCGTTGCTGCCCGGATCTTGGCAGCCTCATCAACGATGCTAAGGTGCTCAAAGTAGTCTTCCAGATGAAGTTCTCTACATCCTGAGCATTTCGTTTGCCCCTAAACTCTTTCAATTTTGGGCCCTCGATTTTGGTTTCACGCACTATTACATGACCAGTACCACCGTCTAACCTTATTGCCTGTAGTTGTTGCTTTAGGGATTCATCAAGGTTGGTCAGTCCTTCCTTGTGTTCGCCAATCACTTGATCTAACGTCTCTTTGACGTCTCCTAGCGCATCTAGGGTAGTAGACTCAACAGAGCTGAAGTTATGTTCAACAACCTGTATGTGCCGATTTAAAGCATCTAAACCAGCTTCGGTGAGATCCATTCTCATACCTAAGAGATTTGAGGTAGAAGCCTCACAATCTTCACCACGACTAACTTGTTGTGGGGGTAGCTCAAAAGTTGGCACCTCACTTGTTAAGGCTATGGCGGGATCTCGCGCTTTGCTCGTCCCTCTCTTCTTTGGTTTCGGTCTCCTTGTTGGTGATTCGTCTCTCCCCCGAATGTTGCCTAATGCTGCATTATCTTCATCGGTTGCCATGTTCAATTAACCTCACTTTGATACCAATTGTCACGAGACCGTTTTTCTGAGGGCTCCGTGAGGACAGCAAGATAGCCTGACTGCTACTCTTGCTTCAGTCCTAACCAATAAATAAGTATAATGGCGTGCTTGAACCAAGGCAATCACACATACTCAAAGGTTGGAGGGATAATGAAATGAAATACACACAAAGGTTGGGAGGCCAAGGCCAATTTTCGGATTTAATTCATGTACAAAAGAAGAAAACACAAGTGTATGAGATCTGCCTTCTAACAAGGCCTAAGCATGTCTATATATACAATGAATGTCCACAGGCAGCTAGGCTAGTTGTGGACCCGTCCAACTGTGTTGCACTGCTTTATGCTGGCATCATGTGATCTCCATGAATGTGTTGGCAACCCATGTGCCAATAGTCTTGTCCAGATGTTGTGCCTTAGTTCTTGTTGGCTGATAGTTGTCTCAATGATTGCCCAGACATGTTGTGGTCCTGCCCAGCTGTGCAGCACATGTATTTGCTGGAAGTGAGTTGCCTCCATGATGGTCCTGACAGGCTGTAGTCCTGCCCAGTTGTGCTACATGTGACCTTGCTGGTAGAGTGTGGCCTCCATAACGGCCCGGACAATCTGTGGGATTGTTGCCTCTATGTGCAAAGACCCTATGGTCTTTGGCTGCCAAGTTTGGCTCGGATTGCAGCCCTTTAGGCGACAAATAACCTCATTGAACAATATTTTTTGTTAGATCTCCGTTTTATAAGCTTATTTCTCGTCTATCCAAAGATGAAGATGAAATTCTAATTTATTTATTTATGAACGTGGACCAGATTTAAAGAATACATGTTTCTAAATCTGTATTCCTTTCTTTTTTCTAGTTATATAAGAAGCAAGTTATTTAATATTACCGAACAACATCTTCTTATGATAGAGAGATAAAATATATAATGGAGAATGACATCTACTTTGTTATTGTTTCTTTTTGCTTTCTTTTTCTTTTTCGATTTCACTATCTATATCTATATTTATATATATGTCTTATATTATTAATGAAATATAATATCGTTTATCTTGTTTACCTTTTAAAAATATATTTTGTATTGGATAAAATAATCATTGAAGTTATTTTTTAATATTTAAAATTTTATAATCAACTAAAATTTTGATTACTAATCTTTTCTTATTGAATTAGGTAAGGTTTATAATACAAATATATATTAGTTTGGGATTCTACATGGCAAATAAAGATACCATGTATAGAAAACGGAAGTCAAATCTCTTTAAAAAATCAATTAATATTTTGCATATAATAGAACTTTCAAATCCACCAAATTTTGTGCACTTCGTGTTGTAATAAATCACCGCCGCTAAAGAGAGATCCTAATTTGCAATGGATTCTATTACAAGTACTCATCCTAACGTGTAGTATTTCTTGTTTTGTCCTTTTCATAAGATTTCTTGTAAATATTAATGTAAGTAATTAAGGGTATAAAAGTTGATATGTAACTATTATTTCGAGCCTCTTTTTTTCTTCCACCATTGATGGTCCCTTTGCTTTTATTGGTATGCAGATTACGTCTCTGAAAAGTATAAAGAAAAATCAAGCTACAAAAGTAACTATTAAAGAAATTAATATGTGAAATACTTACATTGTCACGACTCAAAAATCAACCGTCATGATGGCGCCTATCATGGTACTAGGCAAGCCACTACTCACTATCTTAACACAGTAAAAACTTTAAAATTATAGACGGAAGAAATTAATATTTAAGGAAAACCTTTATGGAACAGAAATAAACTCGCATCACAATACAATCTATCCCAAAAACCGGGGTGTCATCGAGTACATGAGCATCTATACCAGGAGCAGTCTAATACAAAGTTTAAGGAACAAGAATTGAAATGCGATAAAGATAATGAAGGAGGGTCAAGGCCTGGTAACGCCATGCAGCTACCTTGATAGTCTCCGGAATCAGTTGCTCAAATATCGACACTCGCTATGACCGGAAACACCTGGATCTGCACATGAAGTGCAGGGTGTAGCGTGAGTACAACCAACTCAGTAAGTAAAAATAATAAATAAGGAACTGAAAGATAGTGACGAGCAACACAGTTATAGTTCATTTTCAGTAATCCCCACAAGAAAGTGGGCCTGCTTTCAAATTCGGCAGTTTATGTCAAATCAATTTATACATGCCAAGTTCAAGTAAAATTCTGATATAATATCCCTCAGAAATTTTAAAACAATGACATATAACAACTATGTGCAACAACAATGGAAGCAAATACCGCCTCTCAGGGCAACAATCACTCATTCTTTCTCAATAGCTCATCACTCGGCTCTCAGCCCTCAACACTCACACTCAATAGGTATCTACGCTCACTGGGGGTGTACAGACTCCGGAGGGGCTCTTTCAGCCCAAGCGCTATATCGTTGTGGCGTGCAGCCCGATCCCATATAAATAGCCATAAAGCTCGTTGCGGCGTGAAACCCGATCCATATACATTCAGCCCCCAAGCTCATTGCGGCGTGCAACCTGGTCCATATACACTCACATAGCTCACAGCTCGGCACTCAGGCCCTATCTCAGTTACTAACCTCTACAGCCTCTCGGGTTCTCAAAAATCATACAAATCAGCCCAAAAGAAATAATAACAAGTATCAACAAGAAAACAAGAGGAAACTGAGATATGACACGCAAGTAAAACTGTGATTGAGTACAAGACAACAAATAGCAGCTAATTCAATAAGTACCCGACCGTTATAGGTCCCAACAGTGATATCATATGGCCTAAGCATGGTTTCTAATATGAATGGCAGTCAAATTTCTAGAAGACAGATGGAACCTGTATATAACAATAAGTTATTCGACTTTACAGTCTCACGGAACGGACCAAGTCATAATCCCCCACGGTGCACGCCCACACGCCTGTCACCTAGCATGTGTGTCACCTCCAAAATAATCACATCATACCAAAATCCGGGGTTTCATACCCTCAGGACCAGATTTAAGACTATTACTTACCTCAAACTGCGCAAAATCCTACTCTGAAATGCATTTGCCCCTCGAATCAGTCTCCAAATGCCCCGAATCTAGCCACAAGCAGTACGATATAATTAATATAGGCTAAAGGAATCAATTCCACAAGAAAAACATAAAATTATAAGCCAAAATACGAAATAGGCTCAACCCGACCCCCGGGCCCACATCTCTAAATACGACAAAATTTACAAAACCCGAAAGCACATTCACTCGCGAGTCTAACCATACCAAATTTATCAAAATCCGACACCATTTGATCATCCAAATCCCCAAAATTCACTCTCCAATTCTTTAGCCCTAAACTCCCAAATTTCACCTCAAAAACACACCAACTAGGTGGTAAATCAGTGGAAAAATATCATTATTGAAGAAAAATAAATACAAGGAGCTTACCTCAGTAATCTCTTCAAAAACCTCCAAAGTTCGAGCTTAAAATGGTGAAAATGGTGAAAATGGTGAAAATGGTGAAAAATCTCGAAGTCTCGCATTTATAGTTTATGCCCAAGCTTTCCGCACCTGCAGCAACTTAGCCGCTTCTGAGGTCTCGCAGGTACGCCCCCGAGCCTGCTTCTGCATCTAACTCCGCACCTGCGTCCCTTTTTCAGCTCCAGCGGACTCGTTTATGCGGAGTCAAGCTTCAAGGCCAAATCCGTTTCAAGGCCCTTCTGCCGCAGATGTGGGAAAACTATCGCACCTGCGACCTTCTGCTGCATCACTCCCTTGGCCGCTTCTGCGCCTTACCTCCCGCTTTTGCGGGCACGCACTTGTGGTTCCCACTCCGTAGGTGTGATTACACCAGTAGTGAAAAATTTTCAGCAAGCTTACAACTTCGAAACTTGGTCAGTTAACCACCCGAAACCAACCCGAGGCCCCCGGGACCTCAACCAAACATACCAACAAGTCTTATAGCCCAATACGAACTTAGTCGAATCCTCAAATCACCTCAAACAACCTCAAAATGCGAATTACACATGGATTCAAGCCTAATGAATTTTTAAAATTTCAAATTCTATAAACGATGCCGAAACCTATCAAATCAAGTCCGATTGACCTCAAATTTTGCAAAACAAGTCATATTCAACATTAAGGACCTACTCCAACTTTCGGAATCGGAATTCGACCCCGATATCAAAAAGTCCACTTCCGGTCAAAATCTCCAAAAATTCGACCTTCGACATTTCAAGCCTAAATTAGCTACATACCTCAAATTCACAGTCCGGACACGTTTCTAAGTTCAAAATCACCCAACGGAGCTAACAGAACTCCATTCCGGAGTCGTATTCATACAATTCCGACTACGGCCAAAATCCTAAGACTTAAGCTTCCGTTTTAGGGATTACGTGTCCCAAAACACTCCGAAACCAAAAACAAGACCTCCCGACAAGTCACATAAGCAGAAATAGATACGAAAAAAAGCAGAAAATAGGGGATCAAGGCTATTACTCTCAAAATGATCGGACGAGTCGTTACATACATACATTAAAATAAAAGTATTCAATGTATTATCAAAAGATAGCGAGAAGGAAATTACCAAATAATGTTATGATGGTGGATTTTGTTGCCTCTTCTAAAGATAGAAAATTATTCGAAAATTCTGTGGTCGAAAAGTGCTTGGTGCATTCCATAATTGTAGTATAATTTCTAAAAGATATTTCCAACTCCTTGTGCACAGATAAATAGGTAGAATTAGTAGCCTTCACGTGATCGTTTATAATGTAATGGCTTTTGTTATGTTGAAATAAATTTTTCCAATCTTCAACATTTTCATTGAAAAGTACTATCTGGATCTTTGTCCCCTATAAATTAATATAAAAATAATTTTAGATTAATTAAAAATAATATGAATAAGTACAAATTATATTAAAAAAATATACAAAAGAAGCCAACTCTTCGTCAACAAATGTTAAATGCCAAGGCAAACCCTCTTCTTTGTCGTTCTTATATTTTATTATTGGTCATCTTCGAATAACCAATACCTTAATTACCCAATCAATATCATAAGGTTTAAGGTTATTTATTGGGACACATTATTTTTCCAAATCTGATTCCATTACGCGGCGCGAAATACCTGCAATATATAAGTAAAAGCTGCAAAATATTATGTAATAGATGAAAATTAATATTGTTACACTAACATTAGTTGAAATAACACAAATCATTAATCTCTAAAGATATACAATTTAAACATAATACTACGCCAATGTAAAAGATTTTGATATCTAAAACTAAAAACTATGCCGAAAAGCAAAGAAGTACGACACAAAAATAATTACAATAAAAGTTAAGATGTCATTGTTTCTCTCTCTAATTCATATACATGACCCTAGAGCATTAATCAATTACGAAAAATGAGAATTTACTCAATTACGAAAAACGAGAACAATAGAGAGAACTAATAATAACTTTGGAGAAGAAGTAAAATATTGTCCAACAAAAAGCAGGAACTAATAATATTGTCCAATAAAAAGTAGGATAGCAAGAAGAAGTATGCCGCAAAGAAAAAGAATTTGACCCAAAGTCGGCTATTTAGCATTGCGTAGTTTAAATGCAAAGAAAAATCAGCCTCAGGTAATTTATAATTATATCCTTAAATTATACAAATAATTAAGGTTATAAAAGTCGCTCAATATTTCAACGTTATTTTAGTCGTTCAACATTTAGCATAAATTATTCGTGCTTTTATAATAATATAGATAGATAGATAGATAAAAGATTATTGCTACTTTCTCATCAATATTTGTATCTTGCTTTCCTTTCTTTATTTGTTATTCAAGTTCCAATTCTTGTTATTGTATTTTGGTTGTTATCATTTGAACTTCAACGAAAGTTGAAATTAGAATTATAGGATTGTGTCTTATTTAAGTTTCTGTATCTTTTATTGAAGTTTCATCATAATATGTTGGAATATAACTTCTAAAAGTTTGAACTTAACCATAATATGTTGAAATTCAAATACATGGTGTCTTATTTGAGTTCCAACATAATATGCTATAAAATAACTTTGAAAAGTTAGAACTTTAGCATAATATACTAAAATTCACATATATGATGTCTTTAAACTCTAGCACAATGTGTTGGAGTTTATACACAGTAGTTCATAATATAGTATAATATGTTGGATTTTTTTTCTGTATTTTGCTAAGGGTATTATTGTGTAAATTTGATTTTCGTATTGAATAATACTAGTTATTTTTCAATTATTTCATAGGCGCAAGCTATTTTTTCGATTACCAGTCCGATAACTGATCAGCTTGGCTATTTTGACGAACCCTGAATGCAATCAAGGGGCCCATTGAGTTGTTGTATTTGGGCTAGAGAAGCCCAAATATGTAGTGCACATCAGCCTTTAATGGATACCAGCCCAAGTTGGTGGCCAATTCAGAACTACTACTCCCACCGTCTCCTGCTCTCTCCGGTCTATTCTCCGGCCATTCGACGAAATCAAGCAGCAGGTTCCTCTCTCTTTCTCTCTCTCTCTATCTCTCTCTCTGATTCAGATTTTTCTCTCCCGAAATAAAACCATTATAAGTTATCTTCCACGTTTATCAACGTGGATCAATTTAGTTTGAATTCTGATGAACTCAAATGAATCGCTGAATATAATTTTTTAGTGGGTAAAGCTTTCTTCTTTTTGATTATTTCTTCAGATCTCGTTTTGTATTTGGATCAGGTCGTGTAATAAGTGTAATTTTTTTGAAATTCATCCTTTTGATAATTTTCATATTTTTCTGGAGAAAGCCTACTTGCTAAATTACTATTGTGTCTCTATAGTCATAATACGGTTTAAGCAATTTGAGATATTGTTGCAATTATGTGATGTGTACAGGTAAACGTTCTAGAATTGGTGTTAAAGATGTCTTCAGCTCAAGATCCCTTTTATATTGTCAAGGAGGAAATTCAAGAATCTGTAAGCTCATCTATAACTTTCTAGTAATGTTCTAATAATCTTGAAGTGAAGTGAAGTAAATCTCATTTGTTTAACCTTTGCCTTTTAACTAGTCTGTGTGAGCTGCTGTATTTATGGGACAATGTAGAGTTCTTATAAACTATGGATTAAGATAAACTACTCCAGTAATGGATCAGTTGCATGATCACTTGTTGTAGTGATACTTGGAAGTTAGCCTCTACATGCATTATACTTTCCTTCCTCTGCCTGCCTTACTTAACAGATCATAAGAGATGAGTTAACTGCAGAAGAAACTAATCATATTACTGTCATGAGCAAAGAAAACCAAACAACATTTCAAGATATTTACAATTTGAACTTGGTTGAGCTCAAAATTCTGTCATTCAAGAAGATAATACATGAGATAAGATATAGAATACTTTTATTGTTTAATTTTCCACTTCAAATTATGTTATTTCAGGCATGGCCTAATTAATGCTTGTCGATAGTAAAATTTTATAGGAAGTTGTACTGTCAATGTAGGTGAGATTAATATTGCGAGTATCACAGGGATCCACTTATAAGGTAAACCCAGAGAAGCCTCCAACAGTTGGCTAAAAGCCTAAAAATAGATTCTGGCCTCAACTCTCTAGAGCGATGAGATCTATAGTGTCTGGATATGTATAGAGATTTTTTTATCAAGGAATGCAATATTATTTAGTAGAAGCATCGGGGGGATGCAAATAGCTGTACAAACCAGGATATGCATAGAGCATTTTCAAACTGTCTAGTTCACCAACAAAGGAGTGTCTAATAACATTATTTTCTAAGTATGCCACTATGCCTTTCAGGCATTCATTCACATTGGCTGTTATTCTTTGTGTATATCCTTCACTGATATGTATGATAGAAGAAATTTTTGGTATAGCTTGAAAAATAAGCCACTGGAAATCCTAAAATAATTTCTTCATGATTACATGCTATTATACTTGGAATATGTAAGAATCAATGTGAATGTGAGATGAAGATTAGAGATTAAATTGCAGGAAGACTGATCTTGCATCTTACTAAGTTACCACTTCCAGAAGCAGAAGTCAGACTCTAGATCTTTCAAATATTAATCAAAAGTTTCTTCTTTCCCTTATATCTCCCAGCCTGTTGGTGCCCCTGATTTCCTTGGTTTCTTTCATTTTTTGCCTCGTAGATTCCTGCAACTGCTGAATCATTAGACCAGATTTTTCTTGGCTGCGTGATCCTGTGATTACAGAACATAATTAGAAGACTCAATCTATTGTTTGTTTTGTTTTACCGAAGAATGCAAAGTAATCTGCTTATCACACACCCCCCCCCCCCCCAAAAAAAAAAAACACACACAAAAAAAAAATGCAAAGTAATTTCTATTAGGTAAAACTTTTGAGGTGTGTTCTGTGGTAGGAAAGGCCTCAAGTGTTGTTCATCTGCATCTGGTTTTGATTTGAGAAGATCCTATTGTATTTCGGCTATGTTTGTTGTATTTCTCTTTATATGCACAATAATTTTTTATAAACATGCTTCGATATTGTTTACATGGTAAATTAGTAATTGATGAAAAACATCTGAGAAGCCTGCTTAGCTTTGTTTCACTATCAAAATATAGTTGTCCCTTATCAAAAAAGAAAACCTGCAAAATGTAACTCTTGTGTTTTTCTTGTAAAGCCATCTCCTATTGAAAAGGAGAATAAATGATGATAGAGGAAAAAGAAGAAAAAGTAAGCAAGCTAATTTTGGTATTTTCGTAGAAAAATCAATTAGGGGGCAAGACAAAAAAAGGTTTTCTATCTCTTTTTACTGTTAAAAAAAAAAAACAGATTAACCAGGAATTTTCTCACTGTTAGAATCTAGTTTTTCTTCAATTTCTCATTACTGCTCTAGTTTGTTGACTGCAGAATCTAACTCTTGAAATGCCTGCTTAGTTAGATTGACAAGCTCTTGTCCACGTTTCATCAATGGGAGCAAACTCCTGCAAATAGTGGTGAGCAAGTACATCTTACAAAGGAACTTCTTGCTGCATGTGAGAGCATTGAGTGGCAGGTATGGGCCAAAACATAGCTCCTTTAAACATGATTAATCGATATTTATTGCTGTTTGTTTTGTTAAATTCTCATTGTATGTCTTCCTGATTGCCTGTACATGAATGAATAATGATGATTTCAGAGCCAGATGCAATTTCTTGTTTGATGCGTTGCATGTGTCTTAATTCATGTTATGATTTGTACTGTCAGATATGTTGATCTTTTCACTTAAGAAAATGATCTTCTGTCAATGTGATTTGAAATTGACCTTCTGCAACTTTGACTAACTTCATATCCTTTTATCAATGCTGAATTCCTGTGTTCTTGTTGAGAAGGTGGATGAATTGGACAAAACAATCGCTGTTGCAGCAAAAGATCCCTCTTGGTATGGTATTAATGAAAGTGAGCTTGATAGAAGAAGAAGATGGACCAGCAATGCCCGAGCTCAAGTATAGCTGATTCTGTTGATGCCACATGTATATTCTTTTGGTCCTTAGTTCCTTAAAGTAAAAGAGCTAAATCAATTGCCTTTAACCAGGTGGGAAGCGTGAAGAAGTCAATAGTAACTGGAAAGGAGTCTTATGGGACAAGTACATCTAATCTCAATGGGATGCGGCGAGAACTGTTGAGACTGCCAGATTCTGATCAGAAAGAGAGATCCAATGCATACTCTGCCCGAGATAATGATGATTTCATATCATCAGAATCAGATAGGCAATTACTTCTTATGAGGTATCTTCCTTCCATTTCTTTGCATCTACTCTTCGTTTGTCATGTTTCTTAGACTGATCAATTTTATATTCAATCTTAGTGGAAATGTTGCACGCACTTGATCCATTTATAGAGAAACCTGCTTAATGCTTCTCAATCTTTACTATGTAATCTGTACCCCTTGATTTGTATATTTATGGAAGGACGATATGTGTAATATCAACTTCCCCAAGATTTTTATGTCCTAGTCATAGCCATTCTGCCATGTCATTTTGGCTTTCTGATTTTGTCTACTCAACTTCATTTATACTGGAACTAGGGGTGTTCAAGAAAAATCGAAAAACCAAACCAAACCAAACCGAGTAAACACTGATGTATTTTTTGACTTGGCTTTCAATTTTAAAAGCCCGACAATATTTTTTTCGGTTCGGTTCGTATTTAAGTTTAAAAAACAAATCAAATCGACTTTGTAAGTATACTAGTTTATAAATTTTATGACCATAAATATTTACTTTTATAAAGATACTTTATATATTTTTAGCCATGAAAAAGCTGTATAGACATATTCATGGTGCTTTCTTGAGTTTTCTATTCTTCTAGTTATTTAGGAGTAATTTATTTGTTATCTTAATCATTAAGGTAAGATTTATATGGAGAAACTATTGCTTTTTGATCTACGAAAGTAAATAATTGTCATGTTTTCCAGAAAAATTCTTTCATATAGATGTTTCAATAGATAATAGATTAATTAATTTTCTCGATTCTTGCTACACATACATCAACATTTGAGAAATTATGTCTTTAGCTCTTGTAGATTGAATGAAATGAATTTGTATATCGTGTGAAAAGAAAAGCCAAATAAAAAATACCGACTCTATTTGTTTTGTTTTGGTTTGGTTTGTATGTTTGACAAACCGACATAGTTGGTTTGATTTCGGTTTAAATGAAAACTGATCCAAACCGAACCATAGGTGCCCCTAAGTGGAATAGTCTTTATTAGCTTTAGTACCTATTAAAAGCTAAGTTGCTCGGACTCGGGTGCGGGTGTCCGATACGGGTGCGGATCTAGAGGTCATATCCTTCATGATCTAAATTTAAAGATTCGGGGTACGGATCCAGGTACGGATACGGGTGTGGGGATTCGGCTAAAAATAATTCAATTATTTAAAAATAGAGATATAAAAATATGTCTAAATTATGAGACATTATGTGAAAAACTTACAAGGTATTCCGAGAAGGAGAAAATATTGAACAAGAGTAGAATTTTAGAAGGAGATAAAAGGAAAAGGACTTACATAGAAATTTATATATATAGGGTATTCCATTTTCTTCCATATCACCCTACCTTTTGATTTGTTTTCAAAAATCATTGTATCTGTCCCAAATTTTTCCGTTGATTTTGGTCAAAGTACCCAAAATCGGTTGACCAGATCCGACACGGATCCCACACATGACCCACACCCACGTCGTGTCGACATGGGTGCGGCACTGAAAGTGAAGAGTCCGAGCAACTTAGATTAAAAGGGTTAGCAGTCTACTTCTGCCAACTTATATCGCACTTCCTTAAATTATGTCAGGAAAACCTTAATTAACTTCAAAATTTAGAGGATGTAGCAGAATCTTGGATCTATTGATATGGTACTATGGCATTATTATGGTTGTCACATCTATTTAGTTCAGTCATTGTGTAAACTTCCAAAAAGCCTGTTATTTAGTCTTGGAGTAGATTGGAACTATTTTCTGGGTCTTTCACATCTGACAACGGATTGGATGCCCTGTGCAGGCAACAGGATGAAGAGCTAGACGAGCTTAGTGCTAGCGTAGTTAGAATCGGAGATGTTGGGCTCACCATACATGATGAACTTCTTCAACAGGTTATTAATCGGTTCCTTGAATTTCTAGTCACTTAACAAATGCAGCACTTCTAATAATTTTCTCAAGCTTCTACTCAACGTCTTTAAAGGCGAAATATAGTTAAAATCAGTATATTTTCCTTGCAGGACAAGATCATTAATGAATTGGGCACGGAGATGGAAAGTACATCTAATCGTCTTGAATTCGTTCAGGTGATCACTAGTGCTTCTCTAGTTCTCAGAATTCTCTCCGTCTTAGCCACATCCGTATGAACGTTTATCACTGTTATAGTATTCTGATCATGTGGAAACCACAATTTGGTGCAGAAAAAGGTAGCCATGGTAATGAAGAAGGCCAGCGTCAAGGGACAGATGATGATGATTTGTTTTCTGATAGTTTTGTTTATTGTTCTTTTCGTTCTAGTTTTCTTGACCTAGTTTCATTTGTTTTATGATAGTTTTGTTTTTTTAATTCATTCTGGTTTTCTCGACCTAGTTTATGTATGTATTGTTATGAATAAACTGGCTTCCATACAGCATAAATGAATTGAAAATCTTGGCGATGACACTCATATAAATGTTCTCATCCTTTTGCAAAAAGCCAAATATTAGTATATTACTTTGGACTTGTCTGCGATTTGTGTTAGTTGAGAGGCGCCCCTTATTGCCAGATTCTTTTTTATTTTTCAGTTCGTCGAACCAGTTGAAATGGCTATGCTTGCAAGTTGCAACTACGTTATTCAAATCATCTAATGGAGTCCGTATCCCCTGTTTGATGCAAACACTGCCTGGTTAAATTTAAAATCAAACGACCTTTGATTTGTGATTGGATTGAACCATTAGATCAGTATCGTAATTACGGAGCCATAGCAATAAGAATTGTCGAATTTCGATGTCGTATGAGAGAGTTATGCCTATTTCTGTGTCAGACAAAATTATTAGTTTATGGTGCGAAGTTTTGTTCATCGCGAGAGTGGTTCCGCGAACGCGAAGAAGGATTTATGGGTTGACCGGTCAACGCGAAAAATTGCACTTCGCGAACGCGAAGATCTCCCACGAAGGCGATGAAGAAAAATCATCTGGACAGTGTTTTAAACCGAGAATTTTATCTAGCGTTTATCCATAGATTCTCAAATTTGTTCTGAAAAATCTGATTTGGGTGAAGTTTGGTTTGAAGATGAAAATGTGTTTGGACATCAGTTTTCAAAATATATTTCCCAAATTTATTTTGGAAAAACATGAAACATGACTTATACCCACAAATTCTAAAAACTATCACAAATACCCAACAATACCATTATCAATAACATTCATTATATTATCGCAAACCATAGTCCTGAACATAAATAAATTTGATACAAAATTATTATTTTTATAATAAACTACATGATACACTATCAGGTGACCGAGAAGACGAAGCAACATTGTTACAAAATAATATATGGCGGGCTCTTTTATAAAATATAAAAGTTGGGGGCAATTTAAAAAAAATGCAATAGTGATATTTTGGCCCAAAATCAGCTATTGAGCTGGTTTTGGGATTTGGAATTTTGCCAAAATATAGGTAAAATCTATGGCCAAACATGTATTTGCCAAATAAAACCCAAATTTATTTTGGCAAAATCTATGGCCTAACGGGTCCTTAGTATTTTGGGCATATTTTGAGTTCTACAGCTCTGTGTGAGGTGATTTTCGCGGCGTTTTTCTCGTATCAACAAGGGGTAAATATATGACCTTAATTTTGATGTTTCTCCATGATTATTTCCGTTAGTTATTATTTTTATCCTTGTTTGGATTGTAGAAATTGGGACTTTAAGCCCCAAAGTTGAGAAATGGTAAATCCTTGATTTGAGGGTCGGTTCATATACGAAATTGGATGATTTTATGGATATAGACCATATGAGTTATGGGTAATATTTATTTTCAATAATTTTCGGAATCCGGGCACGTGGGCCCGAGGGTTGACTTTATTGACTTTTCGAGCGGAGTTGAAAATTATTATAAATTGATTAATTATAAGCATTGGAGTATATTTTGATTGATTTACATGTTGTTTGACTAGTTTCAGGATGTTTGGCTTTGAGTTGAGGTATTAGAGAGGTGTTGGAGCCGGTTATGAAACTTTGGAGCGAGGTAAGTCTTCTATCTAACCTTGTGAGGAGGAAACTACCCTCTATGTGATGTAATTGTCATGTGCTATTAATTGTGGGAGCTACGTACGCACGAGAGTCCATACGTAACTAAAGCATGTTTATGTCTGGGTAGACTTCGGACTTTATCATGTAATACTTGAAATATTTGAATTCATTCTGCTGGCTTAATTAATTAAAATTATAATTGAACTTGATTTAGAAATATATATATATATATATATATATATATATATATATATATATATATATATATATATATATATATATATATTAGGTCGAGCTTTATTACCTTGAGTTGTTGGCAAGTTATTTGAGAAACGGTAAAGGTTATACTCACCTTGTGTTCATACACTGTATCGTAAGTTTATGTCTCGTAATTCGATAATTCCTTTCCTTTCTTGTGGAGAGGGCCGAACGCTTTGGCAGGATTATGTACCACACTCTCATGGGAGCGGGCTACTCACCTCGGCACTATAATAAATACATCTATGGTTCGTGCTGCTCGACCCTCGACAGTGTACACGTTATGATGGGATCGGGCCGATCGCCTCGGCAGTATCATATTCTTTCTGAAATCTGGTCGTACGACTTCGGCGTAATCATGCGTTATATCGCTAGCAGTCCGAATATTCATGAGATTTTTCTTCCACTGATGCCTTGCATTTTATATGGTATTTCTTATTTATTTGATATTGGCACTAGGTATTTTCTGAGCTGTTGAGATAGAATACGAGATGAGAAATTGATATCGTTTAAAGAAATTTTTGGAGATTGTGTTAAATACAGATTTACCTCACTACTACTATTGTGCTTCTTATCTGTTTATAATTTGCCATATTGATTTATTAGAGCACTAGTAAGTATCGATGTCGACCCCTCGTCACTACTTCTCCAGAGTTAGGCTAGATACTTACTGGGTACGCGTTGATTTATGTACTCATGCTGCACTTCTGCACTTAATATGCAGGATCCGACAGGTTCATTTGGTGGTCATCTTGGCGCGTAGGCGCAGCTGCTGAGGAGACTTTATTGTGAGCTGCATTCCAGGCTATGCATCGCATCCCAAAGAGTCTTCATCGTACCATTTACTTTATTCTGTCTTATTTACATTCCAGACAGATGTTGTATTATTATTGTTGTACTCCCTAGTAAATGCTCATTCACTTGTGACACCGGGTTTTGGGATATACTAATTGATGCTTACGGTTCTGTATATTATCATCGCCTTTCATTTATCTTATAAATTACAATTTTTATACGTTTCCGTGGATTTAAAAGTGTAAATTTCCTTCCTTATTAAAATTTATGATTTCAAAAGTAATAAATCAATCACTGTTGGCTTGCCTTACGGCGGTGTTAGGCGCCATCACGACCTATGATGGATTTTGGGTCGTGATAGCTTGGTATCAGAGCTCTAGGTTCACTTGGGTCTCACGAATCATGAGCAAGTCTAGTAGAGTCTTGCGGATCAGTACGAAGACGTGTGTACTTATCTTCGTGAGGCTACATGGATGTTAGGAGCACTTCCCTTCTTGATATCTCTTCGTGCGATTTGATTCCATTGAAGCTTATGCCTTCATTTTACTTCCTACTCAATCTTATGCGACGTGGAGTGCTTGTTATCAATTGGGCATCAAGGAGTTGTAGTGGTACTGCAGACATGGTGCAGGATGTTTCTCCTGCGTATTCGGGCAGGCTATTATCGTCGCCTTGCGGAAGAGTGTACTGTCATTTCAGCCCAGTATCTGTATTTCCTATGGTTTCGATGCTATACACAGATTATTATGATATTCATGCGTTATTATCGCACAGTGTTGGTGTAATGGTAGGGTGCTTGTTTATGTATCAAGGCAGTGAATGACTCGGAGGAGGATTTCTCGGTGCATGGTTTTGAGGTTCGACATTTAATTCCAGCGGAGGAAAGGCAATCGGACTATGGATGTTCAGGCTTTGGTTGATGGAGTAACAAGACTTAATATTTCAAGCGTGGTGGAATTCTCATTTGTGATGTGGTGTCGTTGTCCTTGTTTGAACGTATTAAGGTTCGTCGGTGTTATGGTCTTCTTTGATTTGCCCTCGGGGCAGGGTGTTGTGAAATATTGCCTAAGAAGCGGTTGTCAGAGATGGCAGTGTGTAGCGGTTTCAGAATCGAATCGGTATTTTTAATGATGATGGATCGAGAAATATGATCTTCGAGAAGGCTTAGAGTTGGTAGCAATTTATTAGTTCAGGTGCTACAGAGATGGATTTTGATTTAAGGCAGTATTTAGGTAGCGAAGAATGAGGAAGGACATGGTGGGAGGTGTCTCGTGGTGGTTGAATTGCTAACAGGTCAAGTATGAAAAGCAGAGGTCGAGAGGTTGCTTAAAGAATATGGTTTAACCGAAGTGGGAGTGGCAAAGTAGCATATGGATTTTGTGGTAGGATAGCCACATGCCTTGAGAAAAGTTTAGAACGATTTAGGAATCATGTTGGACAATGACCAAGTCCATAAATGCCATTTGGGTCGGTGGCTACTGCACTGAGGAAGGATTAATATGATAGAAAGGAGTTTGCTTGGAATGAATAGGGGTGTAAAAGCTTGATTATCGTTATAGGATGCGACATGACTTCAAGTTTCGAATATATTGTCGGACTTTCAGTTGATGACTATGGGGAATAAACCGACATTTACAGTTGGCGGACGAGTATGGACTTTAGAGGGTTTACTGATTTCGTGGTAGTTATGTCCAGTGCAGTGTCGTTGGAAGATGTCGGTATGGAAATTCCACAGGTGGACTATCTCCTGTGAGCAGGTCAGCAAATGCTTGAGTTTGATGAAGCTTCTACGAAGAATTCTACTTGCTACCGGCAAGAGGTCAAATATGTGATTGTGGCTGATGATTCGAAATGTTCATGAAATATTTAGCAAAAGATTTCGAGAAATTTGGCGGGGTAAAGGTGCGAGATCATGGTAATTGAGAAGGAGGAATCTTTGCGAGTTCTAGATTTATGTAATTATAGCTTAAAGCTAAGTGGGGGAGACCACCGTCTACGATTGGAGCACGTGGTTGTATGCTTGTGCAGTTTCTGGTTATCGGTGCATTGGTGGGTTATTATGACTAAGAAAAATAAAACATCATGGGTAATTCGAGCGAAGAACTTGATGAATGTGTGCTATACTTTGCCTCATCGATTCATGTGCGGTTTTGGGAAGACTCGGAGTTTATGCTTCTCGTGGATGTGACGTACAAGGAAAAGAATTCAGTCGTTTGCTTCTTTGAGAGGGTGTTCACGTGCTAGCAAAGCGTTGGAGTTTGGTTATATTCGGGACCAGGACAGAGTGGGTTGCTCTCAATAGTAGTTCTAATGGGTTCAAGGATGTAAGTGCGGTGTTTAAGAATTTTGGGTCCGTTGTGTAGTTAAAGATCAAGGTTTTGCAGTGGGTATTAAGACAACGTGATCTCGTGATTTGGGTCACTCGAGATGAGTGTTTATCGAGTTTCGTTATGTTTTTGAATGGAGCTATTATTATTTCTAAGGCAGGTCAAGAGTAAATCGGAGGAAGTTAGGTCGGTTGGTAATGGTTTGAATTAGCGTGATTGAGGCAATGATCAGTTCCTTCGGCATGTTAATGTTATACAGGTGAATTGTGGCGGTACGTGCGGGCTTGACAACCACCGTAATTTGATTGATTTGGAGGTATTTGATTGTAATGGCCCATTATGTGTAGATGGATCCTAAAAAAGTTATGGTGGTTTAAACCACAACTTGAGGTTTGTATTTTCTGCGGTTATAGGAATTCGGCTGCGCGTTGCCATCGTTCCTCTGAAATGTGTTGAGTGAAAGGGGTTCTAGATGATGAAGTGTTTATTCTATTGGTGGTTCAGGCGTTATGATGAAATTCTTGCACTCTTGCGTTGCAGCATGATAGGTACAGTGAGCAGTATGGGAATTTGATGTTGACCAAGGTTGCGATTCGGTGTTGACAAGAATGTCATGAGCTCGGATGAGCAGGAAAGAATTCAGATGTTCAGAGTAAGTTGGTATTTTTCTTTAGTGTCACCCGAGAACGGTGTCCTACGTAAGAGGCTTTGTGTACTGATTTGTGAATTCTCGATTTGCTTTATAGCATTAGCACTGTTGGTGGTATGGAGGTGCAGACCTTGCTACCTGGTGCGGAAGGTCGTGGGAGCGTATCACACGAGGAAATTTGTATAAGTGTGGCATGTTTGTCACTTGATTATTAAAGATTGAAACCAAGCATGGAGATTATGGTACTATCGTTAATGTGGGAGTTTATGCCTGGGAGGCGCTCTATCCATTTTTTTATAAACTGCAGGAGTTTGTTCCGGATTAGGACGGCTACTCGTGTGTGTCATGAATGGGGCCATTGTGGATCTTTAAAAGGTTGTTGGCCCAGTATGGGATGATCGGAATCGGCTTGGGGTCCGTTGATGGGACATCAGGGCGCATGTGTTCATTCAGCATAGCGTTGCTTATGGAGGAGTCTTTGGGTATTGGATGTTATTCCCGCTGTCGTCTATTCCATGTAATACTTTGTTGTGCCATGTTGGTTGTGAGACGACATGATTATTCGTACAAGTGTTGTGGTCCCATGTAGCTTGTGGTATTATATGAGCAGGATGGCTCTCGAGATGTAGGTCATTTATTTCACTATAGTCGTGCTTGGGTTTTGTAGCATATGGCTCTATCCGTCTCCCTAGGGTTGTATTTTTGCACTTGGCATGCTTGTGGTCGATATTCGAGTATTTCGTAGGTGTAAGCATTATGTCTTGATGGGTATTTCCTTATTTATTGTTATGTGTGGATCGGGTGGACGCCGCCACGGGTATGTTGTTTGGATCAGGTTGCACGCCGCAACGGTATCATGTGTGGATCGGGTTGCACGCCGCAACAGTGAGATGTTGAGTACGGTTCCCTATATCTATTCTTGTGTATTTTGTTTCTCATTCTCTGAGAAGGGTTCATAATATTTGTTCGACCGTTTTATTCATTACGCAAGCTGGGTAGTTCTTTTCCAGAGTCCGTTCCTCCTTATGCATCATATTCAAGTTATGGCTTGTCGGCGCATTGATGGCGTCATATGAGATCTTGGTCAATATTTGAGGTGGCTTATTGCCTGAGCAGCTTGTACTGTGTGAGACGAGATTATTGGACCAGAAATTAGTGCAATTAAATTTATATAAGGTATATTAAAGAGCAAATATCGTTATTCAGTTCAGAATGAGGTAATGGTCCTTATCAGGAGGAGAGACTCCATGGTTTGTTGAGTCGGCAGGTGGTTATGAGTTTCTACACATCTCTTCTGTCGTGGCAGTACTGAGAGAGTTGGAACAGGGCTCATATGCATTATGAAGTGTATTGCGGGCATCATATTCGTGAAATTCCAGCTATTGTGGTCGGAAGATATTATTATGGGCAACCGACTTATGTGGTGCATGGTGTGATTTCAGCATAGGTGCATGATCATGTTTTGGTACAGTGTGTAGTGATTGATACGTTGTTCAAATGTTAGAATCAGGTCTTGTAGAGAAATTCGGAGGTTGGAATTTGGTTCTAAGGCTTATTGACTAAATAAAAGGGAGGATCTTCAGTTTGACTTGAGATAGTGTGCTCAACTAGGTTGTGGTGGAACGGGTAGGTGCACTAGGTGTTAAACATTTTGGACAACTCCGGAACAGTTCTTGGCACATTCGAGGACGAACGTATGTTTAAGTAAGGGAGAATGTAACGACTCGGCCGGTCGTTTTGAGCTCTAGCGTGTCGTTCGGTAGTTTGAGGCCTTGCGTAGCGTCACTTCATGTATTACGACTTGTACATGTGGTCGGAATTGAATTTTTGGGAAGGTCGGATTTGATTCAGAAGGAAAATTTTAATTTTCGAAACTTTAAGCTGGAAAAATGAACTAAGGTTTGACTTTTGAGTAAACGATCTCAGAATCGGGATTTGAAGGTTCCAATAGGTTCGTATGATGATTTCTTACTTGGGCATATGTTCGAGTTGAGTATCGGGTGGTCCGGAAGCATCTCAGCGCTTAATATGGAAAGTTGGCATTTTGAAGGTTTTAGAATTTTTTAAGTTTGATTTGAAGTGGACTTTGGTGTTATCTGTGTCTGTTTGAGGTTTCGAGCCTTGGAATAGGTCCGTATCGTGATTTGTGATTTGTGCGTAAAGTTTGGCATCATTCCGGAATGTTTAAGAATGAATCGGACACGTTCGTCGAAGTTTGAATGTTTGGAAGTTTAAAGAAAGGTTTCGATCGTCGATTCGTAGTTTTGATATTATTTGGTATGATTTAAGACCTCAAGCAGGTTCGTGTTATGTTTTGGGACTGGTTTGTGAAGTTGGACCGGATCCCGGGGGCCTCGAGTGTGTTTCGGAGGTGGTTGGGTTGTGTCGTGCTCTTATTTGATGTTTCAACATCGTTTCTTTGGGCATAAAGGGCACTATATTGATCAAACGACCGTTGATTAGTGATTGGATTGAACTATAAGATCCGTATCAAAATTACGGAGCCATAACAATAAGAATCGTCGAATTCTGATGTCGTATAAGAGAGTTATGCCCATTTCCATGTCAGACAAAATTGCTTGTTCTTGGTGCGAAGTTTTGTTCTTCGCGAACGCGAGAGAGGTTCTGTGAACACGAAGAAGGATTTCTGGGTTGACCGGTCAACGCGAAAAATTGCTCTTCGCGAACGCGAAGGCGATGAAGAAAAATCATCTCGACGGTGTTTTAAACAGAGAATTTTAGTATTTTGGACATATCTTGAGTTTTAGAGCTCTGTTTGAGGTGATTATTTCTGTTGGTTATTATTTTTATCCGTGTTTGGATTGTAGAAATTGGGATTTTGACCCCCATAGTTGAGAAATGGTAAATCCTTGATTTGAGGGTCGATTCATGGACGCAATTGGATGATTTTCTGGATATAGACCATATGAGTTATGGGTAATATTTATTTTCAATAATTTTTGAAATCCGGGCACGTGGGCCTGAGGGTTGACTTTATTGACGTTTTGAGCGGAGTTGAAAATTATTATAAATTGATTAATTATAAGCATTGGAGTATATTTTGATTGATTTGCATATTGTTTGACTAGTTTCGGGACGTTTGGCTTTTAGTTAATGTGTTAGAGAGGCGTTGAAGCCGGTTATGGAACTTCGAAGTGAGGTAAGTCTCATGTATAACCTTGTGAGAAGGAAACTACCCCCTAGGTGATGTAATTGTCATGTGCTATTAGTTGTGGGTGCTACGTACGCACGAGGTGACGAGAATTCGTACGTAGCTAAAACATGTTTATGTCCGGGTAGACTTAGGACTTTACCATGTAATATTTAAAATATTTGAATTCATTCTGCTGGCTTAATTAATTGAAATTATAATTGAACTTGATTTAGAAATATATACATATAAATTAGGCCGAGCTTTATTACCTTGAGTTATTGGTAAGTTATTTGAGAAACGATAAAGGTTATACTCACCTTGTGTTCATATACTGTACTGTAAGCTTGTATCTCGTTATTCGATAATTCATTTCCTTTCTTGTGGAGCGGGTCGAACGCCTCGGCAGGACTATGTACCACACTCTCATGGGAGCGGTTTGTTCGCCTTGGCAGTATAATAGATGCATCTATAGTCTGTGCCGCTCGACCCTCGGCAATGTGTAGCACCCCGGAAAATTTTAAAGTTCTTAAGTGTAAAGCCCGGTAAAATTTGCAAAGAAAATAATATTTTATGGTGCCGGACTAGGCTTACGTATTGAGGACTTTTTGGGTTGAACAATGCACCGGAAAGTAAAAGAAATTTTTTGGCGGAAATGTGCATTTCTGCGGTCCATTATGCGACCGCAGAATCACTCTGCGGACCGCATAATGGCCGCAGAGTGAGGCAGTTAATTGGGTCGGTTGGATGCAACTATACGATTGACTATGCGACCGCATAACTGTTATGCGGTGTATTATGCGACCGCATAACAGTTATGCGGACCGCATAGTGACCGCATACACAGGCAGCCTTTTTGATCATTTTGTCAGCAATTATGAGATCGGTATGCGGTCGCATATGCGACCGCAGAACCTGTTCCGGAGCTTCATTTTTGAGTTTTTAAAACCCGACCCTATTTCGTTAAATACACTCTTTAGGTCATTTTTGAGCTATTATCTGACATTTTAGAGTGAGAAAGGGTGCCCTAGAGTGAGAAGGTGTTCTCCAATAATTGTTCTTCAATTCTTGCCCAAGTTTTGGAATATTGAGAAGGGAAACTCACTAGGTCTTCATCCTAGAGATTGAAGTTGCTAAGAATTCCGGAATATTTAGAGTGTAAGGAAGCTCAAGTGAGGTATGTTGGCTAAACTCTTCTTTAAGAGTTGGAATTCTCATTATCCTTGTGAGTTCCGAGATGTTGATTATAAATCGAGTATTCCAATAAGTTTTGTGATGAAGATATATGTCCAATTCGTATTTCAAATGCTCTTATCATAGTGTTCATACACGATCCTTGGTCGATATTTATTTAATAAAGTAGCCATGTGTGCATTCCCGCTCCTTGACTCTTCAAAATTAATTATATTTAAACCATATGTACTGACACGTTTCTTGTTTTAGTACATATAATCAAATAAAACCTTGTGTGCTTATACGCTACAAGGCAAAATTAATAAAATTTAATTATTAATTTTTAAGCGACATTAGACGATAGTAATTCAAGGCTAATAAAATGCACTTTATCCAAAATTAATTCAAGCCAAATTTTAGTCAATAAAAGCGACCGTGCTAGAACCACGGGATTCGGAGAATGCCTTACACCTTCTTCCCGGTTAACAGAATTCCTTACCCGGATTTTATTTTCGCAGACCAATAATAATAGAGTCAAATCTTCCTTTGATTAGGGATTCAAATAAAAGGTGACTTGGAACACCAATAAAATCAATTCCAAGTGGCGACTCTGTAAATAAAATATTCCCTACTCAATTTTGTCACTTTAATTGAAAAAACCCTTTAATCCACACAATATTATTTTACGGGTAGAAAATGGGGTGTGACAATGAATAAGAGATTTAATCATATATGCAATAGAAATACTTGTTGTCATGCTTTTTAATATGTTGTAATTGTTTTTTGTATTAATGAACAACATACATGAAGAACTATAATTTAAAAAAAAACTTCAATTACATATTGTTGTACAATCGTTAATTTTTTTTTCTGCCAACGATTTATTTTCCGACAACGAACTAATATTTTCTTTTACATTTTTTGATTGTCAAATATTATAATTATCATAATAACAAAGAATCTAAAATAAAAGAAAATCAATATTTAAAGTAGCATAATCATTAATTGAATTAAACAAAGAAACGCATAGATTGAAAAATTATATTACAACTCACAATGTATTGTAATGGAAGTTTGTTTGACAAAAGAAGAGACGAGCAGCCGCCTGTGAAAATTTAACAATCAAGAAGACAAGAGAAGAAAAAAATGTGAGAAATTTAAACAAATATTTGAAGTGGGTATGAAAATAATATAGTGTTAAAATAAGAGCAAGGGTTGTTAATTAATTTATTTTGATATCAGCGGAAAGACGTTGAAGTATATCTTAAAAGTTGTTTGTAAGGCATCGGAAAATTAATAACCTTTTATTAGAAATGCTCTTTAATATTGCTAGTTTTCAAATAAGAACAAAAAGACTAATCAGGATAGTATAACTAATATGCTTGGGATAGAGGAGTGTCTTTTAATGACATCTAATTAAATGGTATTATAATCCCTAGTAATCCAAATGTGAGGTCTAAAACCGACCGAACACTAATATTAGTTACTAATCTGAAGGGTTGTATCCTTTCAAATAAATTTGTTGTTTTTGTTTAATTTCTTTTACGTAAATTATTTAAACTATTTAGAAGGACATTTTAGTAACTTAACTTTAACTTTTGGGGTTCCCACTTTTATAATAATATAGATAAATATTCTCCGGGCATTCGACTTTACATCCCCTCAGCTAATTCTGCATTATTCAATGTCATGTGGGGTCTAAAGATTAACCCATTCATTTAGAACCAAAGGTAGTATTATGCTAATACAAAGATTATAATCTTAAAATCACCCACAAATAATTAAAGGAAAAATTTGCACTTGCTCTTCGTAAAAATTGAAAAGATCATTCTTTAGGTAATTTGTACCTACAAAAATCAAATAAGATTCAAATATCAAGTGTCATTGTATGTGCGCAATAACCAAGCACTATAAACGAAATTTTTATATAGAAGTTTAACGGTAACCTTCATTCATTTTCGTAAGTTCCAAGCAAGTTTGGCCTATTGCTTTCACAAGTATAATTCTATTAAAATTTTACTATCTAGGCTTAGTAAGTAGTCAATTCTTCAACATACTTCAAAATAATATTATCACCCCCAAAACAAAAAAGAAAAACTTGTTTAACTTGGTTCAAAATCTCTCATATATTGTAGTAGTATAAAGTATAATTACAATAGTAAAATAAGAAGCAGAGAAGACGGGCTTCTCTCTCCCGATGCAGTTTAACTAACATGCGCTTAACCATGGGAAAGAGAGCTCGAATTCCATCCCCAAAAGCTCTACTGGCACAAGAGGATGCTTCAAAAGGAAAGGGTAATACACCACGAGGGAATCAAGGTTCGCAGGTAGAGAAAACACAAGGAATACGAGTTGAACATGGATCCAATGCAATGGTAACTCCAATCAATTTCTACAAAAGTGAATGAAATACAAATCAATTATGCTCTGATCGCAGAGGTAGCCTCATCCTCTATAACCACGAGGAACATTCTAAGCAAACATGTCGAAAATTCAGAAGCAATTTCAGAGATAATGGAGGAAACACGAACTGATGCTAACAAGGTTCAAGTACTACGTCAATGGACTGAGATTGTGTAGAATTTCTCTAACATGGGAAGGAATTCTCCAAATAATAATGGAAGGACGTTGAGGGCTGATGAAGTTGAGGAGGAACTGGATTCTCAACCTCCGAGATGCTCTATACGGTACAATTTTGATATTACAGAGATCAATAAAGCTGGATTCAATCTTGAATATGTTGCTCCTCATGTGCATGGTGAGTCCTCTATCACACACATAGAATTATAGGACATTACCTCAGAAATAAAGTATTGGAATTCTGCTGTAGTATGGGGAGCTCATCCCCCATTTGCAGTGATAAAAGAATATATTCAGAGACTCTGGAACAAACATGGCATAAGTAAGATAGCAATGCTTAAGAATGGCATTGTTTTGGTTCGATTTGACTGTTGCACGGAAAAATAATGTTCTCCCAGGGAATATCTTCCATTTTTATAATAAGCCATTTATTGTCAAATTCTGGAATCCTGATACGGAGTTCTCTAAGGAGAAAATACAAACTGTACCTATATGGATTAAACTTTAAGTATTGTAGTCCAAAGGGATTGAGCAAGATTGGTAGCCGTGTTGGTAGGCATCTCATGGTGGATCAGAACACAAAGAGGAAGGTTGGATTGAGGTTTGCTAGTTTATTGGTAAAAGTAGGAATGGATATTAACCTACCAGATTCTGTGGTATTTAGGAATGAGAAGGGTTGCCTTATGAAGCAGAAGGTCCTATATGATTGGAGGCCCACCTTGTGCAAGTTGTCTTCAATATGGGCAAGATGTTACAGATTGTAGAAAGAAGAAGGTCAAAACTGTCCCTCATCCACAAGGGAACCAACATGTTGCACCACAAGAGCAACTAGGTATACCCCCAAATGTGGCTCAACAAGAGAAGCATGGGACAGGGATGGTGCAAGACACTGGACCAACTGAGGAAAAACAACATATTCATAAAGACAAATGAACTCAACCACTAGGGCAGCCAACAATAAGGACTCAGAAAGGGCAAGCAAATACTGGTTGGGTCACACCTATGAGAGAAGCAAGGAATGAGTCTAAAGTACAGCCAATGGAAGGGAGCAACTCCTTTCAAGTATTACAAAAACCAAATGTTAGCAAAGGCCCAAATACTGCACATGGGAGAACTGAGAGTAGTCTAGCTATTCCCACATCTCGGAATGGTTAGGATCCCATATTGGAATGTGAGGGGGCTTATGGCCCAAATAAGCAGAAGGAGATTCAACTCCTCTGCAATAATAAAAATATAGGATTTGTGAAATTGCTGGAAATAAAAGTAAAGAGTAATAAGATCGAGCGCATAGTTAATGAGATGTTTGGAGGGTAGAATTATATCACTAATCTTGAGGCACACTATAATGGGAGAGTGATAATTGTTTGGAGGACAGACTACAATAATGTAGTACCTATCTCTATTGATGCTCCGGTAGTGACATGTGAGGTGTATCATAATCCTTCACAGGTTACTTGTATGATTTCTTTTGTGTATGCTTTTAATACAAAAGAGGAAAGAAGACAACTATGGGATGAATTAGTAGCACATACTGTAAAGAGTACTATACCATGGCTAGTGGTTGGTGACCTCAATTCAGTGCTAAATAATGATAATAGGCTTGGAGAAAATCCTGTTACCTGGGAAGAACTTATAGATTTCCAGACATGTATTGATACATGTGGTCTGATGGAGTTAGCTCACAATGGTTAGAGGCATACTTGGAATAATAAAGGTTCTAATTAAAGAATATATTCTAAGATAGATTGATGTTCATAAATAATGAATGGCTTCACACTATGCATGCATGTAAGGCTATGTACTTGGTTGAGTGTACTGATGATAATTGCTCTACCTAAGCCACCTTTCAAGACAATATTGTGAAACCTAGAAGAGCCTTCAAGTATTCTAATATTTGGTCTAAACACCCTCAATTCATGAGGATGATTGAAACATGATGGGATGCTCACATAATTGATTGTAAGATGCTACAAGTAGTAAGATAATTGAAAATGCTTAAGAAAGAATTAAGAAGACTAAAGTCACAACACTTCGGGAAATTGTATCTGAATCAAATGAGGATAGAGTGGCATTATAGTGTGCACATGAACAACTTCATCTAGACCTTGGTAACCAAATACTTTAACAACCGGAAAAGGAGTAATAACAGAAATTAAGACATTCATCATACTTGGCTGAGATGTACCTGCAACACAGAAGTAAAGCCAATTAGATCAGACTTGGAGTTGATAACACCATGTATTTTTATTCTGTCACATAGCATAGTAAATTGAAGCATGTTATTACTCAGTTGAAAGAAAACCAAGGCATCTGGCAAACCGAACAAATACACATTGCTAGATTGTTTGTCCAGTATTATGAGGACCTCCTACGGTAAAATGTGAGAATAGGGTCAGTGCTTTTAGAGGTTTTTTGTAAAGCAAAAAAGCAGTCTATTAGAAAAGTTATGGAGGTATTGGATCATTTCACAAAAGTCACTGGTATGATAGCAAATATGAAAAAATCAAATATCTTTATTGCAAGGGTGGATGAACATACTAAGAAGAATCTACTAAACACCACAAGGTTCTCAATAGGGACCTTTTCTATTAGATACCTGGGATTACCACTCTCTTCAAAAAAGTAGAGTAAGTTGGAGTGTCACCAACTGACTGACAAGATCACTTAAAGGATTAAGAATAGTTATGCTAAACAACTTTTCTATACTGGGAGTTTACAAATTATTAATGCAATATTATTTTCTATACATAACTTCTGGGGCTATTTTTATTCTTCTACAAAATGTGCTAAAAGAAGTTGACAAACTATGCATGGAGTATTTATTGGGGGGTGGGGGGTGTGGTGGGGGGGTGTGTTATTGAGGAGAAGCCCTCACTAGTTTCTTGGGTCAAAGTGTGTGTTCCAACTTCTAACAAAATATGGGGGATTAAACATAAAAGGCTGTAGAACTTGGAATGTTGCATCAGTTGGCAAACTATTATGGCAACTATCAGAGAAGCAAGATTCTCTGTGGTTTAAATGGATCCATGGATTATATATGAAGAATGATAATAACATTTGGATGGATAAATCTCCTACAGACTGCAGTTGATATTGAAAGAAACTTAATAAATTGCAAAATGATATGATCAATTGGTACTCTAATGGCAGGTATACTCGACTTCTGGAGGAAGACTCTATTACCAGAAGTTATAATATACTAAAGGACACTCATACTAGATGAAGGATAAATGACTTAGTTTAAACTGCAATAGCTCAGCCAAAACATAGATTTACTCTTTGGCTAGTTGTGCAAAAAAGTTTATCAACAAAGGAGAGCCAAACATAGATTTATTCTTTGGCTAGCTGCGCAGAAAAGGTTATTAACAAAGGAGAGGCTCAGACACTTGAATATTCATTTTGATACTGCTGAATGCTACCTATGTACTGCACATACTGCAGAAACATCCCTCCATCTGTTTGCAGAATGTGCATGGACTAAACAGCTAAGAAATAAGCTATCTAGCTGGTTGAGCATTCAACTTAAAGTTGCGGAAGTGCATATGGTTATGGAAAGAATCATAAGGAAGCTCCAGAAGCAATTCAAAAAAGCAAATTGTGGCTGCTATATAGGGAGAAATCATCTACCATACTTGAGGGCAAGAAACTGGACAATTTTCAAAAACTAGAGCGTACATATTGAGAAAGGTTTTACATATATTTAAAGATTAGATCTTCTTATGCTGACTAGAGAAGCTAGTAGTTGTTATAGAGTATAGACTGATCCAAAGACTTCTTTGTAATTAGTTTATATGATGAAGGCCAAAGTTTTCTTCACATCAATCTTTCTAAAAGGGATATGTAAGATTAGGTGCTCTGTTGGTGTACTTGTTACTTATGTTTGTTGGTATGGTAATATTCGTAGTTGTTAAAAAAAACTAAGAGGTAATTTGGAGCTAATATTACCTATGTAATTACAAAAAAAGGCTTGTTTTTTTGTTCTTGATCTCTAAAAGAGTTTCAATATAAATATAACATTAATTATACATGGAGGATAATCTTTAATACTCTCCCCCTCCCCCCCCCCTCCCTTCTTCTGTTATTGAGGAGAAGCCCTCACTAGTTTCTTGGGAGAAAGTGTGTGTTCCAACAAAATATGGGGGATTGAACATAAAAGGCTGTAAACTTGGAATGGTACATCAGGTGACAAACTATTGTGGCAACTATCAGAGAAGCAAGATTCTATGTGGGTTAAATGGGTCCATGGATTATATATGAAGAATGATAATAACATTTGGATGCATAAACCTCCTACTGACTGCAGTTGATATTGGAAGAAACTTAATAAATTGCAAAATGATATGATTAACTGGTACTCTAATGTCAGGTACACTCTGACTTCTGTAGGAAGGTACTCTACTATCAGAAGTCATAATATACTAAAGGGCACTTATACTAGATGGAGGATAAATGACTTAGTTTAAACTGCAATAGGTCAGCCAAACATAGATTTATTCTTTGGCTAGCTGCGCAGAAAAGGTTATTAACAAAGGAGAGGCTCAGACACTTGAATATTCATTTTGATACTGCTGAATGCTACCTATGTACTGCACATACTGCAGAAACATCCCTCCATCTGTTTGCAGAATGTGCATGGACTAAACAGCTAAGAAATAAGCTATCTAGCTGGTTGAGCATTCAACTTAAAGTTGCGGAAGTGCATATGGTTATGGAAAGAATCATAAGGAAGCACTGGAAGCAATTCAAAAAAGAAAATTATGGCTGCTGCATAGGGAGCAATCATCTATCATACTTGAGGGCAAGGAACTAGACAATTTACAAAAACGAGAGTGTACATATTGAGATAGTTTTGACATAGATTAAAAAGGAAATTGCAGAAAAATTAGATCTTCTTATGGTGACTAGGAAAGCTAGTAGTTGTAATAGGCAGATCCAAAAACTTCTTTGTAATTAGTTTTTATGGTGGAGGCCTAAGTTTATTCACGACAATCTTTCTACAAGAGGAGGTGTGAGATTAGGTGCTCTGTAGGTGTATTTGTTGCTTATGTTTGTTGGTATGGTAATATTCGCAGTTGTTACAAACAAACATTAAATAAATAAAAATATTGAGGGGTAATTTTGAGCTAATATTACCCATGTAGTTACAAAAAAGGCTTATTCTTTGTTCTTGATTTCTAGAGGAGTTTCACTCTAACAACAACAACGACATAGTGAAATTCCACTAGTAGGGTTCGGGGAGGGTAGTGTGTACTCATACCTTACCCCTACCCCGAAAGGGTAGAGAGGCTATTTTCGATAGACCCTCGGCTCAAGAAGACGAAAAGAGGCAATATATCAGTACCATCAATACAAACCAAAGAACAACATAACATCATCACAAGAACCAGAAAATAGATGAAAAGTAAAATAATAACCAATAGATAAAGCCCAACTCTAAGAGGAACGAAAGAGTAGTGTGAACTCAACATTAACCACTAGCAGTCTAAGACTAAATTCTAACAGACTAGCCTCACTCTGGTGCGCCGTAAAAATATTCACAACTAACTTCTAACCAACAACCTTAATTCTTGACCTCTACAACTTCCTGTCTAGGGCCATGTCCTCGAAAATCTGAAGCCACGCTATGTCCTGCCTAATCGCCTCTCCCCAATAATTCTTAGGCCGCCCTCTACCTCTTCTCGTACCCACTAAATCCAGCCACTCACACCTCCTTACCGGGTCATCTGGGCTACTCCCCTGAACGTGCTCGAACCATCTAAGCTTTGTTTCCCGCAGCTTGTCATCCATGGGGACCACACCCACCTTCTCCCGAATATCTTCATTCCTTATCTTATCTATCTTAGTGTGTACACACATTCACCTCAACATCCTCATTTCTGCTATATTCATCTTCTGGATATGTGAGTTCTTAACTGGCCAACACTCAGCCTCATACAATATGGTCGGTCTAACCACCGCTTTATAAAACTTACCTTTTAGTATCAGTGGTACTTTCTTGTCACACAGGACTCTAGACGTTAACCTCCACTCCATCCACCCCACCCCTATACGGTGTGTGACATCTTCATCGATCTCACCATCCCCATGTATAACCGACCCAAGGTACTTGAAACTACCCCTCTTGGGGATGACCTGTGATTCAAGCCTCACGTCCACTCCCGCTTCCGTCGGCTCGATGCTGAACTTACACTCTAGGTATTCCATTTTAGTCCTGCTCAACTTGAAACTCTTAGACTCAAGGACCTATCTCCAAACCTCCAGCCTCTCATTGACGTCGCCTAGCGTCTCATCAATTAGAACTATGTCGTCAACAAATAACATACACCATGTCACCCTTGGATGTGTGTCAATGCATCCATCACCGGGTAAAATAGGAATGGGCTGAGCGCATACCCTTGGTGTAACCCCATAACAACCAGAAAATGCTCCGAATCACCTCCCACTATCCTAACCCAAGTCTTAGCTCCATCATACATGTCCTTAATCACCCTAATGTAAGCAACCAACACACCTTTTGCCTCCAGACATCTCCATAGAACCTCTCTAGGAACCTTGTCATACACTTTCTCCAGATCAATAAACATTATGTGCAGATCCTTCTTTCTATCCCTGTACTGTTCCACCAACCTCCTAATAAGGTGGATATCTTCCGTGGTAGATCGCCCCTGCATGAACTCAAACTGGTTGTCTAAAATAGACACCGTCCTCCTCACCCTCATTTCTACCACCCTCTCCCAAACTTTCATGATATGACTCAGTAATTTGATATAGAGGTGTCAATGGTTCGGTTCAGCCAGTTATTTTATAAAATTTATACCGTACCAATTTTTCGGTTATTCTACTATGTATTACCATAATTAGACTTTTCAAAACCGTCCCAATTATGTTGGTTTCTCTTCGGTATTCGTACGGTTTGGTTAATTTTCGGTAATTATTTTAAACGTCATGTAAAAGTCACTAGTAGGAGTAGAATAAAATAACATACGTACTTTTATAGAACTTAGCAAAAATCTCTAGATATTTTTACAATTTAAAAGGCGATGAATTAAAAAAAATAAAAGATGACTAGAGTATATATCCATCAACTATTCTACAACATCGTAAAAGAAACTAAGCAAATACAAAAAAAATATTAATCACACAAGTGGAAAGATATTAACCAAGTTGAGATTCAAGAATAAAATCTATAGAAGATAAAACTTTCAGAAAGATAAATCTAAATCAAATGAATGAAAACATATTCAATACATTGTAGTTTGCTACACATAATAACTACAATACCTTGTGTCTTACTAGTGAATATGCTGGAAATAATCTAGTTTCAATAGAAGTAGCATAATAGGTTTGGGAATTAGGATTTTGAGTTTAATTACTTGTTGGCTTGTAACAGTTTCATAATTCCAAGGCCCAAGAAAAAATTTAATGCTTTATTATTTTTAAACTTAATATATAAATATATTTTTCACATTGTAAATTTATTCGGCACGGTTCGTATTTTTTCGGTTTATTTTGATAAAATAAAAAACCTACCCTAATTATTGGTACAATTATAGATTTATATAAAAAACTACGATTTTATTAAAATAAACCTAAAAATCGGTTCGGTATGGTACTATTCGGTCGATTTAGTCGGTTTTTAAATATCCATTGACACCCTTAATTTGAAACCCTTATAGTTGTTACATCTCTGGATATCACCTTTGTTCTTGTACAACGGAACCACCGTACACCATCTCCACTCCTCCGACATCCTCTTCGTCTTGAAAATAATAGTAAATAGCCCAGTCAGCCACTCCAAGCCTACTCTACCCACACACCTCCAAAATTTTACTGAAATTTCGTCTGGTCCTGTAGCTCTTCCCCTACTCATCTTACACATAGCCTCCACGACCTCCTCAACCTTGATTCACCTACAATACATAAAGTCACGGTGACTCTCGGAATGCCCCAATTCAAATAGCAAAATATCTCGATCCCCTTATTCATTAAGAAGTTTATGAAAGTAGGTCTGCCATCTCCACTTAATCTGGTCCTCCTCTATCAAAACTCTACCGTGCTCGTATTTAATGCAGCTCACTTGGTCCACATCCCTCACCTTCCTCTCCCTCGCCTTGGCCAGCCGGAATAACATCTTCTCCCCGCCTTTGTCCCCCACTTCCTTGTACAGACGAGCAAAAGCCACAGTCTTGGCCTCAGTGACCGCCAGCTTCGCCTCCTTCCTCCTTATCATAATACTGACTTCCATTACCAAGAGCCTATGTTGCGTCGCGAGGGTCTCACCCGGGATAACCTTGCTATCATGACCCAAAATCTACTATAGGACGTGATGGTGCCTAACGCCACCGTCAGGCAATCCAACGGTGATTGATCAATTTAATTACTTATTTTATTACTTTTGAAATCATAAATTTTAATAAGGAAGGAAATTTACACTTTTAAATCCATGGGAACGTACAAAAATTATAGTTTATAAGAGAAATGAAATGCGATGATAATATACAGAACCGTAAACATCAACTAGTATATCCCAAAACCTAATGTCACAAGTGCATGAGCATTTACTAGAGAATACAACAACAATAATACAACATCTGTCTGGAATGTAAATAAGACAGAATAAAGTAAATGGTACGATGAAGACTCTTTGGGATGCGATGCATAGCCTGGAATGCAGCTCACAATAAAGTCTCCTCAGCAGCTGCGCCTACGCGTCAAGATGACCACCAAATGAACCTGTCGGATCCTGCATATTTAGTGCAGAAGTGCAGCATGAGCACGTAAATCAACGTGTACCCAATAAGTATCTAGCCTAACTCTGGAGAAGTAGTGACGAGGGGTCGACATCGACACTTACTAGTGCTCTAATAAATCAATATGGTAAATTATAAACAAATAAGAAGCACAACAATAGTAGTGAGGTAAATCTGTATTTAACACAATCTCCAAAAATTTCTTTAAACGATATCAATTTCTCATCTCGTATTCTATCTCAACAGCTCAGAAAATACCTAGTGCCAATATCAAATAAATAAGAAATACCATATAAAATGCAAGGCATCAGTGGAAGGAAAGTCTCATGAATATTCGGACTGCTAGCGATATAACGCACGATTAAGCCGAAGTTGTACGACCAGATTTCAGAAAGAATATGATACTGCCGAGGCGATCGGCCTGATCCCATCACAACGTGTACATTGTGTCACGCCCCAAAACCGAGGAGTGCGACCGACGCTCAACCGAGTGAACCCGACCAAGCAAGCATGTTAGATTCCTTCTATCCAAACTCATTCATGAATAAAGAAAATATATGTTTTCCTTAATTAAACAATAAAGTGGTCATGCCGCCTCACCCCAATGTATGCGAGTGGAGGTGTATCACAATCACAATCTCTACACATGGTCTACATCTCAAACGTGCCTAAAATTACCAATCGCTTAAATTAATTATTAAGGAAATGAGCTAATTAATTAGTAACAAAATCTGATTTTTTTTTATTAGAATGACACTTTAAAGCTTGGTTCAACTTGTTATTATTATTATAATATTTTTATTAAAAAAGAAAAAAAGAAAATAGGCAGCTATGGAATTATATTGATGTTGGGATGTTGCTATTAAAGAAAATAAAATGGATCAAACTTTGGGTTTAGCTATTGGGCTTAACCAAAGTGAGCACTTTTATGGCCTTTATATGAATTTTCTAAGTTCAAAAGCCCATGTTTCTGGAGATTAATACAACAACCCAATAGCAATCCATGTTCAAAATCCTTTAATCAATTACTCTAACAGGTTTTTATTCTTCTTTTGACAAAAAATATATATATATATATATATATATATATATATATATATATATATATATATATATATATATATTTGGGATGGATCTTACGAAAGAACAAGCCCAAAAAAAAACTTAAACTTTTCATTAATTACCAAAAGCATAGAGCAGGGAGGCAACCTATGACATTTAAAAAAATGTAATCTATTATAACAATGTAAAGAAGAGAAATTACTCATATGGAAGAGTATCTTACTAGAACACATATAAAAATGCTTTTGCAATTTAGTTGTAACAAAAAAAATAAAAAACAAAAAGCTACTTTTATTACTACATAACCTTCTAGTTTAAAAAATACCACTTCTGCTTTGAACCAATAGTACAGATTCCAACAATCATTAAAGAAGATTAAACTTAAGAGCCCAAAAACTTGTGATATACTATTCTTAAAAAACAAACAGTAGACCAACGAGATACTGTTTCAGCTGATCTGAAAGGAAGATTGAAGTTTTAACTTATCCAGAATTCCGCACACTTTGAGATATACATGCAGCATTTAAATATTTCTTTCTTCATTAGGTCTCTTCAAGCATGCTCAAATAACAGAAACATGTTCATAGATATTGAAAATCTGCATTACAATAGCTTAAAAGTTACCTGAATGGCTGAAAATCAAAACTATAGCAAAGATGGAACACCGGAAGAACAAACTAACGAACAACAGCGAACTAGCAAACTTTCAGCAGTGAAAAGAGCAACCAAACAGCAATCTTTTAACCCGAAGTGACCCGGGAACTCAAAACAGAAGTTCAGTGTCTTGAAAAAGGAAACAAGAACTCGGCTAACCTTAAGAGCTTAAGTTATTTTTCACAAGGTATTAGCTTTCAAAAGAATCACTCACAAACTTTCAGTTTTTCAGTTTACTTTGTTGTTCAGCTGATGCCTTTTACTCTTAAAGTTGTGTATTTTACTTAGAGTGAGAAATGCCTCTGTCTTCTAAGTATAAGAGAGTGTGTGTTCTTTTTTCAGTCATTAAGCCTCCCCATTCTAAGTGTAAGAGAGTCCCTTTTATAGGATAAAAGCAACCCTTTCAATAGGCAAATAAAGTTAGATTTTTGGACAAAGACTGACTTTGTGTGCTAAACATTGTTCAAGGTCTGTCCCAAAGGTGAAAGGACAGCCTGAAAATCTGTTGTGTCAGAAGCAAAGAGAAAAAATATCCTTTCAGCCACCCTACTAGTAAAAGTAAGCTACTATTACCCTATTTTATGATAAAATAAACTAACTTCATATTTTAACCACCAACAATAAACTACTTGCTCAACACAAATCAAACTTGGACAACTATGAACTGATAAAGCATAGACGAGACTAAAAACGTAATTGAACTAAGTATTCAAACCACCCTGATGGGAATGAATTCGATTTGTGCAAACTAATTACTAAACAAACAACTAAATTCACAAACTAATGCTCAAAACAGAACGAGCATCGTTAATAATCGGACAACGACTAACAACAACTAAATAATCGACTAACTAAGTGAACGATTTAACTAATACACTAAAGATCATGTTTAAATCAATAACGAATCTAACAAACCACTAAACTAAATAGAGATAGCTAATTAAATAAACCTAACTTGAAACTCTAATTAACAAAAAATAACCAAAACAGAAAAATAAAAAATAAAATAAAATAAAATAAAAATCAGAAACTAATCTACTAAATTAAAAAAAATCAGAAATTAATTAAAGAGATGACGATTATACCTAACAAGTATGCTTGAAGCCGTTCGAGCCACGAGAAGATGCCGAAGATGCTAAAAGGCGACTACCCGACTCCGAAATGCATGTTTCTTTCGGGTAGATGCTAGAACGAAATGCGTTTCAGCATCTCGCCAAAAGAAACGAGTGTCTTTGAATCGAAAATAGCTAAAATGGGGGTTCGGGGCATTTTGGCGGTGGTGAGGCGGCGGAGCCGTGGCGGCGGCGAGGAGCGGGCCGGCGGCGACGGGGATTTTGGGGGTGAAATAGGTAGGAAAAGATAGGTCTCGTGGAGCTCTATCCATTCATGTATGTGTTGTAGGGTGGTGTTGGCCGGAGCTTCAAGAATTTGGACCAAAAAATGACGGCTAAAGTTTATTAGATCTACAATTCAAGGAGTTTGAGGGTTTTTTAAAGGAATTGGTTTGGAGATATGGGAAGAGGAGGTTGTGGAGATTATATGGTGTTAATTTGGAGGTGTTTGGAGGTGGTCCGCCGCCGGTGGGTGATTTCCGACGGCGGTGGAGAGAAGAGAGAGAAGAAAGAGAAGAGAGAGAGAGAGAGAGAGAAGAGAGAAAGAGTTATGGGTGAAACGAGGGAATTTTTCAGATTTTTGAGGCTTTAAATACCTCTTGAGAGATCAAATATGGACCATTAGATCAATGGGTGATCAATGGATGAGATTTGATCTTGGGTCACTTAATGAAACGACGTAGTTTTGAGGCAAAACTACGTCGTTCCGGACCCTTTCAAAGGCAGCCCCTTATCTTGCACTTTTGGCCACTTTCTCTTTCAAATTTAGCCCAATTTCTTTCTTAATCCTACTTATTAAATTAAATTTACACAAACAAATAAATTAATTAAGTAACTTATTCAAATGATCAATTAACTAGATTAATTCACCAATTGAATAGTTAGTTAATTCCTAAAATGCACAAATAAAGAAAGAACTATTTTTTGGTATTTTTATGATAGGAAATATGCAATCAAAGACACAAAAATTGGGAAATATAATTAAAGCAACAAAACACTAATGACTTTAGGAGGTGTTAAAATAGTACAAAAATTAGGTATTCACATTCATAATATTGTGATTCACATTGTAGCTTTTTGATCATCAAGTTATCCGAAACTAGATTACTCACATTTAGCAAATAACAAAATTGTTAACTTGAAAAGAGAATTATTATTATTATTTTATGTAGTTTAATGGAGATAATGAATTAATACTTCTAACATTAAAAGAAAAGAAAGAACAGACCCTTTCAAATAATCTCAAAATAAGATATTTTCAACTAATTACTAAATAAGATATTTCAAATTTATTATTCCGTTGATTAGCCTTAGAAGTTTTTATGTGAAATATTAAATTGCTAATCTAATCAGTTTTGTTTCATACATTTATTTTTATGAAGACGTGGGTGAGAGCTTATGTTTCGTCTTTTTAGCCCTTGCACCACATTCACGTATCATATTATTTGTTTAAAGTGTATTATTCTTTTTCAAAGTTTTATTTCAAAAAAAAACTTTTATTTGAAATTATTATTTGTTTCCCACCAGATTTGGTATTGCATCTAATGTAAATTTATTTTGCGCTCTTCTAACAGGTTGCTTGGATTACTCGGTTGCACAACTGGTAATATTTATAATTTTTGCATACTAGAATTCTTTCAATATACTAACTAAAATAATAATAGCTATTGCTAGCGCAAGAAATTAAAGTTTTTAACTTTTTTAAAATTGTTTTTCTATTTTAAACAAGAATGTTAAATTGTAATAGAAAGAACATAACCTAATCTTACATTGTTCATTATATATTTTATTTTTGTTTGTCCACCTACACTATCTAAGTAGAATCAATCCCCAATGTTGGATTACATTTACTGTAATATATTTTCTCTCATGACTAACTTTATGTTGCAACTTTAAGAATGATATAAATGTTGATGTTCACGACGGATCAACCGAAACAGATGAAAAGAAATATATAGCAGGAATATCATCTATAAGAAAATATTATGTGAAATATATTTATTATATGTTTGTACCTCACAACATTAAAATAAGCAGCAAAAAACACATATATCTAATTAAAATTTGATTGTTCATCTTCTTATGTTCAGACAATATCCAATCACCTTGATACTAACTTAAAATTTACCATACGACGGCCCAATATTAATCATTCGCACAAATTTATACTTTATTTCTTTCATCATAATTATTTTTTCAAATATTTTTTCATATATATAATTCGGCATACACGTGCAACGCACGTGCCGAGAAACTAGTTTGAATAAAAAGTCTCAACGTCATCTCTAAATTTCTCATGTTCTAAGCTCACAGGAACTTTGGACGTTCCAGTTTCCTTGCTAGAGCTTACAAAAATTTATTGATGTTCGTCTCTAATGAAATGTAATTAACATATTGCTTTTTGGTCACTACAAAATGCAAATACCTAGTTTTTTACTAAGGTTATTATAAATAGGTAATTTTACAAAGAGTATACTGCTATATGATTTACTGTTATAGGTAAATAGTTATTATAAAAGTGAATGTACCATAAAAATAAATTTTAAAGAATATATTAAAATATTATTACAAAAGATTGTTGTTATAGAAAGGTATAATTGTACATGTCGAAGAAAATGAATAGGCCATTCAGATAGAGATAGTGAGAAGGAAAATGCTCAAAGAATTTCATGAATTAGCGATTGAAATGTACTTGCCCAAGCGCTTTTTAGGCCAACTCAGTTCTCCTATCCATCGGTCTAATGCACTAGGCTCATCTCATGCAGGGAAAAGCCCGGGAATCAAATCCCCTCTTCTGCTGGCGGGAACAAAAGTTGTCGGAGGCGATGCGATGATACTCACCTCAGCCTCTCTCGCAGCATTACACTACTAGAAATTCGGTAAAAATCGACCAACGTTGGTCGGTAATGGCCAAAAACCGACCAAAACGCGACCATTTACGTGTGGACGGTATTTTTGTGGTCGGAAAGGAATACCGACCAAAGTTGGTCGGAAATTACCGACCAACTTTGGTCGGTCAATTAAATTCAAAAAAAAATATTGCAAAAAAAACCGACCAAAGTTGGTCGGTATTTTAATTATGTAATAAAAAGATTCACCATCTGGGAATCGAACCGGGGTCTGTACTGTGGCAGGATACTATTCTACCACTAGACCATTGGTACATTTTGTTTTAAGATTGTCTTTTATTTGATTTATACTCTTTAATTGTATTTTCGCACGAAAATAACCGACCAAAGTTGGTCGATTTTATTAAAAAGTAAAATTACTGACCAAAATTGATCGGTTTTTTTAAATGACCCGCCGAATTAACCGACCAATTTTGGTCAATTTTTTTAATATTAATTTTTATTTATTTTAATTGAAAAATCGACCAAAGTTGGTCGGTTTCTTGAAACATAAATTTTGCGGGACTCAAAAATAGTTTCCCGCATTTTTGCGCTAAAGAAAACCGACCAAAGTTGGTCGGTTTCAAAAAAAATATATATATATATTTTAAAAAACCGACCAACTTTGGTCGATTTTTTGGTCGGTTTTTTGACCGACCAAAGTTGGTCGGTCGACCTTGGTCAGTTTTTGCCGAATTTTTAGTAGTGTTAGTTACCAGATTCATTCAGTGACAGCCTTAGGATAAGAAAATCCTTTATTTTCATTTAAGAAATAGGCGACCACTCTCTCTTACTTTCTTTCATTTAGTTAGGCGTTGTAAAGGATCTAGCTTGAAAAAGACTCTTCACCTACTCAATTGGAATGACTCTTACCTTTAATTATCTTTTACTCAGATAAGTCCCTCTCGGAGCTATTCCCCGGCATTGTGTCTTCTTTCTCCTTACTCAAAGAATAAAGCCGTAAGCCGAACAGAATATGGACTTGATGACTCTTACTCTTATTTTATGTTATAGAATTTTTTTTCTTAGCTCTTGTGCGCATTCATCAGCTAGTTGTAATATTGGACAACACTTACGCCATTAACGACTACGAAAAGGGGGAGGCCACTAGCTTTTAGAAAGATTTTTGATGGTCCATACATGTGAACTCATCCTTCATCTCATCAAAGGCATGACAGATTTGAAGGACACCTAGGCACGCATGAGACGGATTAGAGGGCGCGTTCAAAAAAGCTTTCAAGCTTTGTCTTTGTAACGATATCTTGCGCTCGGATTAGAGGGCGCGTTCAAAAAAGCTTTCAAGCTTTGTCTTTGTAACGATATCTTGCACTCTCAAGCGAGCGAGAAGAGTTCATAATAAGGCTGACAAATGGGCCGGTTCAGGTCCGGGACCGCGACTCATGTTGGTTTCTGGGCCTAAACGGTCCTTAATCGGATAAGTCCGTGACCATGGAGGTGGGCCGGTCTTCTGGGTCGGTCCTTCACATTGAGCCTGCGAGATCGGGACCGTTTGAGACCGGGACCGGTCCTTGGCGGGCCTAAACGGTCTCAAACAGTCCCAACGGTCATAATTTAAAAAAAAAAATCTGACCGTTTGGGATTGCAAAAATCTGGTCGTTGGCAATTTATAAAATAGTCATTTAACTCCTCCCCCCTTGTTTTAACCCCAAACTTTTTATAATTATATTTTTTCCCTTTTTTCAACTATAAATACCTCCTCATTCTTTTATTTTTCTCACAAAACCATCAATCTCTCTCTAATTTTCTTCTATAATTGCTACTATTGTTTACTTTATTGTTACAATTTGTGAAAAAATTGTGAAGTTGGTGAATTGAAATCTTCAAGTCTTCAACGATAATCAATTTTCAATAAGTTGTTCGTCAATTCGATAAACTCGTTCCAACTCTCATTTTTTAATATTATAGATTTATTTATTTTATTTATTTTCTATTATTTGATAAATTACGATGTCTTCCTTAAAAAAAAATTTTGGTAAAAATAATAAAAAATTCAAGAGTGGTGAATCTAGTGGCCAATCTGTTCCTCCTCCACTTCCCCCGGCTCCCCGACCCAAACCCCGTACCCGTCCTACACCTGCTATTCTTGATATTGTTAATAGTTTATTATAATTTACTGAGAATCAATTTTGCCATAATGTTGGAGCTGGTGAACAATTAGACCATGAATTAATGAATGCTCTTTATTTTAATCCAACTATTGATGAAAATGATGAGGAGGAAATAGACTTTGATGAAACGCAATCGGATGACGATACACCCACTAGTCCTGCTCCTGAAGTTAACCCAACTAATGATAATCCAAATGATGCCTCGTCTTACCCTTGTTACTATCCCTATTTTTTCTAGACAACGTACCAAACGGACAGAAACATTAATTGTTTGAACACTTTTTACTCAACTAATTTCACAAAATAAGGCTAAGTGTAAAACTTGTGGCAAGGAATTAACTTTTAAATATTTTGGAGGTCGGGGGGAGGGGGAAGTTTGGCTAGACACATATTGATACACCCTCAAGATAAAGCCAAATATCTTCGTATGAAAGCCTTGGCCGAGGGGACAAGTGTACCTACTCCTCGTCAGGCTGACCCTAGTACCGGGTCAAATCAATTTCAACCGGGAATTAACACTTGTCAACCTTAGTTCATAAACATAAATTTCTTTGACGGGTGATCGGATCTTAGAATCCTTAGGAAAATGTAAGCACTTGTATGCAAGCAAGACTTCTCTGTGGGAATACCCGGCTATCTCCTACTTTAAATAGAGAAAATCTCTGAAATTCTCTGATGCTGGGATTATGTCTAAAAAACTTTGTATTACAGTCTCCGCTGACAATCATTTTTTTCTTTTCATAAGATCTATTCTTAGGATAGAGCGTTAATAGCTTTTCTCTTTTATATGGGATATGGTTTTAGAGAACTCCTAGAATAGGATTCCCATGCTAAATAAAATAATATACTGGTGATATTGATTATAGAATCTTATGAATCAAGCACGGTACACTTTCTATATCTCTTCCGTCTATAAGGTAAATAGCTTAGCTTAGAGCACAGTATGTTCGCCACCACACCGGCTGGCTTGTGCATTGGCTCTATTACCAGCAGGTTTTTCCGCGAATGTAAGTTGTTTGACAGCTTTACGCGAATCCACACTAGCTAACCTTACATACATGTACGAACTCCATGGTTTATTAGAGAAATTTTATTCAGGAACCTCCTATAACCATCCTCCTTGATGATGAAATGGATAGTTTAGCTAATTGATGTGTCACCCTCTTACCAGAAGCGAAGAGGTACTTGAGAGAATGGATGGCAGGGGCCCCTAATCGAACGCAAAAGTGGGTTCCACTAAGTAGTTGGAGGCGTTTTCTTTGAACTCAAAAATAATTTCACTTGAATTCTTCGTGCAAGTGAGTTGGAGGCCCTTAACCCTTTCTTATTATAAGTAAGATAGGTTGTCTTGGTTCCGTTCAAATCTGAATTTTTATGAATATGGAACCTCATTCACTATATTTTAATGCTCTGAATAATTGTCTTGTTCCCGTACGGATTTGAGTATGAAAGGCCCACCCCAAAGAGCGAATAGTATTTTTTCGTCATGCGGATTAATTTCGATCACTCCCTTAAGAATAAGAGGCAATAATAGAGAGAATTCGTCTGTCTCTTGCCACCTAAAACTCTGCCAAGAGAGCGCTACGTTTGGTCTTATGTATCCATTGAATGCTATGCGTTCTCCACTTTCGGATCTCGCATGGCCGGCTTTCTCAATATTCAATCTAACTTCAGAAAATCGGACTCACCAAGGATGGTGAATGGGCAATACGTAGAGGTTGCGTCGCTTGATTGAAAGTTCATATCTTTCAATTTTCCTCTATCTCCGGCTAGAAAAGGATGTATGTGTCAAACTTTGATGTCTCACTCATTTAGATACGATGAGATAATCATATAATTTCGGGTATCTCAGATAATTAGGAAAGTGGAGTAATTGTGAAGACTAGCGGGAAGAAAACCTTAGAAGTATCAAATTCACCGAATGGATATCTTCAAGACAGGTGGGTTAAAATCCTATGGGAAGTTAATACATAGACAACCCCTCGAACTTAACACAATTTTTCATTTAGACACCTTAACAAGAGGTGTGACCTATCAGACACTTGAAATATGCCTAAATGTATCTATTAAACACAGTTTGCTGACATGGCAAAAATCTGCTTCTCACCTCTTTATAGGCGCGCGAACATGTACAAATCATAATTTCTTTTACTCCAAACAAACATATTTTTCAAATCCTCCTTTACAACTACGACCAGTCACAAACTATAAGCCTTCATTGCTGCGAGTACCTCCATCAAGAAAACAAATATCGCTAATTCCCACGACCATATCTGAAATCTCCATTTCTTTCTCACTCAATTTTTATAAGTGCTCTTATTTTGAACGAAATTTCACTCTGTTTCAGAAATTAAAACTATTGGATCAACAGCTCATAAAGGGCGAAATGTGTGTTGTGGAGTGAGAATTAGAAAATGTGGAGTTGGGTGAGGGGAAAAGAGGAGGCGGGTGTTGAAGGACAATTGAAGACAAGCAGCATGGTATGAACTTGTATGTGTTGATGTATTATTTTTCTTGAAGATGAAAGAGTTGCAGCGCGAGAATTCTTGCCGGTGAAAGCTGGAAGAAAGGCTCTGTTTGAAAAATGAAGAGAAAACAATAGATAATGTTGGAAAAGACACGTGTTGGCCTTTCATTCGTTGTTTTGGCCACACAATTGTGTAAACTGCGTGCGCTCTAGTTTTGGGAATTGAGTGTCACTGAGGTGTTCAATAGATGCATTTTAGGCATACTTCAAGTGTCTATTGTATTTGCCCTTAGAAATAAATTGTGATTTCGAGATTTTCGATGTAGGCAACTTATTAAACTGCTGCTGAATCCAGGGACAAACAAGAGACAACTTGACAACAATCGATCATCCACTTACTAGGTTTATATTTTGACTAGAGTAGCCACAACCAATGAATCAATCGCTTCTTGCAATATATCAAACAAAAACATGCAGATTTAAGGCGGTGTTGCCAAAATTCTTTGAGCTTCCCCTAACACGTAGTGTAGCCTACAATCCCATGAATGGCATTCGCAATCCTCCAAGTATTATGATTCCAACAAAATAAACAGCAAAGACGAGAACTATTTGAAGTGCACGGAAAGAATAGTAGGAAGATTGCAGATCCATCCAAATATGAAAAAGATCAGTGAGACCCGAGTAAAGATGTTCTGCAGCTGCAAATTAAATCACAAAAGTTGTCGAGGCTAGCAAACATCACCAAATGACTTGTCCAAAATATTCATTCACTAACAGATTATAAATAGCTCACATCCAAAAATTCCTCTGTGGAAGGAATCGAAGATACTCGCATGATCATCCTTTTCCTTGCACGCAAACAGCCTAAACACTAGCTACATCTACCAGTGAAACCAATTATAATAGACGTGCATAACAAATTATTCAACCATAAATCAGAAGCACACACCGGAACACTCAAGTAATAAATATCCAACATGCTGTCCAGACCCCAATACAGAGGGGCAGTCTATCCATATGAGTAAAACCACAGTCGTAGAATGGTGAAAAACCAACTATGTCCAAAGTACTTGATACCTAGCAACTACACATGGTTCTACTCCCTATCCTGAATCAGGAGATCCATCTCCATAGGAAACCAGACCTGCCTTCCCAGGGGGACTCGCCGAAGATGATCTTGACTTATCTTTGCTGCCTTGCTTTGGTGACTGAGAATCCCGAGATGACCTCGACTCTGATCGGCTTCTGCTCCGAGAAGGTGATTTACGCCGATCAGCAGATGGCGACCTGCGATATCTGTCCACAGGAGAACGACTATTCACGGGACTTCGGCTATAACGACGAGCACGGTGACGCACAGGACTACGAGATAGGCTTCGACTTCTTCTGCCTCTGTATCTGCATTTAGGGAGTTCTAGGTTAGCATCTCTGACAAAGATAAGTCTAACAATAATAGCAGATAGCAGAAATCCCAGACCTGGGTGGCGTTCTTCCTCTAGGTGGACTCCTGTAACGTCTAGGTGACCTTCTGTATCTCGAATATCTTTCAAAAAAGCCAAACATTTAGGTGGATTCGTATATTAATGAGAAAAAGTTTCTATTTCAATTCCTGTAAGAGTTAGATAGGCTTGTGCTGCTCACCTGTCACCATAACGGTATGGCCTAACAGGGGACCGATCAGGAGATCGACTCCTGTATCTACGAACATAAGAGTAACGCTCACTAAAGCCCCTTCCCCTCCTGATGCGCTTGGGAGATCCATCCACTGAAGCGCTTCTTGAAGAGCTCCTTGCTGGGGATCTTACCCTACGACCTGCACTTACAGGACTTCTTGAATAGCTGCGTCTATTGTTTCTGCTAGGAACCCTACCTGGACTTCGGCTTGGGCTTCGCCTAGAAGGAACCCTACCCGAACTTCTGCTTGCACTCCGTCGAGAAGACCTAACAGGGCTTCTGCTTGGGCTCCTTCCTGAAGGCCTAACCCTAGAAGGAACCCTGCCCGAACTTCTGCTTATACTCCTCCGCGAAGACCTAACAGGACTTCTGCTTGGGCTCCTTCGAGAAGGCCTAACAGGGCTTCTGCTTGGACTCCTCCTATAAGATCCAACTGGGCTTCGACTTTTTGATTTCCATGATTTCCTCGATGAGGTTCTGAGTGGACTCGGGCTAAGTCGCCTTCTGGGAGACGCTGAGGGACTCCTGCTGCTCCTTCGTCGTGAATGAGCTCTCACTGGAGGACTCACACTGACACTTGCTCCCCTCTTGACTCTCACTGGGCTTCTACTAATGCTTCGTGCTGGACTACTGCTACCACTTTTAACCACGCTGATGCTCCTATGCGAGACGCGACGAGGACTTCCACTGCGACTTGGACTTCTGCTTGCACTGCGTCTGGATCTAACACTTGGACTCCTGCTCACACTGTGTTTTGGGCTAACACTTCGACTTCTGCTCAGACTCCTCCGAGGACTAATGCTCATACTCCTACTCATTGTCCTTTTGGGACTTATGCTTCTGCTCCTGCTCAATGACTTCTAATAAAATTCTGGATCTGGAAGAATCCATAAGCATAAACAATAACTGAGGTGCAATGAGAAATGTAGAATGAACCTAGATTTGCCAGGGTGATCATCCACTACATCAGGCTGCCTATCAACATATTTATCAGATCTATCTTCTACTTTGGTATGATTGCTTTGACGCTCTCCATTTTCCTTGGGCAAGTCTGCCTCCTCTCCTTCAAAAATGTCAGTTGCCTCTTTCTTGTCATGAAGAGAAACTGCTTCTCCCTCCTCAAGTGAAGGAGAACGATTGCCTTCTGCAAAATGTCCATAAACCAGTTACCCACAAGCAAGTTACATCATACAGATTTTTCAAAGAAGCAAGAAGATTGCATTATGACCAGTTAGATTAAATGTCACTTGCATACTGTAAACGCAAAAATAAATCTGTAGAATTCAGTAGTCAATCCATAATAGTACACATATGAAACAAGGGTAGACAGTTCAACAAAGTTAGAAGCAGAATCTACTTATGTTTCATAACCCATACAGGATTTCATGGGGATTCACTCAAATTTTTAGAAATAAATCTGCCTATGCATTTAAACAGAGTAAGTAGAAATTATGCATAAACAGCAAGTGGCCTTTGGGACACCAAATTACACTGATACCCGTACTGACCATGATTCTACTTTCTTCCTTAACAACGGCAACCACAAACCCTAGTTCGTTCTCCAATATCCAATCAGACACTTAATTCTCCCCGATGAAAAGGATCTTGAAATAGTAGAACAGGGAAAAGGAGTGAGTAGGAGACTATATCCAATACTTTTAACTAGAAAGTGTGTACAACAATAGCTTTTTGATGGAGATGAAGAATCAGAAGTACCATCACGGAAAAGAACTTATAGAAAACCAGAAGCAATGTTATAAAACTCCAGAAATTTTAGAAAAAATTATAAAATAGAAGGGATCAAGAGTTGACAGCAACAAGTGAAGAAAAGGAAATACACAGAGAAAGAAAGGGAAATGGAGAGCCCAAGAAAATATCTAATTATCATGAAAAATCACAAAGTTCAGTAATAGAAATTACAGGTGAAGTTTCTGGGATAATTGGTGTGTATAAAAGAACACTAAACAGCAATGTCAATCACTTAAACTATCGAGAGCCTATTTGGAAGGCCAACTTGTAATTAGATTTGGCTATAATTGGGTATAATTACATTGTTTTGGCATGTGGTCCGGCCAACTAATTACTTGGTCAGAATGGACAATTACACCTTCCAGTTATCAAGGGAGGTGAGAATTGCTGGTAATTACATGTCGTAATTACAAGGTAACTTTCAATTCTCTTCTATTTTTCTTTTTCAAGTATATTATTCTTTTTACACACCATTTCATTTCAAATATATGAGGAGCACTGCACCCAAGGGTGTGGCCTAGTGGTCAATGAAGTGGGTGAGAACCATGAGGTCTCAGGTTCAAATCCCAGCGGAGGCAAATACAAGGTGTTTTCTTCCCATCTATCCAAGCCTTAGTGGATAGAGTTACCTGGTACCTGTTGCTGGTGGGAGGTGGCAGGTACCCCGTGGAATTAGTCGAGCGCAAGTTGGCCCGGACACCACGGTTATCAAAATATATATATATATGAGGAGCACTTACTTAAAATAATTCCATGTTTTACTAGCTTTGTTTTTTGTTCATTAATATAGATATTTGTTATAGAAAAATACTTTGGAAACTCCTATACATATTTTTGCTCTTTAAAAAGTACTAATCATGAATTTCATATTGTATTCACATGAATTGGAAGATACCGATTATTCTTCATGATATTATTACCAATTTATAATTAATTTAAAGGTTACCAATTTATAATTATTTAATATACCTTTAAGAAAATAATTCATTCTAAATACGTAGTAATAAATGATATGTAATATTTCTTATATACACATATATTTGTCACATAAAAGTTTATTTACTTCATCTAAAAAAAGTTCATTTAAATTTTTTATTATTAACTTTTATTTTAAAATAAAAATATCTAAATATGTAATTATAACTTGTACAACCAAACATGACACTGGGAATTACACTATAATTACATTAATGCAAACAAACAAGTCTTTGCAATTACTATATTGTATAATTACTAGGCTGTGCAATTACTACCCTAGTAATCACATAGCCTAGTAACAACACAGTGGTTTCCAAACACACCTTAACTGCTCCATCCTGAATGAGAATTGTTCACTAATAGGCTTGGAACCTCGGCTGATGTGAAAAAAACTCCAAGGGTGCAACCGCACACACCTAACACAGAACGCTGACTACGAAAAGATTGAAATAATTTTTAACCCAGGGTGTGATTATCTTGTAAATTTCCCTGAAGTTGTTGGTTTTCTTGAATGTTGTCATTATTGTTCGACATAGAATAGATATTAGACTTCCCATTCCACATGTGCAATATAATACAGATAAACCTTAACATCAGTAACAAATTGTTGTTCTTATTGCGTAACTATACACAAGATTATTTTACAGTTAATTAACAACTCTCGCCACTATTTTATGGCCTATTGCAGCAATTATACTGGACGGAACCATCTTATGGAGTTCAAAAGCATGCAAAATTCAGGTGCTCGTCTTTTATGCCTCCCAAGTTACGAGAGTTTTCCATGCATACAAAAAAGTAAATGCTGAGACACATATATGACTACACAATTGACTCCTGATACCAGAGATGATCAAGGAGCACGTCTGTGTAACAGAAGGCGTAGAGACCTGCAATTATAAGGTTCAGGAAATACCAGTTTTCTTTTCCATACTTTTGTGCTTCCCTTCAGAACCTCGTTTTACACCATCATCTTCAGAACTACTATCATGTCCATTCTCATTTTCTGAAAGACTATCTGATGCCCTGGAAAAAGAATATTGGAAAGAAAAGAAGAAAAAGAACTTCAGCCTCCTAAATTCACTCATACTTAAGAGATGGCAAGTTATCATTAACTTAGGAAATTATGAAAATATTACAACTGTTACCACCCATTATTGAACATATGGCATCTAAAATTCTACAACTTAACAGCATACGGGACACAAGATAGAATTCAGAAAAGCAACCTTTTTGATCTGCGTTTTGATTTCTTATCACGCCTTTTGCGCCTTTTCTCACGTCGCTTCTCCTTTCTTTTAGCACGTCTATGCCTGTCTCTTTTAGATCTCTTCCTCTTCCTCCGCCTATCATCACTGGATGAGCTAATTTCTGATTCAGAAGATACATCCAAGTCAGAATCACTATCAGACTCAGAAGACTCAGTATCACTATCTGTAGAGCTCTCTGATTCCGATGTGTAGTATCTCCTTCTCTTTTTTCTTCTTTCTTTGGAGGATTTTTTGTGCTTCCCATTTTTCAATTTGTTTAATTTTCTCTTATCTGCACCAAGAAGAAGTAAAATCAAATAAAGCCTCACAACACAAACAGCATACTCAATTAACAAAAACTAGAAGGGAAACAATATGACAGTAAAGAAATGTTTTAAAGCAAGCTGCCAAGAGAAATGAAACTTCAGAAGTCTCACAATCAGGTAACTCGCCGCAGTTGATTATCTTCACAGTTACATTAGGTTTTCCCTCTTCATTTCCCACACTCTCAATCTTCTTAAGAACTTCAAGGCCATCAATAAGTATCCCAAAGACAATGCATTTCCTGTTAAGAAAGTTAATGAAGCAGTTCATAAAAGCAAGCTTCCAGCAGAGCAGAAAATATCAACCAGCATCCACAAGCGGCAGTATACTTGTAACTACAATTATAACAAACCTGTCAAGATGATGGTCAGCCTGAAAGGTGATAGAAAATATAGAACCGCGTGCATCACGATCAGCAATTGCCATAGATAGTAGACCTTGGGCATCATGTTTTAGCTTTGGCACCTCATCTGAAACATTCAAAAGATTACACTTGTTATAAATCCTGTCTTGTTTTCTCTCAAAAATGTAATTTATTAGTTCAGGATATCACATCAAAGTAATAAATCTACAGGACATTGCAAATATTGCACCTCCAAAAGGTGATGCTACAATTGACAGGCAACTAATTGCATATGAAGAAAGTGCACTATACCATGAATTACAAACTGAGACCAACAAGATAATTGTAATTTGCAACGTATGCTCTCTCACTAGCCAGTATTTCCAGAAGTAACATAACCTATACTACAATTGCTTGTAAAATTCTGGTTTTGCGTAAAATGATAAAAGGGATTCATTAATGAACCTTCCCCAAAGATATTTTCCAAGACAATTACCTAGATCGAGAGAATAGTTTGGGTGTCAATATATAGCGAACATATGATGTCAATATACAGATAACACAAGTATTATTACCCAGCAAATTGCAGCTTTGCCAATCCACATTTTGGCTCTCATGACAGGTTTCTAGGTAATGATAACTAATCAGAAATTCTACCACACAGTTGAGTACTGTTCTGAACCGATAACCAATTACCTCAGTTCTGCAGTATAGTTATAATAGAGTTCCCTGGGATTTTTCTGAACAAATGAACCACACAGAACAATCAAAACAAGGCTTAATCTCTAGGAAAGAAAACAAACTTCAATTAAATTTCCAATTCTCAAACTATCATTAAGTAGAAAACCAAAAACAATATCAACAAAAGCACAGGCAACATAGCATTCATGTCCCCTACCATTGTCTGAGAGGAAACAATGTCCAATATCAATGGATTGAAGCTCCCATGCAGCGTAGAATTAGATCAAAGTCAGCCCCAACCTTCACAGGCAATACAAAAGGAAACCCATTTTCTTTCAAGATAAATGATTTTTTGCTAAAAGAAATACACACTGTTGTTTGCGTGGATTTACTACTCATTATATCCTAGTCTACCAAAAGAATTAGGCCATGCATTCAATACATGAGACAATCATCAAGCGGTCATAAAAGTTGAGGCAAATTTCAAAATAAAGGTCGGAATAATGAAAGAGAGGTCTCACCTGGAAACTTTCCTCCATAGATACTTTCCCCATAGTTCCCTGCAAAGAAGTAGGCATATTAACTCCGGAATTTTAACCAGAACCTGTTCCTGAGTCTCGGACTGGCATGTTTGACTGAGTCAAGAGATTCTTACTGGGCTAACACGTAAAGCTCAAAATTAAAACCAAAAAGATAAGCTGACCCACTAGTACTTAGGAAGCAATTAATATAAGTCAAACAAACACTGGATTATTGCTGATCAATAGTTATAAACAAAACTTAATGCAGTATGTTGATCAAAGGCATACCATCTTGTCTCAGCAAGTCGCCAGCCTGAAATAGATAAGGGAAAAAACAATTAGTTAACTACCATTAAAGTGCATAAACGGAGAGCCTTATTATATGCTGAAGCTCATCAATACAGAGGACAAACAACTCAGTTAACACAACCTTAAAACTACATCACAAGATATGCAGTCGTGACCATCAGCCCTGCATCCTACAGCATAAACAAGGATATCTGACTAAAATGAAACGCCACTTCTTAGCCGTGCTCGACCACAGAGCTAAGAACTATGCAGTGGAACACATTCAAACTACATGTGAATAGAACCTGCACCTCCAGAGCCTACAAACATACCTGAGCCACAGATCCCTTGACAATGCGATGGAAAAATGTTCCTTTATAATGCAACGGTTTTCCAGTCTTAGAGCTGACTCCTTTCTCCCCTGAAGAGAAACAATTTCTTCCTATATCAGTTGAGGATACCAAGCACTTAACATGGAGATGGACAAGCATCCAAGAAAAGGAAGAAGATAAAGATCACTTCCCCACTAGATGACTAGTCATGTCACGAAATTATCTATAACATAAGGAATCAATAACCCAGGCACCTTGAACCAACATCCAACAGCAACCAGCCAATACATAGCACTTGTTAAGGTGACCGAACCATTTCTCTATATTTTATTTTCCTAGACAAAAATATTACGATTGAGCTGCCAAACTTCCAGGAAGAAAGTGACGAACTAGAGGGTGTCTTATCTACCTGTTCCTGTAATGTGCATTGTGAGTAGTTCTTGATCCATAAATTGTTTGCTACACACTGTACATTTTCGTTTTATGTGCAGTTGCCAGTTAGTTCACAACATATGTCCTTCCAGTAAGTTCACTATATATCCTCCTTTTTTGTCTTTTGATAAAGCACAGTACCTATCCTTCTTTTCATGGGTAGTTACCTTAACATGAGCAAGCATCATATATTTTTAGCACAATAAAGAGAGAATTGAAAGACAGCAAGAAAGGTTGAGAGATTTCACTATGTAATGGTATGTTACAGTTTGGCACCAAAAATATATGGCTTTGGATCTTTCAAAAAGAGAGAACTAACAACTACTCAAAGTGAATCCCTACTATATCTGATTAAGTTTACCATTTATAATTTCCACATTTGGGACAACAATTTGTAGCACTAAGCCCCATAGAGTAGCTTTATAGATATAAAATGTGCTTCATGTGATGGAACCACAAGACAATCAAAATACAAATAACGTCTGAATGCAGGTTAGAAGTATGTTAATGGGAAGAATTCAGCGGAATACAGACAGGACAAGAGGCCACACAATAGAATGAAACTAGAAAACCAATCTGAAAAGCTTAAGACTTTAATATGATACACAAGCAGCACTCTTGTAGTTGTCACCTGTACAAAGTGCACGAAAGTTTTCTGCGGTTTTTGGAGCAATATCTGTGAAAAGCTGCAAATAAGAGAACTCACGGGAGTTAACTGTAAGTATCTCGTTTTGTGAGTTCAAATGCTTATATTTAGGGATAACAAATTCAGCTATTGGATAGCTTGATACCTCAAAAACCATTCTTTCAACTGGATCGCCATCAATAGAAACATCAAGGAACACCAGTTGTTTCTTCTTACTCATGTTTATGATACTTGTTGCTTCACGACCTCAAGCTGGCAGGTATATCTTCAGCAATGAAAGAGATAAGTAAAGGCGTGAAATATGAAGAAGGTTGCAATTCTGCTTTGACTATGACAATGAAAGACACAACTTAAGGAGATACAAGACGTTTGTAGCAGATAAATGTGCTTGGATAGCTGTAGCTTTTTCTTTCTTTCTTTAATATTTGTGAGTGGACAAGAGTGGGTTGCTCTACTTACAACCAAGAGGTTGTGAGTTCGAGAACCTCTCTACCCCAGGGTAGGGGTAAGGTCTGCATACACACTACCCTCCCCAGAGCCTACTAGTGGAATTATACTGGGTTATTGTTGCTGTTGTTTAATATTTGTGAGTGGAAGGAGAGTGTCTCAAACAAAAAACAACCTTGAGCAATTCATCATTGATGAAAAACTAAACATGTTCTCAATAAAACTCAGAAACTTGAAAAACTTTTGAGTAAACGCATCCTGAATATCCCTACAGGTTCATTCAATATCTTTAGCTAGTTAGTTATATTATACAGGATCTGCAAACAGAAATCACATCCTGTCATAAATTTCAATCACGGGGATATCCTACTCACTACCAAAAACTCTACAGTCTCTCACATACCCTAATTTCACTTAACAACAACCAATTAACTACAAAAGACAATTACTACTAAATACAGCATTTTAAGAGAAAACATATTCACACAATTTCATAGTTAATAGGGTCAGCTACCAACACCGATAACCAAATAGCTAATACCGCAAACTCACCCCAGTTTTACAATAATCAGCAAGGAAATTAAGAAAATAATGATAGAAAGCAGTCACAAAAAAAAAACAATATTATCTCAAAATTGAGCAGAAGGGAAAGATGTGTACCTGAAAACTGGACATCAAGAAGATGAAGGAAGCTTAGAGTGAGATGTAAGGAGGAGAGCGGCGATAAAGCTATGAAGCTTTAGGGTTTCTCTCTCACTCGTCTAAATTTATCTTCTCTAATTTCTTTACTATATCAGATTTTATAATTATAGGCCCTTCGAGAGGAAAAAAAAGAAAACAGTTTGGAAGATGCGACAATTCCTGTTAGGGGCATAATTGTCAAGACAACAAAGTACACCATGTATGAAGTAGGCACTTCTTTTCTCTCAACTAAATTGATCTTTTAAACTAAAAAATTTGTTGTGATTTATTCACACACAAAAACAAAACCAAAAAAACTACACAATTGTTCTAGATGAATTTCCAATTCTTAGGACCAATTTTTTTTTTTTTTTGTAATAAATGTGAATATTACCATAACAATCAAAACAATTTACATCATAAAGAGCTTCTAGTGTCCTTTGCCACCTTCTAGGAAGGGTGCTCTAGACTTTAGATCTCTAAACAATCTAATTACATAGCTTCTGATCAATAGCTGATTTTTTCTAGCTCTTTTAGTCTTACACAATATATCCAATCTATCTAAGATCTCTTTCTTAAATTGAGCAAATATAAATTCTCTATCTACATTTACTTTCCTAAAAATTCTCGAGTTTCTTGCTTGCCAAGTGTAGTATATCATGGCACCCCATACTGCAGCAACCATTTCCTTTTGGAATTGGCTCCATTTCTCCTTTTGATTTACTTGATCACCTGACTTAACTTCACTGTTATGAATCTTGATGCCCCGCCAAATACTCAATTTTTCTCTCAGTTTTGAAATTCACTTACACTGACCAAAGATATGAGCCTGTGTCTCCATCTATGTCTAATCACATAAGCAGCAATGTTGATCGTCTACATGAATCAGAAACTCTAGTTAATCTCTCCTTGGTTAACAGTTTATTTTGGCATGCTAACCACACTAGAAATCTTAGGGAGCATAACTAAGCCCCACATTAGATTAGTTTCCTTAACTCTAGGTAGAGAGCCTAGCATGTGTTGATAGCTTCTGGACATTGAATATTCTCCTGTTGAGGTTAACAAATATTTATCTCTTTTATACCATCCTGTCATTTGAACTTTGAGGGAATTCAGTTTATTCCGATACCAGCTACAATCTCATATTGAAGTATGTTCCCATATGCTTTCTTTGTCCTTCATGTAGATACGATTGACCCATTTCACCCGTAAAATATTTTTTCTTTCTATAAAGTTGCCAGAGTAACTTACCAACAGTAGCAGTATTCCAATTGCAACAGCCTTTAATGTTTAATCGTACATTTTTCTTTGGAGTACATACCTTGTCCCATACAACAAGGTAATTTTTTCTTTTATCCTCTGCAGCACCCCATATAAAATCCCTGCATTTCTTGTCAACTTGCGTTACTACACTTTGAGGTAGTATGAACACTGCACTCCAGAAGTTATATATAGAGAACAATATTGCCATGATAATTTTCAATCCCCCAACATATGACAGTTGCCTTGTATATGCAGTAATTTTGTTTGTGATCTTGTCAACTAATTATTTACAAACCATCTTGTTTCATTTTCTTGAAGTAAGTGGAAGGCCTATGTACCTTATAGGCAAAGTTCCTAGAGTGAATCCTGTTATACTAAGAATATTTTATTTAGTAATATCATCCACACCTACTATAAATATGCTAGATTTTTTCATATTTGCCTCCAACCCTGTAACATCACCGAAATGTTGCAGTGCTTCCGTAACTCTAGCTACAGATTTTAAGTTCACTTTGTAGAATATCACGAGATCAACTGCAAATACGAAGTGTGGCAGCCTTGTATTCTTGCACGTGGGGTGATATATGAAGTTAGGAAGATCATTCATCTTGCTTAGCACCCTTGAGAGATACTCCATAACTAGAGCAAATAAGAGGGATGATATAGGATCCCCTTGCCTAAGTCCCCTTCTCCCTTCAAAATAACCACGACTCTCCTAATTGACTCTAATAGAAAATTGTGCGGTAGTAACACAAGTCATCACCAGTCTAGTGAAAGAGTCTAGGAATCCAAAACCTTTCAAAGCTTCCTCTATAAACTCGCAGTTGATCATATCATAGGCTTTCCCGGGGGTAAATTTTCATGAGACATCACCAGTTCCCTTTTTAGGACCAAGTTGAAGAAAAGATTATTAGACATTTTCATGATACCTAATAAGGGTAAGGTGTGAACAAAAATTAAAATGCACTTTAGAATAGGGACAAAAAAGAGCGTAAATACTAAAATCAAGCAAGTTTGTAATATACATGAAACGAGCAAACTAGAGCAAGAGAAGAAAACATATTTTATCACTCCTCACAAATGCTTGCCTCATCTAGTATGCAAGTCTCCTTCTATCCTTTTTTGTGAATTATGATGAAACACATCGTATTGGTATCGTAGATTTTAGCCCATTTATTTTTCTTTTCCATAAAATATTTCAAGTACACTAATTCATCCCGCGAATGTAATTAAATTAGCTAGGTTCATCTCTTTACTTGAGAGGTTTCGCCTCATTTTTCCTTTCACCCATGAAAGAATCGATCTAGTCCAGTTATCAAGACTCCATGATTCCTCCAGCCTTCAATAACCTTTATTAGGCTTTATTACCTTTTTATCTTTATTACCTTTTAATTACCTCTTATTATAACATTAATATTGATAATTAAGGGGCGTATAAATAAAGGCTTTCATTCTATTGTAAGATATCAAGAAATGCTTATAGAAATAGACTAATATTCTTTCTCTCATTTCTTTAAATATTATACAAGTGTGTTCGAGATTTTCCGATTATTATTATTATACACTACTTGCTAATTAATTTGGATATTTATCTATCTTAAGTGGTCAAAAGAAAAAGGAAACAAGAAAAGGAAGATAGAACGCCTAGGCAGTATATTGGAGATGCATCTCTAGTTCGTGCCGGTCGACCATCGACAGTGTACACACCACTGGTTGACCTCCCGCAGATGCTGCGGAAACTTTTCTGCGCCTACGACACCCAGTGACCTTCCTCCTTTTTGCAGTTTCGCAAGCTTAGTCGCACCTGCGGAAAATCCCATCGCTCCTCGTATGGTTGATATTCGGCTTAAAGAATACATATTTTTATGTATATTGCCTCGCATTGTGCTCATGTCTTATAGATTTCGGATGTATAATATAATGATTTATGCTAATTTATTGTATTTCTATGTGTAGGAATCATCCGGATGCAATTTGGGATGAAAGTGTGCGAATTGGAGTGAAAATGGAAAGAAAAGGCAAAAGTGCACATTTGAGCGCCACAGGCAGCGTGGGGCGCTACCTGTCGCCCAATTTTCAGAAGCATAAAATATCCAGCGCCTCATGCTACCCTGGGCACTGGTGATAGGGACTTGTCCTATTTCGCCTAAGACTTGGTTATTTCGGCTGTACACCCCCTCCCCCCCCCCCAACTCGTATAAAATGGGCCTTAAACCTATTTTGGAGGGAGAAAAACTTTTTGGAGAGGAAAACATAAGCACAGAGCTGCCATGGAGGCCGGAATTCATCAAATTCCATCTTTCTTCCGCCAAACATAGTAATTTTTATGTTTCTTTGTATGAGTTGTTGTTTGGCTACCATGTCTATGTGGAGCTAAACTTCACGTTCTAGGATTGTGGTTCTTTCATGAATATTGTTATTCGGATATTGATTTTGTTTTCTTGATTTATCATATTGGTTTATTTATTCAATCTTGCGCTTAATTATTTAATTGATTGATCGCCAATATAAACAACAATAACAACAACCCAGTAAAATTCCACTAATGGGGTCTGGGGTGGGTAGTGTATACGCAGACCTTATCCCTACCCAAAGGAGTAGAGAGGTTATTTTCGAAAGACGCTCGGCTAAAAAAAAAAGACAAAAGGGCAAAAATGGAGACAATATTAGTATCACAACAATAATCATAGGATAAATAGGAACACCATGAAATCCAGAAGAAATACGCAAAGTAAAGGGAGACAATATTAGTAAATATTAGTATCACCACAACAGTCATAAGAAAAATAGAAACACCATGAAATCTAGAAGAAAGATGTAAAGTAAAAGCGATAGCTAGTAAATAGGACCTGCACTGAAAAGCAAAATAGTAAGCCACAACATTCCCACTAGTTATCTTAAACAAAAATCCTACATGGCTAGTCCCATCATGTTACGAAGTAAGGCACGACTCAACTACCTCGTAACCTACAACCCTAATACTCGACCTCCACATTTTCCTATCAAGTGTCATGTCCTCGGAAATCTTGAGCCTTGCCATATCCTGCCTGATCACCTCTCCCCAATACTTCTTAGGCCGCCCTCTACCTCTTCTCGTGCCCTTCGTAACTAGATGCTCACACCTCCGTACCGGAGCATCTGGGCTTCTCCTCTGAACATGTCTGAACCATCTAAGCCTCGATTCTCGCATCTTGTCATCAATGGGAGACACATGCACCTTCTCCCGAATATCATCATTCCTAATCTTATCTATCCTAGTGTGCCCGCACATCCACCGCAACATCCTCATTTCTTCTACTTTCATCTTTTGGATATGTGAGTTCTTAACGGGCCAACACTCAGCCCAATACATCATGGCCGGTCTAACCACCGCTTTATAAAACTTACCTTTGAGTATCGGTGGCACTCTCTTGTCACACAAGACTCCAGATACTAACCTCCACTTTATTCATCCTACCCCAATACAGTGTGTGACATCCTCGTCGATCTTCCCTCCCCCCTGGATAACCGAACCAAGGTACTTGAAGCTGTCTCTATTCGGGATGACATGCGAATCAAGCCTCACATCCACACCCACTTCCCGTGGCTCAGCGCTGAACTTACACTCCAGGTATTTCGTCTTCGTCCTGCTCAGCTTGAAACCCTTAGACTCAAGAGCATCTCTCCAAACCTCCAGCCTCTCGTTAACACTGGCTCGCGACTCATCAATCAGAACTATGTCATCAGCGAATAGCATGCACCATGGCACATCCCCTTGAATATGGTGTGTTAACGCGTCCATCACCAGAGCGAATAAGAACGGACTGAGCGCAGAACCTTGGTGTAACCCCATTACAACCGAAAAATGCTCAGAGTCGCCTCCTACTGTCCTAACCCGAGTCTTGGCCCCATCATACATGTCCTTAATCGCCATAATGTAGGGAACCGATACACCTTTTGCCTCCAGGCATCTCCAGAGAATTTCTCTAGGAACCTTATCATACACTTTCTCTAGGTCAATAAACACCATGTGCAAATCCTTCTTCCTCTCTCTGTATAGTTCCGCCAACCTTCTAACAAGGTGTATAACTTCTATAGTCGAACGACCCGGCATGAACCCGAACTGGTTGTTGGATACAGACATTGTCATCCTCACCCTCGCTTCAACCACCCTCTCCCACACTTTTATGGTATGACTCAGTAATTTGATACCCTTATAATTGTTACAACTCTGGATATCACCGTTGTTCTTATACAATGGAACTACCGTACTCCACCTCCATTCATCCGACATCTTTTTCCCCTTAAAAATAATATTAAACAACCTAGTCAACCACTCCAAACCTGCTCTCCCCACACACTTCCAAAATTTCACCGGAATCTCATCTAGCCCGGTCGCTCTGCCCCTACTCATCTTACGCATAGCTCCCATGACCTCCTCAACCTCGATACGCCTACAGTACCCAAAGTCACGGTGACTCTCGGAATGCTCCAATTCGCCTAGCACAATATCCCGATCCCATTCTTCATTCAGAAGTTTATGAAAGTAAGTCTGCCATCTCCTCTTAATCTATGCATCTTTCATCAATACTCTACCATCTTCGTCCTTGATGCATCTCACTTGGTCCAAATCCCGAGACTTCCTCTCTCTCAACTTGGCCAGCCGGAATAACTTCTTCTCCCCACATTTTCCCCCCAATTCCTCGTACATACGACCTTAAGCCGCAGTCTTAGCCTCTGTGATCGCCACCTTAGCCTCCTTCCTAGCTGGCTTATACCTATCCATGCACACTTGCCTCTCCTCCTCACCTATGCTCCCCACTAACTTCAGGTATACCTCCTTCTTTGCTTCCACTTTACCTTGGACCATTTCATTCCACCACCAGTCTCCTTTGTGCCCACCAGATACGCCCGTCGAGACCCCTAACACCTCTCTCACAGCCTCCATAATACAGTCTGCTGTCGTTGACCACATAATGCTCGTGTCACCACTGCTTCTCCAAGATCCCATAGCCGACAACCACCCCTCCAATGCTTGGGATTTATCCTTAGTTAAGGCTTCCCACCTGATTCTCGGTCTTCCTCGAGTAGACATTTTCCTCCTCTTTAACATAATACCAACGTCCATTACCAAGAGCCTATGCCGCGTCGCGAGTATCTCACCCGGAATCACCTTGCAATCCTTGCACAACCCTCTGCCACACCTCCTGAGGAGGATATAGTCAATCTGGGTCTTCGCCACTGCATTTTGAAAAGTAACCAAATGCCCCTCCCTCTTCTGAAAGCTAGAGTTCGCAATCACCAACCCAAAAGCCTTAGCGAAATCCAACAACGATGTACCTCCTCTATTACTCTCCCCAAAACCAAAGCCTCCATGCACCTCGTCATAACCACCTGCGGCCAACCCAATATGCCTATTGAAATCCCCTCCTATGAATAGCTTCTCAGCAGGCGGAACCTGACGCACAATCTCATCTAACCCTTCCCAGAAGCGTCGTTTAACATCCTCATCTAGGCCCACATGTGGCGCATAGGCGCTAACGATGTTTAGGGTGCACTCTCCAACCACCAACTTAATAATCATCAATCTATCATTCACTCGTCTAACCTCAACCACAGACTCTCTAAGTTCCCTATCCACCAAGATGCCCACTCCATTCTTACCTTTCCGGACTCTTGAGTACCAAAGTTTATACCCGTCCACATCCCTCGCCCTTGACCCTACCCACCTTGTCTCCTGGACACACGCTATATTGACCCTCCTCTTCTGGAGAATCTTCACCAACTCTATAGATTTATCCGTTAATGTACCTACGTTTCATGACCCAATTCTCAACCTACAGACACCCTTGTTCCCTTTACCTCTCTTGCCTCCCGCCCCACCCCCTAAACCCTACCCTACCTCCCGCCCCACCCTCCGTTCCCCCTGAGGACATGACCTCACTCGACCATCCCAGACCACAGCCACTCTACCTACGGCAGAGTAAGGGAAATCACTATCACACAAGGCAACAGACCAAACCAGAAGAATACAAGTTGCAACAACATGCACACTAATACGGTAAATAAACTAGTACGAGGTAAGATGTTAGCAATTTAACTCACACAACAAAGGAAAACTGGAAAACGAGAGGTACCAACTCCCGCGAGCAGAAAAAATACAATAAAAATATTGATACCACGAGTACCAGATATATAACGAAAGAACCTGGAGCAAGTTTTCCTGAAGCGTGTCGGATCTGCTCAAGAGCACTGGCAAGTCCTGCTGTGTCACGCCAGAAAGTTGTTCGAAAGTCGCCGAAATTTACAAAACTTATCAGCAATCTGAACACACCAGGAAATAGTTTGTCCTCGCCGAGAAGAAGTTGTACCTGTCCAAAGAAACAAACGCACCCACACACACAAGGGAGGGGGGAGAGAGAAAGGGAAAGAGAGAGGGGAAGAAGAAGATGGTCCGCCCTCTAATTCTCTCTCTCTCTCTCTCTCTCTCACACACACACACACACACACACACACACACACACACACAAAAAAAAAAACGTAGAGAGCTCAACTTTAAGCTACCAGTGATTTCACGAAATGGAGGTCGCCGGAACCAGTTAAAGCATTTGGAGATAAGGGAAAAGTGAAAAGGGGTTTAGATTTTGGAAAAACGTGATTAGAGCTAGAGTGAAAAACATGATTGTAGATCTGAAAAGGCAGATGAAAAAAATATTAAAGCAGTAAACTTTTTTAAATAAATAATAAATAAAAATTAAATAAAAATAAAATAAAAATACGAATCACCAATATATTGAATAATATTTACGAATCTAGAATTGAACTCGAAAGTGAGAATTCTAGATTGCACATAGGATTGAGTAGAGCAAGTTTTTTGAACCTGGGCATCGGGGAATATATTCGCAGTAAGGATAGACATATACCTAATTGCCTTGCTTGGTTGATGTAGAGGAATTATAAATGCGTTCTTGTTAGTTCTAATTTCATAGACATATAGGCGTTAGGTTAGCTTGAATAGGCGAGTAAGAACTCGACAGATTCTTATGAGCAATATTAACCCTATCAACCAATGAACTAGATGAATTAGTTAATCAATTCAATTGAAGAATACAATAGGAATGTTAGATAGCCCATAACCCTGGATCGTGTTTTCATTACATTGATGCGCGTAACGTCCAACAATTTAATGATGAGTTGTGTGAAGCTGAAAAAAAATCTTCTAGACCAAATTGAGGAGCTAAAACAAGAATACCAATCATTAGACCATATTTTTCTTGATGATGCCAATATTGAGAAGAATGCTCTAGAGTCATATGAGGGAGTAAATAACATTACTTTTGGAGAATTGAGTATGTGTATATTCGGGGATGTAAATAGTTGTACAATTCATGAGTTAAGGCGCATTAGACCTCATTCCAATCATTTTTGCTTGTGTTTAGATAGTAAGATAGTAATCGAGCCATCTGAGCCTATAAAGGAATCAAAGAGCGAGCATGAGAGTGCCTATATTCTTGAATTTGTCATGCCAAAAAGCAAAAAATACATTCCTCATCTAAATGCCAAGAAGTGCAGAGTTAAAAATTTATTACTTTGCCTAGTTATCTTTGTAGCTCCTCCAATGGAACATAGCCGAAGACTGGATGTCATGTTAGGGGTACAATTCATAAGTTCAAGGTGGAGGAAAAAGTGGTTCACGTCGTGCCGCGACGTTAAATTAGGCGCTTGTTGGGAGGCAACCCATCTTTACTGTTTTCTTTTATTTTTGTTGATTTTGTTTTTATTATATTATTTTTATATTATTTATTTTTATTTTGTATGATTATGAGCATAGGAAGAAAAGCCATTGGAAGTGTGCAAAAGCGAGCCAGATGGTTGGAACTAGTATGAGGTACCTGCAAAAAGGACCTTCCATGGGAGAAGTCTGAGTGCCCCGTAAGCTACTATTGCTTCAACCTTTAGCCTTTTAGGGAGTTTATTGTCCACTCTCGTTATTTTTTTGCTTTATTTGTGTATTGGGGACACTGCACTCTTTTAAGTGTAGGATGAGAGAATTCCTTTAGATCATTAGTAGTATTATATTAGTATGTTAATTTCTTATTTTTTCAGTTTCGTATTTTTGTTTTTTATAGTAGTGTAGTATTTTATGTGATTAATTTTAAAATTAAAAAAAAAACAAAAATAATGCAAAATATTGGACCTTTCCTGACGATGGATCTCCTAGACAGTTTTCTTGAGGGATTAAAGTCTAAACAAAAAAATTGCAAAATATAAAAAACACAAAAATATGCCTTTTAGTCTTCCTTAGGTAGCAATAATCTCCCGCGGTTTTTCTTTGAGCCTCAGTTATTTTCCATAGGATGTATTTTGAACCGGGTAGTAATTTTTCAATTTTTAGAGTAGATTAGAATTTAGGAAATAAGTAGAGGAAGAAATATGAGATTCCTAGGTGCTCTTGACTTGTTTGATAGTAGCATATTTAGGCTTGGAATGTGTAGTACCTTCCCTATGTTTTAAAATTGATCATGATGCCTTTATAAATTGGATAGCATGTCTTGTGACGCCTATGTCTCATTTATTTGACTATTACTCACTTTGTGCTTAATGCTTAATATCTTGCGACTCCGTGAATACTTGTATTTATTGAGAGTTTGAATGAGACCGTGCTTAGTGAGTCATGTGCCATGTGTGGTGAGGTTTTGTTTAGTCCATCTATTGTACTTGTGTCTAGAACTTGTCCGGTATGTGAGTTGAAGCGAAATTTTAGGTGATGTTTGGTTTGAAAAATAATTTTAGGCTTTCTTTGATTTTTTTTAACTTTATTGCTTACCACGAATAAAATTTATCCCATAATTAACTCTTTTGAGCCTATAGACTTCTATTTTGCACCCACATTACATGCCTATACTTACTCTCTATGCTTTTGTTGTGATGGAACATGGTTTCACGAGGGATATATAACGTTATTAGACTTCTCTATGATGTTAGGTGTTCAAGCTATGAGTGCATTATGACATTGAGTTAGTTTTTGAGGCTAGGATTGTTGTGAGCGTATTGTCTTTGTTTGAATATTTTTGAAGAATGACATAAGTAAAGTGATGGTAGACAATAATCCCGTATTTTAGTCGCTTATTTTACTATAATTCAATGCACTTTACTTGTGTTGAGTTTCAATTTGAAGTGTTTTGCACTTATTTTATATTTTATGTCGTGCAGGAGTGATTTTCGAGTAATATAGATGTTGTGGAGCTAATTCGAGCTATTTGGAGCTTTGAAGTATGAGTAGAAGCCCAAGCAATTAAGCCGGGATCACGTTCGGGGGTCGAAAACTAAGTATGGACATCAAAAAAATGAGAAAGCTAATTCACTCTAAGGAAATTGCACTACAGCTCTGCGGGCGTCATAGCGCTGGTGCAATGTTCCTGCAAAGTGAAAAAAATTCAATTTCTGGCAAAATTTAAACTACCGCGCCGCATGGGGCGGCGCGATAGTGCAAAAAGTGGCTAGAAATGATTTTTTGGCACGTTCTGGAATTCCCTACATGCGCGCCGCATGGGGCGGCGCGGGGCGCGATGCGGTAGCACAAAAATGTTAGAGTGACTTCCCATTTCTGCTAGAAAGGGTAGTTTCGTCCGAGGTTTATTTTGGGGGGAAGCTTAAATACATCAAAACACTATTTTAGAATTACTTTTGATAAAATTTTGACCTAAGGAGGCCAAGGAGGCTAAAGAGGAGTTGGAAGAATACAAGCACACAGATTTCATCATTCCTTCCTCAGCCAAGATCCGATTTTGGATTGAATTTATGTTTTCCTATACTTTAGTTACATTTGTAAAGAATTTCTCCATGTCTATGGAGTAGATCCTTTTGGTTTTTGATGGATTTGGTGTATTAATAATTGTTTGTGGATTATAACTCTATTTTTATGTATTTGAATCGTTTTTGGAAGATTTAATTGTTGCATCTATATTCACTTGTTCTTGTAATCGAAAGAGGCATAACTTGTGATATCTTTGCATTATATTGTTGGTTGAGTTCATAGATTCTTCTAAGTAATCGAAAGAGGCTAGTTGAATCACTGATTAAATCTAGTTAGGAGAATAATCGAAAGAGGTTTTCCTAAAAAACTATCCACCACGCATTCTTAAATATATTCATAGTGCTTAAATTTGTTCATTTCGTGAGGTTAAGACTTAATCGAGAGAGGAGTTTTTGCTGAACGTTTGTACTAATAATAGAGTGAATTCGAGAGACTCACTTGAACATTGGAAGTGAATTATCTAGAGTTAGATCCCGAACAATTATCTTGCACTTATTCTTTCAAAACCCTATCCTCTTCCACTGATAACCTTAATTGTGTATTCCTTGTTTCGATAGTCACTAGCCAATATCTGTAGATTTTTTAGATTCTTAGTTAAATTTTATTATTAATCATATAAATCTCAACTGTTGATCCTCCCGGATAGCATTCAAGCTAGAAACTTAAAGAATACTATTTTAATCCAATCCTTATGGACACGATATTATACTATCTTTGACTAGCGAGCACAATTTAAGTGTGTGTTTTGTGCTCGTCATAAAGGGAAGTGTATGTGATTGCATATGTTAGAGTTTAATTATTGATATCAATCATGGTCATTGGTGTAGAGTGCTTAATTTCTTGGTTGACTCGAGGACGAGCAACATTTAAGTGTGGGGTGTTGATATTCGACTTAAAGTATACATATTTTTATGTATAATGCCTCGCATTGTGCTCGTGTCTAGTAGACTTTGGATGTATAATATAATAATTTATGCTAATTTGCGGTATTTCTATGTGTATGAATCATTCAGATGCAATTTGGGACGAAAGTGTGCGAATTGGAGCGAAAATGGAGGAAAAGGCAAAAGTGCACATTTGAGCGCCACATGCAGTGTGGGGCGCTACATGTGGCCTAGTTTCCAGAAGCATAAAATATCCAGCGCCAGGGCTAGCGCCCCATGCTACCCTGGGCGCTGGTGATGAGGACTTGTCCTATTTCGCCTGGGACTTGGTTATTTCGGCTCTACATACCCCCAACTCGTATAAAAGGGGTCCTAAACCTATTTTGGAGGGAGGAGAACGTTTTTGGAGAGGAAAACATAAGAACAGAGCCGCCGTGGAGGCCGAAATTCATCAAATTCCATCTTTCTTCCGCCAAACATAGTAATTTTTATGTTTCTTTGTATGAGTTGTTGTCTGGCTACCATGTCTATTTGGAGCTAAACTTCACGTTCTAGGGTTGTAGTTCTTTCATGAATATTGTTATTCGGATATTGATTTTGCTTTCTTGATTTATCATATTGGTTTATTTATTCAATCTTGTGCTTAATTATTTAATTGATTGATCACCAATATATTGAATAATATTTACGAATCTAGAATTGAACTTGAAAGTGAGAATTCTAGATTGCACATAGGATTGAGTAGAGCAAGTTCTTGAACCTGGACATCGGGGAACATATTCGCAGTAAGGATAGACATATACCTAATTGCCTCGCTTGGTTGATGTAGAGGAATTATAAATGCATTCTTGTTAGTTCTAATTTCATAGACATATAGGTGTTAGGTTAGCTTGAATAGGCGAGTAAGAACTTGACAGATTCTTTTGAGCAATATTAACCCTATCAACCAATGAACTAGATGAATTAGTTAGTCAATTCAATTGAAAAATACAATAGGGAATATTAGATAGCCCATAACCCCGGATCGTGTTTTCATTACATTGATAACATAAAAATCTAAGCTTCCTCTGTTCAAAGTTCATTATTTGTTTTTATTTATTTTAATTAGTTTAAAATCAAATACTTATAGTTTTAATTCTTGTTTAGATAGTTAGGATAGTCTAATTTAGTTAATAGTTAATCACAAGTCCTCATGGGTTCGATATCCGACTGTTAGCCACTTTATTACTTGACGACCGCGTATACTTGCGTGTGCGTTTGGCCTCAACAAGTTTTTGGCGCCGTTGTCGGGGACTTAGAATTAGCTTAATTTCTAGATTAGACTTTTACTTTTATCTTCACAAGTTTTTTTCCCTTTTTAAAATATTTTTATTTTTATAACAATTTGATCTTTCTCTTAGTGTATTTTTAGTTCTCTCAACATGACATTTGGGGATGAAATATCCGGAGGTAATGTTATTGATGAAGACGCTTAGTTGACGAAAGACTTTTATGGCCCGTCTTTTTGGGCTTGTCGTGACCTTAACTCTGGGAAGTCTGAATTTGAATATGGGAGTAAGGGATGGTATTGAGACGAATATTCTCGATTATGGGAATATACGAAACGACGTTGTCTTCTAACAATATTAGTGAATGATTGGTCTAAGGAGAGAGTTGAGCTTGCACATAAAATTGACAATTTTGGCTTGGTTATACATAACTTAGAAGCATATTTGAGTGCAAAGGTTGATGCGTGTAACATCCAACAATTTAATGATAAGTTGTGTGAAGCTGAAAAAAAAATCTTCTAGACCAAATTGAGGAGCTAAAACAAGAATACCAATCATTAGACCATATTTTTCTTGATGATGCCAATATTGAGAAGAGTGCTCTAGAGTCATATGAGGGAGTAAATAACATTACTTTTGGAGAATTGAGTATGTGTATATTCGGGGATGTAAATAGATGTACAATTCATGAGTTAAGGCGCATTAGACCTCATTCCAATTATTTTTGCACATTGTATTTAGATAGTAAGATAGTAATCGAGCCATCTGAGCCTATAAAGGAATCAAAGAGCGAGCATGAGAGTGCCTATATTCTTGAATTTGTCATGCCAAAAAGCAAAAAATACATTCCTCATCTAAATGCCAAGAAGTGCAGAGTTAAAAATTTATTACTTTGCCTAGTTATCTTTGTAGCCCCTCCAATGGAACATAGCCGAAGACTGGATGTCATGTTAGGGGTACAATTCATAAGTTCAAGGTGGAGGAAAAAGTGGTTCACATCGTGTCGCGACGTTAAATTAGGCGCTTGTTGGGAGGCAACCCAGCTTTACTGTTTTCTTTTATTTTTGTTGATTTTGTTTTTATTATATTATTTTTATAGTATTTATTTTTATTTTGTATGATTATGAGCATAGGAAGAAAAGCCATTGGAAGTGTGCAAAAGCGAGCCAGATGGTTGGAACTAGTGTGAGGTACCTGCACAAAGGACCATCCGTGGGAGAAGTCTGAGTGCCCCGTGAGCTGCTATTGCTTCAACCTTTAGCCTTTCAGGGAGTTTATTTTCCACCCTCGTTATGTTTTTTGCTTTATTTGTGTATTGGGGACACTGCACTCTTTTAAGTGTGGGATGAGAGAATTCCTTTAGATCATTAGTAGTATTATATTAGCATGTTAATATCTTATTTTTTAGTTTCATATTTTTGTTTTTTATAGTAGTGTAGTATTTTATCTGATTAATTTTAAAATTAAAAAAAAAACAAAAAAAATGAAAAATATTGTACCTTTCTTGACGATGGATCTCCTAGACAGTTTTCTTGAGGGATTAAAGTCTAAATAAAAAAATTGCAAAATAGAAAAGACACAAAAATATGCCTTTTAGTCTTCCTTAGGTAGCAATAATCTCCCGTGATTTTTTTTTGAGCCTCAATTCTTTTTCATGGGATGTATTTTGAACCGGGTAGTAATTTTTCAATTTTTAGAGTAGATTAGAATTTAGGAAATAAATGGAGGAAGAAATATGAGATTCCTAGGCGCTCTTGACTTGTTTGATAGTAGCATATTTTGGCTTTGGCATGTGTAGTACCTTCCCTATGTTTTAAAATTGATCATGATGCCTTACATACTCGGTACGCTATTTCGTATTGATGTCCCTTTTGCCGGGAACGCTGCATTTCATGCGTGCGGGTTCAGACAGACAGACGAGTAGACCTCCTCGGTAGGTGTTGCCCGAGTTCAGTTTGATCGGTAAGCTCTGCATCCTTCGAAGTTGTCGAGTCTAGAGTTTTATGTACATCTTGTGTGTGTGTGTGTGTGTGTGTGTGTGTATATATATATATATATATATATATATATATATATATATATATATATATATATATATATATATATATATATATATATATATATATATATATATGTTATTGATAGATCGGGGCCCTGTTCCAATCACAGTACATCCATCAGTAGAGGCTTGTAGACATATCCTATCAGTTAGTGCAGTATGTTGGGCTTGTAAGCCTTGTATGTATATTTTGTTGGTTTGCCAGCTGTAGTAGTTATGACGACCTTGTCGGCCCAACTTTATATTGATGTTTAGTCAGCGTTCGCAAATTGCATTGCAATATGGCCCATGGCCAAAGTATGACATTATATGTTCAGAGTCCTTTAGTCGCAAGTTGGTACGTAAGGATAGGTGAGGCACCGGGTGACGGTCTCGTCCCCCAGGTTCGGGGCGTGACAGAAGTGGTATCAGAGCAGTTCTGTCCTAGGGAGCCTACAAGTCGTGTCTAGTAGAGTCTTATTTATGGGTGTGTTGTGCACCACACTTATAAGCAAGAGGCTACATAGCATTTAGGACTGTCACTCTTTCTTCTTACTCTAGATTGTGTGGTAGAGCTCAGTTGTAAGAACTCAATTTCCTAAACTATATCTTATTCATACTACGACGATGCATACATCTAGAAAGACGGTTGGTAAGAGATTGCAAGTGGCTGTGAACGAGATGAGTCATAGGAACTCGATTTTGCATGATACTTATGATGAGTAAATGTAAGGTCTTCAGTAGATCATATGTATACTAAGATGTGTAAGCTTCCTTATAAGGTTCCTTAAGGCAAAGAATATCTATCCACCCATATGGTGAAAGGCAATGAGAGATTCAGAAGATAGATACAAGCTTCAACAAGTAAAAGGAGCAAGATGAGAAGGGTACGAGGTACCCAGTTAATGAAGATTATCGGTATTTTCAACTCCGGCAGAAAAATATAAGCATTGTGACTTACCTTCAACAGTAACAGATGTATGTAGAATTGGCCACACCCATCTCAGTTATACCCTATTGGGGTTTAAGATGGTGTAGTTTAAGAAAAGGACGGGAAATTAGGATCCTGCTAGGGTTAGAGTAACCCAAAATAGTGAATGTATTGTTTGTGTTAGTTGACATTTCCGAAGGATATTACAAAGGTGCCAATAGATCTCCTTACGAGTTACCCAGATGGTGCACTCTAGAATATTACAATTAGATGTGAATATTAGCATGATCAAAAAAAAAAATTCAGAAGATAGGCACTGAAAGCCTGGAAGGGATAAATATTACCTTAGTATGGCTCGCGTCCCTAGTAGAGCGAGAATGTTAAGCAACCCGAAGAGCCACTGGATGGAGCAAAGGGGAGCTAAAAGCAAAAGAATGTCTTGTTCGAGTTTTCAGAATGAAGTGATAGACATAAATGTTAGCGGGAAATAAGAAAAGAGTTAATGAAGCATTATGAGTGAGATATGATACATGCATGACAACGGTAGATCAAAAGATAACAGTATTACAGAGTCTATAGTCAAGTGAAGGAAAAGACAAGAGGTGACAGGCCTGAAGGCAATAAAAGAGTATAGGCCATAAAGTCATATCCTTATTTCGAGAAATAAGTTTGTGACTCCAACGCGACTATCAGAAAGGAAAAGTTAGACCCCGAGTAATAGAAATCAGTATGGGCTGGTGAAAAAGATAAACTAAACATGAATTAGGGACTGAATGATTTGATAATGGTCGATGTCATGAGAATTTCAGATTTCGTTCCGGCTATAATAGAATGGACAACAGAAGAAGATTCATGAGAAATTCAGAGAATGGTCATTCAGGAAGGCACTTCCCTAAAGCAAGCAATGTGAGCAAAGTTCAGCTTAAGGGGTTGGATGTGCCAGTTATACTAAGTGTCACTCTCGCGAGTAAGGAAATTTATTATCCTTGGTACAGAAGGATTACCGCAAGGTGAGTAAGGGTCATCGATGATGTGAAAAGACGCCAAAGATGAAGAGGTAAAACATCTATATGTAGATCATCGTAGCACTAAATCTTAGTACTCCCCTAAAGGGGGGAATACGGAGTGATGTGGCACTAAGTTAGAATTAAGTGGTTCTAGTAACTATGGAATGGTAAAGGAAGAATGCGATAAAAATGATAAAAGGATGAGATTGAACTTATTCAAATCCTACAGATATGCTACGATTCTAGAACATTATGCAAGAACGATGTCAAGGAGAAGAAGTAAGGGTTCCGGCCCAGGATGTTTTTGATAAATAAAGAGCCAATGCGAGAGGTGAGTTAAGACAAAAAGAATAACCCAAGAAAGATTACGTGGAATATTGATATGAAAATGGGCCAAAGAGTAGTTAGTAGTTAACTCAGGAAGTGCCTAGTTATGGATAGACAGGTGGTTACAGACGAATCAGCAGATCGTGCAAGATAAACATAGTAAAACCCAATATAGTGAATTCAGTCTCGCAGATATGACATCGTAACCTTGAGAAATATTAAGATAGGATTTGGGGTAGTTAAAGGTACCGTATGAGTGTTACGAAGGAAAAAGAGAGTGCCACTGGGAAGACAATCAAAGTATCAGCTCAGAAGCAACCCTATGAGCACAAAGGCATGAAGGTAAGTAAGCAGATAATTACAAGTAAGAAAGAACATCAAAAATTCCGCTGCGTAAGCGATGTGATAAGCTCGCAGCCTTGCAAGAATCAGAGAGTCCTCCCTAAGTACTACAATGAAAGACTAGCTGAGGAAGTAAGGAAGAAGGCTTCGACCTAAGATCAGTGACCTAAAGAGTAAATGATCTTATAACAATAGTCTCACAATAACGTTGTATGCACTCCATAAAAAAGTGGCACCTACCGTGGCTAACGGACAGGAAGTAAAAATCAGAAGTGAGATTCAAGATCATATGAGTGGTATGGAATTCCAATATGTATGGTCACTAAGATAAGTTAAGTATGCACGCAACAAGGGGCAGAAAGACCAAGAAAAGTAATTGCCTACATTTAAAGAAAGTTGAGAAAGAGCGAAAGGAATTATTCGATCAGTGATCCAAAGTTAGTTACGTTATGAACGCACTTACGGTTTCGGAATATTATCCATGCAACATATATACTGACATTTATACAGCCGTTGAAGACTCTGGCATAAGGTAAAAGAAAGAATTGAGCCCAGGGTATAAACAAAGAATTGAATTGTTAGAAGATTGTATCATGGATATTCTATAGCGCCCATGGAAGGCTAAAGTAATAACTAATACCAGGAGCCGCAAATCAGAAGATATCTCAAGCCTACATAAAGGCTGATCAGAAGGAAGAGGAAAATAAAGAGTTACATCAATCAAATAAATCAGGAGTCTGATTATTAGACCCAAAAAATTATAGAAATTGTGATTAAGAACATTACAGTATTACTCTAATATCATAGGTACAAGAGAGATAGTACAACAACCATATTCTATAATGGATTTACGATAAAGCCAGTTAGAAGAAGTACCAGCCTCGTAAGAAGTCAGTATGAAGCTCCCACCGAATTGTGTATGCAAGTATTATAATAGAGCTTCAAGTTGTAGATGTGAATTATACCTATGTAGAAGGAAGTTTATGAAAGAGATAAAAGATGCGATAATAGTCCATACTTCAGATAGAAGGCTAGAAGCGCTGGGATTCAGTATCCAGAATGATAGCAGCGTCGTCAGTGGCATACCTTCCAGCCTATGGTTTCTATGTATCGAGAGGTCTAGTTAAAAAAGTAAAGAAGAGTTAGAGACGATGTGGTGTCTCACTTGATATTCCATAATAACACGAGGGAATCTATGGTGCAAGCAAGTTGAAGGAAGGTTGCGAGTAGTATAAATAGATATATGTAGGTCGCAAGCTAAAGTATGGTAAAACGATAAGGTTTTAGGAAGGCAGGGGTAAGGATAAGAAAGGGCAAGTGAGAAGGTAACGAGAATGGATAAGTCCTCTGGATTAAGCCCATGAAAACAAGGGAGCTAATGGTCTCTCTAAGTTATAGAAAGCTCAGTATAGCCTGAGTGAACTCAAAAGAGTCTAAGACTAGTAGCATTTAGAAGATATGAAATATTTCCTTGGTAGTAGAATGAGGGTGTAATTGTGATAAATGAAGGATGACGTTTGGGACTTCGATTGAGTAATGATTTCATGAGTTGTACGGGATTAAAATACTCACGTGAGGAAAATAACATTGGGATGCTATGAAAGATGGTTATGAAAGTATAGTATCGCCCCCAAGTGGATCAGGAAAATCACTTCAAATGTTCCATGATGCAGCGTAAACCCTAGTGGCAATATATTACGTAAGAAGTTTCAAGTTATCAATGGAATATTGTAGATCAAAATTAAGGTAAATCAACAATGGATGGGTAAAAGCTGCAAAGTACGAGATGAGATTAGGCCATCATTATTAAGATGAACAGTAATGAAGAAGCATTAAAGGACTTAGATTTATACATATAGGATAAGCAACAAGAGTAACCTGGAGTTTGGTAGCAGACCTCAGTAACGATAAATCGAAGTAAGAATTATGGTATAGTATGGCCTACTTAGATGAAGTAAAGTTGATGATGCCCAGAGGGACAGCTTGACATAATTTTATATATGAACACAAAGTGAAGCCTAGAGATTGGCTAAAAGCTGGAGGAAAGAGAAGAGAAGAGTCACATAGGCGCACATACAAAGTTAGAGTCGTACAGGTTGCATGATAGAAGATAGCAACAGTACGAGATTAGAAGGATTCCGACTACAAGTCGTAGTGTAAGAAAGAGGCTTAAAGGGGGGAATGCCCTAGACTTTGGATTTATTCAAAGAACAGTTGCCTAAATGGCAAGGAGAATATTAAAGTATTCGGAAGACATAAGTTATGAAAATAATAAATGCGTCAATCAACATTCGAGGACGAATGTTCCAAAGGGGGGAATGATGTTACATCCCATGCCTTCGTACGTGAAAGTACGCCATAAAATAAATTGATGTAAGCTCGGGAATGAGATTATTTTGAGATTATAAGTATTACGCTATTTCAAACAAGTGATAAGTAAATTCGTGAAGGAGAGAGGGTAAGCGAATCGAAGAAAATGAGTTTCGTCGAAGTTTGGCAATTTAGGGATAAAATACGGTCCAAGCTATAATACCTGGTACTTATGGACTAGTGTCATACAAGGAACTACATGACTATGATAGTATGGTGTATAAGGTATATTAAAAGTAAGTAGTATTTTAAGTAAGTTGAGATAATTCTTAACTATGTGAGTAATTAGTTAATTATTGGATAATGGGAAATACCTAGTTAATTAAGGAATTGTTGGGTGATTAATTAGAGAAATTGGATAAGATTAGATCCTTCCCCAACGTGGCAGCCCATCACTATAATTAGTGACTCGTAAATTATGTTGCAAAATGGCAAAGTTAGGTGGATTTTAGGTGGCTTAGTCATTATGCAAATGGGGCCCACAAATCTTAAATGTAAAGGACTTTCATATATCTTTAAGTGAGACACTTATGGATGGAAAATCTCAAACAAGATTCATATGACTCTTTTACAGAGTAAGATAGATTAACATGAGTTTGCTTCAGCAAGTTCATACAAGAAAATGTATATACATGTAACGTGAGTTCTTCAATAAAAAATTCATACGAGACTATGTAATGTTATGGCAACGTGATTTTGCGATTCTAAGGGAGTACGGTGCAATCTTTCTCAAGAATATCATACGGATTTTCCCTACCCCAGGTATGTTAAGGCTAAGCCCTTCCTTCATTTTGGCATGATCTCGTAATTACATATGTTTGATAACGAGGCATAAAGAGAAGTTCATACTCCCAAATTTATATACATTATCCTAGTCTCATAAATTATAGTATTCTGCTTATCAGGACTTCATATTTAATTGAGTATTATCTTTTTCCAGTCAAGAGAGCAAAGAGCCTATATATACAGTATTACAGTATTTTCATTACCATCGAGCTATAATCGATGGGCAAGCCTATATTGGGCAATCTCTGATCAGATGGCAAGTTATATACCGAGCCTACTATGGCCGAGCGCCTATGAGCGAGCCCAGAATGGCCGATATATAGAGCCTAGTATGGCCGAACACCTATGAGCAAGCCTACTATGGTAGACAAGTTATATATACCGAGCCCTATAAGGTCGGACATCTATTTTACTTACTATATTGAGAGAGGTGAGTCAGTATTAGCAGCTAAGCATATCTTCAAATTATCTTTCGACTCCCAGTTACTTTTAGTTATTATATTATCAGTTCAGTTTCAGCCTTCAGTTTTTCTGTTGCCTTACATACTCGGTACGTTATTTCGTATTGATGTCTCTTTTGCCGGAAATACTGCATTTCATGCGTGCGGGTTCAGACAGACAGACGAGTAGATCTCCTTGGTAGGTGTTGCCCGAGTTCAGTTTGATCGGTAAGCTCTGCGTCCTTCGGAGTTGCCGGGTCTAGAGTTTTATGTACATCTTGTGTATATATGTATATATATGTTATTGATAGGTCGGGTCCCTGTTCCGATCACAGTACATCCATCAGTAGAGACTTGTAGATATATCCTATCAGTTAATGCAGTATGTTGGGCTTGTATGCCTTGTATGTATATTTTGTTGGTTTTCCTGCTGTAGTAGTTATGACGACCTTGTCGGCCCGGCTTTATATTGATGTTTAGTCAGCGTTTGCAAATTGCATTGCAATATGTCCCATGGCCAAAGTATGACATTATATGTTCAGAGTCCTTTAGTCGTAGGTTGGTATGCAAGGATAGGTGAGGCACCGGGTGACGGTCTCATCCCCCAGGTTCGGGGCGTGACAATTTCTCCTTGGCCGAGTACCTGTATAAGTTAGTCTGTAATATAATGAAATTAAAAAGGGAATTGAGTTCATACCTTAGCAGTAGTACCAATTTAAGTGTGTCGTGTTCCAGTTTTTTTGTAGTTGTATATCGTTTTCCGACTCGAATTTATACTAGCCTTTATCGGTTATTCCGGTAATTCTATATGGTCCTTCCCAATTCGATCCCAGCTTCCTGTCGTTTGGGTTCCTGGTGTGTAGCGTTACTTTTCTCAATACCAAGTTTCCGATTTGAAAATGTCGAAGGTTGGCTCTTCGGTTTTAGTACCTCCCTACTCGCTACTACTGGGCGGCCAACCGGACCAAGGCGTCTTCCCGCCTTTCATCCAATATTTCTAGGCTCGTGGTCATGGACCTGAGGCTCGATTACCCTACCTCGATTGGTATTAAGACTTTCGCTCCATAGACTAGAGAGAACAGGGTTAATCTGGTACTCGACTAAGAAGTAGTACAGTATGCCCACAAGACTTCGGGAATGGTTTCCTTCCACTTTCCCTTTGAATCAGTCAATCTATTTTTCAGGTTTTTGAGTATAGTTTTGTTCGTCTATTCTGCTTGTCCATTCCCACTAGGGTAGTAAGGCGTTGATAATATCTTCTTGATCTTGTGGTTTTCAAAAAACTTACTTACCTTGCTGCCGACGAATTATTTTCCATTATCGCAAACAATATCGGGCGGTATCCCAAATTGACATATTATGTGATCCCAGATGAAGTCGATGACTTCCTTCTCCCGGACCTCCTAAAACGCATGAGCCTCGACCCATTTTGAAACATAATTGGTATGTAATTGGCCTTACCGGGCGCCCATGGCAGGGGACCGACGATATATATTACCCACTTCATAAACGGCCATGGCGACAGGACTGGGCGAAATATCTTTCCTGGTTGATGAATCATCGGGGAGTGTATTTGTCATTGCATTTTCGTAAGATGTCTTTTGCATCTTTCTTCATTTCATTGCAGTAGTAGCTGGCTCTAATCAGCTTTTGAACCAAGGATTCTGCCCTCGAATGGTTCCAGTGCCCTCATGGATTTCTCTCATGGCGTATTCGGTCTCTCTATGACCTAAGCACCTAGCCAGTGGGCCAAAGAAGGATCTTCTGAACAATTTCCCTTCGACTAAACTAAAGCTGACAGCTTTGGTGCGCAGAACTTTTGATTCCTTGGGATTTGATGTCAATTTTCATGTCTTTAGGTAGTCTATGTATTTTTTTTCTCCACTCCCAAGTCAAATTTGTCAAGTTTACTTTGGCGTGACCTTCTTCTACCACCGAGTTCATCAGCTGCGCCACTGCCCACGAGTTGAATTCATCGGAGTTGACAGACGACCCCAAGTTGTCGACTACGGTGATGTCCTCTATGGCCTTTATTTTGTCGGGGTTGAACTCTATCCCTCGATTAGATACCATGAACCCGAGAAATTTGCCTGAGCTGACCCCAAATTCACACTTCTCTAGGTTTAGCTTCATGTTATACATCCTTAATATGTTGAAGGTTTCCTGCAAATGATTCAAATGGTCTTTTGATCGTAGGGACTTGACCAACATATCGTCAATATAAACTTCCATTGATTTTCCTATTTGCTCGTCGAACATCCGTTTTACTAGGCATTGGTATGTGGCATCAACATTCTCTAATCCAAACAGCATTACGTTATAGCAATAGGTGTCAAACTTTGTTATGAAAGAAGTCTTTTCTTGATCGTCCTGGTCCATCCGACTTTGGTTGTACCCGGAGCGGTCGTCGAGAAAACTGAGTATCTCGTGTCCGGTCATTGCGTCAATAATTTGATCGATGTTAGGCAAAGGGAAAGAATCATTTGGACATACCTTGTTTAGGTCCTTATAATCTACACACACCCTTAGTTTATTTCCTTTTTTAGGTACTACCACTACATTAGCTAACCAATCTGGTTATTTAACTTCCCGGATATAACCTATTTTTAGAAGTTTTGATACCTTATCCTTGATGAACGCATGTTTGATCTTGGACTGTGGCCTTTACTTTTGCTTGATCAGATGGAACTTCGGATCCAAACTCAATTTGTAAGTGGTTACCTCCGGTGGGATCCCTATCATGTCTAGATGGGACCATGGAAAACAAATGTCGTTAGCTTTAAGAAAGTCAATAAGTTTTTTCCTAAGCACTAGTGTTAACCCTGTGCCCGGGTATACCTTTCGATCTGGTAGATGCTCGATTATATAACTTGCTCCAACTCATCCGCCATTGATTTGGTGGCGTTAATGTCATCGGGCGCTATGAATGATCTCAAGACATTGTAATCGTCCTCATCATTCGCTCCTTATTCTTTTTGTTTCTCCGGTTCGACTGAGGCCAGTATCATTGATTGCTATTTAGTTTCTTCTCTTTTAGTCGGTTATGCATTTCTTGATACTGAGACCGCGGGCACCAGAATCACTTCATCGATAGAAAACATTTCACTTGCGGTCGGCTATTCTCCGTAAACCATTTTGACTCCCCTCGACGTGGGAATTTTTAGCGCTTGGTGTAAAGTCGAAGGTACCGCCCTCATGTTGTGGATCTATGGCCGTACGAACTAAGCATTGTACCTCATATCTGCTTCAATCACGTAGAACTTCATTTCTCGGGTTGTCCCAGCAGTGTTTACCACCAAAGTAATCTCTTCTTTCGTGGTCTCACACGCCATGTTGAATCCATTCAATACTTGGACCGCCGGTACAATTTGATCTTGTAACCCCAGTTGCTCTACAACCCTCGATCTGATGATGTTAGCCAAGCTACCTGGATCAATCAACACACGTTTAACTTGAGATTTATTGATAAGTACAGATATTACTAGTGCGTCATTGTGAGGTTGTACGATGCCCTCGGCATCTTCATTGCTGAACGAGATAGCTCCCTCCGGAACGTAATCCCGGGTGCATTTTTCCCTCGTAATAGACACTTTAGTGCATTTCATCATTGGCCCTTGGGATATATCTACTCCCCCAATGATCATGTTGATCACATGTTAAGGCTCCTCTTGTTCGACCTGTTTGTTGGCGTCCCTATTTCTGAAATGGTTTTTGGCTCGCTCGCTTAGGAATTCTCGGAGATGCCCATTATTGAATAATCGATCAACTTCTTCTCTTAACTTCTGGCAATCTTCGGTCTAATGACCGTAAGTGCCGTGATACTTACACATCAAATTAGGATCTCTCTAGGTAGGGTCAGACTGCAATGGTCAGGGCCACTTGGTCTCTTTGATGCGCCCTATGGACGACATGATGCTTACAGCATCCACGGTGAAATTGTACTATGATAATCTTGGTGTTTCCCTGTCACGACCCCAAATTCCCCCCGTAGGATGTCGTGATGACACCTAGTCTCTAAGACTAGGTAAGCCTATCAATGCAGAATAATAATAAATATCTGAAATAAATAAACTACAATTCAAACAATTTCAACTCCCAAAACCCGGTAGAAATAAGTCACAAGCTTTTAAGAATTTATTCTCAATGTCTCTATATGTCAAGGTCTAGATAAAATATAAGGAAGCAACATAAAATGATAGAAGGGGACTCCGGAGTCTGCGGACGCTGGCAGATATACCTCGAAGTCTCCGTGCGCAGGTAACTCAATGACGTCTAGGCTGGTAAAATGTACCTGGATCTGCACAAAAAGATGTGCAGAAGCATAGTATGAGTACACCACAGCGGTACCCAGTAAGTGCCAAGCCTAACCTCGGTAGAGTAGTGACGAGGTCAGGTGACACCAAATAATTGCAAATAATATCTCGTGGAAATCAAAACAGAATTTCCTTCAACTTTATGAAAATCACAATAATAATCAAAGGCAACTACGGCCATAAATCAATATCAACAAGGGCACTCCCGAGGTACCGCCTCGTAGTCCCAAATCATAAATAAATTCACAATATCTCATTTCCTTATATCACCGCGGGAGCCTTCACAATTTATTTAAAGAAAATATTTTTTCCGAAATAGCATCCCGTGTTTTAGCCACCCTTATCACACCGCATGACTTATAGTAGTTTCCCTACTAGCCACGCGTATCAAGCCACCCTTATCTCACAGCATGCGTTTCAACACCCAGACCTTATACCACCGCATGCGTATCAATATCACAATATATCACAATTTGCACCTCAAGTGCTCAAATAATTTAACTTGCCAAAATAATGCAACAACAATATTTTTCCACAATAAAGAGCTCACGGCTCATGCCAAAATAAATCATCAATAATAGTTTGCACGGCTCATGCCAAAATAAATCATCAATAATAGTTTGCCACAATAAAGAGCTCACGGCTCCCTCATAATGAGTATAAAAATATTCAGGAGTAAATAATTTAGGAAAATAATATTTCAAAATCTTTACTACGTTGCTTCAATATCAAGTTTTAAAATATCAAATACTTTATATTAATAATATTTAATTTAAAGAAAATCAACCTTCAAATAATGTACAGAATAAAAGAAACCAAGTTTCAACTAAACAGGTAAAACAATTAGTAAGAAAAGATCAAACAAATTTAAAGTATATATCTCAGATCAATGATGAAGAATATAACAAGATAAAATAATTTAATAAATGCGCAACAGTGATCTACACAATTTAAAAATATAATCTTTCGCAATTTAGCTCGTGTACACACTCGTCACCTCGTGCACACGACTTTCAACACATTTCAATAATCACATCAATACCAATCCTAGGGGAAATTTTCCCCACACAAGGTTAGACAAGTCACTTACCTCGACTTGCTTCAATTTAACCAAGTATTATGCTTTTTCCTCGAATTTCCGACTCCGATCGACTCGTATCTAGTCATAATTAATTCGATACAGTCAACAAAAATTATAGTAATCACTTTCATAAGAAAATATTACATTTTCATTAAAATCTGAAATTAGCTCAAAATTTGTCCGTGGGGCCCACATCCCGGAATCCGGCGAAACTTACACAATCCGACAACCAGTTCAATTATGAATCCACCCATACTAATTTTACCAAAATCCGATAACAACTCGACCTCCAAATCTTAAATTTTCGTTTTTGGAAGATTTTGCAAAAATCTTGATTTCTTCCATTTAAATCCGAAATAAATGATGAATATGACCATGGATTTATGAAATATAATCACATTTGGATATAGGACACTTACCCAAGTTGAAGTCTTGAAGAAATCCTCAAAATCGCCCAAGAACCGTGCTCCAAAACTCCAAAACGAAATGAAGGAAATGACCATTTTTGGTCCTTAAGTTTCTGCCCCAAAAACACTATTCCGGTCGCTAAAAGTCCAATCTCGTCGCTAAAAGTGTCATATCTGGTCGCTAAAGGTGCACACCAGGACTATTTACACCAACAGTTTTATTTTACTAAAAAGGCTCTAACTCCATCATACGAACTCGAAATTCGACGATTCTTGTTCCTATGAGTCACAAATAAAACTACGAACCCATTCATTTAATCGAAACCCAATTCGGAGCTCATTTTCTCAATGTGATACTAATTTTGCTCGTTAAATAATTAACTCATATTTCGCGCTTAAAACTCAATCGCGACTTGATGAAATTAGACCAAACTTTTCAGATCACTCCTATAATTCATTATCAAAATGTTGAAAGTCTCGAAATCGAATTTCGATCTCTAGAACTAAAAATGGACTTTTGGATCATTACATGCTTATGTTGAAAACATCAAACTCTTCCTCGACAGCCTGTAGTGTATCAATCATAACTTCTTGTACTCAACTCCAACTTCCAAACGGTTTAAAGTTCTGCAAACTAGATACAAAGTACTACAACTTTCATGTTTTGCTCATCGCCCAACTCCTTATAGATTGCGAGATATAAGCTCCCAAAGTCAGCCCTGTGCAGCAGAAATTTCTGGCGATGCACACTGCTGTAGCAAAAATCTGCAGTAGCAGCTTCAGTCAATCGATCATAACATTTTGTATAAATGTCTGAATGATAAATGGTTTATCATTCTGGAAACTAGAATCAAAGAGCTACAACTTTCATGTTTTGAAAATGTTCAGATTCCTTATAGATTTCAAGATATAAGCTTCCAAAGTCAGCTCTGCGATTGCACCGGTTGCTGTCCAAAAACGGCTTCTGCAGCAGAAAAATTCCAGCAGCTCTTTTTTGTCCGAAATTCATTCCGTTAACCTTCCGAAATCCACCCGAGGCCCTCGGTACCTTAACCAAATATACCAACATGTTCTAAAATACAATATGAACTTAGTTGGGGCTTCAAACCATGCCAAACAATGCCGAAATTACGAATCGCGTATCGAATCGAATTATGAGTTTTCAAATCTTCCAACTTCTATATTTTGCGCCGAAACATATCAAATCAATTCCGATTGACCTCAAATTTTGCACACATGTCATAAATGACATAATGGATTTATAAAAAATTTCAGAATCGGATTTCGACCCCGATATCAAAAAGTCAACCCCTCGGTCAAACTTTCCAAAAATTCAACTTTCGGCATTTTAAGCCTAATTCTACTACGGACTTTCAAATAAAATTCCGATCACGCTCCTAAGTCCAAAATCACCATACGAAGCTGTTGGAATCATCAAAATTCTATTCCGGGGTCGTTTGCATATAATTTGACATCCGATCACTATTTGAATTTAAACTTTTAACTTTTTATCAAAATTCCATATCTCTAGCTAGGGACCTCGGAATTTGATTCCGGGCATACACCTAAGTCCCAAATCATGATACAGACCTACCAAAATTGTCAAAATACTGATCCGAGTCTGTTTGCTCAAAATGTTGACCAAAGTCAACTCAGTTGAGTTTTAAAGCTCTAATTCACATTCCATTTTTCACCTGAAAACTTTTCTAAATTTTTTTTACGGACTGCACACTCAAGTCGAGTAATGGTAAATAGTGCTTAGATCACATAATTAATCATTAAATTTAAAGATAATATTTTGGGTCATCACATTCCCTACTCCTGATCGACCTGCCAAACTTGCTCTTACTCATCAAGACCCGGCAGCTCGGCCCTCGATCACTTCTCTTCTCGTTCCTAGTTGGATAACTCCCGAATATGTTTCCCCTCTGATCCACGATGTATGGCTGATATAGATCTCGGACCGGCCTTATCTCCTGATCAATGGCCCTCCTAGATCTATCATCGGTTCTGATGGGGTAAACAGATCCAGAAGGACCCCAAGTTGGTCGTCTTCGACCCTAATCTTCGATTGGTACCTGTTGTGGACGTCGGCCCAGGTTACGGTCTGGTACTTTACCAAATTTTGTTTTAACTGTTAAGAGGCCCTAGAGCTTCGGTAGTTGAGCCCCTGAGTGAATGCTTGAACGGCCCAATCATCCATAATTGTTGGTAAATCCATCAGTTACATCAGGAATCTTGACACGAACTCACTGAGCATCTCGTTATCCCTTTTTTTTATCTTGAAAAGATCTGACTTTCTGGTCTCGACCATGAAGGCTCCGGTGTGGGCCTTTACGAAAGCATCTGCAAGCCTAGCAAACGAGTCTATGAAATTTGGAGGCAAGTTGTGGCACCATATCATTGCCCCCTTGGACAAAGTTTCCCCAAACGTTTTCAGCAACACTAACTCAATTTTGTCATCTTTCAAGTCGTTCCCTTTGACTGCGCATGTATAGGAGGTTACATGCTCATCTGGATATGTGGTCCCATTATACTTGGGAATGTTGGGAATTCAAAAATTCTTCGGGATCGGCTTCGGTGCTGCGCTCGGGGGGAAGGGCTTCTGGATAATTTTTTTGGAATTCGGTCCCTTTAATATCGTAGGTACTCCCAGGATCTGATCGACTATGGAGTTGTATGTTTCCACCTTCTTGTCATTTGCCTCAATCTTTTTCTCGCCTAACTCCACTCGTTTTGTTAATGCTTCGAGTATATTCAATACATCTAAAGTTTCTCCGGGCTCAACTTTACCCGGTCTCACGGCAACTTGTTCGTCTCTTCGAGTATTTTTGTCACGACCCGGAAATCTCACCCTCGGGACTGTGATGGCGCCTAACATTACACTTCCTAGACAAGCCAACATTATAATAGTTTATCCATTTTTAACAGTTCAAATTAAATAATAATAATAATAAATATATCAAAATAACTGAAATAAATTCTAAAGTAAAGTGCGGAAAAATATAACAACTGAAATATCTAATACAGCCCCGAATCTAGTGTCACAAGTGCACGAGCTACGGGAATAGTACAGATAAAGGTCTAAACAAAAGTAAAGATGTCTGAAAGAAAAATACACATCTGAGATAAAGGAGGAGGGGACTTCAGGGTTGCAAATGCCGATCAGTTGTACCTCAAGTTTCCACACTGATAGTCAACCCAAGCAATCTACTGACCGTCGCTGAGACCAACTCCAAAATCTGCACAAGAAGTTCAGAGTGTAGTATGAGTACAACCGACTCCGTGTACTCGGTAAGTATCAAGCCTAACCTCGGCGAAGTAGTGACGAGGCTAAGGTGGGTCACTTACAATATAACATGTACGCAGTATAAAATAATGACAGAAACGGAAAATATGGAAACAAAATAAGGCAGTCAACTCATGAAAATAACTTAATCTTCGAAGAAAAACTAGTAAATGCCAGAAATACCAATCTTTATTGTGAGTTCGAGTCACCCCAAGAGCAAGGTGGAGAGTTCTTGGAGGGAGGGAGCCGAGGGTCTATCGGAAACAGCCTCTCTACCCCAGGGTAGAGGTAAGGTCTGCGTACACACTACCCTCCCCAAACCCCACTAGTGGGACTATACTGGGTTGTTGTTGTTGTTGTACCAATCCTTAGATTCCTATAGGAAAGTATCGAAGCCAACACAACACAATAAGGAATAGAAACATATTAATTGTTGCAGCGCGCAACCCGATCCCACCATACAACACTATCCTCCCCTTATTCCACCATATATATATACCAATAAGTAAATATATGTTGTGGCGCGCAACCCGATCCCACTAAATAATCATAATCAATATCGTAATCACCCTTATTTCACCAAATCAATCCACCCTTATTTCACATGTTGCGGCGCGCAACCCAATCTCACCATATCAATATAAATTCACCCATATTTCACCATATCAACACACCCTTATTCCACCTGTTGCGGTGCGCAACCCGATCCCTCCATATCAATATAAATAAATCAATGAGTATAATCAATTTAACAACTCGAATCACAAGAATCTCTATGATTAGCGAATATGAAGCAAAACCAAAAAGGAAGTCTCGTGCCAAATTGGGAATTCACTATAACTAATATTAAACAGTAAGACAAGTCAGGCAAATGATAATTAAAGGGTGCAATTAAGTCAATTAAGGCAAGTAATAGTCAATCATGGAGGCATGAGAGAATCTAACATCTTTAACACTAGAATAATAATTGGCAAGTAGCAAGTAAAGGCACAGAAGCATTTAAAGCATGTAACAGTTAAAATATGGAATGAAACAATTAATGAAATACGAAAAGCAGGGAAACAAGTATTTTGGCGGCGTTTATACACTCGTTACCTCGCATATACGCCGCTACACATGAATTTCACATAGCACATAGATCAAGGGTTCCTAATTCCCTCAAATCAAGCTTAAACCCAATACTTACCTCGCTCTACAATCCACTCAAAATTCAATCACCGCCTTGCCTTTCGAACAAGCCTCCAAACCAACCAAATCTAAAAAATTATTAACCAAACGTTTCAAATTAAAATTTAGAAACTACTCACGAATGAAAGAGGTTCAATTTAGATCATTATTAAAAAAGTCAACAAAAGTCAACCCCGGGTTTGCTTGGTCAAAACCCGAGGTTCAGATCAAAACCCGATAACCCATTCACTCCCAAGCTCGGTTATACAATTCAATTTGAAATCCGCCCTCAATTCGAGGTCTAAATCCAAATTTTACAAAAAAATCCCTAATTCTATCCAAATCCCTAATTTCTACCATGGAAATCCTAGATTTAAGATTGAAATCTTATGAAATGTAATGGGTAATTGAAAGAAAGTACGTTAAAGTCACTTACCAATGAATTTAGGAAGAATAGCTATTGGGAAAATTGCCTCTAAGGTGTTTAGAGTTGAGAATTTGAAAGAATGAGCTAAAATCCAGTCTTTCTCAGTTTTTGACCAGGCACAGATGTCGCAATTGCGAACCCCGCAAATGCGAAAAAGTCTTCGCAAATGCGAAGGTTTCACACCTCTGTTTCCATCGCAAATGCGAACAATTTGTTCGCAATTTGCGAACATGATACTATCGCAAATGAGACAGAAATCTCGCAAATGCGAGAACCTAAGTCCCAGCCCATGCCTGCAAATGCGAAGTGTCCTTCGCAAAAGCGAGGCTTGCATTTGCGAGCCAGACCTCGCATTTGCGAAGTCTACAGTCCAGCACCAGAAGAAACTTGCACTAGTTATGATTCTAAGTCCAAAAACACTCTGAAGCCTATCCGAAACTCACCCGAGACCTCGAGGCTCCAAAAAAAACATACCCACAAGTCCAAAATTGCCATATGAACTCGCTCGTGTGATCAAACCACCAAAATAATACCTAAAACTACGAATCAGACACCAAAACGAATGAAAATTTCAATGAAACTTAAGAACTTTTAATATTTCAACCGGGCGTCCGAATTACGTCAAATCAACTCCGTTTTGTACCAAATTTTGCAGACAAGTCATAAATATAGTAATGAACCCAAGTTCCAGAACCAAAATCCGAATCAGGTAGCAATAAAGTCAAACTACAGTCAAACTTATTAATTCTTTAATCTTTTAAGCTTCTAGTTTTCAATAAATTGTGATAATTCGAGTTAGGGACTTTCGAATTCGATTTCGAGTATAGGCCTAAGTCCCAATCATGATACGGACCCGCCGGGACCGTCAAATCACTGATCCAGATCCGTTTTCTCAAAACGTTGACCGAAGTCAACTCAAATGAGTTTTTAAGGCACAATTTCACAGTTTTATCAAATTTTTGCATAAAAACCTTCCTTAAAAAGACACAGACTGTGCACGTAAATTGAGAAAAGCTAAACGGGGCTAATGGAGGTTTTGAAACACAGAATTTAAGGTTAAAACTGTAAATGACCTATCAAGTCGACACAATTTTCCCGGGATTGTTAGGGGCATGGCTTTGGTTCTGTAGTTGTTCTATTGCCGCTTGTTAAGCCTACAATATTTCAAAAATTAATCGTAGGCTCACCCCATCACCTTCACCCTCGAGCGCTTCTCGAGTCGTTGGTCGGGTTCCCCTACGGATACTATTTTCGGGATCAGTTGGCAAATTGATGTTGATGGCCACTTGCGAGTTAGCATCGACCGGGTCGGCGACTGGAACACCATTGGGATCGGTAGGAGGCACATCATTACTAGGCACCTCATTATTATTTTCGTCGTGATGGCCTGACTTAGCGTCAACGTTCAAATGAGCAGACTAAGGGTTTGACATTCTTAGACTGGCCTGGAATTAAGATTTCAAAGAATAAGCATAAAATAGGGTGTGTTATGGAGATTTGTACCAAATCACTACTATTATCCTTAGCCTCCACATAAGGCGCCAAACTATTTACCCCAAAAATGAGTAATAATTAAATTTATATGTGATTTAAAGGGTACGTGGTTTAATCAATACGAATAATTAAGATTACCTGATAGGTGAATTAAATACAAAATAAACGATCAAACTAATCGTAATGTAATGACCAAGCCTGATCTTAGATTGAATAGTGGAACTCGTCCTCGATTGGACCCTCGGTACAAGCTTGGTCGCGAGTGAAGAAAAGAACAAGTGGGTAATGTCTTGAACAATAGTTAAGAGACAAAAGTAAACTTTTATTGCTTTGAATTATGTATTATAACGTGTCAAACTAAAGAAAAAATTCTCCTTTATATAGTAGGAGAATTTTAGTTCTAGTACAACTCTAAAAAAGGTAAAAATCTTTTTTTCCGGTAATTGTTGATCTATAATTGATACTGAACGGGATTCATGCCATAATATTTGGTTGAGGGCGAATATTACAGCCCCTTATCTGTCATGCATAACCATTTCACCACGTCTCCCGGGTCTAGAAGCTATACTTGGTCCGAGGCAGTGGCGAAGTTAGGAATGTTTCCAAGGGTATTCAAATTTAAAAGAAGTAAAAAAAAATTCTGACAAAGGGTGTTCAATATGTATTATATACCTCTAAAATATAATATTTTACCTATATACACTGTGCAATATTTTGACGAAAGGTGGTCAACTGACCACCCTTGTGACTATGTGGCTTCGCCACTGGTCCGGGGTACGTCGCTTTATTGTGTCCGATCTCAGATACACCGTTCATTTTTCCTGGTTCTCGGTATGAGGGGTTCCTGGCCTCGATATAATCACATCGATCTATGCTTCCCCTTCGTTCTCTCATTGGGGAATCGGAAACAACTATGCCCTGATTTTACTCGTACACAATAATCACTCTATTTCTAATGAAATATGATTGTGGCAGCAATAAACTATGTTTTAGTATGAAGTACCTCTTTAAAAGAAGGAAGTAGGCCGATAGATGGATCTTCTAGCTTTGAATAAGTTGATCGGGCTCCTAAGTCTTTTTGGGTCTCTTTGGGTAACATGAGGACAAAAATGCTCCTACAAATATAATTCAAGATACACAAGTATATCAATCCAACAGAACCAAAAAACTAAAAATACACTAGTAGCATCATATTACTGCCCTTTACAGAATTTTTTCCAATAAATATGTTGTTATAATGAGCGGGCAAAATTGAAGAAGAAGAGGTCTCTTGAATCGCGGCATAGTTGTCGGAATTCGTCCACCGAAAGCCAGCCATTAAAGTAACGCCAATCGACAAATCTTTTTAAGACATGTTGAATGGTATAGGTACTGAGTGGTGTTGAGGTGTAAAACTTCACGAATTAGAAAAAAATATTTTTTTTAATGCTTTCTTCTTAATTTTGTGAAATTTGAGAGGGATTTGGTTTGTAGATATGGGTAAAGGGTGAGAAGCGGAAGAAATAGTGTGAATATGGTGGTATTTATACCACCAAAGAAGGTGGTCGGTGGCAAAGATAACGACATTCTGTAATGACCTGAACAGTAATTTTGAGCTCTAGCATGTTGTTAGGAGGTTTAAAATTTTGAGTAGTTTCACTTCATGTATTATGACTTGCACGTGTAGTCGGATTAGATTTTCGGGAAGATTAAAGTTGGTTTGAAAGAATAATTCTCAATTCGGAAGCTTTAAGTTGGAAGAGTTGACCAATGTTTGAATTTTGAGTAAACAAACTCGGATCGAAGTTTTGATGGTTTCAATAGGTTCGAATAATGATTTTGGACTTAGGAATATGTCCGGATTTGGATTTGGAAGTCTGTAGGTTGATTTGATACTTTTTAGCAAAAGTTAGAAGATTGAAGGTTTAGAAGGTTGATAGATTTGACCGAGAGTTGACTTTGTTAATATAGGATCCGGATTATGGTTCTGGGATTTGGTATAGGTCCTTTATGTCATTTGGGACTTGCATGCTAAATTTGAGATCATTCCGGGTTGATTTGGTATGGTTCGGCATGAGTTTTAGAAGTTTAAAAGTTCATTATTTCATTAGGCTTGAATTCTTGTGCGATTCATGATTTTGATGTTGTTTGGTGTGATTTGAGGTCTTGAGTAGGTTCGTATTATGTTTTGTGACTGGTTTATGTGATTCGAGAGGGTCCCGGGATCCTCGGGTGTGTTTGGGTTGTATCACACTCTTATTTGATGTTTCAGCGTCGTTTACTTGGGTATAAAGGATACTATATTGAAAAAATGACATTTGATTTGTGATTTGATTAAACCATTATATCAATATCGTAATTACGGAGTCATAGCAACAAGAATCATCGAATTCCGATGTCGTATAAGAGATTTATGCCCATTTCCGTGTCGGGAAAGATTGTTGGCTTCTGGTGCGAACCTTTGTTCTTCGCGAACGCGAGAGAGGTTCCGCGAACATGAAGAAGGATTTCTGGGTTGACCGGTCAACACGAAAAAAAATTCTTCGTGAACGCGAAGGTGTCCCGCGAAGGCGAAGAACAAAAATTACCTGGACAGTGTTTTAAATGGACAGACCAAGTATTTTAGTATTTTGAGTATATCTTGAGTTCTAGAGCTCCGTTTGAGGTGATTTTCACAGCGTTGTTATCATCTCAACAATAGGGTAAATATTTGACCTTTATTTTGATATTTTTTCATGATTATTTTCGTTGGTTATCATTTTTATCCGCATTGGGATTGTAAATATTAGGGTTTTGAGCCCCAAAGTTATAAGATGGTAAATTCTTGATTTGAGGGTCAATTCATGGACGAAATTGGATGATCTAAGGAATATATACTATATAAGTTATTGGCAATAATTATTTTCGATAATTTTCGAAATCGAGATGCGTGGGCCCGGGGGTTGACTTTGTTGACTATTCTTGAGGAGTTGGGAGTTTGTTTCTAATTGTTAAATTATGAGTGTTGGAGTATATTTTGATTGGTTTGCACGTTGTTTGATTAGTTTGGATTTTTTGGAATCGGTTTGAGGTGTTAGAAAGGCGTTGGAGCCGGTTATCGAATTGGAGGTAAGTCTCTTGTCTAACCTTGTGGGGGTAATTTACCCCATAGGTGTTATGTGCTATAGGTTGTGGGAGCTACGCATGTATGAGGTGACGAGTATCCATGTGTATGCTAGAATTTCTGGTTATGTCTGGGTAGACTTAGATTTACGCCATGCTTTAACTGTACTATTTAAGTTTTCCTTGCCTGTTTAATTACTTTATTTCGCATTACGACCTGAGATTAGACTTGCGTAAAGTGATGGACTCGCTATTTTTGAAATTGGATGAGCTACTTGATTAGCCATAGAAATTGTGCTTCCCTTACGAATTTCTCCCGCGTTGTGCGTATTCATCGCAAAGTTTTTCTTAAACTTCATAACTCACACATATATTTGTGAGTGGGGTCAAGGACCCGTTAAGCTTCTTATTCTAATGGAATCGGGTCGTTCGCCTCGGCAAGATTATGTACCATACTCTTATGGGATCGGGTTGTTCGCCTCGGCAAGATTATGTACCATACTCTTATGGGATCGGGCCGTTCGCCTTAGCAGGATTATGTACCACACTCTTATGGGATCATACTGTTTGCCTCGGCAAGATATTATTATAACACTCTTATGGGATCGGCTCGTTCGCCTCAGCAATATCATGTATCATATTCATATGGGATTTGGTCGTTTGCCTCGACATTTCTATAAAACACTCCTATGGGATCGGGTCGTTCGCCTCGGTAACTTCATGAAATACTTTTATGGGATCGGGCCGTTCGCCGCGATAGAATCGTACATAATATTTGACAAGAAGTCACTGTATCCATGAGTTTTTCTGATTTGAGTTCTGACGACCTATCTGGTGGGGACCATTTTATATATACTCTGGTTGAGGAGGTAATCGATATTTGAGAACTTGTGTTTACTGTTCATAGGAGGATCGTACCACGTACCTATACTTGTTTGCACTGTTTATTTATCATACCTCATACTTGTTTACTTTCTACTGTATTTTATTTATTGGACCACTAGTAAGTGTCGATGTCGACCCCTCGTCACTACTTCTCCATGGTTAGGCTAGATACTTACTGGGTACGCGTTGATTTACATACTCATGCTACATTTCTGCACTTATTGTGCAGGTATATATATTTCTGGTGGTCTTTTGGGCACAAGGGCGCAGCTATTGCGGTGACTTTACGGTGAGTTGCATTCCATGTTACGATCTGCATCATACGGAGTCTCCATCATAATTATTTATATTATCATATCTATCTTGTATTCTAGACAGATGTGGGATTGTCATTGTACCTTCTAGTAGATGCTCGTGCACTTGTGACACCGGATTTTGGGGTGTTCTAGAATTTATTTATGATTTTGCTTACCATTGAGACACCTTTACTTTATATAATAAAATTTACGATTTCAAAAATAATAAAATGAATAATTAAGTTGGTAATTCACCGTTGGCTTGCCTAACAGCGATGTTGGGCGCCATCACAACCTATAGTGTATTTTGGACCATACACAGTCGGTGAATATTACTACTATACTTAATAGTTAATATTCTCAAACGAGCAAGGTCATATTTTTGTGTGATTTTTATTTTTGGTTTCAATACAATATGCACACCGCGCGGATCATTATACTAGGATTAGTAATAATAAACAACGAAGGCATCAAGAGTTGCGGCAGCTCCTCTTCTAATATCTGCTGAAACAGTTCCTTGCGAATGTCGTTACACTGCCGATAAAACATTGTAATACCCGTATTAAATATATTACAGACTTTAGCGTAGTGACCAATGACTACATATAGCGAGTAATGACATCGATCAACTACAAAAAAAATTGACAAGAAAGCTACCATTGTAGAGATTACAGCTTGTCGTGAGAATCAACTCTAATTATTTTCGTCTTCTCCTCGAATGTCCACCATCCTATAGTCTCTATATAATCCATAAATGAATATCAACGTTTAATTTCATTGATCTCCTGAAGTACGTACTACTCCTAAAAAACAAAGGAAAAGAAGAAATTGTACAAGATGAGTTTATTAGCTCCTCCTCCTCCTTTTCCTCCAGCTTTTAACTTTTCTATGCTCCCTTCAAACTTGAACCCAAACGACGCGAATCCGCCATGGATGAGCAAAGGTGACAATGCATGGCAGCTAATTGCAGCCACCCTAGTGGGTATGCAAAGTGTACCAGGGCTTATAATATTATACGGTGGAGCAGTAAAAAAGAAATGGGCAGTGAATTCAGCTTTTATGGCTTTGTACGCCTTTGCTTGTGTTCTTGTTTGTTGGGTTTGTTGGGGATACAGATTGTCATTTGGTGAGAAACTTATACCAATATGGGGAAAAGTGGATGTTGCATTGGAACAAGAGTACCTTTTTGAGCAAGCATTTCTTGGGCTATTCCCAAATGCAACTATGGTTTTTTTCCAGTTTGTTTTTGCGGCAATTACTTTGATTTTAATTGCGGGAGCTTTGCTGGGAAGAATGAATTTTTATGCGTGGATGCTATTTGTTCCGTTATGGCTAACGTTTTCTTATACAATTGGAGCATACACTATTTGGTCTACTAATGGTTGGTTATCTCTTAAGGGTATCATTGATTATTCTGGGGGATATGTCATCCATTTGTCTTCTGGGGTCGCTGGTTTTACCGCTGCTTATTGGGTAAGATACAACATTAGATTTCCTACGAACCATAATAATGTTATCAATTATATATACCACCAAAAGGGTGAGGTGGGATGGAATGAGATTCCTTCGCTCCTTACTAGAGATTGTGGATTTGAACCTACGAATGAAATTTTTTTTGATAGTGAGCGTTTTAACTTTATTGGATACGGAAATCTAAATTAGTGAAGCTACATAATTTTGGATACCGAATAATTTTACAAAAAAATATCAATTATATACATTTCCCCAACTGATAGGACTAATTATTAATAACAAAATTAAGTAAAAAATTATAAACAAAATAATACTCTCAAGGTTTCATTTTATATCTCACTTTTTTTTATCGGATTGTATAAAAAGAATGACAATTTTATATATTTGATAATTTTTTAGATGGTCAGCACCCTACACCTACAACCTCGGGGACGTGAGTTCGAGTCACCAAATGAACAATAACTCCAACAAAGGGGATAAAGAGGGAATCAAAGGGAAGGGGAATTAAAAAATAACTTAGGTTCTTGTACCCATAGACGTAGAAATATTGTGATATATGTAAGATCATAAGTTTTAAGGTTACTTTTTTGGTGCGCCAAAAATCTATTTTACCCTTAGACCTTAGTAACAAGCTCTCTAACTCTTTGCAAATAAAGGATTGTCCATGATAATGATTGCAGGTGGGTCCAAGGTCAACAAAGGACAGAGAAAGATTTCCACCAAACAATATCCTCCTAATGTTGGCTGGGGCAGGACTACTGTGGATGGGGTGGACAGGGTTCAATGGAGGAGATCCATATGCAGCCAGCATTGATGCATCCTTGGCAGTGTTAAACACACATGTTGCAGCTGCAACCAGCTTGTTAACTTGGCTCATTCTTGATCTCATCTTCTTTGGAAAACCTTCTGTTATTGGTGCTGTCCAGGGCATGATCACTGGCTTAGTTGCTATCACTCCTGCTGCTGGTACCATACCAATTTTATCTTTGCTAATTTAATTTATGTTGCAACTGAGATGATATTTAATCATCTTTCCTAATATACTTTAAACATGTTAAAAATAGATGTATATAAACATACAAAGTAATTTGATTTTCATAAACAGTGTTATACAATGTTCACGAAGATTAACCAATGTTGTGACAAAACATGATTTTCAAAAGTTTACATCCCCTAGGAAGCTGCTATCACTCTCTAGGTTTATTATTTCAAATATATAATTAATAAGTTCGTTATAACAAGTTACTCCTATGTTATGTCAAAAGAAGATATATTAAGGGGAAATAACATGTCTTGTTTAAATAATAAACAAACTTAAAAAGTACCAGTTCTTAGAAACTAATATAATAATTATTGATACGTTTATGCCTAAATATATATCCGCTAAATTCGGAGCATTCTTGTAATGTCAATAATTTTATAATCACGAGCTTAGTTACGTACGTTGTTGACAGTGTATAAAATATTTACATTATCATATTTACCCATAACAAGAGTTACTGTTTATAACAAAATGGTCTAGATAAAATAACATGCTATAATAAGTTAAATTATACTTTTAGTGACAATATGTATAACCTGAATTAAATATTTAAAAAAAATTAACCTAAATAGTTGTCCACCCAATCGCATAAACTAAAAATAGCAAGTCAGACGTTTATAAATCCGTGGGTCTAATTTTGTAAAGATCCCTATTTTAAACCCTTATATTGGTGTATAGGTGTCGTACAAGGGTGGGCAGCCATAATTATAGGACTATGCTCAGGCTCAATTCCATGGTTTACAATGATGGTTGTCCACAAGAAATCTGAGCTTCTTCAAAAAGTGGACGACACAATGGCTGTCTTCCACACCCACGCCGTAGCCGGTAGCTTAGGAGGAATCCTAACTGGCCTTTTTGCTAACCCGAGACTATGCTACCTTTTCTATGGCTACTACAACAAATACTATGGATTCTTCTATGGGCTTCGCGATGGAAAAATCCACAACGGCTTCAGGCAAATGGGGCTTCAGCTTCTCGGGATTCTGTTTATTGTAGTAGTGAATGTTGTAATGACAAGTTTGATATGTCTTTTGGTGCAACTCATTGTGCCTTTGAGAATGTCAGAGGAAGACATGGAAATCGGAGATGAAGCTGCACATGGGGAGGAAGCTTATGCTATTTGGGGACAAGGTGATAGGCTTGAGAAATCTGCAGGTTTTTCAGCTTATAATGATGACATGACTGCTGGAGCTTCTCGGTCTAATTATAATACCTCTAAAAGTCAGGTTGAAATGGTCTAATTCATCTAAAGTAATTTTCATAATATTGGTGATATGCTGATGCATTTCTTTTATGTTGTTTTTTTAATTCTAGTCTAGTTTCCTTTTGTCAAAAGAATATAAGTAATGATGATGTTATTAAGAGTACTTTTGGTCATTGATTGAATGTATTTCCTTGCTGGAAGTGACACTAATAAGAAATAGTACAAGGTTTGAATTTCTTGTTACCATCATTAGGGATGATCAAACATATGTAAATCTCACCAAAAATAAAATAAAAAATTGGAGGAGGTATAATAGAAAGATAAAATCTTGAATATGTTTTCGCTTCCTTGAATCTCACAAGTCAGTATATTGCTTAGGTCCAAAGCTTCTCTCTCGAAGTGGCAAAAGTTTATTGTTTTCCGAAGGGAGTTCTACGTGTTGCGATATGACGCTGGATAATCGTCTTTGCATCTTAACATAGGAGCTACAGCGCCTTAGATGTATTCCTCAGTTATTATACTTTTTCTTAGTAATTGATCAACTTTAATCTTTCTGGCGAAAAAAAAGGAGGTCGAACGAATACCATCCCAAATACTTCCAAAGACATGCAAAAATAACACTAAATTATTTCACCAGTGTTGCGGCCAAACGCACAGGCAAGTATACGCGGTCGTCAAGTAATAAAGTGATCAAAAGTCGGATGTCAAATCCACGAGAACTTGTGATTAATTATTAACTAAATTAGGCTATCCTAACAATCTAAACAATAATTAAAACTATAAGTATTTGATTCTAAACTAATTAAAATAAATAAAAACAAATAATGAACTTTGAAGAGAGGAAGATTAGATTTTTATGTTATCAATGTAATGAAAACACGATCCGGGGTTATGGGCTATCTAATATTCATATTGTATTCTTCAATTGAATTGACTAACTAATTCATCTAGTTCATTGGTTGATAGGGTTAATATTGCTCATAAGAATCTGTCGAGTTCTTACTCGCCTATTCAAGCTAACCTAACGCCTATATGTCTATGAAATTAGAACTAACAAGAATGCATATATAATTTCTCTACATCAACCAAGCAAGACAATTAGGTATATGTCTATCCTTACTGCGAATATGTTCTCCGATGCCCAGGTTCAAGAACTTGCTCTACTCAATCCTATGTGCAATCTAGAATTCTCACTTTCGAATTCAATTCTAGATTCGTAAATATTATTTAATATATTGGTGATCAATCAATTAAATAATTAAGCGCAAGATTGAATAAATAAACCAATATGATAAATCAAGAAAGCAAAATCAATATCCGAATAATAATATTCATGAAAGAACCACAACCCTAGAACGAGAAGTTTAGCTCCACATAGACATGGTAGCCAAACAATAACTCATACAAAGAAACATAAAGATTACTATGTTTGGCGGAAGAAAGATGGAATTTGATGAATTCCGGCCTCCACGGCGGCTATATGCTTATGTTTTCCTCTCCAAAAACGTTCTCCTCCTTCCAAAATAGGTTTAGGACCCCTTTTATACGAGTTGGAGGTATGTAAAGCCGAAATAACCAAGTCCCGGGCGAAATAGGATAAGTCCTAGTCACCAGCGCCCAGGGTAGCGTGGGGCGCTGGATATTTTATGCTTCTGGAAACTGGGCCACAGGTAGCGCCCCACGCTGCATGTGGTGCTCAAATGTGCACTTTTGCCTTTTCTTCCATTTTCGCTCCAATTCGCACACTTTCGTCCCAAATTGCATCCGAATGATTCCTACACATAGAAATACCGCAAATTAGCACAAATTATTATATTATACATCCAAAACCTACGAGACATGAGCACAATGCGAGGCAATATACATAAAAATATGTATACTTTAAGCCGAATATCAACACCCTACACTTAAACGTTGCTCGTCCTCGAGTCAACCAACAGACTACTCTATCTTTGAGCACTCTACACCAATGACCATGATTGATATCAACAATTAAATTCTAACATATGCAATCACATACACTTCCCTTTATGACGAGCACAAAACACACACTTAAATTGTGCTCGCTAGTCAAAGATAGTATAATATCGTGTCCATAAGGATTGGATTTAAATAGTATTCTTTAAGTTTCTAGCTTGAATGCTATCCGGGAGGATCAACAGTTGAGATTTATATGATTAATAATAAAATTTAACTAAGAATCTAAAAAATCTACAGATATTGGCTAGTGACTATCGAAACAAGGAATACACAATTAAGGTTATCAGTGGAAGAGGATAGGGTTTTGACAGAATAAGTGCAAGATAATTATTCGGGATCTAACTCTAGATAATTCACTTTCAATGTTCAAGTGAGTCTCTCGAATTCACTCTATTATTAGTTCAAACGTTTAGCAAAAACTCCTCTCTCGATTAAGTCTTAACCTCACGAAATGAACCAATTTAAGCACTATGAATATATTTAAGATTGCGTGGTGGATCGATCTTTAGGAAAACCTCTTTCGATTATTCTTCTAACTAGATTTAATCAATAATTTAACTAGCCTCTTTCGATTACTTAGAAGAATCTATGAACTCAGCCAACAATATAATGCAAAGATATCACAAGTTATGCCTCTTTCGATTACAAGAACAAGTGAATACAGTTGCAATAATTAAATCTTTCAAAAACGATTCAAATACATAAAAATAGAGTTATAATCCACAAACAATCATCAATACACCAAATCCATCAAAACCTAAAAGGACCTACTCCATAGACATGGAGAAATTCTTTACAAATGTAACTAAAGTATAGGAAAACATAAATTCAATCCAAAATCGGATCTTGGCTGAGGAAAGAATGATGAAATCTGTGTGCTTGTATTCTTCCAACTCCTCTTTAGCCTCCTTGGCCTCCTTAGATCGAAATTGTGTCAAAAGTCATTCTAAAATAGCGTTTTGATGTATTTAAGCCGCCCCCAAAACAAACCTCGGACGAAACTACCCTTTTTACCGGAAATGGGAAGTCACTCTAACATTTTTGTGCTACCGTAACGCGCCCCGCGCCGCCCCATGCGGCGTGCATGTAGGGAATTCCAGAATGTGCCAAAAAATCATTTCGAGCCACTTTTTGCACTGTCGCGCCGCCCCATGCGGCGCGGCAGTGTAAATTTGGCCAGAAATTGAGTTTTTTCACTTTGTGTGAAAATTGCACTAGCGCTATGAGGCCCGCAGGGTTGTAGTGCAATTTTCTTAGAGTGAATTCGTTTTCTCATTTTTTTGGTGTCTAGACTTAGTTTTCGACCCCCAAACATGATCCCGGCTTAATTGCTTGGGCTTCTAACTCATACTTCAAAGCTTCAAATAGCTCGAATTAGCTCCACAACATCTACATAACTCGAAAATCACTCCTACACGGCATAAAATATAAAATAAGTGCAAAACACTACTAACTAAAGCTCAACACAAGTAAAGTGCATTGAATTAGAGTGAAATAAGCGACTAAAATACGGGATTATTGCCTACCATCACTTTACTTATGTCATTCTTCAAAAATATTCAAATAAAGACAACATGCTCACAACAATCCTAACCTCTAAAACCAACTCAATGTCCCAATGCACTCATGGCTTGAACACCCAACATCATAGAAAAGTCTAATAACGTTACATATCCTTCATGAAACCATGTTCCATCACAGAACTGATAATATAATAACTAAAAGTAACTGGGAGTCAAAAGATAATTTGAAAATATACTTAGCTGCTAATACTAACTCACCTCTCTCAATATAGTAAGTAAAATAGATGTCCGACCTTATAGGGCTCGGTATATATAACTTGTCTACCATAGTAGGCTCGCTCATAGGCATTTGGCCATACTAGGCTCTGTATATCGGCCATTCTGGGCTCGCTCATAGGCGCTCGGCCACAGTAGGCTTGGTATATAACTTGCCATCTGATCAGAGGTTGCCCAATAGGGGCCTGCCTATTGATTATAGCTCGATGGTAATGAAAATACTGTAATACTATATATATAGGCTCTTTGCTCTCTTGACTGGAAGAAGACAATACTCAATTAAATATGAAGTCCTGATAAGCAGAATACTATAATTTATGAGACTAGGATAATGTATATAAATTTGGGAGTATGAACTTCTCTTTATGCCTCGTTATCAAACATATGTAATTACGAGATCATGCCAAAATGAAGGAAGGGCTTAGCCTTAACATACCTGGGGTAGGGAAAATCCGTATGATATTCTTGAGAAAGATTGCACCGTACTCCCTTAGAATCGCAAAATCACGTTGCCATAACATTACATAGTCTCGTATGAATTTTTTATTGAAGAACTCACATTACATGTATATACATTTTCTTGTATGAACTTGCTGAAGCAAACTCATATTAATCTATCTTACTCTGTAAAAGAGTCATATGAATCTTGTTTGAGATTTTCTAAATATAATTTGCTAAAACAAAATAAAACTATTTCAAACATCTTCATATAAACAACTTTAAGGTATATGCTTCTAGGCCAACAGAGTTGGTGGTGGATGTAGTGCTCGCAAATACCGATCCATCGTGATTCAGAAAAATGCTCTCTAGGGATGACCCGTCGCTACAGTAATGCAGTGGTGGTATTATGGCCACTGCTGCGCCGTCTGGTGGTGGAAAATCACCAGACCTGTCCCAAAAGATGCGCAGATAAGGATAACACACCCCAACAAGTTTCACTCAAAAATTCCAACCCAGCTGTTACAGATCTTAAAAATACCGAAGCAGTTACTGTAGTAACAAATTATCTGGGATTCTCTAACATGTCCCAGATTGTTTCTGGTTCAAATCTGCCAATTCCAAGCATTAATAAAGCTACTCCAAATTCTAACAATATCATCTCATATGCAGCAAGTTTGAATTACAATCAATCTGCCGCACCTCTCACAAAAACGAGTTTGATACCTTTCGAACTTGTTCATGGAATTCCTACTCTTCAATTCTCCATGGATGAATGTGAAGAATTTGTAAAGCAAGAAGGATTACACCAAGCAGTGATGATTAAACTGTCCAACGGCGCACCAAATTTGCAGATTTTAAGGAGTATTCTGCCGAAAATCATTGGCATCAAAGGTAATTGCTTGGTAGGTTTATTGGCCCAACGACAATTTATTCGTTGTGATCAATATGAAGATTATATGGTTTGCTTAGCAAGATCTGTAAACTACTTTCAACACAATGGAAGAGAGCATCAATACAGAGTTTTCCCCTGGAGTGTAGGATTCAATCCAAATGAGGAAACTTCGAAAGCAGCTGTTTGGATTTCTCTGCCGAATTTATCACCTGAACTGTTCACGTGCAAGCCCTTATTGTCCATTGCAGCTGTGGTTGGAAAACAAATTGCAATTGATAAGGCGACGCAAGTTAGATCTCGTCCTAGTACGACAAGAGTCAATGTTATCATTGATTTACTGTACAAACTTCCTTCAGAAGGTTAGGCTTCAATATCTTGATGTTACAACTGGTAAGCTTATCGAGGACTACCAGGAAATTATCTATGATAATTTGCCTTCATATTGTTGCCATTATAAGCATCAAGGACATGAAAAAAATCAATGCCGACACTTAAAAGGAAAGGCAGTTCAAGCTACTCGTGTTGATGAAACAGTTGAGAATGAGCATCAATGTGTTGAAAAATTAAAGGGTGATGCAAGAGATTTTTTGAATGCTAAGAGAGCTGGGCAGCAACTTATAGAAGGATCAGAAAGTGATAAAAACACTAGGCATCATGTGAACGATACAGTTGCTACAGGTGTTAAGGCAGTGATTACACAGCCTCAACATCTGGTTGATGATCGGGCAATTGCTGGTGTGCAAGCAACTTATTTGAGAGTTGAACCAACTGGTAATATAACATATGATATTCCTGCTATCACTGCTTTTGCGCGTTCAGCTTTACAACCTAATACTACATTGATGGTGGGTGGTGATCGAGCTAAACCAGGGGTTCAAACTATTATTGATCGAGGTATAGTAGATGTACATGATAGAACAAATATTGTTATTGAGGAAGAAATACAAGCAAGGTCTAAACCTACAACTGGGAAGAATGCTCCTCAGGTCTTGGAGGGGGAAAAACAGGCTGCTAAGGGGCCTTGTTTTGATCTAGTTCAAGCTAGGATTACTTCTATTGCTGGGCACATTTATGCTAAGGATCAACAAGTATCATGTGAGGAGGAGAAGGAAAATGGGACACCAGAATCTGCTAAGCAGGAGCACAAGACTTCAGTGAAATTTGGGCAATCTCCTAGTCCTACTGCTGCTGCTTTAACAACTGGTGCTAATCATTCTGTCACTTCAAACAGGCATGTTATGATTCAACAAGTCGCTGGGACATCTAGTTTTCAAATTGGTAAATTCGAGGAATGTTTCATGATCAACCAACTGCTGAAAATGCATGTTCTAAATCTACAGCTCAGACATAGAGTTCTCTGTTTTCTGAGGGGAAAAGAACTGGACCTAGAGATGCTCTTTTGATAGCAGATACATCAGGTGATTGTGTAGATTTTATGGAATTGGAGTATGCAGCTTCTCGAGGCATGTCTATTGCAACTAACACTGAATGTGAAGATGTTGATACTTTGGGTAATGTAGCTGCTACAGAAGTTAGGGCAGTGTCTGTACATACTAAACGACAACAAAAATGTGCAGATGCTTAGGTAAAAGATAGAGTTTGGACAGTTGTAAATCAATCACCTACCAAAAGAAATTATCCAGGTGCTAAAAACCAGATTTTAGCACCAACGCACACTAATATTTCTAACTCTTTTGATGTACTGGTTGAAGCGCACGATCATGGTATGAAAAACAATGACAAGAATGTGCAACAGGTCATGGAGTATACAAGATCAACAACTGGAAAAATTAAATCCACAAGTAATGAAATGCAGCAGCAAAATACAACTTGACTACATGTCGCAAAAGAGCTCAATGTTGTTGCTGAATGTAATGATGAACAAAAGGCAGTAGCAGCTACACTATGTCATGATGAGGTTGGAGCAATACAAAATGTAGCCTCACCAGCGACTTTTAAATTTTACACGCAAGACATGGGCAGAAAAGGACGAAGAGGGTGAAGTGTTTGGTCCGTATGGAGAGCAACAACGTCAGACAATCGCAGCAGTAAGCTTGAAGAGTTATTCGGGTGAGACCATGACCGGGAACTTTTGGATGCTTTGGACAGTCCAAAACCTCATAAAGGTGCATTTTTAGCTGGCTCAAAAACAACTGCACAGGTGCTGAAATTTAGACATGAACCAGGTAGTGTACAATCAGGCAAGAACCTCACCAAAAAAGCTGAATTTAGAGCTTCTGCAACGAAGAATAATGCCAAGAAGAGGCATGAACCATTATGGATGGTTGCACAAGAATTAGCTAATCAACAACTAGAGGCCAACTTACCTATAGCCATTTATGACGAAGGTGTGAAATATGAATTACTTGAATATTATCGGGAAGAGGCGGTTAGAAGTGGAGATTTATCTCCTATGCATAGAGGAAAAAAGAAGGTGAATGAAGGAGTAGCACTCAGGCAACTCCCAATGAGAGATGCAAAGTAAAAAGGGGTTGCCCCCACCACATCTACAAGGTCCAATCGATCGGAGAAGAAATGAAGAATTTTGAAGATTTATTGAAGATAGTTGAAGAGGAATTTAAGAAACTTCAAATTGAAGAACTCACATGTATGATGAATGAGGGGCAACACTCTAATTCCTACATTATTTTATTTTATCATTTTTAAAGCATCATCACATGTAATATCATCACAGAGTATGTTATAAACTCTGTGATGATCATAGAGTATTTACTTTTTTCTAGTTCGTATTTTCTTCATGCGTGCTACTTGACGAGGTTTTTTTTATGCCTCAATAGGAATTGTAAGGTAAGGTTCAGCACAGTGTGTACTATATTCCTATGCCTTTGGGAAGATCCAAGCGGCTATGAGATTATATGCCCTCGTGAGACTTTTTGCCGGCAGCTACACCATGATCCTCTACATGAGGCTGCCATCTTAAGGCAATGGAGGTGCAAATGAGTGATTATATAGCCAAGGCATAGAGGTAACACTACCGTAGCTGTCCCCCTTACTTGTATTTTTCCTTTGTTGTTTCCTTTTTTATTTTATTATTAATAAAATAGCTACTAGGAATACCTAGTAGTATAATTTGCCAAAAAAAAAACTATTTCAAACACTATTAATTGCCAAATCCCCGGCAACGGCGCCAAAATTTGACGAGCGCAAAACACACACTTAAATATGCTCGCTGGTCAAATATAGTATAATATAATATCGTATCCATATGGATTAGAGTTAAACAGTATTATCGTAGTTTGTAGCTAAATTGCTATCCAAGATTATCAACAAAGGAGATTTATGTGATTTAAACTAAAATTAACTATGAGTCTAAACTATCGACTAATGACAAGCAACGTAAGTATTGAGCAAAATAAGTTATCAATTGGGAGAAGATAGGGTTGATAGGATAGGTGCAAGGCAAATATTTGGGATTTAACCCTAGATAATTCACTTCTAATGTTCAAGTGAGTCTCTCGAATTCACTTGGTTATTAGTTCAATTGATTAGTAGAAACTCCTCTCTCGATTAATTCTCAACCTCACAAGATGAACCAATTTTAAGCACGTGAAGATATGCAAGAATTCGTAGTGGATTGGTCTTTAGGAGAACCTCTCTCGATTATCCTCCTAACTAAGTTTAATCAACAATTCAACTAGCCTCTTCCGATTACTAAGAAGAATTAATGACTTCACCCAACAAAATATAATGCAACAATATCACAAGTTATGCCTCTCTCGATTACACGAACAAGTAAATATAGATGCAACAGTTAAAACATCCAAAACTATTCAATACATAAAAATTAGAGTTAATTATCCACAAACAAGTATCAAAACACCAAATCCATCAAACCCTAAAAAGAAATACTCCATAGATATGGAGTAATTCATCACAAATATAAAAAAAAATATAAAATGATCCAAACTCTTGTCTTGAGTGAGGATTGAATGATGAATCCCTTGTGATTTCGCTTCTCCATCTTCTCTCTAGCCTCCTTAGGTCTTAGATGTGTCAAAACTCCCAAAAATAATATTTTTGGGTGGAAAAACCTAGGTTTTGATAAAAATGGGATTTAACCACGAAAATGGTTGTGGTTTTGGGTGAAAATTATATATTTAAGTTCGTGAGGTTATGGGTAATATTTATCTTTAAAATTTTTTGGAATCTAGGCACGTGGGCCCTGGTGAATTTTAGGAATCTTCCAATTTGGATTGGGTAATTACTCTAATAGTTAAATTATGAACTTTTGAACATGTATTGACTAAATTATATAACATTTGACTAGTTTCGAGTCGTTTGGCATCGAGTTGAGGCTTTAGAACGAATTTGAGGATCGGAAGTGAGCTTGAGAATGAGGTAAGTCTCTTGCCTAACCTTGTAAGAGGGAACTCATCCCCTTAGGTGCAAAGCCATAATTTTCACAAATTTACATGTTAAAATTAACCCATAATCTATGTATTTAACTCACATTGGATATAAATTACTTACCTCCAAATAGGTAGTGAAAACCCCTCTCTAAGAGCTCCAAAATTCGTCCAAGGAATGCAATAAATGAGCCCAAAATGTTTAAGTCAAGACTTAAATGAAGGTTTTGCCCAGCAGGTTTTCGCTTCTGCAGTTCCTTAGCCACATCTGTGGCTCCGCATCTGCAGAAAACTCATCGCAGATGCAGTCCTCCCTTAGCCGGCCTAAAAACGCATTTGCGGAATGATGGCTCGCTTTTGTGCTGCCGCTCCTGCGGCAGATGAGCCGCACTTGCGCACGTCCATGCTTCTGCGGTCCCTTAACCGCTTATGCAGTCGCCTTGTCCGCATCTGCGGTTTCTGGGCTACCAATCCTGGGTTGCTTCTGCGCTTCTGGCTCGCTTCTGCGAGCTCGCACCTGTAGCTGGCCCTTTTTTCACAGGTGCGATTGCACCAGAAGTTGGGTGCTGCAGCTATCCAACTAAGGTCAAATGACTTCCGCGCATCGTCCGAATGGAATCCGGGCCCCCCGAGGCCCCGCCCAAATGTACCAACAAGTTTGAAATCATAAAACAGGCTCGCTCGCACCCTCAGAACACAGATAACAACATTAAAACTAAGTATCATTGCCAAAACCAATAGAATCAACTTATGAACTTCAAGTTCTTCCAACTTATTCCGAACGCGCCGAATCATACTTAAACTATTCGGAATGATTTCAAATTTTTGCGTTGAAGTCTTAAATCACCGTACGAAACTATTCCCAGGTTCGGAATCCCAATTGGACATTGATAACACCAATCCTACCTCAAACCAAATTTAAAGAACTTTAAAATCATCAATGTGCCAACTTCCAATATTAAGCACCGAGACGCTCCCAGATCATCCAAAACCCGATCCGAATATACGCCCAAGTCCAAAATCATCGTACGAACCTATTGGAACCATCAAATCCCGGTTTCGAGGTCATTTAGTAAAAATGTTCACCAAAGTCAAGCTTAGCCTTTTAAAGCCAAACCAAGGAATCAAGTGTTTTGATTTCAAACCGAACTCTTCCAAATACCGAACTAACCATCACCACAAGTCATAAAACAGTAAAAGCACATACGGAGAGTCTTATTTAGGAGAACAGTTGATGTCGCCCAAACTCACATCACTAATTGGGATTGTGAGGCGATCGATGCAGTTATAAATACCCAACGCGAGTGAGGGTCGATTCCACAGAGAGCTTTATGTTGGATTAGGTTTATACCTAGTCTAAGTATATGACGTGCCCAAGATTGCACTTCCACATATTCGGTTGTTTCTTTTCTAATTCTAAATCTTAAGCTAATGCTGTAATTGTAAAGCTAAGAGACCATGTTTTTGGTATTGTTGTTTTTCAGGTTATAAAAGATCTAGGGTTGTAACTTCCTCCTAGTTGGTTACCTAACGGGTTGAGAGCTTTAATGCATGTCTGGTTGGTCGGGATACAATATAGCAATCACATGCGATTACTCACTCTATACCTCTTGATAGTTTGAGTGATTTTGCCCAATTTGGCTTTCTCAAGTCCAAATGGGTATCTCACGAAACAAGTGATAGGTGCTCAAGTCGGGTCTTACTATCTCTAGATTCGACCCTCTAATTGGGACTATCAATTTTTCGAGTTCACTCCAATTTCTTGTTAGCCAAGTTTTCCTATACTTAGTCTCTCTTTCTCAAGTAGAGACTAAGTCAATTAGGCATGAATCAATGTTTGCAACCATCAATTTTCAAATTCAAGTAAGAACTAGGCTAAATATCATATACCCAATCATAAATAATCCCTAATTCAATCACCCATTAAGTACCCATACTAGGGTTGGGTCACAACCCTAGCCAAGGGTTTAGCTACTCATAGAAAATGAAGAAATTAAAGAAGAAAATAAGATAAAACTCATAATAGATGATTAAGGGAAGAAAATCTAATATTAAAATGATAAACTATTACAACGTTGCCCAAAGCAGTAAAGAAAAACGGTTATCTTTTTCTGGAGTTCAAAACTTAACCTAAAAATAACAAAAAGATCTATTTATACCCAGCTAAAATTATCGGACAAAATTGCCTCTGCGGAGATTCTGCGGCCGCACAATTATGTGTTCGGTCCGCACTTTGACACTAGCTTGACAGGATGGACTTCTGCGGCCGCACAATTCTGGGTTGCGGTCGCACTTCTTCAAATTCTATGGTTCGCATATTTCTGAGTGCGGCCGCACTCTCGAGTTTTAGCTTGGACATGCAAGACTTCTGCGGATCGCACATTTCTGAGTACTGCCGCACCTTTGATTCTGCAGCCGCACAATAATGGTGCGGTCCACACTTCTTCATGACCCCAGAATCCATCTCTCTGAACCTCATCTTCTGCGGCCACACAATAATTGTGCGGTCCGCACTTTGCATAGAAATTTTGTCAGAGGCTTCCTCATGTTCTGCGGCCGCACTCAATATTGTGCGGTTCGCATTTTGCCCTTTTAGCTTTGTTTTGGTCCTTGTCCAAAATTACTCCTTCTTGAGTTGATTTTTATCTCTTTGATTCATATTCCAACACTCCTGCAAGAAAGCACATTTCATCAGTTTTTGGGAATACCTTTAAGCAATTTTGATCTAGAACGAAAGTAAAAGAGTGCAAATAAGTAGTCAAAATCCCTACTTAACAACTCCCCCAACCTTAAGCTTTTGCTTGTCCTCAAGCAAATAAGGTAATTCCCACCTCCACAAGAAAAGAGCTATTTCAGCTGGCCTAAGGTGAATCAAACACACATTATTTGGGACCAACAATGACCCACAACACTTATGAATTATCAACAATGCAGTGATTTGACTTCTTAAGTACAATAGTTCTAATGCGACACTAGAGCATCAAGAGTTGGATTTATTCATCAAGGAGGCTCGCTCTTTCATGTAGATCATTGTGGATCCCAAACTCCTCCTCCTCTACTCTCAGTTAGCATATCTCACTTTAGAATGTAACACTCAATACACGGATTGTGAAAAGTTCGCTCATCTCTCTCAAAAGAATGTCGCAAGTACGACTCGAAGTACCATATGCTTTCCCCTCATGTAAATCACCAATAATGCAAGCTCACTCGACTTGAAATCATGTAGGGCTTTTTCGGGATGTAATGAAGGCTTTTGGACTAAGGTAGGATTTGTTGGAATATCATCTTTCGTTAAGCACTCCATTTTCTCTTTTTGGCTCATACTTTGTCGACTCTTTGAGTCATGTTCTTTTTCCTTGAGGAAACTAGAGAGACTTAACGTCACTCTTTCTTGGTCATGATATTCATTTTCTCCTTCTTTGTTTACTCCATGCCTTTCATCCTTGTTTTTCTTTGAATCCCTTCAACTCTTTACTTTATTCACTTTTTTCTTGGCATTTTTCTTTTTGTTCTTTCTTTCTTTTCTTTGCCTTCCCTTTTCTTCATTTCTTTCCTCTTCTTTGTACCTTTATATCACTTTCAAACTCCTCGTCTCTCTCCCAAACTTATGTTTTAGCCAATTCTTTCTCAAGAATGCCAAGGAAAGATCGGCTGCCAAGAGAGGGTCATTACAGACGGGTACAGGCTTATAACGTGGTTATTAAATAAAAAAGGGCTTAGGCTCAAATGGGTTGACTAGGGATATCATATTGGTGGGCTATGGAAAATTTCAAATTGGATCAAGGGGGGCCTACAATCATTTCTCAAGCCAAGCCAAACTTAGATTTTCGCCTAGAAAAATATTCGGGTCAAGTTCTAGACTATTAGCATGGGTACTTGGACTTGCAACTAAATATCTCACCTCTCACGCTGCTGGATTGATAAAGGGAATGGAGTTGAGGGCCCACAAAAACCCTATTTAAGATTTAAATTCACAAATGGCTCGACTAAACTATTCGATAAATGCTTAAGTCAACACAAGAGTCAAAAGGTCACAACTAGAGCTATTTTATGCCAAAAACTTATTTTTAACCATAAGGCCGTAGGTAAATGTGTTGGTACCAAGTGAAGCATGCTTGAGGCCCTTTTATTCATTACTACTATTTTTACCTAAAAATATAAAAAAACGGACTCAATCCCTTAAGAAGGTTGTCACGCCATCCATCGTTGGGAAGAGCCACCCGGTTCACACAAAACCTACTTTTGGAAAGAACCGTGGCATTAAGAAAATCAAAGGCTTATTCCTTACTTAAACATAACAATAAGTTACCAAATCAAAAAGAAGCTATTGAATATACAATCAAGGGAAAACAAAGTAAGATAAATGAATATACTACTAAGAAAAACAAACTACAGAAGCTATAAAATAAACTACTGAAAGTAAGATAAATGAATATACAAACCGGGGGGAAATGAATATATAATCAAGGGAAAGGGAGGAATATATACATAACGAAAGAGAGAATAAAGATAAAAGAAAAAGAGTATTAAAGTTATTACAGGCCAATGTCAATGTCATAATAAACTATCCAAAATAGACTACCCCCCCTGAAAAAAAGTATTGTCCTCAATGCTTAACAAAAATAAGGATAAAGAGTGAAGAGAACTCCCTATGTGGTCTCAGTGTGCATGGCATCATCAACAACCTCTGGATCCTCCAACTGGATTTCATCGTCCTCCGGTCAGGGAATAATAAGATGTCTGAACATCTGGAGCATCTCATCAGCGGTGTGGGCAGCAGGGTCCGGCTCCTCAGACTGGCCGGCTGCTGTCTCTGATGCCTCAGGTACTGGTGGAACTGCTGGTGCTACTAGTGTTGTCTTCATCAGAAGGTCAAGGGGAATATCCCCAGCTGATGTAAGCTTGGCCACCTCGGTGCACAATCTTTCCACTGATTTCTTTGATGCCTGAGATTTCTGCATCTTCTTCACCTGTTTGCCCAACTCCTCAATAGCTCTCCCGTGCACCACCACTGTATCCATGATAGTCTTCTGATTTTCCAGGATCTTCTTCAAAGTTTCCTCCACTGACGGAGGTACCTGAGGTGCTGCTGGGGTAGAGGATTGTGCTACAATAATTCTGTATATGTCAGACAGCTTTGAAGTAGCTGTCTTCATCCAGTTGTTGAGACTCGCCAATGTCTGGGAGACTCGCAGTGCAGTGAGTGGATATGTGGAAGAGGCAGGCACTGGCACTGATGTATATGGTCTAGAAGGTGGAGGTAGTGGCTTGTCAGATGTCTCAGTGGAAGACCTGGTTGCTGTGGAAGGCATGGTAACTGTAGAAGGCTCAGCAACTGAATCTGTAACCACCACCATTGGCTCATCAGACTGGCCACCGGTGGTAGTTGCCTAACCCTTGAACTTTGGATTTTTCGGACCTTGTAAAGAGTACCATGAGAAGGGCTATTTAGCCCGCATCTTTTGATCAAAACTCCTCGGCTCCACATTTGCATCCGTGAGGTATGCTGTGAGTGTGTTGGGATATGGATAAGAGCTTTCACCTCTTTGGACCACCAACAACATATTGGCCGACATGATGGCACCCACATTTATTGGGTACCCGGCTATAATGGATGACACCAAAACTGCTCGGGGGAGGGGAAGATTATTTTCATTCCTGCTCGGGTCTAAGCGGCCGCACACAAAAGTTTGCCACCCTTTTGCTTCAAAATTGAGGGTGGCCCAAATAATGGGAACCCCCACTGTGATCCACGGTGGTGGTGGTCCTGGAGCTGCCAATATCTCTGCTAGCCAAGGGCGAATTGCATCACCCTTAGATAGCTTTTCCAAGTACTGGACTGGTTTTAACTCCTCGAATCCCAAGTACTGGTTCAAAGTTCCCTGATCGAATCTAACTTTCAAATTCAGCACTTTGGTAACTTTGGTACCCTTCTTGATGTGTGCCACATTGGCATAGAATTCTCGTACCAAGCGCTCCTTGGTATCCTTGACACTTTGGGTGAACCACATCCACCCCTGGCACTCCCTGAACTGCCTAAGGATATTTGGATTGTATTTATCCAAATCCTTCAGTAAGATTTGCCACTCAAGTGTGAGCGATCCCTGGGGCCACCACTCTCTGAACCTGTTGAAGGCTGTCAAACTCGCAAACTGATCCTCCCATGCTTACTTCTTCTCCGACCTCTCTAGGCCGCCCACTCAAGTGTCACCTCCTATACCATCATCATCATCATCATCATCATCATCATCTATATCAATTGGTGCAGGAGGAGTGTGTGTAGAGGAGGGCTCTGAACCCTGGCTGCCAGCATCTGAACCCTCAGAAGAACTTGCTGAGGTGGAGGGTTCGTCACAGAGTTGGTATCTCCCTGGAAAGTGTGATGGTTGGGACTGGGCCTTAGGATGTTCTCCTATTAAGTGACCTTCAGAGATTTTTAGACGGGACATATAAGCTTGATTCAGAAGTTTCTGTGGCCCTGCCTCTCCCTGGGGTTTGCTTTTTTGTCAAAGTTTTCTTTTGCACCCCCAAAGGTTGAGTGCCTTTGCCCCGGCCTCGGGAGGGTTCACCTCTCCCTTTAGATGTATCTCCTCTACCTAGTGAACGAACCATTGTCTACAATATGAGGCACATAAGTCAGTCAGAGCTCAAAACAGGGTACATAGATGCATAACAATTGTAGGAAAACAAACAAGAGGCAGTGCAGACCGCACAATTTTGAGTGCGACCGCAGACTTCCACGTGCAGACCGCACAATTTTGAAGTATGGTCGCACATCCTGAAGTGCAGACCCCACAATATCGAGTGCAGCCGCACAATTTCGAGTGCGGCCGTACAATCCTAATTCCAGAACACTGGTTCTCTGAAGTTCCAAAGTGCGGTCATACACATTTTTCTGCGGCCGCACAATTTTTCTGCGGACCGCACAATTTTGAGTGCGGTCCGCACTTGTCATGCAACATTTTATCCCTAAGTTTAAGATCTGCGGACCATACAAATTTGTGTGCGGCCGCACAATTTGAGATTACGCAGCACTGACTCTGTGTTTTGCAAGTTTTGCACAATTTAGATATGGAATTTGCAATTAAACACGATTAATGATCTACCCAGGCCCTAATGAACATATATGATATTACCCACATGATTTTAAGCACACATGACTAACAATTGAAATTTTAGGTCTAACAATAACTCTACCACAAAAGAACAAAAACTAAAAGAAATTGCAAAATCTAAAGATGTAATGAACATACGAGTTATGAAGGATGCAAGTAAGAATCTACACTGATGAAATGAAGGAAGATTGTGAACTAATTGAATGTGCACTGTGTTTCCTTAGGGTTCAAGAACTCAGAGTGGTAAAGATGTGAATAGTGCATTGAGGTTTTATTTATAGGCTGACCAAGTCGCCCCAAACATAAGGTGAGTGCGGCCGCACAATTTTGAGTGCGGACCACACTCTTTACCTAGAACTTGATGCAACTTTGCGGTCAGCACAAAAGTGAGTGCGGCCGCAGAATTTGTGCGGACAATACAATCTTATGTGCGGACGCAGATTGGCTATGAATTTTGACAGGCCAACTTCAGAGAACTTGCACTTTTGGTCTTCTAGTTGTGCGACCACACACAGAATTATGCGGCTGCAGAGTGATTTCTACTGCTGCCTTTAGAATTGTGCGGTCCGCACTTTTTAAACACTTAGCCAATTATTTTATGACACAGTCCTTGCAATGCACATCCATTCCTGCATACACTTCAAAACTAGTTAGCATAAAACAAAGCCTATCTAATGGAAAAAAAAAGAAAAAGAAAAAGACACATGGGTTGACTCTTAAGAATCACCTGATTTAACGTCGCGGCATGATGCAGGTTACCATCAATCACTTGAAATGAATTAACGCCACAACATGGCCATCATCAACTTTGCCAAGATAATGTTTCACCCGGTGACCATTGACTCTAAACACTTCATCATTTTTATTCTTCAAGTCTAATGCACCAAATGGTGTCACATGCACAACCTCAAATGGACCACTCCACTTAGACTTCAACTTTCCTGGAAACATCCGCAACCGAGAATTGAACAATAGCACAAGATCACCTTCTTTGAACTCCTTGTTTCGGATGTACTTGTCATGGAGGTACTTCATCTTGTCCTTGTATAAGGATGAACTTGAATATGCATGGTACCGGAATTCATCAAGATCATTCAATTGTGCCACCCCTAAGTTGGGGGCGACATCCCATTCAAGATTAAGCTTCTTCAATGTCCACATAGCCTTGTGCTCAAGTTTAACCGGTAGGTGACAAGCTTTCCCAAACACTAACCGATACGAAGACATACCAATCAGTGTTTTGTAAGTCGTCCTATAAGCCCAAAGAGCATTATCAAGTTTCTTTGACCAATCCGTCCGATTGGCATTCATAGTCTTCAACAAAATACTCTTGATCTCCCGGTTGGAGACTTCGACTTGCCCACTTGCTTGAGGATGATAGAGAGTCGACACTTTGTGAGTGACGTCATACTTTGTGAGTAAGGTATCAAAAGATTTATTACAAAAGTGAGATCCCCCATCACTAATAATGGCCCTTGGAGTACCAAATCTCGTGAAGATATTCTTTTTCAAAATGCCACCACACTTTGAGCTTCATTATTGGGTAAAGCCACGGCTTCAACCCATTTTGACACATAATCCACAGCTACCAATATGTAAGTGTTCCCACAAGAGCTCACAAACGGACCCATGAAATAAATGCCCCACACATAAAAAATGTCAATCTCCAAGAAGGTGGTGAGGGGCATCTCATTCTTCTTAGAAATCCCACCGGCCCTTTGACATTCATCACAATGCTTGACGAGATCGCTAGCGTCCTTGTAAAGAGTAGGCCAAAAGAATCCACAGCTCAACACTTTTGTTGCCGTTCTAGCTCTACCATGGTGACCACCATATAGTGAAGAGTGGCAAGCCTCAAGAATTTTTCTTTGTTCCTCCTCCGGCACACATTGTCGAATCACACCATCGGTACAAATCCAGAACAGATACGGCTCATCCGAATAATAGTCAAGGCAATCCCGTTTGAGCTTCTTCCTTTGGTTTGAAGAGAACTCATTCAGTATGATACCACTCACAAGATAATTGGCTAAGTCGACGAACCATGGCATCCCGGTCATTGAAATGGCTAGAAGCTGCTCGTCGGGGAAGGAATCATTTATCTCAAGGCCATTATGTGGCCTCCCCTCCTCCTCCAAACGAGACAAGTGGTCCGCCACTTGGTTTTCACTACCCTTGCGGTCTTGAATCTCTAGATCAAACTCTTGCAATAGAAGCACCCACCGCATTAATATTGCCTTAGAATATTTCTTGCTCATCAAATTTCGAAGCGCCGTATGGTCGGTGTGTACAATCACTTTTGTACCCATCAAGTAGGGGCGAAACTTCTCCATAGCAAAGACAATAGCAATGAGCTCTTTTTCGGTCACTGTGTAGTTGACTTGGGCATCATTCATGGTCTTACTAGCATAATAGACCGGATGGAAGATTTTGTTGATACGTTGCCCCAAAAATGCTCCGACCGCCACATCACTTGCGTCACACATGAGCTCAAAAGGCAAGCTCCAATCTGGTGCGGTGATAATAGGAGTAGTATTCAACTTGAACTTGAGCAATTCGAATGCCTTCATACAATCCTCGTTGACATAGAACTTGGCATCCTTCTCCAAAAGTTTACACAAGGGGTTCACCACCTTAGAAAAGTCCTTGATGAATCGGCGATAGAATCCCGTATGACCCAAGAAGCTCCTCACTCTCTTGACGGATATAGGGGGAGGGAGTTTGGAGATCACCTTAATTTTGGCCTTGTCGACCTCAATATCATGCTTTGAAATTTTGTGGCCAAGGACTATGCCTTCTTCGACTATGAAGTGACATTTATCCCAATTCAAAACCAAGTTTGTCTCTTAACATCTTGCCAAGACCTTATCCAAGTTGTTCAAGCAATTATTGAAGGAATTCCCAACCACAGAGAAATCATCTATAAAGACCTCAAGAAAATCCTCCACCATGTCGGTGAAGATGGCCATCATACACAGTTGAAAAGTCGCCGGTGCATTGCATAACCCAAATGGCATCTGCGAGAATGCAAAAGTACCATAGGGACAAGTGAAATTAGTCTTCTCTTGGTCCTCAGGAGCAATGAGAATTTGATTGTAGCCGGAATATCCATCAAGAAAACAATAAAAATCTTGGTCGGACAACCTATCAAGCATTTCATCAAGAAATGGAAGCGGAAAATGATCTTTCCGAGTGAATTTGTTGAGCTTCCGATAGTCCATGCACACTCTCTACCCGGTCACCGTTCTTGTCAGAATCAATTCATTCTTGTCATTGGTGACCACAATCATGTCCCCTTTCTTTGGGACACATTGCACCGGAGAGGTCCACGAGCTATCGGAAATGGGGTAAACTATCCCAGAATTCAACCACTTTATGATCTCCTTCTTCACCACCTCTTTCATTGCTTTATTTAATCTTCTTTGATGTTCAATGGAGGGTTTGGCATCCTCATCCAAAATAATCTTGTGCATGCAAAAAGCGGGGCTTATACTCCAAATATCTACCAGTGTCTATCCTATAGCTTTCTTCCTCTTTTGAAGCACCACCAAAGTAGAATCTACCTGCACATTAGTCAAGCAAGAGGAAAGAATAACAGGTAAAGTAGAACATGGGCCAAGAAACTCATACCTGAGATGTGTAGGCAATGGCTTTAACTCCAAAGTGGGAGGCTCCTCGATTGAGGGCTTTGTTGGAGGAGTCTCCCGGTTCTCAAGATCTAAGGATAATTTTCGGAGTTCATAAGTATACGACCACATTCCTTGTAATGCATTTACACATTCCACATAGCCATCCTTCTCATCATCATCATGATTAAGCAATACGGCCTCAAAAGTATCATCAATATTCATCATGGCACTAGCATCATCAACAATCACCTCGATCACTAAGTTCACAAATGAACAAACTTCGTTGCTATTTGGTTGCCTCATAGATTTGCACACATGAAAAATCACCTTTTTATCGCCCACCCGAAAGGTGAGCTCACCGTCTTCCACATCAACAATACCCTTCCCCTTAGCAAGGAAAGGTCTATCCAAGATAATAGTCACCTCATAGTCCACTTCGCAATCAAGAATCACAAAGTCCGCTGGGAGGATGAACTTATCAACGCGAACCAACACATCATCAATAATACCCAATGTTCTCTTCATAGTACAATCCGCCATTTTTAATCTCATAGATATGGGTCTTGATTGCCCAATTCCGAAAGTTTTGAATACCGAGTAGGGCATCAAGTTGATACTCGCCCCTAGATCACATAGAGCTTTGGCAAAGTTGGCGCTTCTAATAGTGCAAGGGATTATGAAAGCGTCGGGATCTTCCAATTTTAGAGCCATTGAGTGCACAATAGAACTCACTTGATATGCCATCTTGATAGTCTCACAATTCATTGATCTTTTCTTTGTCACCAAATCTTTCATCAACTTTGCATAATTGGGTATTTGTTCCAACCCCTCAACCAATGACACATTAATGGATAAGGTCTTCATCATGTAAATAAACTTCTTGAATTTGTTATCACTATTTTTCTTGGCGAGCCTTTGAGGGTATGAAGGAGGAGGCCTTGGCATTGGTGCCTTGGCCTTTGTCACTACCGGTTCCGGTATGTCAATCGCGTGTTCCCTAGACGGGTTCACTTCTTCTTGGGTCTGTAAGCACGTAATTTTTGACCCACCACGTCTTCAAGCTATATTAGTAGTTTCGCATATTTTATATATTATTAATATTTTGTAGTCATACTATTTTACTAGGATTTTTATTTTACTCTACTTTTATTTTTATATAATCTTGAAAAAATACCAAAAATAGTTTCCCAATATAATATTGTTAATTAGAATTAGTTTTGTATTTTATATTATAGATTTTATTTCAATTTTAGGATGTCCATGTTCTTTTAAGCCCGATTCAACCAACCTGACCCACTCCTCTTAGCCCATACCTGCTGACTCATCTGCCCTACCCGACCCAATGCCTTTTAATCTTGGCCATCCAATATCTCCTCATCCAATGGCCCATATCCTATCTACCCAAAATATAAAAATATAATTAACACCAAACCCCTAAGGAAGAAGGATCTAGGAAGCTTCACATACACATAGGAGAGAAAGAGAGTGGAAGGGGACTAGCGAGAAACAGAGGAGAAATCCCTAGCGCCGTAGCTCGCCCAATCCTTACCATCGTTTTCTCCGTGAGACTACATCATTCTTCATTTTCTTTAGTTTAATATCATGTGAATTCACTAACACCCATCACACACCTCGCTCACTCTCTCTTTCACTAGAGAGACAAAACGCCACAACCCCCAAAACTTCACCATCTTCATAGCTTTTCTTCTTCTTTCCGTTTTCACCATGTGAGCTTCACCGTAGATCCCAGCTTTAGAAGCCACCGTCCCCCATCTCTGGTCTGCCGGTCAACCACCAATTCCAAACTCCAACACCACTAAACTCCATAGTTGTCGAGCTCAAACCGCAATTTCGTTTTCTCGAAAGCGCCATGTCCGGTTGAGTTGAGGTTTTTCCAGTCAAGTCGCACGAAGGTTTCTTGTGAGGTTTTTGGACTGCGGTTCTGGTGTAGATTTGAAGTGCTATTGTAGAATTTTAATTCCAGTTCATTCATGAACAACATTGCTGCTGTTTAAACTTACAAGGAGGTCTTTCATTAATTCAATCTTAAAGGCTGTTTTGGTGACGCTTAAGGTCCATTCCTCCCTTTGTTCTTTACTTAATCTAAATTTCTATCATGTGAGTGATTTACATTTGCTTGCACATCATGCTTTAATCGTTGCTCTATGATTGTTTTTTTTATGCTTGTTTTCTTCTTCTTCTTTTCTTTTAGATCTCTTTGAGTTGGATCTTTGATTGAATTTTTAATTGTAAAAAATTTGTGAATTCTTATCTTGTAATTATGGTGATGCATAAGTTGAATAGAGAACAGTGAAGAGGACGTTTGGGGTAATCGTGATTAAATCGAAGTGAACTGTGAGTTGCTTGGTAAACAAACTAATTAATGGGCCATAGGCTTATAGATAAAATTGAATATTTGGGCATGTGTTGATTTTTGTCACTTCTATTTATTTACTTGCTACTAAATTGCTAGTAGCATGTTTAGGACGACCACACCTGGGTAGGCAAACCTTAGGGTTTTTATTTCACTTTTATTCGAGGTAAGAGGTCAACCCCATTAGTTTATACTCAGGAAAATACCCCGTAGATTTTGTATATATTTTTATCTGGGCTATACCCCGTAGTGAATGTAATTGATCCAGTGACGGACATCGGGGAGTGAGCATAGTATAGATTTTTAATATTTTTCTCTTATTTTATTTTCTTTTATTTAGGTGGGGACGATCTCGAGCCTATTGTGTATTTATTTTTTTTCGTATGTTTTTTCCTCAGTTTGAGTATTCTTTAAATCCAACTGGATCAAGTATGCAACCGTACTAGTTACGGCACTCAAGGAATGTCTAATACCTTCTCCCCGAGTCAAATGAACCCCCTTATCTAGAATCTCTAGTGCAGTTAGTTTAAGAGTCAATTGTGTTTTGAAAGAAAAATTATTCTTAAACGGTGACCTGGCACACCGAAACCAAATATCAGGTGGCGAATCTGAAAAATCTTTTGAAACACAATCTTTGTCACTTTCATCATTGAAAACCCTTTGAGCTTTAAGACCATTTTTATCATTTTAAAGGGGTTAATGAGGTGAAAAAAGGGTGTGACAGCTTTGGCGACTCTGCTGGGGAGTTGCAGGTTCGAGCTGATACTTTATCTTGTTGGCTTTTAGGATATTCAGTTGAGGTGTTTTTTTTTATTTGCTTTGTTTATTTAGTTTGTTTGTCTTATTTCCTGTTTTGTTAGTTATTTGTTTATCGCTTTTCCCTACGTGTTTACCGCTTTATAACTGTTATCATTTATATAACCATGGGTCTTCTTTCTGCAATAAGTCTTCCGGAGTACGTTGAGCGTACACGGTCTTTTTGTGAGTCACCCGTATCTTTAGGGGGTGGCGTGGGAGTGTGGAGTGGGCGGACAGCTAGAGTAGCCGCCATCGACCACGTGCCGCCCCGAATTGCCTTGTCTAGAGAACCCTCAAACTTAGGTCAGCCTTTAGGTCATGCTTATTTGCAACATGTCATTTACACTTAGCAAGGCTCGGTCCCATGCACCGTGTCCCTTTATAGGAGGCCTATCCAAATTATGTCAAAACGGGTCTATGGCCCAAAAAGATATTTAATCATTCCCATGTGCTACATGCTGCATTCTTTAAGGGTAAAAAGGTCATTTGGTGGACCAATGACAGTTTGAGGGTAAATGAGAAAGAAAAGAGGGTGAAGTATAAAAATGAAGCAACTAGGGCCCAGTTATGTTTTTCTTTCACAACGTTTTCAAGAAAAAGACAGAAAAAAAATGAAAATGAAAAATCCAAAAAGATTTTGCACTTTCCCATCATTTTCCAAAAATAAAAAATCAAAAAAAAAAAAGAGGAAAAGAAAGTCCAAAAAGATTTTACATGTTTCATCATTTTTCAAAACAAAAAGACAAAAAATATGTTTTCTCCAAATCATTTTTTTTTAATTCTCTCCCATATCCAATCTTCCCGAACTACGCATACCTGATTCTCGTCTTTCGGGGCGGGTTACGTAGGCAACCCACATAGGGTCCGGTCTTCCTCCTCTTCCTAGTGAGTCTTACGTTCTTGGCTTCGGGGGTCGTAGCCAAATCTTGCATGTCTAGCCACTTTTGTCCACATCGGCCTTTTTGAGAAATAGGGTTATTTTCTCAAAGTGGCTTGTTAACCCATGTCTCAGAGTCATGAGTCCACAACAAGGCGTCCTCTTAGTTTAAGGTCCATTCCTGTTGAGTTTGCATGCTTAGCCATTTTTGATCACATAGGCCATTTATGCAAAGCGAATCATTTTTGCAAAGTAATTTTTCCATGTCTTAGTGGCCACCCTTGTTGAGTTTGCACTTCTAGCCATATTTAGGCCACATAGGTCATTTTACAAAGATAGCCTCACTCGTGCCTTGCATAGCCCAATAGGAAGCATTATGGTCTCACATAGTGCCTCGAGTCACTAACTCTATTTGGTCTTATTTTTTCTTATTCAGGTATGGATTCATTTATCAGAGCTCGAGCACGACAGATACTCCATGACCATCTTAGTCAGGACCGTTGCTTTCAGCAGCTGTTTGAGAAAACTTTTTATATTTTGACTCTATTTTGTCTTTTATTTTACATGTCTTGTCCAGTAGTATTGATTCTTTTAGGTGGTGTCAGAGTCTGTCATAGTCTAGTTGAATTCGTCGAGTCTTTTATTATCGTACTTCCTATTTTGTATGTGAAAACCAAAAAAAGTTATAAATGAAAAATCCAAAAGATTTTTATTTTTAGTATATTTGTCCATTGCTTTTCCAGAACTACGCTTGGTCTGATTCATGTGGAACATGATACGTAGGCAACCTACATAGGGTTCGATCGAATTATTTTTGAAAAAAAAATAAAAAAGAGATGAAGTTGTGGGATGTGAAAATTGAGAGGAAACTGTGGGATGTAAGAAAAGAGCGATAATCAGAAAGAAAAGAGAGGGAAGAAAATGAAAAACCAAGGAGTGCTAGAAAGGAACAAAAAGGAAAAGGGCCAGGAGAGTAAAATTAGGATGATGCCAAAATGACCTTCGTACCCTCGAAGTCATTTTAGAACCGATATTGTGACTAGGTACCTGGCATATGATATGATACTATTTGCTGTTAAATGCTCTAATGCTAACGTGATGACTTCATTTTGTTCCTCTCATTATAGCAGAAGGGTGGTTGGTTTGTGGTTCATAAACTGGTAACTCTTTCCTACAACATAAAGTCTGAAAGGTCATGGCAGATGTCAACGGAAATGAGTTGGTTGATACTGATGTCCAAAAGCAATTGGTTGAACAAGACACTGGGTTGGTTGAAGAGGTAAGGATATTAAGACAATACATGGCGGATATGTATCAGGCTTGGATGACTGGGAACGCACCACCCCTACCACCACCAAGCTTCCTAGATGCTACCCTCACCCAAGCTCCGGTCATAGTGTCAGATGATCCACCATATTCTCCAGATTTTCCCGCTTATCATAGCCTTCCCAACCTCCCTAGTAGCTCCATCGTTTCTCCTCCAACTATATTTCCCAAAAATAGCCTTCCTGTCATATCCACTATCTCCACCATCACAACCTCTCAACAACCTCTCCCTAGGTCCAACAGTGAATACCAGTTCAAACCTCATGATGCCTAATACTACTCCCCAGAGTCAGCCCACCAGGTCTCGGACTCGTATAATCGTAACCCTCGGAATGAGCCTTATGCTGAAAATGAAAAATCCACAGGAAAAGAAGGGCGGGATGAGATATCCAGGAAGCTGAAAGGTATAGAACAATCCTTAAAGAATATGCAAGGGATGGTAAAATCTGATTAACATGTCTTACAATGACTTGTGTATGTTTCCTGATATTCATCTACCCGCGTGGTTTAAAATGCCAAAGTTTAACTTGTATCACGGGCGTGGAGATCCAATGGCCCATCTGAGGGGTTATTGCAGTGAAATGAGAAGTGTTAGCGGGAAAGATGAGCTGTTGATGGCGTATTTCAGTGAGAGCTTGAGTGGGGCAGCCTTGGAATGGTATACTCATCAAGATGTCAGTAAGTGGTATGTATGGGAAGACATAGCTCAAGATTTTGTTCGACACTTTCAGTACAATATAGACATTATCCCGGACTGCTCCTCCCTATATAAGATGGAAAAGAAACCCGAGGAAAGTTTTAGGGAGTTTGGGCACAGATGGAGGGAACAAGCTGCTCGGGTTTGTCCCCCGATTGATGAAGAAGAAATGGTTAAGCTTTTCCTACAAGCTCAGGGACCTACCTACTTCAGTCATTTGATCCCAGCTTTAGGTAAGCCTTTCAATAATGTAGTAAAAATGGGGGAGATGGTAGAAGAAGGAATCAAGTCAGGCAAAATCATGAGCTATTCTGCATTGAAAGATACTACAAAAGAAATTCAGAACATCTCAGTAAGTTTGGGGGGAAGAAAGAGAAATAGAAAAGATGTTGTTGAGCCCCACTAATGACAGGATCCAGTGGGCATTCGTGCTCAATGCTTTCAGCCTCAATATTGACCCCACGAATATCCTCGTGCTCCAGGTAGTCTTCCCCAATGCTACTTCTCTCCACAAAATCCCCAAAGTCATACCTCACTTTCCCACTACTCTATCTATAATGCATCGCCATATGCTCCACATCCACCAGACTCGCAATGGCCTACACCACGTCCACAAATGTCTTACCCACCTCTACAAGCATATCAACCACCTACCCACAAGAGGTTCCAATCGAGGCCGGAGTACAAAATGAAAAGGCAGCAGCAAAAGGAAAAGTCTTTCACTCCTATTGGAGAATCATATGCCAGTTTGTTCCAAAGGTTGAGGCAATTGGACATGTTGAAGCCGATTTAGATAAAAATGTTGAATCCCCTTCCAAAGAATTTTGATTATTTTCAAAGGTGCGCATATTGCTCTAATGCCCGGGGAACAACATAGAAAAGTGTTGGCATCTGAAAAGAGCAGTCCAGAAGCTTGTTAATGCAGGTGACATAACCGTGCAAAATTCAAATGCAGCAGATACTAGCCAAAGTCCATTGCCTGTTCATAATGAGACGCATATGGTGGGTATGATTTATGTTGAAAAGGAATATAAGAACTCTCATGAATCCCTTGGAGGGCCACTTACCGCAAAGTTTTCAGCGCTATTAGTCTCGGTTCCAGAAGTTGATCTTAAGAACAAGTTGGCAAAAGGGACCCAAAAGCTATTTGCTAAGGTCAACGTGATGGAGACTTGTGAAGGTTCTGTTTATGTCGATGTGCGACTCAGTAGCTAAGATGTCGAGCTTGGTAATTGGAAATACACTCCTTTCTTGGCTAGCCAGGGAGGAGTTTTGGTGGTTTATTTTGTTGTCTTTTCTATTGTCCGGGTTATTTCAGGGTCGTAATCCGGATATTATCTTGTGGCTCAAACCCTTCTTCCTTATATTTTGCCTAGTTCGTTTAGTTGTAGTAACTCGTCTAGTGTTATCTAAGATCGTTCCAGGGTTGTAACCCATGCCTATTTTGCTTGTTTTATTTTTCAAACCCCTTCACCGTCTGTCTAATGCAATCTCATGTTTTTTGTTATTTCTAGTCAGTTTTTGTTTAGTTCTCTTTTCCTTTTATAGTTCTTTTCATGCTGACTCTAGTGACATGACTTGCACGCAAAATTCTCATCCTGGTCTTGAAAATTAGTCTAATCAGGAAGCAATGAAACAAGTTTTGAAGATGATAGGGACATTTGAGGGAAATAAGTAAAGATTTGGACATTTTGAGATCATTTAAAGCCCGAATTGTATAAAACTGGGCAGTTAGTTTGGGAAGTTAATAGAACGACAAGGATTTGGTATAAGAGAGTGCGTCGTAGACAATTTGAAGCAAACAACTTTGAGTTCAAGTGCATCTTAAGTTACAAGATAAAGCCAAGGGAGTTTGTCCCAAACTGACGGAGGATATTCATTGTGAAGAAAAAATCACCCAATGAGAGTTCTATACTTGACATGGCACTAAAGAAATATGGAAGGCATATCTAGGATATAAATGCCGATGCTACAAAAGAAATGTTGTGCATGATCTTCATTTTTCATCCTCAAGTTGCATGTGTCGTACTTGGCATTTTCAGAGATTGGGAGGCCCTCTTTCAGCTACCCAAACACTTTATACCCTTCGGTACCCTTTTGAGCATGTGCTGATCTCTTTGACCTCCCCTATTTTGAAATCAAGTTAGAGTCATAAAAAAGATAAAAAGAAAAAAAGAAGAAGAAGTTCGTGTCCCCATAGGTTTGTTTTAGAAAGTTCATTCCAAGAGAAAAATTCAAAAAAAAGAGAAAAAGAAAAACGAAGAAAAAGCAGAAAAAGAAAAATAGCGATAACAAAAAAGTAGTCTTTTGAACTACGTTCGACCTGATTCTTATCCCCACAAGATACGTAGGTAGCCTTACGGTTCGGTCGCACCAAATAAAATATTTCATAATCCCACGAAGTCAAGAGTGGGGCAATTTTCTTAGAAATTCCATCTAAGAAAAAAAGAGGTCCAAATTCTCTTGTTTTAGAAACCGGGGCAAAGTTTTAAAATAGATTCCAAAAGTTGTAAATAAATTAACCATTTTGTCTTAGTTTGAATTTGAGCCTTCATGCCTTTCTTTCTTTCTAACCCTGTCCAAAAGCCACATTACAATCCAAAAAAGACCTCCCAGATGATCTTTGAGAGTGCCGAGTTAGACATGCTAGGAGCATATGATATTTTTACCATGGTTAATGCTTTGTCATCTATAGAATCAAAGGAAATAATAAGAAAAGAACAAAATGAAAGAGTCTTATCGGTGAAAACCCTCACGGGCATCATAAGGCGATGGTGAGTTGAGAGAAAGAACAAAATGAGAGAGGCTTGATAGTGAAAACCCTCCAAGACACTACAAGTCGACTGAGGATTGTGAATTAGATATGACAATTGGAGCATTGAAGCCTAGTTTCACAACTTAGAGGTATGACAAGAATAGAGATTAGACTTGCTTGAGAGATCATGCCACTTAATCCAAGATGCACGTCATGGTCATTAGAGTTGGTGTCACATCAGATAAGTTTTTACTTGGTAATTCTCTTGTTAGATGTCATCTATTTCCATTGTCCCCATACTTTGTTCTTCTTGCTTTGTTTAAGTCCTCTTTTTGAGTCTGCTCTGTCAGAACAAGTGAGAAATGACTTCAAAATTTGCTACCAGCTTTTCAATTGCATAAATCGAAGTCTGACTAGCACATCAAAGTGGCATAAGTCAGGGAAAAGTGGCATGCGTACTGAGTTGATAAAAATTGCAGTGCTTTAGGATTCATGTGATATGCAAAGTTTCGGTAAATGTCAATTCATGGGCACAAGGCAACAAATAGAGGATTTGGGCTTGAACGGATCATAGGTATTTTTTGTGATAAGGGTGACAGAGAAAGTGGTTAGCCAATAATAATCAAGGTCTTCCAAGTTGAAATCAAAGTTATCATGGCAAGTGTAGGAGCAATCACCCTCAAGATCAAGGCCACAAACCAACCATCATGTTTTAAACTCACAAGTTTTCTTTGCTTGAAATAGGGACGAAGACTATGTCTAAATCAAAGCTTGGAAGCTTGAATTTTTCAGGTGTCGTGCCCAAATTTTGTCACCACAAAGGTTGTTTGAGAAGGTTTTACCTGCTAGACATTCCCCTAGTTGAGAAGATCATACCTTTTAGGCATTCTCCCCAGTCGGAAGAGTTTTTTTTTTCCCTTTAAGTTCAGGAGTCCCGCCTGGAGAATAGGGTCAGTTGTTAGTTTCCTTAAGTTTTAAATCTCTAGTTTTCCTTAAGTTCAGGAGTCCCGCCTGGAGAATAGGGTCAGCTTTTAGTTTCCTTAAGTTGTTAATCTTTAGCATTCCTTAAGTTCAGGGGTCCCGCCTGAAGAATAGGGTCAGTTTTAAGTTTCCTTAAGTTGTTAGTCTTTAGCTTTTCTTGAGCTCAAGGGTCCCGCCTGGAGAATAGGGTCATCTTTTAGTTTTCTTAAGTTGTTAATCTTAGTTTTTCTTTAGTTCAGTTGTCCCGCCTGTAGAATAGGGTCAATTTTAGTTTCCTTAAGTTATTAATCTTTGGCTTTCTTTAAGTTCAGGGGTCCCGCCTGGAGAATAGGGTCTGGTTTTAGTTTCCTTAAGTTGTTAGTCGTTAGTTTTTCTTGAGTTCAGGGGTCCCGCCTGGAGAATAGGGTCAGTTTTTAGTTTTCTTAAGTTATTAATCTTTAGTTTTCCTTGAGTTCAGGGGTCCCGCCTGTAGAATAGGGTCAATTTTAAGTTTAGTCAAGCTCAATTTATATTTTTTCTCAAGCTCAACCTCAAATCTAGGAGATGCACTTCCTAGTTTGGGTTTTTCAGATTCTATTTCTTTAGGAAGTGCACTTCCTAATTTTATGTTAAAGGCTTCACCCCTAGGAGATGCACTTCCTAGTTTGGGTCATTTAAGTTCATCCCTAGGAGACACACTTCCTAGTTTGAGTAATTTAAGTTCACCCCTAGGAGACACACTTCCTAGTCTAGGTCTTTCAGGATATATTTTTAGGAGACACACTTCCTAAATTGAGATTTCACCCCTAGGAGACGCACTTCCTAGTTTGGTTCATTCAAGTTTCACCCGTAAGAGACGCACTTCCTAATCTGGATCTTTCAGGTTATTCTTTTAGTAGACGCACTGGGTCATTCAGGTTTTATTTTTAGCAAACGCATTTGCTAGTCAAATTTTCTTGGTTTTACTCACAGGAGACGCACATCCTAGTCGACTCTTTAGTTTTACTCTCATCATTGCATCAATAGCATAGGTGATTTATAGTATAGTTTTACTCTCATCATTGCATCAATAACATAGGTGATTTATAGTTTTGCTAACAACTAACAAATCTTCCTAGTGCAACTTGGGGCAGAAAATTTTATTTGTTGTGTTGTTTTGATTGTAGGCACCCACCTGGAGAACAAGGGTCAATATTTCAGAAATCAGTTTGAAGTTCAAATCAGAGAGGCATCAAGTGCCCGCTTGAAGAACAAGGCCAGCATTCAGTTTTCAAGTTCAAGTTAGAGAAGCATCAGGATCCCGCCTGAAGAACATGGTCAACATTCAGTTTTCAAGTTCAAGTCAGAGAGGCATCAGGAGCCCACCTGAAGAACATGGTCAACTTTCAATTTTCAAGTTCAAGTTAGAGAGGCATCAGGAGCCCTCCTGGAGAATAAGGTCAACTTTCAACTTTCAACTTTTAAGAGGCATCAGGAGCCCGCCTGAAGAACAAGGTCAACTTTCAGTTTTCAAGTTCAAGTTAGAGAAGCATCAGGAGCCCGCCTGGAGAACAGGGTCAACTTTTATTTTCCAAGTTCAAGTTAGAGAAGCATTAGGAGCCCGCCTGAAGAACAGGGACAACTTTCAGTTTACAAGTTCAAGTCAGAGAGGCATCAGGCGCCTGAAGAATAGGGTCAACTTTCAGTTTACAAGTTCAAGTTAGAGAGGAATCAGGAGCCCGCCTAAAGAACAAGGTCAATTTTCAATTTCAAATTTAAGTCAGAAGCAACAGGAACCCACCTGAAGAATAGGGCCGACCTCCGATCTTTAAGTAAAATCAGAAGTAGTACGAGCCGCCTGAAGGATAAGGTTTGCAAGCTCAAGTCTACTCCAAATTCAAGTTTATTTCAAGTGCAAGCAGAAGGAGCCCGACTGAAGAACAGGGTCAACTTTCAGTTTTTTTCAAATTCAAGTCAGCAGGATGCCCACCTGAAGGATAGGTTGAATTTTCATTCATGTTGAAGGATCAAATGGAGGTTCAAGGAAGATTCGAGACAAGAAGTAGATAAGATCTTGTATTTTTTTTTTATCTTTGTTGTAGTTTTTCGTTTTATTTTTGATATAATGGCAGGAACCGCGGACCGGAACCTCGACGGCACCTCAATCGGCTCTCCACCTCGGTATACTCCATCGCTCTTCTCACTTATGAACTACACTTAGCCCGATTCCTTTATAGCCAAAGATATGTAGGCAGCTCAGATATCAAGGCTCGGTCACAATCTTTTATCCATCTTTCTTTCTTCTGAATAAGTGTCGGGTCAGAAATCAATTACGTCGCTTACTTGTTTCTTTGCTCAAAAATACTTCATGTTTCCAAGCAAAGAGGGGCAGCTGTAAGCACGTAATTTTTGACCCGCCACGTCTTCAAGCTATATTAGTAGTTTCGCATATTTTATATATCATTAATATTTTGTAGTCATATTATTTTACTAGGATTTTTATTTTGCTCTACTTTTATTTTTATATAATCGTGAAAAAATACCAAAAATAGTTTCACAATATAATATTGTTAATTAGAATTAGTTTTGTATTTTATAGTATAGATTTTATTTTAATTTTAGGATGTACATGTTCTTTTAAGCCCAATTCAACCAACCTGACCCACTTCTCTTAGCCCATACCCGCTGACTCATCTTCCCTACCCGACCCAGTGCCTTTTAATCTTGGCCATCCAATATCTCCTCATCCAATGGCCCATATCCTATCTACCCACAATATAAAAATATAATTAACACCAAACCCCTAAGGAAGAAGGATCTAGGAAGCTGCACATACACAAAGGAGAGAACGAGAGTGGAAGGGGACTAGCGAGAAACAAAGGAGAAATCCCTAGCGATGTAGCTCGCCCAATCCTTACCATCGTTTTCTCCGTGAGACTACATCATTCTTCATTTTCTTTAGTTTAATATCATGTGAATTCACTAACGCCCATCACACACCTCGCTCACTCTCTCTTTCACTAGAGAGACAAAACGCCACAACCCCCAAAACTTCACCATCTTCATAGCTTTTCTTCTTCTTTCCGTTTCCACCATGTGAGCTTCACCGTAGATCCCAGCTTTAGAAGCCACCGTCCCCCATCTCTGGTCTGCCGGTCAACCACCAATTCCAAACTCCAACACCACTAAACTCCATAGTTGTCGAGCTCAAACCGCAATTTCGTTTTCTCGAAAGCGCCATGTCCGGTTGAGTTGAGGTTTTTCCAGTCAAGTCGCACGAAGGTTTCTTGTGAGGTTTTTGGACTGCAGTTCTGGTGTAGATTTGAAGTGCTATTGTAGAATTTTAATTCCAGTTCATTCATGAACAACATTGCTGCTGTTTAAACTTACAAGGAGGTCTTTCATTAATTCAATCTTAAAGGCTGTTTTGGTGACGCTTAAGGTCCATTCCTCCCTTTGTTCTTTACTTAATCTAAATTTCTATCATGTGAGTGATTTACATTTGCTTGCACATCATGCTTTAATCGTTGCTCTATGATTATTTTTTTTATGCTTGTTTTCTTCTTCTTTTTTTCTTTTAGATCTGTTTGAGTTGGATCTTTGATTGAAGTTTTAATTGTAAAAAATTTATGAATTCTTATCTTGTAATTGTGGTGATGCATAAGTTGAATGGAGAATAGTGAAGAGGACGTTTGGGGTAATCGTGATTAAATCGAAGTGAACTGTGAGTTGCTTGGTAAACAAACTAATTAATGGACCATAGGCTTATAGATAAAATTGAATATTTGGGCATGTGTTGATTTTTGTCACTTCTATTTATTTACTTGCTACTAAATCGCTAGTAGCATGTTTAGGCCGACCACACCTGGGTAGGCAAACCTTAGGGTTTTTATTTCATTTTTATTCGAGGTGAGAGGTCGACCCCATTAGTTTATACTCAGGGAAATACCCCGTAGATTTTGTATATATTTTTATCCGGGGTATACCCCGTAGTGAATGTAATTGATCCAGTGACGGACATCGGGGAGTGAGCATAGTATAGATTTTTAGTATTTTCCTCTTATTTTATTTTCTTTTATTTAGGTGGGGACGATCTTGAGCCTCTTGTGTATTTATTTTTCTTTCGTGTGTTTTTTCCTCAGTTTGAGTATTCTTTAAAGCCAACTGGATCAAGTATGCAACTGTACTAGTTACGGGACTCAAGGAATGCCTAATACCTTCTCCCCGAGTCAAATGAACCCCCTTATCTAGAATCTCTGGTGCAGTCAGTTTAAGAGTCAAATGTGTTTTGAAAGAAAAATTATTTTTAAACGGTGACCTGGCACACCGAAACCAAATGTCAGGTGGCGACTCTGAAAAATCTTTTGAAACACAATCTTTGTCACTTTCATCATTGAAAACCCTTTGAGCTTTAAGACCACTTTTATCATTTTAAAGGGGTTAGTGAGGTGAAAAAGGGGTGTGATAGGGTCTCCTTCACATTCTCATCAATATCAATTCTCACTTCTTCATTAGCTTGAACCACATTGCTTGGAATCTCATCTTCTTGAACCACAACATCATCATCCACAATTCTTCTTTGATTTGAGGTGGTTGCATCTCCACCTCTTCCACTCCTTGTTGTTACGGCCATGGCATGTCCCTTGTTGTTCCCACCCTTCGGGTTCACTGCCGTATCACTAGGTAGTGCCCCCTTAGGACGAGTGTTTAAAGCTTGCGAGATTTGCCCCAATTGAACTTCCAAATTGCGGATTGAAGTATTGTGAGAGGCTAATTGAGCATCAGAGTCGGCATTTTTATCCATCATTTGTTTGAACATATTTTCAATCCATCCCATCTCATTGTTGGAAGAACTAGGACCTTGAGACAGATAAGGAGGCGAGTTATTTGGTTATTGATACATCGGGGGCCTTTGAGAGCCCGGCACCCGATTCCCTTGGTTATCGTTTCAACCCCCTTGGTTGTTGCCTCCCCAATATCCTTGATTGTTGCCACTACAATTACCTTGGTTGCCTTTATTGTTCCAATTGCCTTGATTATTGTTATTGTTCCAATTACCTTGATTGTTGGTACCACCACTCCAATTGCCTTGGTGGTTTTGATTGTTCCAATTTCCTTGATTTCCTTGAGATCACCATTGTTGTTGATTAGGGCCTTGAGAGTTGTTCCTTTGCCCTTGGTAGTTATTAACATATTGCACTTCTTCCTCTTGCTCATTGTATGGTTCGCCCACTATCATCTTGCACAAATTGTTCCACACGGTTTTGCACTTGTTGACCCTTTTGCCTTCGCTTGTTCACCATCATATTTACACCTTCCATTGCATTTACTTGCTTAGGACCTTGAACCTGTTGAAGTTGAGCTTTGGCCAATTGATTCATTGTAGTGGTCAACTCGGCAATTGTTTGCCCGTGATCATGCAATTCTTTATGTAGGTGAATCACATTTGAATCACCTTGAGGAACATTTGCTCTACTTTTCCATGCCGATGAAGTATCTGCCATTTCATCTAAGATTTCACAAGCTTCGGCATATGGTGTTGTCATGAAATTTCCACCGGCAAGTTGGTTGATCATGCATTGATTGGTAGTATTGATCCCCCTGTAGAAGGTTTGTTGAATCATAGCCTCGGTCATGTTATTATTCAGGCACTCTTTTACCATAGTACGGTACCTCTCCCATATCTCGTGCAAAGGCTCATTGGATTCTTGTTTGAATGCTAGAATCTCGTCTCTAAAAGTATCCATATGCCTAGGAGAAAATAACTTGTCAATGAATTTTTCCGCCAATTCATCCCATGTATGGATATAATGGTTTGACAATCTTTCTAACCAGTCCAAGGATTTCCCCCGTAGAGAAAAAGGAAATAGTCTCAACCTTAAAGCATCATCAAAAATGTTGGTCTGTTTACTCCCTAAGCAGGTGTCCACACATCCTTTCAAGTGCTTGTACGCATTTTGATTCGGCGCCCTGGTGAAGAATCCTCGTTGCTCAAGCAATGTAAGCATAACATTTGTGATTTGAAAGTTACCCGCCCTAATGCGGGGCGGGATTATGACACTTGCGTACCCTTCATTCGGCAACACCCGGTGTGGAGCCGTTCTTAGTGGATTTGGGAGAGGAACAGGAATGTTGTCTTGAGGCGGTCGGCCTCATCTATTTGCTTGAGGTTCTAGAGGAACCTCTTCAACTGGGTCATCTTCCACGTCCACATCCCCCAAAGGCATATTTCCAAGAGGATCATTGTTGAGAGCCATTTTTGTACCTACAATCGATTCACAAAAAGGTTAGTAACCCAGAAGGAAAAGAAGACAAGTCACACAAAAAACCAAATATATAGCTAAATCTGTTTTTAGCTCCCCGGCAACGGCGCCAAAAATTGATGTCGCCCAAACTCACACCACTAATTGGGATTGTGAAGCGGTAGATGCAATTATAAAAACCCAATGCTAGTCGGGGTCGATTCCACAGAGAGCTTTATGTTGGATTAGGTATATACCTAGTCTAAGTATATGACGTGCCCAAGATTACACTTCCACATATTTGGTTGTTTCTTTTCTAATTCTAAATCTTATGTTAATGCTGTAATTGTAAAGCTAAGAGATGATATTTTTGATATTGTTGTTTTTCAGGTTATAAAAGATCTAGGGTTGTAACTTTCTCTTAGTTGGTTACCTAACAGATTGAGAGCTTTAGGGCATGTTTGGTTGGTCGGGATACAATATAGCAATCACACGCGATTACTCACTCTATGCCTCTCGGTAGTTTGAATGATTTTGCCCAATTTGGCTTTCTCAAGTCCAAATGGGTATCTCACGAAACAAGTGATAGGTGCTCAAGCCGGGTCTTACTATCTCTAGATTCAACACTTTAATTGGGGCAATCAATTTCTTGAGTTCACCCCAATTTATTGTTAGCCAAGTTTTCCTAGACTTAGTCTCTCTTTCTCAAGTAGAGACTAAGTTAATTAGGCATGAATCAATGTTTGCAACCATTAATTCTCAAATTCAAGCAAGAACTAGGCTAAATATCATATACCTAATCATAAATAAGCCCTAATTCAATCACCCATTAAGTACTCATACTAGGGTTGGGTCACAACCCTAGCTAAGGATTTAGCTACTCATAGAAAATAAAGAAATTAAAGAAGAAACTAAGATAAAACTCATAATAGATAATTAAGGGAAGAAAATCTAATGTTAAAATGATAAACTATTACAAAGTTGCCCAAAGCAGTAAAGAGAAACGACTATCTATTTTCTGGAGTTCAAAACTTAACCTAAAACTGACAAAAAGATCTATTTATACCCAGCTAAAATTATCGGATAAAATTGCCCCTACAGAGATTCTGCGTCTGCACAATTATATGTGTGGTCCACACTTTGACACTAGCTTGACAGGATGGAATTCTGCGGCCGCAAAATTCTGGGTTGCGGCCGCACTTCTTAAAATTCCGTGGTCCGCATATTTCTGAGTGCGACCACACTCTCGAGTTTTAGCTTGGACATGCAAGACTTCTGCGGACCGTACATTTCTGAGTACGGTCGCACTTTTGATTCTGCGGCCGCACAATAATGGTGCGGTCCGCACTTCTTCATGACCTCAGAATCCATCTCTCTGAACCTCATCTTCTACGGCCGCACAATAATTGTGCGGTCTGCACTTTACATGGAAATTTTATCAGAGGCTTCCTCATGTTCTGCGACCGCACTCAATATTGCGCGGTCCACATTTTGCCCTTTTAGCTTTGTTTTGGTCCTTGTCCAAAATTACTCCTTCTTGAGTTATTTTTCATCTCTTTGACTCATATTCCAACACTCCTGCAAGAAAGCACATTTCATCAGTTTTCGGGAATACCTTTAAGCAATTTTAAGCTAGAACGGAAGTAAAAGAGAGCAAATAAATAGTCAAAATCCTTACTTATCAAAACGGGGGTCTACAAAGTAAAACGACCGGTCCGGTCGTTACCCTACCCTAGACAAAATAACAACACAGAATGAAAGAAATTAAAAGAAAAAAGGTAAAATTGAATTTGTGGCACAAGCCAATGGAATCAAATTTTACAAATATTTTATTTAATCTTTTCCTTCCCTTTTCCATTTAAGTTGCCTTTTTATTCTATTTCCTTTTTCTTTCTTTTTTTGTTGCGCAAGATCGTGGGTTAACTAGCACACAATTACACACATAGAAAATAGAGAAAAAAAATTAACACAATGATTTAACGAGGTTCGCTCAGCCTAATCCTCGGCCAGAAGCTTTTCATAGGAAATTGTAGAATCCCGAGCACGAATGGCAGCAGAGAGTTCGCGAAATTCAGATGCGAGTCCACTGAGTATTTTAACGATGAGTTCGGCGTTTGATACAGGGGCACCAACAATTGCAAGTTCATCACATATCGCACAAAATAACATTTTCTTTATTACTCCTTACACATTTATTTTTCAAAAAAATAATAATTACAAAGCTCTTTTTTCTTCTTCTCTAATTTCTCACAATAAAGATAGCAAGTAACCAAAGAACCTCAATCTATAATAACTATAGGTAACCAATGAGATTCAAACGCATAATAATGGTATGTAACTAAATAGGCACAATGCATTTTTATGTAGTTTTTTAAAATAAAACTACAAAAAAAAAAAGGAAAAATAAGAATTCTTTTTTATTGAAGGTTATTGAAAGAGTCATAAAAAGCATTAGTAATTATTCTCATCTTCGTATAAGAAGGGTACTCTCACCTCTTTAATTCTCTCTTATCCCCTGAACAGCAATGACAGAAAAATCAAACGTATAAAATAGAAAACACATAAAAAGATTAAAAGGGAATATGCACCAAAAACCATTGCCTGCAATTTTGGAATAAATGAATAAGGAAAGTCAGCATCCCATTCAACACAAACAAAAATAAAGAAATTGAGAATGAACTATCAGAAGTCCCAATCTCCTTTGAAATCAGAAAGAAAAAAAGTCACATGAATCAAGAAAACCGTAACACCAAAGCAGAGGTTTCAATAGTTTTATTTATCCATCCGCATTTTCATATATAGCTGTGAGATATTTTGAATACAAACAATATGGTAGGTACTCAACAATGAGAATGAAAACTCATTACCAGTATATGCTACATTAAAATTTATACGGTAAAATAGTAGTAAGGCATGGAAAGAAATACATGATCATACCTTCACGAATGAAAGATCACAAAAACTCTTTAAGACAAACAAAAACGTAAATGGGAAACCAGTTAATGTTTAGTACGATTCATGTCATTCCAAATCCATTTAAACTCAAGAAAAATGATAAAAGGTAGAAGGCATAAAACACGTATCAATCTACATAAAGTAGAAACTATGAAGACTTACAACTTCGTTTTTCTTCTTTCCTTCCGGCCATGGCGGCAAGAATGTAATTCAATCTTGGAGTTCACAGCTGAGTAAATCACTGTATAGAGAAAGATACAGATAGTATTGACATAAGCAAAAATTGATTTATCGTCATTGTTTAGAAAATAAACAATAGTCAATATGTGCGAACTTCCAAACGTCTAATGCTTTGCCTTCTGATCTATCCAACATTTATGCTTTTGGAATATGAAAGCTTTGAATAGTGATAGCCATTCTTCTAACGTATTTTCTTTCATTAATGTGTGAGCATTGAGCATTTAATTGCATTAAGTTATTGTTTTATGTTGGCATGCATATTTTACAGCTTTTAATATTAATTTTTGACCAGAACCAAAAATTTGAGAAAATAGATAATTGTGATTCTTGGCCAAAGAGAGGTGGAACATCACTTTCTCTATTCCCAACTTTATATATATAGAGAGAGGGAGATTTGATTCTTTATACTCTTAATGAAATTAAAATTATAATTTAATAAAAAAATAAGGGTATTTTAATTCATATTGTTGCATCAATATTTATCGGTTGGCAGGTTTATATAATAATATTATCTACTATTTCATGAAGAAAATAAAAAAAATGATAAATATTTAATAATTGAAAAAAAAATTAAATAAATATCACTCAAAACATTAATTGATAAATTTAAACAATAGAAAATATTTGAATAGTAGACAAAGATTTGATACTATTTCGATAAATTATGTGCCAAGTGTCATAACTATAACATGTCAAAGTTTAATTTTTTAAGACAAAACTCCAACAAAAGTTTCAAAATTATTAAATAGAATATAGAAAATAAAAATAAAAAAATTAAACCTGCCAATTTTAATAAATTAATACTTCCTCCCACGTTTAAGAAAAATTAAAATTTCCTCCCATGTTTGTTTGGCAATTTTTTTTATTTTATTTATTAAACCTTCCAATGCCAAAAAAAATAAATATATTTTCTCCCACATTATTTTGGCTGCAGTTTGTAATTTAATTTTATACTTAATATTTTTTTAACACAGAAACAACAAAAAAGGAACGAAAAAATAAATCACCCAAAAATTTAACCCCACGATTGATGTCTTCCCAAATGTGAGTTTGAAACAACAATTCCAACCTACCTCCATAATTGATTCATATCCACATTTTCCTATGCAAATAATTGTTTATGTTTTTTTTTTCTCCCAAGTATCCACATTAAGCCAAGTTATATAGTAATAAGTCACTTGGCATTGCTCAAGACAATCGACAATATTACGATAAGATAAATAAATTTTCACAACCCAAATTTCCCTCAGTGAGATGTCGCGACGGCATCTAGTCTCTATGACTAAGTAAGCCTAACAATTGTGCGGAACAACAGAATATAAGCTGAACTCAAACCTCCACACATGAAATATAAATAGAAATTGTTATTCAAATAATTACAACTCCCAAAACCCGGTAGGAATAAGTCGCAAGCTTCTAAGAGAAAATACTGAGTGTCTCTATACATCAAAGTCTAAAGAGAATAATGAAAAACAATATAATAAGGATAGAGGGGGACGCCGAGGTCTGCGGACGCTGGTAGAAGTACCTTGAAGTCTCCACGCACGGCTATCTCACTAGTATCCAGCCTGGTAGGACGAACCTGGATCTGCACAAAATGATGTACAGAAGAGTAGCATGAGTACACCATAATGGTACCCAGTAAGTGATAAGCCTAACCTCGGTAGAGTAGTGACGAGGTCAGGTCGGGGCACTACTAGAATAAAAAGGGAACAAGGCAGAAGATATAATAACAAAATGAAACGACTGAGAATTTAATAATGAGGAACTACAGAAAGGTAACAACACAACAAATAAAGGTAAACAAACAGGGGCACTCCCGAGGTACCGCCTCATAGTCCCAAATGTAAATACACAACAAGGGAGCTCTCGAGGTACCACCTCGTAGTCCCAAAAGTAAATATGCAATGGGGAGCTCCCGAGATACCGCCTCGTAGTCCCGAAAGTAAATATACAACAGGGAGCTCCCGAGATACTGCCTCGTAGTCCCAAAAGTAAATACACAACTCATAACTTATGGAACAACGAATTTACGGCAAGAAATCCTACAATTAAGGACTGAATACAAAATCAAGAAAGTAGGTAATTCAACTAAGCATGTTGCACAAATTGCAAGTAAGAGTTAAGACACATATACATATGATACTAGACTAAACATGAAAACTACACATGCTAAGGCAACTCGGTTAAGGAATTTAAAAGAAGACTACTCAGCAAGAACTGAATTTTTCACCTTTATCCCGTGTACGCACTTGTCACCTCGTGTACATGGCACTCACATATCACAAATTATTACAACGGTACCAAACCCTAAGGGGATTTTCCCCACACAAGGTTAGACAAGTCACTTACCTCAAACCAAGCTCAATCAGTCAATAAGAATGCCTTTCCCTCACTTTTCCGACTCCAAACGACCCAAATCTTGCCAAAAGCAATTACACACTATAAATACAACTACAAGAAACTAATTTAAATAATGAAACCACGAATTTAGCAAAGAATCGAAAAATCGCCCCAAAAAGTCGATCCGGGTCCACGTCTCGGGATCAGGTAAAAGTCACAAAATACGAACTCCCATTCGATATCGAGTTCACCCATACCAAAGTTACTCAAATCCAGAACCAAATCGCCACTCAAATTTCCAAATTAAACTCTCCAAATTCCTAGCCTCAAACTCCCAAATTCCACCTCAAATACACACAAACTAGGTGAAAAATTCAATGGGAAAACAAGATTATTGAATAAAAATGTCTACAAGTGGCTTACCTTAAGAAATCTCTCGAAAGTCCTCTCAAAAATAGCCTTAGACCGAGCTTGAAATGTCCAAAAATGATAAAATCATGAACCCTCGAATTGATATAATCTACCCAGCATTTTCGCTTTTGCGATAAAAAATTCGCTTGTGCAGTACCGCTTTTGCAGTGAAATCTCCGCATCTGCGGAGTTCACTTAAACTCCTAGACTCTGCACCTGCGCGCAATCATTCGCATCTGCGAAAGTGCTTCTGTGGTCCCTCGTCCGCTTCTGCGGAAGGTCACTGCAGCTGGCTAACTGCTTATGCAGTCCAAAGTTATCGAGTTCACCCATACCAAAGTTACTCAAATCCAGAACCAAATCGCCACTCAAATTTCCAAATTAAACTCTCCAAATTCCTAGCCTCAAACTCCCAAATTCCACCTCAAATACACACAAACTAGGTGAAAAATTCAATGGGAAAACAAGATTATTGAATAAAAATGTCTACAAGTGGCTTACCTTAAGAAATCTCTCGAAAGTCCTCTCAAAAATAGCCTTAGACCGAGCTTGAAATGTCCAAAAATGATAAAATCATGAACCCTCGAATTGATATAATCTACCCAGCATTTTCGCTTTTGCGATAAAAAATTCGCTTGTGCAGTACCGCTTTTGCAGTGAAATCTCCGCATCTGCGGAGTTCACTTAAACTCCTAGACTCTGCACCTGCGCGCAATCATTCGCATCTGCGAAAGTGCTTCTGTGGTCCCTCGTCCGCTTCTGCGGAAGGTCACTGCAGCTGGCTAACTGCTTATGCAGTCCAAAGTTATCGAGTTCACCCATACCAAAGGACGGGCCCCCCAAGCACTCGTCCGCTTCTGCGATCAATCTTCCGCAGAAGCGACTCCACTTATGCAGCCTTCACGTCGCACCTGCGATCACTGGCCATCCTCATCATTCCCGCATCTGCGATCGCCTGCTCGCGTCTGCGAGCTCGCACCTGCGGTCAATCTTGCGCTGGTGCGATTGCACCAGAACTGGTGCACTTCAGCCATTCTCACAAGTTCAAATTTTAGTCTGTTAAACATCCGTAATCGACCCGAGACCCCCGGGACCTCGACCAATTATACCAACCAATCTTAAATCATCATATGAACTTAGTCGTGTATTTAAATCATATCAAACAACGCTAAAAATATGAATTGTGCATCGATTCAAGCCTAATGAACTTTAAAGCTTCAAACTTCTACATCCGATGCCGAAACCTATCAAATCAAGTTCGATTGACCTCAAATTTTGCACACAAGTCATAATTGATATTACGGACCTACTCCAACTTCCAGAATCAGAATCCGACCCCGATATAAAAAAGTCCACTCCTGGTCAAACTTTTCAAAAATTATCCAATTTTCGCCAATTAACGCCGAAATGACCTACGGACCTCCAAATCAATATACGGACACGCTCCTAAGACCAAAATTATCCTACGGAGCTACTGGAATCGTCGAAACTATATTCCCGAGCCGTCTTCACACTAATCAAACTACGATCAATTTCTACGACTCACACTTCCATTTTGGGGACTATGTACCCCATTTCACTCCGAAATCAAAAATAAATCCTCCCGATAAGTTATGTAACCACAAAATGAAGTAGAGAAAGCAATAATTAGGGGTTCAGGGCTAATACTCTCAAAACGGCCGGCCGGGTCGTTACATAATTAATATAATTAAATTATTTATTTTAGAATTAGTGTGGTAAAATTTGCTATATGATTGTCAAAATGCGGAATTTCTAATTACATTATACGTAAAAAAAAATTAAATGATTTTATTCCTCAGATAAGAGATTGTTATGATATCGTATAATATGCTCTAAAATTAGAGGTTTGAGTTGATTTGGTTAAAAAATTTAGCACATAACCTAGCAGATTTAAGTTTGCTATAGGTTTTTTTCTCCTAAAGTGTAGGAAGCTAAAAATTATGCAGATTTATGGAAGAAAAAAATAGGAGTCCTTCATTAACAAATTTTTATTATTCATGTTCTTCAATCTGTCTAAATTTATAAATAATACTTCTATATATTATTTACTGACTTTATAATTTTAAAGATCAAGCATATTTGAAGGATCATCTAATTAGTTTGAATTGCCTGAATTGCAGAATTTAATAAACTACGTGATTCCTACGCGGGGTTATGTATTTGAAGATAACTACCATATTAAGAAGAAAACTACTCCCCAATTTGAAGTGACTGTTTTTATTTTTGAGCTTTTATTTTAAAATAATTCTAAAACTCAAACTATGTTGGAGCTTTGTCCTAAATATTTACAATGTCATCTTATAGTTATGCCACTTAGCAACATATAATTGTTTTGCTTCTATTTTTCCATATAGATAGCTTAATTATTTTTATTATTCACATTCTTCAATTTGTCTAACTTTATAAATAATACTTCTGTATATTATTTTAAATACTAGATGAGTTTTGGCTCGCGCTTAGCACAAGCCCAATATCGTAAAGTTGGAATAGTCATATATGATTTTTATTTTTTTTTTGACATGAAATTGTAAAAAAAGAAATTGAAGCACCCTAAGTAAATATCAAACCAAATATCTATAGCATTGCATACTAGTTACTTCATAGTATTTACATGCATTTAGGAGCAACGTTTTTTAAGCTGTAAAAAAGCTAACAAAATATTTATTTGTGGATATTGAACGGCTGCAAAATGACACATGCTGTACATCCACGAGAAATTCATATTGCTTACGTTGTGTGGTTTGCAAAATGGCATATTCTTTGCATGCACGGAATTAACTTATTTACACATACTTTATTTTTCTATTAGCAAAATGTAATGCAACCACTGTACAACGATTAGCCTCGTTTGTTCAATCTTTATATTAGTACCTGTAGAGATTATTTGTTAGCCTTAACTCACCTCATTTTTCATTGTAAAAACAGAAAAGGGTATAAATGAAAGGAGTTGAGAAAAAGAATAGAAACATGAGAATTGAATTAGTTGATAGTCAAGCATCAAGGTTTCAAACAGGAAGTTGTATTTGCTTTTTATATAGTTTGATTGAATTTTAACATTTAAACATGTGTGGTACTCTGAGTAGGATAGCTGAACAACTAATAAAATATAGAAGTTTTATCCAACACTCTCTATGTACAGTTCTACCTCATTTAGAGTAAAAACAGAATAAGAAAACTACCAATTTTCTATTCCACAAAAGTTCTATATCAAGTCTGTTACGACACAATTTCTCCTATAGGCCGTGATTGCACCCAGCGTCATCGTTAGGCAAGTCAACAATGAACTAACTACGTGAGTACTCTTTTTAATAAGGTTCCAAGTAATTAAATTTACATCGATTAGAAATTTAGAAGCAGCAGATTTATATAAGTCGAAAGTAGCTGAGTGCAGTCATGATAATGGTAATAATCCAAAACCATAAAGTCTACTAGTGTGTGTGCCAAAACCCGGTGTCACAAGTATATGAGCGCTAGTGGAATATATAAAACCCTAACTACTGTCTGAAATAAAATAGATAGAAAATGAATAGAAAAGAGAGACTCTAGGTGCTGCAGAACGGCTCAGGAAGTAGCTCACCACTAGGCCTCATTGTAACGGGGATGCGCGCCGGTGTGATCGCCGAATGCACTGTCACGACCCAAAATCTCACTTGTCGTGATAGCGCCTATCTCAATACTAGGCAAGCCGACAATCTCAATAAAACACCATATCTTTTAAGTTTAAAAATATAATATTTAAATTCAACAGAAGAAATCTCATAATACAGTTATAATCACTCCCAAAACCCGGTGTCACTGAGTATATGAGCATCTAATATGAATACAAAGTCTAACTGATAAAAACACTGTCTGAAAGTATAGAACAATACACTAACTGAAAGAAAGAGAGTCAAGGTCAGCGGACTCCAGGCAACTACCTTGATAGTCTCCAATTGATAGCACTCTGAGATCTAACGGTCGCCGTGTCCGAAAGCACCTGGATCTGCACACGAGGTGGAGAGTGTAGTATGAGTACAACCAACTCAATAAGTAACAAGACTAACCTCTGGGCTGAAAGTAGTGACGAGCTTGTACCAAGGTCAGAGTTCAACTCCAATAACCAACAACAGTTCATAACAACATAAAACAAGTAATAAAAGAAGTAACTCAAAGATAAGATGCTCAACTTAATCATAATTTCTGAAAATAATTCTGCCTTTCAAGTGTATCAGTGAAAACCAAGTTGTTTACCAAAATTTCCAAAAATATGAGTAAGTTTGAAAAACAGTAATTCTCCCAAAACTCCTTTCAACAATAAATAAAATATTTTATTTTCTTTCCAGATAGTCAGTGTAAAATGCATCACTATGCCCATATGTCAATATGTGTGAGAATTCATAAATGACGTGATACCGTACAACATGAGAAAAATACATCTCTATGCATGTATGTCATGTGTGCATGTCAATGCTACGTATCTCAGAGATGAACTCACGTAATCGCACTCTCAGAGTATTCAATCACTCAGTACTATATATGGCAATCCAGCCTAGGAAAGATCCATTCCAATATATATACATAGTAACTGACATCTAGTCACTCAGTACTGTACAAGGCCAATCCAGCCTAGGGAAAAGATCCATCTCCAAATATCAATAATTCGGACAAGATCCATGTCCAGGGAAGATCCATCCCTCAATATAAATGCTTCGGACAATATCCATGTCCAGGAAAGATCCATCCCTCAATATAAATCAACTGCGCTCACTGGGGGTATGTGCAGACTCCGGAGGGGCTCCTTCAGCTCAAGCGCTATATAAAGCCGATGTGGCCTACTACGGTGTGCAGTCCGATCCCATAATAATAAAGCCTATAAGGCCTGCTGTAGGCGGGCAGCCCCGATCCATATAATAATATATATATATATATATATATATATATATATATATATAAAGCCAATATGGCCTGATGAGCGTGCAGCCAGATTCCATAAATATCCTCACAATCAGGCCCTCGGCCTCACTCAGTCATCAATCTCTCCAGTCTCTTGGGCTCAAAATGTCATGAAAATCAGCCCAAAAATGATAATATGATGTATCAATAAATAACAACAGAGACTGAAATATGATATGAAATGAATGAACATGACTAAGTATGAAATTACAATTTAAAACAAGTAATTCAACAACAATACAACCCCATGGGTCCCAAAATATCGGTACGTAGCCTAAACATGATCTTTAATAAGAGCCTCGGCTCAATTTCTCTAACACGTGGAGGATACACGGGTAATAACATGGTTCTTTAATTTATCAACTCCACAGAATTTACTTAAGTCACAATTTCTATGGCGCACGCCTACACGCTCGTCACCTAGCATGTGTGTCACCTACAACAATTGATATAACACAACATTTAGGGATTCATACCTTCAGAACCAAGTTTAGAAATGTTACTTACCTCAAATCGCGTAATTTCTTACTCCGCTATGACCTTGCCTCGTGAATTGGTCTCCGAAAGTCTCGAATCTAGTCATAATTAATTCGATTCAGTCAATACAATTTATTAAAATTAATTCCATATGAAAAATACTAATTTTTCAATAAAATCCGAAATTTAATTCAAAAATTGCTCGTGGAGCCCATGTCTCGGAACCCGACAAAAGTTACAAAATTCGAAAACCCATTCAATCACGAGTCTAACCATACCAATTTTACCTAATTCCGACATCAACTCGACCCTCAAATCTTCTAATTAAACTAAGAGGGTTTTCTAAGTTTTCCAATTTAATTCACCGATTAAATGTTAAAAACAACCATGGATTCGGGTAATTTGACCAATATTGAGTTAAGAACACTTGCCCCATTGTTTTTCTTCAAAATCTCTCAAAATTCGCCTCTTCCCGAGCTCCACTTCGTCAAAAATGGAGAACTTAAACTTTTTGTCCAGACCTCTCTTCTTTGTGAATGTGAGACTCTGCTCGCGAACGCGATGCTTTACCGAGCTCCTCTTCGCGAATGCGAGCTCCCCTTCACGAACACGAAGGCAAAAACCCACCCCAACTATTTTTACTCCGCGAACGCGATACCCAATCGTGAACGCGAAGAACAACCTCGCCTGACCCCAGCTCCTCTTCGCAAACGCGAGACCCTCTCGCGAACGCGATGAGCAAAATTTTCTTGCCTCAAATTCCCCTTCGCGAACGCGAAGAAGGAAACTAGAAAAATACACCATCAGTCTTCAGCCACTAAGCCAAGTCCAAAAATGATCCGTCACCCATCCAAAACTCCCGAGGCCCCCGGACCTCAACTAAACATACCATCAAGTCCCATAACATCATACGAACTTAGTCGAACCTTCAAATCATATCCAACAATGCTAAAAAACGAATCACACCCCAATTCAAATCTAATGAACTTTGAAATTTCAAATTTTCACAAATGATGCCGGAACCTATCAAATCAAGTCCGATTGGCCTCAAATTTTGCACACAAGTCATAAATGACATAACAGACCTAATAAATTTTCAAAATCAGATTCCGACCCCGATATCAAAAAGTCAACCCCCCGGTTAAACTTTTCAAAAATTTGACTTTCGCCATTTCAAACTTAATTCCACTACGGACTACCAAATAATTTTTTGGATACGCTCCTAAGTCCAAAATCACCACACGGAGCTATTGGAATCATTAAAATTCAAATCCGAGGTCATTTACACATAAGTCAATATGCCATCAACCTTTCCAACTTAAATTTTTAATTATGAGACTAAGTGTCTCATTTCACTCCGAAATCCTTCCGGACCTGAACCAACTAAACCGGTAAGTCATATAACAACTGTAAAGCACAAATGGAGCAGTAAATGGGGGAAACATGGTAGTAATACTCAAAACGATCGGCCGGGTCGTTACATGCACCTGCCTCAGATCCTACACGGTTAGTGCAAAAGTGTAGCGTGAGTACATAAACAACATGTACCCAGTAAGTATCAAGTCTAACTTCGAAGAAGTAATGACGAGGGGTCGACATCGACATTTACTATGGGCTAACAATTAAATACAGAAGCTCTAAATAAGCATGAGTTATGTACATAATTACAATCATTCAATAACAAACAGGAAATAAATAATTCTTTCACACATGATAAATCCCAAACCAATTTCTGTTTGATATTATTTTAACCTCTCAAGCCATGAAATAACATCAAATATATAATTAAACTCTAAGTATTATCACGCACGATTATGCCGAGGTCGTACGGCTCGATCCAGAATAACATGTATATTGCCGAGGGGCGTGCGACACGAACCATAGATGCATTTATCTACTGCCGAGGCATGCGGCCCGCTCCACAAAAAGAGAAGATACTTTATAAATATTTGGTTTAAAAGTTATTACAAGGTGTCACGCCCCAAAATCCCACCTTAGGCGTCGTGATGACACTTAGTCTCTAAGACTAGGTATGCCGATTACAATTTCATTTGAAGCCATTTTTTTAAACATATAAATTAATACAAGTGTCGAAACCAAAAGCGAAAAAAATATAAAAACCTCCCAAGACTGGTAATATTGAGTCACGAACTCTAACTGGATACATGTAATGATCTCAAGGATCGAATATACAATACTGTTCGAATAAGAGTTGACAGTACAAGAAAATAGAAAGACTCCAAGGGACTGCGACGACCAAACAACTCTACCTTGAATCCTTGCGATCACAATTTAACTTTGTCCGAGTCCGATATCTCTAATACCTGGCTCTACACAAAAATGTACAAAAGTGCAGTATGAGTACACCACAGTCGGTACCCAGTAAGTATCAAGACTAACCTCAGTGGAGTAGTGATGAGGTACAGTCAAGACACTCACTAGTCTAATAACCTGTGTAATATAGTATACAAAAATAATAGTAATAATAATAATAACACTCACTAATCAATTAACCTGTACAGTGTAGCAATATATAATAATAATAAGAATAATAATAGAAACAAATAGCAATGATATAAACAACAAGACAACAAGAATACCATAAATATTGCTCAAACGAATAAGGATGACAAATACAACCAATCAATCAAGTCCTTCAAATATACGTCTTTCAAATGTAAGTACTTCAAGTATAAATCTTTCAAATATAAGTTTTTCAATAAAAATCCTTAGAATATAATCCTTTTAAATAAATATATATTTCGAATATACTCCCTTCAAATAAATATCTTTCGAATATAATTCTTTCAAATAAATATCTTTCGAATATAATTCTTTCAAATAAATATCTTTCAACTATAATTCTACGGCACCTCGTACCCATATTTCTATCACAACTGCACGGACAACTCACGTGCCAAAAATATCAGTATATAAAAATTCGCACGATCAATTTACTTTAGAAATTGTTTGAGTGAAGAAAATGACATTTGCACTTAAATTAAATCATCAGATAATCTACTGATTTGGATGTAAAACTTATTAATTTCAAATATAATAGTAACTTCTTTTATTTAAAACAACCCAGTCATCGAAAATCAGTAAAAACCATCAATATAAATCTTCATAGTCTCGTACTAAAAAGCCAAAGCCAATACAATACAACAAGGAGCACAAAACACATAATAATAAAGTCAACTAGTACATCACGGAAGAAGACAAGAATTTATATATTACGGAAAAATAAAATAACCAAAGGCAAGTGCAGCCATAGAAAAAAATATTAACAAAGAGAACTCCCGAGATACCGTCTCGTAGTCCCTAAAGTAAACGCTCAACAGAGGATCTCCCAAGATACCGCCTCGTAGTCCCAAAAGTAAATGCTCAATAGGGAATCTCCCGAGGTACCGCCTCGTAGTCCCAAAAGTAAATATGCAAGACATGGGGATCTCCTGAGGTACCGCCTTGTAGTCCCAAAAGTAAATATGCAAGACATGGGGATCTCCCGAGATACCGCCTCGTAGTCCCAAAAGTAAATATGCATCAATAGGGGCACTACAAGTGCTCAAATATCACAACATTTTATAAGTTACACCTCAAGTGCTCAATTATCACATCATTCACAAATTGTACTACAAGTGCTCAAATATCACAACATATCACAATTTATACCTCAAGTGGTCAAATATTACAACTTGCCACATAAATCAATAATAATATTATTTTTCACAATAAGGGGACCACGACTCGACCATAATGTGCACAACATCTTACAAAATATTCGAGAATGAACAATTCAACCGAATAATATTTTACAATTTGGCACTTTGCCTCAATATGATTCACGGCCTTTATAATTCAATACCAAATTTTCAACAACATGAACTGAAAGGTAATTCATCAAGGAATAACACCTCTTTTAAATCACAACTTCAGAAACTAAATAGATTTATTCATCTTATTAATTAAATTTCACATTTAAATTATCTATAGATAAAATCAATAATGAAAGTATTTCCATAAAAATGGTATATGAAACAAACACAGAGTTCACATAAAGATCAAGTGTCAATCATACCAAATTATCATATAAAAACAACCTCCGCAAACAAAGAATGAGGCATGACAAATACGGGATTTAATACGTTCCAACAATTTTCCAATTTAATACATAAGGGTGTCTACGAATTTTAACCGACATAATTTGCACATATAAATCAAGTACGCACTCGTCACCTCACGTACATGGCTTTTAATCACACAATTTCCACATAAGACTCAATGCCTAAGAAAAAATTCCCCCACTCAAGGTTAGGCAAGATACTTACCTCCTGACAGCTCAAATCTATCCAAATTAATTGTATAACTTCATTAAAATTTATCGAAAATAATTTTGGATAATAAAACATCAACTTAAAATTTTATTCTAAAAAGTCAACAAAAGTCAACACGGGGCCCGCCTCTCGGAACCCGGCATAATTTTTACTAAATCTGAACATCCATTCCGATACGAGTTCAACCATACCAATTTTATCGCATTCCAATAACAAATCATCCTCCAAATCTTGAATTTTCATTTTTGAAACATTTTTACAAAAATCCCAATTTTTCTCCATTAAACTCGAATTAAACGATGAATATAACCATAGATTCATGAAATATAATCACTTTCGGATATAGAACACTTATCCCAACCAACCTTGTGAAAAATCTGTCACGACCCAAAATCTCACCCGTCGTGATGGCGCCTATCTCGATACTAGGCAAGCCGTTAATGTCACTTAACCACATTTTCTTTTAAGTTTGAAAATATAATATTTAAATACAATACAAAATCTCCCAAATACAAATATGAACACTCCCCAAAACCTGGTGTTACTGAGTACATGAACATCTAATATGAGTACAAGTCTAGAAAATATGGTCTATAATAGTTTGAGACCAAATATAGTAAACAAGGAGATAGAGAAGGAGAGACATGGTCTGCGAAATACGACAGCTACCTCAAAATCTCTTGAAAATCAACTGCGCGAAATGATCAACACCCGCTATGTTTAGGAATACCTGGATCTGCACACGAAGTGCAGGGTGTAGTATGAGTACAACCAACTCAGCAAGTAACAATAATAACTAAGGAACTGAATAATAATGACGAGCTACACAGTCATAGTTCACTTTCAGTAGTTCCAGCAAAGAATAGACATGCTTCCAAATCCGGCAGTTTAAGTCAAATAATTTTATACAGTTCAATTTCATGTAATCCGGATATAAAATCTTTCAGAGATTTCACAACAATGACAGATAGCAATCAAGTGCAATAACAAATGCAAAGCAAGTACAACCTCTCAGGCGACAGTCACTCAACTCATCACAACAGCTCAACCACTCGGCTCTCAGCCCTCAGCACTCACACTCAATGGGTACCCGCGCTCACTGGGGGTGTGTACAGACTCCGGAGGGATTCCTACAGCCCAAGCACCATAATCCGCATGGACAACTCAAGTGCTGTACGGATAACTCACGTGCTATAATATCCTGCACGGACAACTCACGTGCCATATATCCTTACCTCACCGACAGGCCCTCGGCCTTACTCAGTCCTCAACCTCTCTAGTCTCTCGGGCTCTTGAAAATCACAAAGATCAGCCCAAACAAAGATAACATAGTAAATCAACAAGTATCAAGAAAGACTGAGGTATGATGCACAAGTAAAATCACGACTGAGTACAAGACAACATTTAGCAAATAATTCAACAAGTACGCGACCTTTGTGGGTCCCAACAGTACTATCACATAGCTTAAGCATGATTTTTAACATGATTTACAGCAGTTGTTGTAGTTCAATTTTTGATCCGTTAACCATCCAAAACTCACCCGGGGCCCTCGGGACCTCAACTAAATATACTAACAAGTCCTAAAACATCATACGAACTTAGTCGAATCCTCAAATCACCTCAAACAATGCTAAAACCATGAATTACGCCCCAATTCAAGCTTATTGAACTTTGAAACTTTCCATTTCTACAAACAACGCCGAAACCTATCAAATCACGTCCGATTGACCTCAAATTTTGCACACGTCATAAATGACATAACAGACCTATTAAAATTTTCAGAATCGGATTTCGACCCCGATATCAAAAAGTCAACCCCCTAGTCAAACTTCCCAAAAATTCAACTTTCGGCATTTCAAGCCTAATTCCTATACAGACATCCAAAATATTTTTTGGACACGCTCCTAAGTCCAAAATCACCATACGGAATCATAAAAAATCAAATTCGAGGTTGTTTACACATAGGTCCATATCCGGTCCACTTTTCTAACTTAATTTTTTAATTATGAGACAAGTGTCTCATTTTACTCCGAATTTCTTTCGGACCCGAACCAACTAACCCGATAAGTCATAAATTAATTGCAAGGCATAAATTGAGCAGTAAATAGGGAACGAGGTTATAATATTCAAAATGACCGGTCGGGTCGTTACATTCTCCCTCTCTTAAACAAACGTTCGTCCTCGAACGGGTTTAGAATAATACCTGGAGTCTCAAATAAGTGTGAATATTTTCTCCGCATATCCTGCTCAATCTCCCAAGTAGCTTCTCCGGCTGGCTGACTTCTCCACTGCACCTTCACTGATGCTATACTCTTTGACCTCAACTTTCAAACCTGCCAGTCTAAAATAGCCACCGGCTCCACATCATAAGTCAAATTACTACCGTTTAGTTGTACTGTACTGAAATCCAGAATGTGATACGGATCCTCGACATACTTTCAGAGCATGGATATATGGAACACTGGATGAACACCTGATAGACTAGGTGGCAAAGCAAGTTCATAAGCCACCTCCCCAATTTTCTTAAGTATCTCAAAAGGCCCAATATACCGAGGGCTCAACTTGCCCTTTTTCCCAAACCTCAACACACCCTTCATGGGTGAAATCTTGAGCAGAACCTTCACCCCAACCATGTGAACAACATCACGAACCTTCCTGTCGGCATAACTCTTCTGTCTAGACTGTGCCGTGCGAAGCCGTTCCTAAATTACTTTGACCTTCTCTAAAGCATCCTGAACTAAGTCAGTACCCAATAGTCTAACCTCACCAGGATCAAACCAACCCACCAGAGACCGACACCGTCTCCCATATAAATTTTCATACGGAGCCATCTGAATGCTTGACTAGTAGCTATTATTGTAAGCAAACTCTGCGAGTGGCAGAAATTGATCCCAAGAACCCCCAAAATCAATGACACAAGCACGTAGCATATCCTCCAATATCTGAATAGTGCGCTCGGACTGTCCGTCCTTCTGAGGGTGAAATGTTGTACTCCACTGAACCTGTGTGCCCAATTCTCACTGCACTGCCCTCCAAACCTGTGAGGTAAACTGCGTACCCTGATCTGAAATAATGGACACCAGCACACCATGTAGGTGAACAATCTCGCGAATATAAATCCCAGCCAACCGCTCCGAAGAATAATCAGTACCAACTGGAATAAAATGTGCGCACTTGGTTAGCCGATCTACAATCACCCAAATAGCATCAAACTTTCTCAAGGTCCGTGGGAGCCCAACTACGAAGTCCATGGTATTACGCTCCCACTTCCACTCCGGAATTTCAAGTCTCTGAAGCAATCCTCTTGGCCTCTGATGTTCATACTTTACCTGTTGACAATTTAGACACCTTGCTACAAACCAAACTATATCTTTCTTCATTTGCCTCCACCAATAGTGCTGCCTCAAATCCTGATACATCTTCGCGGCGCCTGGATGAATATAATACCGCAAATTGTGAGTTTCCTAGAGAATCAACTCATGCAAACCACCTACATTAGGCACACATAGCCTGCCCTGCATCCGTAATACACCGTCATCTCAAATAGTAACTTCCTTGGCATCACCGTGCTAAATCGTATCCTTAAGGACAAACAGATGTAGATCATCATACTGGCGCTCTCTGGTGCTATCATATAAAGAAGACCGAGAAACCACACAGGCCAAAACTCGATTCGGCTCGGAAACATCCAATCTAACAAATTGATTAGCCAAGGACTGAACCTCCAAGGCTAAAGGCCTCTCTGCTACTGGTAAGTATGCTAAGCTTCCCAAACTCTCTGCCTTATGACTCAAGGCATCGACCACCACAATGGCCTTGCCGGGATGATAGAGAATGGTGATATCATAATCCTTAAGCAACTCCAACCACCTTCGTTGCCGCAAGTTAAGATCCTTCTATTTAAACAAATGTTGTAGACTCCGATGATCGGTATATACCTCACACTGGACACCGTATAAGTAATGCTGCCAAATTTTCAAGGCATGAACAATAGCTGCTAACTTAAAATCATGGACTGGATAATTCTTATCATGTACCTTTAACTATATGGATGCATAGGCAATCACCCTACCGTCTTGCATCAGCACTGCACCGAGACCAATACGCGACGTGTCACAATACACAGTATAAGACTCTGAACCTGTAGGCAATACTAATACTGGAGCTGTAGTCAAAGCTGTCTTGAGCTTCTGAAAGATCTCTTCACATTCATCCGACCACCTGAACGGAGCACCTTTCTGGGTCAATTTAGTCATAGGCGATGCAATAGACGAGAAACCCTTCACGAAACGACGATAATAAGCCAAGCCAAGAAAACTACGAATCTCAGTAACTGAGGATGGTCTGGGCCAATTCTGAACTGCCTCTATTTTTTTCGGATCCACCTTAATTCCTTCATTGGACACTATATGTCCCAAGAATGCCACGAACTAAGCCAGAACTCACACTTAGAGAATTTGGCATAAAGTTTCTCCTCTCTCAGCCTCTGTAATACAATACCCAAGTGTTGTGCATGCTCCTCCTGGCTACGTGAGTACACCAGAATATCATCAATAAATACCACTATAAATAAATCAAGATATGGCTGGAATACACTAGTCATCAAATGCATAAATGATGTTGGGGCATTGGTTAGTCCAAAAGACATCACAAGAAACTCATAGTGGCCATAACGAGTTCTGAATGTCGTCTTCAGAATATCCGAATCCTGAATCTTCAACTGGTGATACCCAGACCTCAAACTGATTTTGGAGAACACCCTCGATCCCTGAAGCTGGTCAAATAAGTCATCAATACGTGGCAAAGGATATTTATTTTTGATTGTAACTTTGTTCAACTGCCTATAATCGATGCACATCCGCATAGTACCATCTTTCTTTTTCACAAACAGAATCGGTGCACCCCAAGGTGACACACTAGGCCTAATAAACCCCTTTTCAAGGAGTTCCTAAAGTTGTTCTTTCAATTATTTTAACTCAGCTGGTGCCATACGATACAGAGGAATAGAAATGGGTTGAGTGCCTTGCACCAAGTCAATACCGAAATCAATATCCCTATCGGGCGGCATACCCGGCAGGTCTGTAGGAAATATATCAGGAAAGTCTCTCACTACCGGTATTGAATCAATAGTAGGAGTATTTGCATCAACATCTCTCACGAAAGCCAAGTATGACAAACATCCCTTCCCAACCATACGTTGGACTTTCAAATAAGAAATAACCTTGCTAGGAACAAAATCTAGAGAACTTCTCCACTCAACCTTTGGCAACCCCGGCATGGTCAATGTCATAGTTTTTGCGTGACAGTCCAGAATAGCATGACATGGAGACAACCAATCCATACCCAAGATTACATCGAAATCAACCATACCGAGTAATAAAAAATCAACCCTAGTCTCCAGTTCCCTAATAGTTACCACACACGACCGATACACGCGGTCCACAGTAATAATATCACCCACCAGTGTAGATACACTAACATGTGAAACTAAGGACTCACAGGGCATTTCCAGATAATGAGAAAAATACGATGATACATATGAATAAGTAGAACCAGGGTCAAATAATATAGAAGCCTCCATGTGGCACACTGAAACAACACCTGTGATCACTGCATCTGAAGCAACAACATCTGGCATGGCAATAAAAGCATAGAATCGGGCCTGACCGCCACCTAATCTGCCTCCCCCTCTTAGGCGACCCCTAGCTGCCTGACCCCCACCCCGAGCTGGTTGGGCGGGTGGTGTAACTGCTGGTGCTGGTGCCGTTGGTCGAGAACTCTGCTGTGGAGCCCCACTCAATAGCCTAGGACAATCTCTCTTGAAATGACCCAATTCTCTACACTCGAAACAACCCCTCCTCTGACGAAACTGCTGCTCCTGATAACCCGAAGAATTACCTGTAGAAGCCTGAGCGGAAGAGGCCTGATGAGAACTCTGCGCTGGTAGTGCACTGAACGAAGACTGGCCTGAGTGAGCACTGTAAACACCGTGGCTAGCTGATGTACTCGATGAACTGGACGACCCGCCTGAGCGTATCTGTAAGAACGACCCCTACCACGGTAAAACTGACCCCCTGAAGGAACTCCGCTGAAATCACCGGAACCACGAGGACTCTTAGCCACCATTTCAACCCGCTCCTGGGTGCGAACCATCTCAATTTGACGAGCAATGTCAACAACCTCGTCGAAAGTAGCACCAGACACTCTCTCTCTAGTCATGAATAATCGCATCTGATAAGTGAGGCCATCTATGAACCTTCTGGTCCTTTCCTTGTCTATAGGAATCAACCAGATAGCATGACGGGCCAATTCTGAAAATCTCATCTCATATTGTGTCACAGACATATCACCCTGACGAAGCTGCTCAAACTGCTTGCGCAGCTCCTTTCTGCGGGACTGAGGTACGAACCTCTCCAGGAATAGATCGGAGAACTACTGCCAGGTAAGGGGTGCTGCACCTACCGGCCTACACCTCTCGTAAGACTCCCACCATCTGCAAGCAGCCCCAGAAAACTGAAAAGTAGTGAATGAGACCCCACTGGTCTCCAGAATACCCGTTGTCCGAAGCATCCGCTGACACTTATCGAGCAAACCCTAAGCATCCTCTGACTCAGCACCGCTAAAAGATGGAGGTCGAAGCCTCTCAAATCTCTCAAGTCTCCTATGCTCATCATCTCCCATAACAGGAACTACCGGGGCCTGAGCAGCTGCAACCGGCTGGGCTGGTAGTGCCCCCGGTATCTGAAGTCCCTATACTACTTGGTCTGGAGTACGGGTAACGGGGGTATGAGTACCTCCCCCGGCCTGAGAAGCGACAGGTGCGGCCTGGGCCGAAACTCCCTGAGCCAGACCAGTGCAAACTGCCAATATCTGGGCCAAAGTCTCCTGAAGGCCTGGAATCTCAATGGGCACAACTGGTGCCTGAGCTGATCCTGTCGGCTCAGCTATATCTGGAATCTGCTCCTGAGCTGGAGAAACTGGTGGTACTATAGGTGCTGGCCCAACTGTGGTACGAGCTACATCTCGGCCTCTACCTCGACCCCGGCCTCTACCACGGCCCCAGCCTCTCGCGGCCCTAATTGGTGGCACTGGTAGCTGACCGTCCGATCCGGTAGTACGTCTTCTCACCATCTGTGAGAGAATAGAATAACATAAATTTAGTTTCCAGAATCAACAATATCGCACGACGAAACACAAGAAAGTGAATTTTCCTAAGGGTTCTGCAGCTTCTCGAAGATAAGTACAGACGTCTCCGTATCGATCCACAAGACTCTACTAAACCTGCTCATGACTCGTGAGACCTATGTAACCTAGGCTCTGATACTAACTTGTCACAACCCAAAATCTCACCCATCGTGATGGCGTCTATCTCGATACTAGGCAAGTCGTTAATGTCACTTAACCACATTTTCTTTTAAGTTTGAAAATATAATATTTAAATACAATACAAAATCTCCCAAATACAAATATGAACACTCCCCAAAACCTGGTGTCACTGAGTACATGAGCATCTAATATGAGTACAAGTCTAGAAAATACGGTCTATAATAGTCTGAGACTAAATATAGTAAACAAGGAGATAGAGAAGGAGAGACAAGGTCTGCGGAACACGACAGCTACGTCAAAATATCCTAAAAATCAACTGCGCGAAATGATCAACACCCGCTATGTTCAGGAATACTTGGATCTGCACACGAAGTGCAGGGTGTAGTATGAGTACAACCAACTCAGCAAGTAACAATAATAACTAAGGAACTGAAAAATAATGACGAGCTACACAGTCATAGTTCACTTTCAGTAGTTCCAGCAAAGAATAGACATGCTTCCAAATCCGGCAGTTTAAGTCAAATCAATTTTATACAGTTCAATTTCATGTAATCCGGATATAAAATCTTTCAGAGATTTCACAACAATGACAGATAGCAATCAAGTGCAATAACAAATGCAAAGCAAGTAAAGCCTCTCAGGACTCACACTCAATGGGTACCCGCGCTCACTGGTGGTATGTAAAGACTCTAGAGGGGCTCCTACAGCCTAAGCGCCATAATCTGCATGGACAACTCAAGTGATGCACGGACAACTCACGTTCTATAATATCCTGCACGGACAACTCACGTGCCATATATCCTTACCTCACCGACAGGCCCTCGACCTTACTCAGTCCTCAACCTCTCTAGTCTCCCGGGCTCTTGAAAATCACAAAGATTAGCCCAAACAAAGATAACATATAAAATCAACAAATATCAAGAAAGACTGATGTATGATGCACAAGTAAAATCATGACTGAGTACAAGACAACAATTAGCAAATAATTCAACAAGTACGCGACTTCTGTGGGTCCCAACAGTACTATCACATAGCTTAAGCATGATTTTTAACATGATTTACAGTCAAACTTCTTCAACACAAAGAGAGCTTATAGCTAACAACACGTTATTCAACTTTACAGTTTCACGGGACGGACCAAGTCACAATCCCTTCGGTGCACGCCCACACGCCCGTCACCTAGCATGTGTGTCACCTCCAAAATAATCACATGACACAAAAATCTGGGGTTTCATACCCTCAGGACCAGATTTAAAACTATTACTTACCTCAAAACGTGAAATTCTTTACTCTTTTATGCCTTTACTTGCAAATCGGCCTTCGAATGCCTCGAATCTAGTCACAAATAATTCTTTTCAATCAATAAAATTTATTGGAATTAATTTTCCATAAAAATCCGAAATTTAGCTCAAAAATTGCCTGTGGGGCCCACGTCTCAGAAACCGATAAAAATTACAAAATCTGAAAGCCCATTCAACCACTAGTCTAACCATACTAATTTTACCAAAATCCGACCACAACTCAACCCTCAAATCTACAAATCTTATTTCCAAATTTCTAGGTTCCAATCTCCGATTTACACCTCAAAATCATGTAATCTAGTCGGATTATTCGATGATAATATAATACTATGGAGTAGAAATGATTACAAGGGACTTACTTCAAGTTTTCCTTGAAAATATATCAAAAATCACCTCTTTTCAAGCTCCAATTTGTCAAAAATGGCGAATGAGACGAAGTCCCTGCTTTATAATTCTGCCCAAACTGCCTCGGTTCTGCCTCGATCTTGGCCTTCGATCGAGATCCTCGATCCTGGGCCTCGATCATGGCCCTCGACCCTGGCCTTTGACCCTGCCTTCGATCGTGGCCCTCGACCCTGGGCTCGATCGTGGCCCTCGACTCTGGGCTCGATTCTGGGCTCGATTTTCTGGGCTCGATTCTGGTAGAAGAAATTTCCAACAGAAGAAAATTGCAGCAGCTGTTGTAGTTTAATTTTTTATCCGTTAACCATCTGAAACTCACCCGAGGCCCTCAAGACCTCAACAAAATATACTAACAAGTCCTAAAACATCATATGAACTTAGTCGAATCCTCAAATCACCTCAAACAACGCTAAAACCATTAATTACGCCCCAATTCAAGCCTATTGAACTTTGAAACTTTTCATTTCTACAAACAACGCCAAAACCTATCAAATCGCATCCGATTGACCTCAAATTTTTCACACAAGTCATAAATGACATAACAGACCTATTAAAATTTTCAGAATCGAATTTCGACCTCGATATCAAAAAGTCAACCCCCAGTCAAACTTCCCAAAAATTCAACTTTCGGCATTTCAAGCCTAATTCCTTTACGGACCTCCAAAAAAATTTTCTGACACGCTCCTAAGTCCAAATTCACCATACGGAACTATTGGAATTATCAAAATTCAAATCCGAGGTTGTTTACACATAGGTCCATATCCGGTCCACTTTTTTAACTTAATTTTTCAATTATGAGACTAAGTATCTTATTTCACTCCGAATTCCTTCCGGACCCGAACCAACTAACCCGATAAGTCATAAATCAATTGCAAGGCATAAATTGAGAAGTAAATGGGGTAACGGAGTTATAATTTTTAAAACGACCGGTCGGGTCGTTACAAAATCCCTCCAAAATTGCCCAAATCCGAGCTCCAAATATCCAAAAACAAAAATGACGAAATGACCATTTTTGGTCCTTAACATTCTGTCCAGTTTCGCACCTACAGACGAGTCGCCGCATCTGTGGAGCCGCTTTTGCGAGCCAAAACTCGCTTCTGCGAAGGCCACTGCCAGTCGAAGCATCGTACATGTGGGAAAAATGTCGCTTCAGCTAGAACCGCAGATGCGGCCAATTATGCGCTTCTCTTTCGCTTCTGCGTTGCAAACCTCGCACTTGCGATATTGCAGGTGTGCACCACTGTTCCGCTCACGCGTTCAACGTCCAGCCCTATCAAGCTTCCGCAGAAGCTATTACACCAGTAAGTCCAAAAATTCCAACAGCTCTAGTTGTCCACAAATCGATCTGTTAACCATCCGAAATCCACCCAAGGCCCTCAGGACTTTAACCAAATATACCAACATGTCCCAAAATACAATACAAACTTAGTCGAGGCTTCAAACCACATCAAACAATGCCGAAATTACAAATCGCGCATCGAATCGAATTATGAGTTTTCAAATCTTCCAAATTCTATATTTTGCGCTGAAGCATATCAAATCAATCCGGAACAACTTTAAATTTTACACGCGATTTATAACGTAATGGAGTTGTTCCAATTTACAGAATTGAAATCCGACCTCGTTATCAAAAATTCAACCTTCGGTCGAACTTTCCAAAAATCTGCTATTTCCAATTTTTGCCAAAATGCGTCGAATTGACCTACGAACTTCCAAATCCAAATCCGTACGTACGCCTAAGTCCGACAATCAACATGCGAAGCTATTGACATCATCAAAACTCCATTTCGAAGCCATTTTCTCAAAAGTCAACTCTCCGGTTAACTCTTTTCATTTTAGCTTCTAAAATAAGAATTGTTCTTTCCATTTAATTCTGAATCTTCCGAACATCAAACTCGACGACACAAGCAAGTCATAATACAAATTATAAAGTTTCTCGGGACCTTAAGTCGCTGAACGGGGCATTAATTCTTAAAACGACAAGTCGGGTCGTTACACAAGGCTAACACACAATGAAGCACAATTTCCATTAACAGTCAAGTAACCCGCCCAAAATTCAAGTAAGTGAAATTCGGTCTTTCATAAATCCTTTAACAACTTCCACATAATTTAGGCACTTTAATTAACAAGTAGGGTGCAAACATTACATGTAATTCATGATTTGGGTCCTAAACTACCCGGACATAAGCATAATTAGTAGCTACGCACGGACTCTCGTCACCTCGTGCGTACGTAGCCGCCCATAATTAGAAGCAAATATTAATTTAAATCACCTATGGGGTAAATTTCTTCTTACAAGGTTAGACAAGAGACTTACCTCATCTCAAAGCTCGCTTTCTAATCTCAAATTCACTCTAAAGTCTCAACTCGGTACCGAAAAATCCGAAACTAGTCAAAAGTTGTATAAATTAATCAATACATGTTCCAAAGTTCATAATTTAACTATTAGAGTAATTACCCAACCAAAATTGGAAGATTCCTAAAATTCATCCCCGGGCCAACGTGTCCGGATTCCGAAAATTTTCAAAGATAATCGCTACCCATAACCTTACGAACTCAAATATATAATTTTCATCCCATTCCATAATCATTTTCATGGTTAAATTCCATTTTTATCAAAACCTAGGTTTTTATCTAAAACCACAATTTCCATAATTTTACATGTTAAACTCTACCCATAATCCATGTATTTAACTTAAAATGGATAATAATTACTTACCTCCAATAGTTAGGTGGAAACCTCTCTCTAAGAGCTCCAAAATTGCCCAAGAGATGAAAGACAATGAGCCAAAAATAGCCTAAGTCCCTTTTTAAAAATGTTTCTGCCTAGTGGTCCTTATGCGCGATCATGGCCAAGCTCTCGTGATTGCGAAGGCTAAACTGAAGAGCCCAGGAAAAAGGCTCTACGCGAACGTAAGAGTAACCTCGCAAACGCGATGCACTAGGTTGCCTACCCCTCGTGAAAGCGGGGCCTAACACGTGAACGCGTAGGGAAACTGGGTTGCCGAGGCCTAGGTCCAGGCTTCTATGCGAACGCGGCATGTCGAACGCGAATGCGAAGGCCAACAGTCCAGGTCTCCGCCAACGCGGCCTTGAACTCACGAACGTGAAGGGAAAAATCCCCAGTACCCCAAATCCTTCATCGCGAACATGCGGGTCCTTCCGCGTTCGCGAAGAAGGAAACCAAAATAACAAATTCTGGTGTTTTCAACATAACTCTGGGAGGTCCGAAACACACCCGAGCCACTCGGGACCCCGACAAAATGCACCAACAAGCCCATAAATATGATATGGACCTGTTCGAACTCCCGAATTGCGTAAAACAACATCGACACTAAGAATCGCACCCCAAAACCAATAGGATCAACTTATGAACTTCAAATTCTTCCAACTTACTCCAAACACGACGATTCATACTTAAACTACTCGGAAAGACATCAGATTTTGCGTGCAAGTCTTAAATAACCATAAGAAACTATTCCTAGGCTTAAAATCTCAAACGGACCTTGATAACACCAAAACCTACTCCAAACCAAATTTAAAGAACTTTTAAACCTTCAATGTGCCAACTTTCAACTTTTTGCGTCGAAACGTTCCTGGGTCATCCAAAACTCGATCCGAACGTACGCCTAAGTCCAAAATCATCATGCAACCCTTTTGGAACCGTCAAATCTCGGCTCCGAGGTCGTTTATTCAAAATATTGACCAAAGTCAAACTTAGCCTTTTAAACCTAAACTAAGGAACTAAGTGTTCCAATTTCAACCTGAACCCTTCTAAATCCCGAACGAATCATCCCCGCAGGTCATAAAACAGTAAAAGCACATGCGGGGAGTCTTATTTAGGAAAACATGGATGTAGAAAGCAAAACGACCGGTTAGGTCGTTACAATCTCCACCTCTTAAACAAGCGTTCATCCTCGAATTGGTCTAGAATCATACCTGGAGTGTTGAATAGATGCGGATATCTGCTCCGCATGTCCTCCTCAGCCTCCCAAGTTGCCTACGCGAATGGTTGGCCCCTCCACCGAACCTTTACCGCCGAAATCCTCTTAGACCTCAGCTGGCAAACCTGTCTGTCAACAATGACAACAAGCTCTCATCTAACTGAACTGTGCTGAAGTCTAACACATGCGACCTGTCGGCATGATATTTTCGAAGCATAGACACGTGGAAAACTGGATGAACTTCCGATAGACTGGGAGACAAAACAAGCTCATAAGCAAACTCTCCAACTTGCCCTTCTGAGATTCCCTTCATCGGCGAGACTTTCAAGAGAACCTTCTCGCCTACCATAAATGATAAATCACGTGCCTTTCGATCTGTGTAACTCTTCTGTCTGGACTGTGCTATGCGAAGCCGCTCCTGAATCAACTTTACCTTTTCCAAGGCATCCTTCACTAAATCAGTACCGTATAACTTAGCCTCGTCGGCCTATAACCATCCAATTGGCGAACGACATTGCCAACCATATAAAGTATCAAATGGAGCCATCTCGATGCTGGACTGATAACTATTATTGTAAGCAAACTCGGCCAAAGCCAAGAATCGATCCCACTGCCCTCCGAATTCAATCACACATGCTCTGAGCATATCCTCCAAGATCTGAACTGTCTGCTCCGACTGTCCGTCGGTCTGCGGATGAAAGTATGTGCTGAGCTCTACCCGGGTCCCCAGCTCGCTCTGTACTGCCCTCCAGAAATGCGAAGTAAACTGAGGCCTCTATTTGATATGATGAAAACAGGCACACCATGCAACCGAACAATCTCCTAAATGTAAATTTGGGCCAACCTTTCTATAGAATACATGGTCACAACCGGATGAAGTGTGTCGACTTGGTCAACTTGTCGACAATGACCCAAACTGCATCAAACTTCCACAAGGTCTGCGGCAACCTAACTACAAAGTCCATAGTAATGCGCTCCCATTTCCACTCAGGTATAATCATCTGCTGAAGTAGGCCACCTGGACTTTAATGCTCATACTTAACCTGCTAGCAATTTAGACACCTTGCTACATACTCAACTATGTCCTTCTTCATCCGCCGCCACCAATAATGTTCCCTTAGGTCGCGATACATCTTTGTAGCACCTGGATGAATAGAATACCGAGAATTGTGTGCCTCCTCTAGGATCTTCTCCCTCAAGCCATCAATATTAGGAACATATAGGCGACCATGGAGTCATAAAACACCATGCTCACCTATAGTAATCTCTTTGGCACCACCCTGCAGTATTGTCTCTTTGAGAACTAACAAGTGAGGATCATCAAACTGACGAGCCTTGATCTGCTCGAATAGTGAAGACTGGGCGACAAAGCATGCAAGTACTCTACTGGGCTCTGAAATATCCAACCTCACAAGTCTATTAGCCAAGGGCTGAATGTCCAAATCTATTGGCCTCTCCTCTACTGAAATGAATGCCAAACTGCCCATACTCTCCGCCTTTCTGCTCAAGGCATCCGCAACTACATTAGCCTTGCTCGGATGATAAAGGATGGTAATATCATAATCTTTTAGTAACTCAAGCCACCTGCGCTGCCTCAAATTGAGATCCCTCTGCTTGAACAAATGCTGCAAGCTGCGATGATCGGTGTAAACCTCACAGGATACCCCATAAAGATAATGCCTCTAGATCTTGAGAGTATGAACAATCGCGAGCAACTCCAAATCGTGTACAAGGTAATTCTTCTCGTGGGGCTTCAGCTGACGTGAAGCATATGCAATAACTCTCCCCTCCTGAATCAATACACAACCCAAATCAATGCGTGAAGTGTAACAATACACAATATACATCCCTGAATCGGAAGGCAACACTAACACTGGTGCTGAAATCAATGCGGTCTTGAGCTTCTAAAAGCTCGCCTCGCAATCATCGGACAATCGGAATGGAGCACCCTTCTGGGTCAATCTAGTCAAAGGTGTCGCAATAGATGAGAAGCCCTCCACAAATCAACGATAATAACTTGCTAACCCCAGGAAGCTCCTAATCTCAGTCGTTGTGGTGGGACGAGGCCAACTCTGAACTGCCTCGATCTTCTTAGGGTCTACCTTAATAACCTCGCTTGATACAACATGCCCCAAGAACGCCATAGAATCCAACCAGAACTCATACTTGGAGAACTTAGCATATAGCTTATGTTCCCGCAATGTCCGAAGCACCACTCTCAAATGCTGCTCGTGCTCCTCCATGGTACGCGAGTATATCAAAATGTCATCAATGAAGACCATGAAAAATAAATCAATATATGGCTTGAACACCCGGTTCGTCAAATCCATAAACACCACCGGGGCATTAGTCAAGCTAAAGGACATCACTAGAAACTCATAATGGCCATATCTAGTCCGGAAAGCCGTCTTTGGAACATCTGAATCCCGAATCTTCAACTGATGGTATCCCGATCTTAGGTTGATCTTAGAGAACACTCTAGCACCCGACAACTGGTCAAACAAATCATCAATACGCGGCAACGGGTACTTGTTCTGAATGGTAACTTTGTTCAACTGAAGATAATCAATACACATCCGCATGGTCCCATCTTTCTTCTTCACAAATAACCCTGGTGCACCTAGCAACTCCTCGAGTTGTTCCTTCAATTCTTTTAACTCCTTCGGAGCCATACGGTATGGTGGGATAGAGATAGGCTGGGTACCTGGAGCCAAATCAATACAGAAATCGATATCACGATCTGGTGGCATGCATGGAAGATCAGATGGAAACACATCAGAGAACTCTCGGACTACAGGCACTGAATCAATCACCGGAGTCCCTGTGGTAGTATCCCGAACATAAGCTAGATAAGCCTAATAATCCTTCTCGACCATGTGTCAAGCCTTCATAAAAGAAATAACCCAACTAGATGCACTGACAGATGAACCCCTCCACTCCAATTTAAGCAACTCTGGCATCGCCAAGGTAACGGTCTTGGCATGACAATCAAGAATGGAATGATATGAAGATAACCAGTCCATGCCCAGGATGATCTCAAAGTTGGTCATATCAAGCAATAGAAGATCCGCTCTTCTCTCATAACCACATAATGTAACAATGCAGGACTGATAGATTCAATCCACAATGACAGAATCATCCACCGATGTGCACACATAAACAGGAACACCCAAGGACTCACGAGGAACACTTAAGTAATGAGCAAACAGAGATGAAACATATGAATATACAGACCCTGGATCAAATAGTACTGAAGCATCCCTACCGCAGACAGAAATAATACATGTGATCACGGCATCTGAGGCCATTACATCTGGTCTGACCAGAAAAGTATAGAACCTAGCTGGAGCGCCACCTAACTGGCTTCTACCTCTAAGACGGCCCGGCCTCTACCCACCTTCCCTCCGCCTCTAGGCGGCCGGATGACTGGTGGGCCAACTGGAGCAAGAATCACAGGCTGCTGACCCTGCTGCACTGCCTTGCCCAAAATCCTGGGGCAGAGCCTCCACACATGATTGAGATCCCCGTACTCGAAACAACCTCTCGGTACGGTGGACTACTGACCTGAAGTCTGACCCTAATGGCCTGGATACCTACTAGAGGAACTCTCTGGCATGGCTCTGAAATAAGGTCGCACTGGAGCACCTCGAGGAGGCGGTGGTGCTGGATATATGGGCCTGCTAGACCGACCCCTCACAAACTGACCTCTGCCCCCAGCCGAGGCACCTCTGAACGCTCTAGAATACCGATACCGCTTGTCCCTCATAGCATGATCCCGAGCATGTTGACGTACACCCTCGATCCTCTGAGCTATCTCTACAACTAGCTCGTAAGAAGTCCCCATCTCAACCTCTCGGGCTATGGTGGCCTAAATACCAGTGTGCAAACCTGCAACAAACCTTCGCACTCTCTCTGCATCAGTAGGAAGTATCATAAGTGCATGGCGAGACAACTCAAAGAACCTCGCCTCATAGTCGGTCACTGACATCTGACCCTGCTGGAGCTGCTCGAACTGAAACCGCAACTCTTCCCTCTGAGAGGGAGGAATATACCTATCCAGAAAAATACGGGTGAACCGGTCCCAAGTCATGGGAGGAGAATCTGCTAGTCTGCCACCATCTACAGGCCCTGCCCTTCAGCTGGAAAGTGGCAAAGTCCACTCCATAGGACTTCAATATTCTCATGTTGTGTAGTCTGTTCCTGCACCGATCAATAAAATCTTGGGGGTCCTCATTCCGCTCACCTCCAAATATGGGAGTATGAAGCTTGGTCCATCTGTCCAATTGCTTTTGTGGATCGCCAATCGCAGCTGGTCTGGGATCAGGTATAGCTGCTGTAACTGGCTGAGCTCCGCCCACGGGTAGTACACCCGGGGTTTGATATACGGAAGCTGCATGCCCTGGACCCTGAGCGGTAAGGGTCTGTGCTCCCCCTCCTGCCTGAGATATGGCTGGGTCTGCTGGAAATAAACCAGTCTGAGTCATAGAGTCCATGAACCACAGGAAATGGCCCATGACCTCCTGGAATCCCGGTGCGAACATGAAATCCACCGGGGCTGGCTCTGTTGCAGGCACCTCACCCTGCTTCTCAATAATAGGATCCTCCACTGGATCTACTGGTGGCATAACTGGAGAAACTGTAGGAGGTCCTCGTCCTCTACCACGAGCTGGAGCCCTCTCTCGGCCTCTGCCTCGGCCTCTAGCAATAGGGGGAGCAGCTCCTGCATGATTGGGTAGATCTGCCGCGTGCGTTCTCACCATTTGTGAGGGAATAAGAGAAATATGCTTAACACAACATCAACTGCACGATTAGCCTCTCGAAGATAAGTACGGACATCTCCGCACCGATCCGCAAGACTCTATTAGGCTTGATCATAATTTGTGAGACCTACGTGAACCTAGTGCTCTGATACCATGTTGTCATGACCCAATTTCTTTTATAGGCCGTGATGGCGCCCGACGTCGTCTCTAGGCAAGCCAACAGTGAACTAACTACGTGAATACTCTTTTTAATAAGGTTCTAAGTAATTAATTTTCCATTGATTAAAAATTTAGAAGCAACATATTTAAATAAGTAAGTCGAAAGTAGCTGAGTGCAATCATGATAAAGGTAATAATCCAAAACCATAAAGTCTACTGGTGTGTGTGTCAAGACCTCGTGTCACAAGTGTATGAGCACTAGTGGAATATACAAAACTTTAACTATTGTTTAAAATAAAATAGATAGAAAATGAATAGAAAAGAGAGACTCTAGGCGCTGCAGAACGGCTCAGGAAGCAACTCACCACTAGGCCAGGGTAACGGGGATGCGCGCCGGTGTGATCGCCAGATGCACCTGCCTCAGATCCTGCACAATAAGTATAGAAGTGTAATGTGAGTACATAAACAATATGTACCCAGTAAGTATCAAGTCTAACCTCGAAGAAGTAGTGACGAGGGGTCGACATCGACACTTACTATGGGCTAAAAATAAAATACATAAGCTCTAAATAAGCGTGGGTTATATATAATTACAACAATTCAATAATAAACAGAAAGTAAATAATTCTTTCATACATGATAAATCCCAAACCAATTTATGTCTGATATTATTTTAACCTCTCAAGCCATGAAATAACATCAAATATATAATTAAACTCCAAGTATTATCACGCACGATTATGCCGAGGTCATACGACCCGATTTAGAATAACGTGTACACTACCGAGGGTCGTGCAGCACGAACCATACATGCATCTATCTACTGTCGAGGCATTCGGCCCATTCTACAAGAAGAGATGATACTTTATAAATATTTGGTTTAAAAGTTATTACAAGGATAATACATAATGAAGCACAATTTCCATTAACGGTCAAGTAACCCGCCCAAAATTCAAGTAAGTGAAATTCGGTCTTTTACAATACCTCTAACAACTTTCAATATAATTTAGGTACTTTAATTAACAAGTAGGGTGCAAACATTACAAGTAATTCATGATTTGGGTCCTAAACTACCCGGACATAAGCATAATTAGTAGCTACGCATGGACTCTCGTCACCTCGTGCGTACGTAGCTCCCACAATTAGAAGCACATATTAATTTAATTCACCTATGTGGTAAATTCCCTCTTACAATGTTAGACAAGAGACTTACTTCGTCTCAAACCTCGCTTTCTGTCACGACCCAAAATCCCACCACAGGCGTTGTGATGGCACCTAGTCTCTAAGACTAGGTAGGTCGATTTTAATTACAATTCAAGCCATTTTTTTTAATAGAAACTAACAACGGAAATAATTACAAATATAACAACCTTCCCAAGACTGGTAATACTAAGTCACAAACTCTAACTAAATACATGAAATGATCTCAAGGATCGAATATTCAACACTATTTGAATAATAAATAATAGTACAATAAAATGGAAAGACTCCAAGGAACTGGGATGACTAAGCAGCTCTACCTTGAATCCTTGCGATCCCACTCTAACTCTGTCCGAGTCCGATATCTGCAATACCTGGCTCTGCACAAAAATGTGCAGAAGTGTAGTATGAGTACACCACGGTCGGTACCCAGTAAGTATCAAGGCTAACCTCAGTGGAGTAGAAACGAGGTACAGTCAAGACACTCACTAGTCTAATAACCTGTGCAATATGATATACAAAATAATAGAAAATAAATAACAATGATGGCAACAATAATCAACCAGTGATATACACAGGAGGGCGACAAGAAAACCATAAATATTACGCAACAAATAATGAATACAAGTACAACCAATTAATCAATTCCTTCTAATATAAATCTTTCGCCTATATGTTTTTCAAATATAAATCTTCAGGATATAATACTTTCAAATAAATCTCTTTTAAATAAATCCCTTTCAAATCTCTTTTAAATATAATTCCTTCAAATAAATATCTTTCAAATAAAATTCTTTCGAATAAAAGTCACCATGCGACACATCATTTCAAAATCATAAAATACGGGTCTCAGCCCACTTTCATATTTTCACGGCACCTCATGCCAATTTCTCTATCAAAACTGCACGGACAACTCACGTGCCAATTCATCGTTATTTACTCACGGCACGTCGTGCCCACATTTTATATCACAAATGCACGGACAGTTCACGTGCTAATATCATCATTATTTACTCACGGTACCTCGTGCCCATATTTTATTTCATAATCCGCCTAGCAATAACCACAGGCTCCCAATTTCAACATAGATCAGACTATTATCAATTTACCAACAACAAGACAAATTGCACAAGGTATAAAATAATAAATACAAGGAAAATCACAACATCACATGAAAATTACCAACGCAATAACCCCACATAATCACATATTATCCCTGACAATAGTCACTCTTATCTCTCCTATAGCCACCCTTATCACTCCTATAATAGCCTCTCTTATCCCTCCGCCCTGACAATATCAATAGCCACCCTTATCGTTCCTATAGCCACCCTTATCTCTCCTATAGCCACCCTTATCGCTCCGCCCAGACAATATCCCAACACATATTAGTGAAATGTCACCCTTATACCACATAATATCAACAGTGAAATGCCACCCTTATACCAACATAATATCAACAGTGAAATGCCACCCTTATATCCTCAAAATAATAACTCAAATAACACAACAATTTACACAGAATATTATCACAGCAACATAACAAAATCAATTCATATCACAATTTGCCCAATGACCACAACCAATTTCAAAGATATAACAAAATCAGTTAATTTCACAACAAATAGCCCAAGACTCCACACAATGTGTATAAAACCTCAAAACAACAACAGAGATGGAAAATACTCAGTATAGGGCAACACCTTCATTAATCCAAATTCTTGATAATTATATAATGTTTCAGCTTAAACTTATTTTATTAATTATTTACAGATGGAAAACCCATAATATAATTATTTCCAGGAAATATCAAATCACCAAACTCACGGAATTCACATAAATATACAAGCAACAACCACATCCAATTGTCGTATAAAAACAAATTCAACAAACGTGAATTGAGGCATGACAAATAGATGATTTAATAAATGCCAACAATTATCCAATTTACTATACAATATTCCTAAGACTTTAACCCAATCAATTTTGCACATATAAGCCCGAGTACGTACTCGTCACCTCGCGTACACTGCTTTTTACATTTCAAAAATGGCACATAAGACTCGATGCCTAAGAGGTAATTCCCCCACTCAAGGTTAGACAAGATACTTATCTTTTTGAAATTATGCCGATGTTCCAAAATTGCCTCCTTGCTTGAATTGACCTCCCGACAGCTCAAATCTATCCAAATTAATTGTATAACTTCATTAGAATTCATCGGAAACAATTCCGGAAAATAAAATGTCGACTTAAAAATTTATTCTAAAAGTCAACGCGGGGCTCGCCCCTAGAAACCCGACAAAATTTTCATGAAATCCGAACACCCATTCCGATACCAATTTTATCCAAATCTGACTCCGGATCGGTATTAAAATCCCAAAAATTTATTTTTATGAAATTTCTACAATTTTTTCCAAAATACTGATTAAATAATGAAAGCAATGATTTATTCATGTATGTTAACCAAATCTGAGTTAGAATCACTTACCGTGATGAATTTCTTGAAAATCCCATGACAAATCGCCACAAACCGAGCTCCCAAAGTCCAAATGTGAAATAATACCCAAACCCTCAGTTTTATAATATGCAATCTAACCCCTCATTGTGCTGACCGCACAATTTTGGTATGGTCCGCACATTCCAGGTACTGCGGTCGCACTCCAAATTGTGTGGCCGCACTTCAACACTTTGCACTACCAGACTTCAGTAAAATACCCATAACTTTCTATACAGTTGTTCAAATGATTCGTGCTTTACCTTTCTGGAAACTAGATTCAAAGGTCTACAACTTTCGTTTTTGAATCATCTCCAAATTCGTTGTATATTAAACGATATAAGCCTCCAAAGTCGTACCATCGAACCTGCAGAACCCCTGATGTGCGGCCGCACACAAAATTGTGCGGTCCGGACTTTTCCTCTAGAGTGCGGCCATACACAAAATTGTGCGGTCCACACTTGTGCTCTGTGGTCCGCACTTTTCCTCTGAAGTGCCGAAATGTCCTATCTCGCTCAAAACTCACCCCGAAACTCATCCGGAACCTCCGAGACATAAACCATATATGAATTACAATCATAAAACACGTTACAGACCTGCTCGTGCACTCAAAACACTAAAAAGATGTCGTCTTGACCCGATATTGACTATGGTCAAACTCCCAAATTTCTTAACTTTACTAATCTCTCAACTGACCCAAAAATACACCCAAGCCCCTCGGGACCTCAACCAAATATACCAACACGTTCCAAAATACAATACGAACTTAGTGGAGGCTTCAAATCACGTCAAAAAATGTCGGAATTACGAATCGTGCCTCGAATCGAATTATGAGTTTTCGAATCTTCCAACTTCCATATCATGTGCCAAAACGTATCAAATCACGTCCAATTGACCTCAAATTTTGCACACAAGTCATAAATGACATAACAGACCTATACAAATTTTCAGAACTAGATTCCGACCCCAATATCAAAAGTCAAGTCCTTGGTCAAACTTTCCGAAAAATTAATTTTCACCATTTCAAGCCAAAATCCACTACGGACTTTCAAATAATTTTTCGGACACGCTCCTAAATCCAAAATCACCATATGGAGCTATTGGAAATCATTAGAATTCGAATTCGAGGTCGTTTACATATAAGTCAAATCTCCGGTCAACTCTTTTTATTTAAGCTTCAAAAATAATAATTGTTCTTTTAATTAAATTCCGATTCTTTCGAAAATCAAACTCGACCATACGCGCGGGTCATAATACATATTATGAAGTTGCTCGAGACATTAAGTCACTGAACATGGCGTTAATTCATAAAATGACAAGTCGGGTCGTTATACTTTCCAGGCTCAAATTCACTCTAAAGTCTCAAAACTTAGGTTTTTCATCTAAACCCACAATTTTCACAATCTTACATGTTAAAATCTACCCATAATCTATGTATTTAACTTACAATGGATAAAAATTACTTACCTCCAATAGTTAGGTGGAAACCCCTATCTAAGAATTCCAAAATCGCCCAAGAGATGAAAGAAAATGAGCCAAAATAGCCTAAGTCCCGTTTCTAAAATGTTTCTGCCCAGTGGTCCTTATACGCGATCGCAGCCAAGCTCTCGTGATCGCGAAGGCTAAATTGAAGAGCCCAGGAAAAAGGCTCTACGCGAAAGCGAGAGTACCCTTGCGAACGCGATGCACTAGGCTGTCTACCCCTCGTGAACGCGGGGCCCAACACACGAACGCGTAGGGAATTGGGTTGCCCAGGCCCAGGCTTCTATACAAACGCGGCCTGTCGAACACGAACGCAAAGGCCAATAGTCCAGGTCTCCACGAACGCGGCCCTGAACTCGCGAACACGAAGGGCAAAAGCCCCAGTACCCCAAATCTTTCATCGCGAACACGAGGGTCCTTCCGTGTTCGCGAAGAAGGAAACCAAAACAGCAAATTCTGGTGTTTTCAACTTAACTCCGGGCGGTCCGAAACACACCCAAGCCACTCGGGACTCCGCCCAAATACACCAACAACTCAATAAACATGATACATACCTGCTCGAACTCCCGAATCACGTAAAATAACATCGACACTAAGAATCGCACCCCAAAACTAATAGGATCAACTTACGAACTTCAAATTCTTCCAACTTACTCTGAACGCGCCGATTCATACTTAAACTACTTGGAATGACACCAAATTTTGCGTGCAAGTCTTAAATCACCATACCGAACTATTCTCAGGCTCGAAATCCCAAACGGACCTCGATAACACCAAAACCTACTCCAAACCAAATTTAAAGAACTTTAAAAACTTCATTGTGTAAACTTTCAACTTTTTGCGCCGAAACGCTTCCGGATCATCCAAAACTCGATCCGAACGTACGCCCAAGTCCAAAATCATCATGCGAACCTATTGAAACCATCAAATCCTGGCTCCGAGGTCGTTTACTCAAAATATTGACCAAAGTCAAACTTAACCTTTTAAAGCCAAACCAACGAACCAAGTGTTCCGATTTCAACTTGAACCCTTCCAAATCCCGAACTAACCATCCCCGCAGGTCATAAAATAGTAAAAGCACATACGGAAAGTCTTGTTTAGGGGAACATGGATCTAGAAAGCAAAACGATCAATTAGATCGTTACAAAGTTTTCTCCTAATTTAATCAATTTGAAATTAGTATTTAAGTAAGCTTTCACGTATGGCGGGATATTTATCATGCTATGTGCACTATAATGAAACATTAAATGGGCAGTGAATAATTGACAAAATCTATAGAGTTATCAACTAATACATAAATTAAGGTTAAATGATATGAGCTACAATGTGAATAACAAATTTCTCATCAAGTATCTCTGTGTCACATATTAAATGTTTAGCTACGGAAAATTAAAGCTATTGTTTTTTCCATCTACATGAATTGTGTATGGAGAATATTTGTATTTGTAGGGGAAGGAGAAGCAAAAGAGCTAGGCATCAATGCGAAAACCAGCGGTTCCTCATTCCAGAGCACATACCATGTTCTTTCTATACTCTATCCAAATAATGATTTGTACAATTTTACCTTCTTAGCAAAGTGATTAATTTTCTAACCAGCCTTTCTAGAAAATATTGAGAAGAAAAACTAATTTCTTTTGACAAAAATCACTTCTTCAACATTGTTTATTCATAGCAAGGTTGGCATTGCGATAGACGATGACACATGTCAGATTGAAATGTTGGAGAACATAAGCATATGAACATGAGTTCAGAGGGATACAAGATCATGTCAATATGGTAAAAAAAAATTAATTGCTTACTTTTAGTACAAAGCATCAATTTCTGTCATTCAAACGATTAAATATTTGCCACATGGCCAAAATATCGGAGCAGATGGACTATCTTTAACTTGCACCTTCATTCTCTCCGGTCTACAGTTAAACTCAAGAAAATTTTGACCTTGACAAAGGCAGTAATTGATCAAGATCAGAAGACCTCAATTTTTACCAAAGATTAGTATTAAATCAAGGATCTATTGTACTTTTGTATGCAACTTCTATACCGACAATTTTCTATCTCTATCAAACAAAAATAATTAGTCATCACATATTAAGGAACTACTAAAAATTGTATTTTGGTTAGGCGCAAACCTGCAGAGGATCTCATAAAAATTTCTTATTTTCTTTCACAAGAAGTGAGCAAGCTACGTACAAGAGACATGTAGTGCAGTGTAACTCATTGTAAGAAGCTTTCTAAGTTCATCAATATACAAATTAGACTAATTGTGATGATCCAAAATGTCATCTTTAAATTTAATAAGTAATTTTGTGTTCTAAGACCTCGAAAATCACCATTTATCATTCCTCGACTTGCGTGTGCAGTCCTTAAAATGTTCCGGAAAGTTTTCACGTGAAAAATGGATTAAAATGTGAAATAGAACTTTAAAACTCAACTGAGTTGACTTTGGTCAATATTTTTAGCAAACGGATCCGGATCAGTATTTTGACAGTTCCGATAGCTACGTATCGTGATTTGGGACTTGGGCGAATGCCCGAAATTTAATTTGGAGGTTCCTAGCTCAAGTTATGACCATTTAACGAAACTAGCAATTTAAAGGCTAAAGATTTCCAAGTTTGACTATGGGGTTGACTTTTTGATATCGGAGTCGGAATCTAATTTTGAAAATTTGAATAGCTCTCTTATGTCATTTATGACTTGTGTGCCAAATTTGAAGTCATTCCGGATTCATTTAAAATATTTTGGCATAAGATTTGCAAATGGAAAAGTTTAAATATTTTAGCGTTGTTTGACGTGATACGAGACCCCGAGTAAGTCCGTATTATGTTAATGGACTTGTTGGTATAATTATACGGGATTCCGAGTACCCCAAAAGTGATACCGATTGAAATCGGATCAAGAATTGGACCTAAGCAAAATCTGAATTTTTCCTTCTGTTGTAATCGCACCTGCGAATTTTTGCCCGCAGGTGCGAGCTCGCAGAAGCGAGCCTTCCATCGCAGATGCGCCCAGGCATGTCTAGGCTTCGATCGCAGAAGTGTGTCCGCAGATACGCACCAAATCACGCAGATGCGGGACAGGGCTAGCCTGGGGTCTTCGCAGGTGCGGCCATTTTGCGCAAAAGCGGATGTCGCAAGTGCGACAGGAGTGTCTGCAGATGCGGAACTTCACCTGGCAGCCTTGCATCGCAAATGCGAGCTTTGTCTCGTAAATGCGAGTCCGGAAATGCGGAACTTTTATCCGCAGATGCTAAAATGACTAGGCAGAGCCCATAAATTCGAAAGTCGCCATTTTTACTCATTTTTGAGTTTCAAGTCTCGGATTTGGGCGATTTCAAGCGAAATTTTTACGACTTTGAATTGAGTAAGTGTTCTTTAACCAAAAGTAATTATATTTCACAAATCCATGTCTATATTCATCATTTATTTCGGATTTAGATGGAAGAAATTGGAATTTTTGTAAAACTTTCCAAAAAACGAAAATTTAGATTTGAAGGTCCATTTGATATCGGAATTGGATAATTTTTATATGGTTGAACTCGCAGAGGAACGGGTGTTCGGATTTCGTGAGTTTTTCCAGAATTTGAGACGTGGGTTCCACTGTCGAATATTTTAATGAATTTCGGATTTTTATCCGGAAAATTAGTAAATTCATATGGAATTAATTTCTATAATTAGTATTGAATATATCGAATTGTTTGTGAATAGATTTGAAACTTTTAGAGACGAATTTAAAAGGAAAAGATGTATTGAGTGATTGATTGGAATTTGCAAAGCGAGATAAGTGTCGTGGTTAACCTTGACTTGAGGGAATATAACCCTTAAATTAATTGTTATGTGAATTGCATGTGAACGACGTATAGGCGAGGTGACGAGTGTCTATACGTCGTCAATTTAATTGTTTGCATAATTATTTAAAAATCCTAAATTTGTTTTAATACATGAATTAATTGTTATAATAATTGTTTCTCTCCTATTCATTTACCAAATATTAATTCTTAAATTTCTGTAATAATTGCTACATGCTTATTTGAATTATGTGCACTAATTGCTACTTGACATTTAGCATATTAATATTAAACTGTCTATTTTCTTCCTGATTTCCAAAATAAATTGTTATTGCCATTGTTTGTTCATAAATAAATTATAATTATTGTGTGCCTTGATGCTTAATAGTTTCTTATTGGACGTGGTATTTATTGGAGTAATTTTTATTTACATTATGAGTTGTTTAAAGTTATATATATTGGGGAAACGGGTTGCACGCCGCAACGGAAATGAAAGTAAATATAATATATATTGGGGGATCGGATTGTACGCCGCAATAGACTTATTTAAAAGTCAATATTGGGGGATCGGATTGCACGTCGCAATAGACTTATTTAAAAGTCAATATTGGGGGATCGGATTGCACGCCGCAATAGACTTATTTAAAAGTCAATATTAGGGGAACGGATTGCACGCCGTAACTATACTTGATTGAAATAAATATATGACAGACTTGATTAAAAGGAATATATTGGGAGAGCGGGTTACACGCTGCAACAAAATTGAATGTGAATATATTGGGAGAGCGGGTTGCACGCTGCAACAGAATTGGTTGAAATAATAATGAATTATGACTGCTCAGTTGGCTTCAATTATTATAAATTAGTTACCTGATTTATTTCTATTATTTGTTGTTGTTATTAATATTGCGTACAGGTTAATGTAAGTGACCCGCCTTAGCCTCGTCACTACTTCGTCGAGGTTAGGCTCAGCACTTACCAGTACATGGGGTCGGTTGTACTGATACTACACTCTGCACTTTTTGTGCAGATTTCGGAGTTGGTCCCAGCGGCGTGCCATAGACTTGCTCGGATTTCAGCTACTCGAAGGAGACTTGAGGTATAACTGCATGGCGTCCGCAGTTCTGAAGTCCCCGTTTATTTTACTTTAGCTGTGTATTTATTTTCAGACAGCTTTATTTTATTCAGACCTTTATTTGTATTATTCTAGAAGCTTGTGCACTTGTGACGCTAATTCTGGGGTGGTATTTAGACACTGTTATTTTTATGGATTATTCACTACATTTCAGACTTCACTTCTGCATTTGTTCTTTGATTATTAATAAATTTAAAAATAGTTTTAAAAATAGATAATATTATTCTAATTTTGGCTTGCCTAGCAAGTGAAATGTTAGGCGCCATCATGGTCCGAAGATGGGAATTTCGGGTCGTGACAGTTGGTATCAGAGCGCTAGGTTGCATAGGTCTCACGAGTCACGAGCAAGCTTAGTAGAGTCTGAAGGATCGGTACAGAGACATTTGTACTTATCTCTCAGGGGCTATGGAGTTTAGGAACAATATCACTTCTTTCTTATTCTATCGTGCGATTTTATTCTATTATCGATGATTGAACCATTCTACTCTTATTCTCTCGCAGATGGTGAGAACACTTAATACCTCTACCGATGGTCAGGGACCAGAACCCCCGGTGGCAACTATGGCCAGGGGTAAAGGTCGAGGTCGAGGTCGAGGTCATGCTAGAGGCCGAGGCAGAGGCCGAGGTAGAGCTCAGTCCGGAGCTCGAGCAGTTGCACCTGTTATAGAACCTCAGGTGGACCTTCAGGAGTAGGTTCCAGTTCAGAATGTAACAGTTGGACCAGTTCAGGTCCCGGAAGGATTCATAGCCACTCCAGTACTTCAAGACGCTCTAGTCCGTTTGGTAAGTCTTATGGAGGGTGTGGCCCAAAATAGTACATTTCCAGTGGCACCAGCCATCTCACAGGCTGGGGGAGGAGTACAAACTCCCACTACTCCCACACCGGAGCAGTTGGCTCCCCATAATCAGGCTCCAGCAGCCCCCCCAGTTGGGGTAGTTCAGCCAGTTGTTGCAGCACAGATCGGTGATAGGCCTGCCATGTCTTTTGAGGCCTTATTAAGACTGGATAAGTTTACCAAGCTCTTTCCAGTTCACTTCAGTGGTACACCTTCTGAGGACCCACAGGAGTATCTTGAACGCTGCCATGAGGTGCTGCGGAACATGGGTATAGTTAAGACCAATAGGGTCGATTTTGCTGTATTTCAGATGACGGTTTCCGCCAAGAGGTGGTGGAGAGATTATATATTGACCCGACCAGTCGGATCGCCTGCACTTACATGGGAGCAGTTCTCTCACCCGTTTTGTAGATTTGGCCTGTTATCTTCTCCTTTTATTACCTATGGAGGGAAAGAGAGTGAGGAGGTTTATTGAGGGACTCACTCACCCTATCAGACTTCAGATGGCCAAGGAGACCGGAAGTGAGATTTCTTTTCAGGTAGCTACTAATGTCGCAAGGAGGATCGAGATAGTTCTTGCACAGGAGAAAGGGCAGAGGTCCGATAAGAGTCCTCGTTAGTTCGGTGGTTTCAGTGGTGCCTCGTCTGGAGGCAGAGGTAATTTTGGTAGGGATCATCCTCCCAGAACGTTTCATTTGGCACTTCATGTATCTCCCGGTACTTCAGGGAGTCATGGTCCTATCATGCCTTACTCTTGGCAGCCAGCATTCAGTGCACATTCAGCTCCTATCAGTGCATCACCACTCCAGAGTTACTACAGCGGTTATCTGGCCCATTTGGGTCAGTTTCAGCTTCAGCAGCCACAGCATCAGGATGGGTGTTATGAGTGTGGGAACATTGGTCACATCAGGAGGTATTGCCCTAGATTGGCGAGTAACAGATCTCGACAAGATTCTCGTGCCATCATATCGGCACCGGTTGCTTCATCGCCAGCTCAGCAAACTAGAGGTAGGGGTCAGGCATCTAGAGGGGGAGGTCAAGCCATTAGAGGTGGAGGTCAGGCCATTAAAGGCGGAGGTCAAACCGTTAGAGGTAGAGGCCAGCCAGTTAGAGGTCGTCCCAGAGATGAAGTTCAGAGTGGTAGGGCCCAGCTCCGATTTTATGCTTTTCCAGCTAGGCATGAGGCCGAGTCATTTGATGTTGTGATCACAGGTATTATTCCAGTTTGCCATAGAGATGTTTTAGTTCTATTTGATCCAGGATCTACTTATTCATATGTGTCCTCCTATTTTGCTTCATATTTGGTTGTGCCTTGTGATTCTCTGAGTGCTTCTGTGTGTGTATCTACACCGGTGGGAGACTTTGTTGTAGTAGATCATGTCTATCGTTCATGTGTGGTTACTATTGGTAATCTTGAGACTAGTGTGGATCTGCTACTTCTTGATATGGTAGATTTTGATGTCATCTTGGATATGGATTGGCTGTCTCCTTATCATGCTATATTGGCTTGTCATGCCAAGACAGTGACCCTAGCTATGCCGGGGTTACCTCGGTTAGAGTGAAAAGGAACTCCTGGTCATTCTGCCAGCAGGGTTATTTCTTATATGAAAGCTCGGCGTATGGTAGAGAAAGGGTGTCTAGCCTATTTGGCTTATATTCGCGATCCCAGTGCGGATGCTCCTTCTATGGACTCAGTACCAGTTGTTCGTGAATTTCCAGAAGTATTTCCTGCAGATTTGCCGGGGATGCCACCCGACAGAGATATTGACTTCTGTATTGATTCGGCTCCGGGCACTCAGCCCATTTCTATTCCACTATACCGTATGGCCCCGCCAGAGTTGAAAGAATTGAAAGAGCAGTTACAAGACTTGCTTGATCAGGGATTCATTAGACCCAGTGTCTCGCCCTGGGGTACACCAGTATTATTTGTAAAGAAGAAAGATGTCTCTATGCGAATGTGTATAGATTATCGGCAGTTGAATAAGGCCACTATCAAAAACAAATATCCGCTGCCAAGAATTGATGACTTATTTGATCAGCTTCAGGGTGCCAAGGTATTTTAGAAGATCGATTTGAGGTCTGGTTACCATTAGTTGAACATTAGGGCATTTGATGTCCCTAAAACGGCTTTTCGAACTCGGTATGGGCATTACGAATTCCTAGTGATGTCATTTGGGTTGACAAATGCCCCAGCAACATTTATGGATTTGATGAATCGGGTGTTTAAGCCTTATTTGGATTCTTTTGTGGTTGTATTCATTAATGATATCTTGATTTACTCCAGCAGTCGAGAGGAACATGAGCAGCATCTTCGAAGTGTGCTTCACACCTTGAAGAATAATCAGTTATATGCCAAGTTTTCAAAATATGAGTTTTGGTTAGACTCAGTTGCCTTTTTGGGGCATGTTGTATCGGCAAAAGGCATAAAGGTGGATCCTAAGAAGATTGAGGTTGTTCAGAATTGGCCTAGACCTACTTCAGTTATAGAGATCCGGAGTTTTCTAGGTTTAGCAGGTTATCATCATCGGTTCGTGGAAGTGTTTTCATCTATAGCAAGCCCATTGACCAAATTGACCCAGAAAGATGTCCCATTCAGATGGTCAAACGAGTGTGAGTTGAGCTTTCAGAAGCTCAAGACCTCTTTGACTACGGCGCCAGTGTTGGTATTACCCACAGGTTTAGGATCGTATACGGTATATTGTGACACATCTCACATTGGGCTTAGTGTAGTATTAATGCAAGATGGCAAGGTAATTGCATATGCGTCGCGGCAGTTGAAAGTTTATGAGAAGAATTATCCTCTACATGACTTAGAATTGGCAGCCATTGTTCATGCGCTGAAGATTTTGAGGCATTACCTCTACGGTGTCTCGTGTGAGGTATTTACTGATCATCGTAGCCTGCAGTATCTATTCAAACAAAAGGATCTTAATTTGAGGCAGAGAAGATGGTTGGAGTTGTTGAAAGACTATGATATCACCATTTTGTATCACCCCGGAAAGGCCAATGTAGTGGCCGATGCTTTGAGTAGAAAGGCTGTGAGTATGGGCAGTCTTGCGTATATTCCGGTTGGTGAGAGGTCATTAGCTACAAATGTTTAGACTTTGGCTAATCAGTTCGTGAGGTTAGATGTTTCAGAACCCAGTTGGGTTCTAGCTTGCACAGTCACTCGGTCTTCTTTATATGAGCGCATCAGAGAGAGGCAGTATGATGATCCTCATTTACTTGTCCTTAAGGACACGGTGCGGCACGGTGATGCCAAACAGGTTGTTGTGGGGGAAGATGGGGTTCTGCGAATGCATGGTCGTATTTGTGTGCCTAATGTGGATGGGCTTCGTGAATTAATTCTTTAAGAAGCACACAGTTCTAGGTATTCTATTCATCTAGGTACCGCCAAAATGTATCAAGATTTGCGGCAACATTATTGGTGGAGGAGAATGAAAAAGGATATAGTTGCATATGTAGCTCGGTGTCTGAATTGTCAGCAAGTTAAGTACGAGCATCAGAGACCTGGTGGTTTGCTTCAGAAGTTAGAAATTCCTGAGTGGAAGTGGGAGCGTATCACTATGGATTTTGTTGTTGGGATCCCACGGACTGAGAGAAAATTTGACGTAGTTTGGGTCATTGTGGACAGGTTGACCAAGTCAGCACATTTCATTCCAGTGGCAGTTGCCTATTCTTCATAGAGGTTAGCTGAAATTTATATTTGTGAGATTGTCCGCCTTCACGGTGTCCCCGTGTCTATTATTTTAGATCGAGGTACGCAGTTTACCTCACATTTTTGGAGGGCTGTACAGCGTGAGTTAGGCACGCGAGTGGAGTTGAGTACATCATTTCATCCACAGACAGACGGACAGTCAGAGCGCACTATTCAGATATTGGAAGATGTGCTCCGCGCTTGTGTTATAGACTTTGGAGGTTCTTGGGATCATTTCTTGCCACTTGCGGAGTTTGCTTATAATAATAGCTACCAGTCGAGCATTCAGATGGCTCCATATGAGTCATTATACGGAAGGCGATGCCGATCGCCAGTTGGTTGGTTTGAACCGGGAGAGGCTCGGTTGTTGGGTACCGATTTGGTACAGGATGCCTTGGATAAGGTCAAGATTATTCAAGATCGACTTAGCACAGCTCAGTCTAGGCAAAAGAGTTATGCCGACCGTAAAGTTCGTAATATTGCATTCATGGTTAGAGAAAGAATATTGCTCTCGGTTTCACCTATGAAAGGTGTAATGAGGTTCGGAAAGAAGGGCAAGTTGAGCCCTAGGTATATCGGACCCTTTGAAATTCTTGAAAGGGTGGGTGAAGTAGCCTACATGCTTGCATTACCACCTAGTATATCAGCAGTTCATACGGTGTTCCATATGTCTATGCTCCAAAAATATCATGGTGATCCGTCCCATGTGTTAGATTTCAGCTCAGTCCAATTGGACAAAGATTTGACTTACGAGGAGGAGCCGGTGGCTATTCTAGCACGGCAGGTCCGACAGTTGACGTCTAAGAGTTATCCTTCAGTTCGGGTGCAATGGGGTGGTCACCCGGTAGAGGCATCTACCTGGGAGTCCGAGTCAGACATGCGGAGTAAATATCCACACCTTTTCTCCAGCTCGGGTACTTTTTCTAACTCCGTTCGAGGACGGACGTTTGTTTTAGAGGTAGACAATGTAATGACCCAAAATGTCATCTTTAAATTTAATAAGTAATTTTGTGTTGTAAGGCCTCAAAAAGTACCATTTATCATTTCTCGACTTGCGTGCACAATCCGTAAAATTTTCCAGAAAGTTATCAAGTGAAAAATGGATTAAAATATGAAATAGAGCTTTAAAACTCAACTGAGTTGACTTTGGTCAATAGTTTTAGCAAACGGACCCTGATCAGTGTTTTGACAGTTCCGGTAGCTCCGTATTGTGATTTGGGACTTGAGTGTATGCCCGAAATTTAATTTGGAGGTTCCTAGCTCAAGTTATGACCTTTTAACGGAACTACCAATTTAAAGGCTAATGATTTCCAAGTTTGACCACGGGCTTGACTTTTTGATATAGGAGCCGGAATCCGATTCTAAAAATTTGAATAGCTCCATTATGTCCTTTATGACTTGTGTACCAAATTTGAAGTCATTACGGATTCATTTAATATATTTTGGCACGAGATTTGCAAATGAAAAAGTTTAAAACTCAACGTTTGAATCGGGGTGTGAATTGTAATTTCAGTGTTGTTTGACGTGATACAAGACCCCGAGTAAGTCCGTATTATATTATTGGACTTGTTGGTATATTCGTACAAGGTCCTGAGTACCCCAAAAGTAATACGGATTGAAATCGGATCAAGAATTGGACTTAAGCATAATCTCAATTTTTCCTTTTGTTGTAATCGCACCTGCGGATTTTTGCCCGCAGAAGCGAGCCTTCCATCGCAGATGCGCCCAGGCGTGTCTAGGCTTCGATCGTAGAAGCGTGTCCGCAGATGCGCAGCAAATCACGCATATGCGGGACTGAGCTGGCCTGGGGTCTTCGCAGGTGCGGCCATTTTGCGCAGAAGCGGATGTCGCAGGTGCGACAGGAGTGTTCGCAGATGCGGAACTTCACCCGGCAGTCTGTCATCGCAAATGCAAGTTTTGTCTCACAAATGCGAGTCCGCAAATGCGGAACTTTTATCCGCAGATGCGAAAATGACTGGCCAGAGCCCATAAATTCGGAAGTCACCATTTTTACTCATTTTTGAGTTTTAAGTCTCGAATTTGGGCGATTTCAAAGGGGATTTTCACGACTTTGAATTGGGTAAGTATTCTTTAACCAGAAGTGATTATATTTTACAAATCTATATCTATATTCATCATTTATTTCGGATTTAGATGGAAGAAATTGGAAGTTTTGTAAAACTTTCCAAAAAAACAAAAATTTAGATTTGAAGGTCCATTTGACATCGGAATTGGATAATTTTTGTATGGTTGAACTCGTAGCGGAACGGGTGTTTGAATTTCGCGAGTTTTTCCGGGATTTGAGATGTGGGTCCCACTGTCGAATATTTTAATAAATTTCAAATTTTTATCCGAAAAAATAGTAAATTCATATGGAATTAATTCCTATAATTAGTATTGAATATATCGAATTGTTTGTGAATAGATTTGAAGCTTTTGGAGATGAATTTAAAAGGAAAAGTTGTGGTTGAGTAATTGATTGGAATTTGCAAAGCCAGGTAAGTGTCGTGGTTAATCTTGACTTGAGGGAATATAACCCTTAAATTAATTGTTATGTGAATTGCATGTGAACGATGTATAGGCGAGGTGACGAGTGCCTATACGTCGTCAAATTAATTATTTATATAATTATGTGAAAATCCTAAATTTGTTTTAATACATAAATTAATGTTATAATAATTATTTCTCTCCTATTCTTTGCCAAATGTTAATTCTTAAATTCCTGTAATAATTGCTACATGCTTATTTGAATTATGTGCACTAACTGCTACTTGACATTTAGCATATTAAATATTAAACTGTCTATTTTCTCCCTGATTTCCAAAATAAATTATTATTGCCATTGTTTGTTCATAAATAAATTATAATTATTGTGTGCCTTGATGCTTAATAGTTTCTCATTGGACGTGGTATTTATTGGAGTAATTTTTATTTACATTATGAGATGTTTAAAGTTATATATATTGGGGGAACGGGTTGCACGCCGCAACGAAAATGAAGGTAAATATATCTATATTGGGGGGATCGGATTGCACGCCGCAATAGACTTATTTAAAAGTCAATATTGGGGGATCGGATTGCATACTGCAATAAACTTATTTAAAAGTCAATATTAGGGGATCAAATTGCACGCCGCAATAGACTTATTTAAAAGTCAATATTGGGGGATCGGATTGCACGCCGCAACAGACTTATTTAAGAGTCTATATATATACTTAATTGAAATAAATATATGACAGACTTGATTAAAAGGAATATATTGGGAGAGCGGGTTGCACGCTGCAACAGAATTGGTTGAAATAATAATGAATTATGACTGCTCAGTTGGCTTCAATTATTATAAATTAGTTACCTGATTTATTTCTATTATTTGTTGTTGTTATTAATATTGCGTACAGGTTAATGTAAGTGACCCGCCTTAGCCTCGTCACTACTTCGTCGAGGTTAGGCTCAGCACTTACCAGTACATGGGGTCGGTTGTACTGATACTACACTCTGCACTTCTTGTGTAAATTTCGGAGTTGGTCCCAGCGGCGTGCCATAGACTTGCTCGGATTTTAGCTACTCGGAGGAGACTTGAGGTATAACTGCATGACGTCCGCAGTTCTGAAGTCCCCGTCTATTTTTCTTTAGCTGTGTGTTTATTTTCAGACAGTTTTATTTTATTCAGACCTTTATTTGTATTATTCTAGAAGCTCGTGCACTTGTGACACCAATTCTGGGATGGTATTTAGACACCGTTGTTTTTATGGATTATTCATTACATTTCAGACTTTACTTCCACATTTGTTCTTTGATTATTAATAAATTTAAAAATGGTTTCAAAAATAGATAATATTATTTTAACGTTGGCTTGCCTAGCAAGTGAAATATTAGGCGCCATCACGGTCCGAATGTGGAAATTTTGGGTCGTGACAATTGGTATCAGAGTTTAATCCATTTTCAACTTATGTATGGAGCTTTGAATGCACATTTGTTAGTGCGAAAATTTCAGTATTGAAAGAGAGATGGGACATAGTTCAATGGAAGACCTGATATTCACGCGATCTTGTCATATTTTTTCACCAGAAACATCAGCACTCAAGATAACCTTAACTTGACGTTGATTCCAACAGTTAGACCTTTCTTTGATATATATTCTCTATTCCTAATTGCTGTTTTTCGGAAAATACTGGAAAGATTCAACACAAAAGATAACATGTTAGAATTAAACCTTGGAACTCTTGTTATCTCAGCAGAGCAACATATAACTAAAAAAGGGAGCGAAGCAACTAAAGATATATCACCTCAGGAAAACCATTTCGATATTGCAACCTGGAACACGCGATTAATAAGTCCCTCAATGAACTTTGTCACAACATCTGCAAATTATTACACTTCAGTATGTATAGAGAATAGATATTATTCTTTCAATAGATAACATAAGACCTGTAGGACCTATTATATAAGCATGACAGAACCATATATCATACACACAAATGTACATAAAACAAAATCGTTTTCACTCCTCAATACGAAAAAACTAAGAAAAAATAAAAGCGAATAAAAGAGCAATATTTATCGGCCTCCGAAGTACTGAACAAACGAACGTATAACAGACATTAACAAAGAGCAAAAAGTTTAAATAAATAAGATGAAACAAAATAAATTAACAAAAAAAAAATTAGTAATAGACATTCGCAAAGAAAAAGCTCGAAAAAGACAAAACTTTACAAAAACAAATAAAGTAATAGTAATGAATATGCAACTGAGAAATCAAGAAAAGATGTATTATTTCTTGCTTATCTTTGATTGTGTAGGAAGCACAAAATGAATGTTTTTTAAACTTTCTGAACACAACGTTAATCCTACGCCAATAATTTAATATTATTGAAGTAAAAAAAAATCTTCACCTTCTGAATATGCCTCTCATAAGAAATTGAATATCGGGAAAGTCGGTACAGAAATAAAAATGAATTGGACTATAAATTTTAATAACCAAAGCAGATAGATTTATATATAGTAAATTGCAGTTCTCCCACGAACGCCAATTAAAGATTAGATTGCATTCACTTGAATAGACGGAGCATCCAAAAGATTGAGGGAGTTCTTCTCCCTCATGCCTTACTTTCAAATCCCAAAAATATCCGATGGAAATTATAAGTCAGATATGATAAGGATGGAGAATCCGACAGATTGAGCGAAAAATGAGCTAAGATTTAGCTGAAAATTCATTTTTCAAACCCATAATGAGAAGTCCACCATTGTTCTTGTGTTTAGCTAGTAGAACCGAAAAGTAGGTAAGAAAAGAAGAACAGAGACGGTGGTTGAAAAGCTCAATAACATGTAAGCACCTTTATGGCTGAGAGAAATGATTCTTCTACCCTTGGTCGATCATTTACCCTTTTCTACGTAATAATATAATATAACCAGATGGGTATAGCCCGTGCTAGCATGGGCCCAACATTTACACTTTGAAGTGATTAGTTTTTTGCTATTTGGAATATTATCAGGATATAAAATATGTGAATACTGCAATTGAAGAAAATGCAATTGAATGCAAGCACTAATTTTAGCATTTTAAGCTTTGATATTACAAATGATTAGATCCTATTATTAGCTGAGTATATCGACTCCCGTATTGATCTTCCTGTAATAAGTTAATCGCAGGGATGAAATAAAACAAAATGTAACAGCTAAAAATATACACACGTCTTAGGAAATTATTCCTTCTTATCACAACAAAAGCTGGCATAATAAAATAAATGATTAGATACTTAGGCATTTGTCAAGTCTAATATAGCTCGCTTTAGTTGAGTAACCTGAATACATCTGCGTAATCTTAGCATCTATAGGATCTCTATGGAATATTTTCTACATAGAAAAGTCGATCAAAGTCTTAATCCAAGCAAAGTTTCTGTAAAACAACTTTGCTTTTTTCACTAGTATACCTTGTCTTCTAAATATATTCCAGATACACAAAATGAAGTATTACAAAAATACCTTTAGTAACACAATGTTGAATGACATATCGCACCTTTTTGCATTGGTTAGTAAACAGGACACTGAGGATCGCGTGATAGGAAAGAAATTCAGTAAGAATTACAAATAAAATGGCAGCCAAACTTAATTTGACCAATCCATGTATAAATAAGAACTGTTCAAAGTTCTTCACTATACACAATGTCCTGAAATCTCTGTAATGGTACAAGGTACTTGATGAAAGACTGTATGAGATGAAGAAAAAGAAGGTATACGAAGCTTACCATGATACTTTTACTGGAAATTGTCCATTTATCATGAACAGTCCTTCTCTCTGAGTCAGGATCATTAACCTTACCTACCACAGTAAGTGCAATAAGATAAATCTCCAGATAAAATACATCATAGTCTAAAGTATTCCACTAAATAACAAAACATTGACGTACCTTCTTGGTCATCTCAGAAAGCAGATAATCAAAGCAAGACTTGTAATATCTCAGAGCCTTGAATAGCAAAGTCCACATGTTGTTAGGCTACACATTTAAGTCTTAAATTCACAGGTTTCTGTTCAACCCACTGTCGATCTGATCTGAATAAACATACAAAAAATATTGTCACCCCTCAATTATGCTGAAATAGTTTACATAATAAAGAAAAACAAGCACAATTGCCTCTTATTACTGAGAATGCTTATGCTTCATGGATATCTTTATATTTGTAAGTAGTTTTATCCAGCGCAAGAAAACCTCTAGTGATATCCTGGAAGTTGTTTTTTATTTTGAATTATTTGTGATTTTGTTTTGGTGGCTTTTTTCCTATTCTTCCTTTGTTTGTTCTTTAAAAATTCATCCTCCTACTTAAGATATTGCAAGCAAAAAAAAAATTCTCAGTTTCTTTTTGCCCCCAAATACGCAGTAAAGGTGAAAATCAATAATCAAGTGTTTTAAAAGTAATGAATAATAGAATAGATGAAACTCACAAGTCATAACTTCTAAAACACCTTAAAAGAAAAGGAATTAGCAAGATTTCTATCTCCATTTTAACATTAAACTTTAGAATTTAAGACTTCTTTAGATCTGAACAATAACAAAAAGAAAACACCCATTAAGTTTTTTAACAATAAACTTAAACTTATGGATACATCATGGTTAATACACATATAATATCCAAGAAAATAATCATTTGGTGCATGCAACCAAGCATAGTCATTAGCAACTTCATTCGCTTATTCAATACTCTATTTTACAAGTCAAACAGAAATAGCAATTCTTTTCCTCTTTCATTTGGATACAAAGTTAGACTTTGACAACTTCTAGTACTATATGAACGACTCCACAATTCTACTACATGTCGTCACACACAGCTAAACACATAGTAAAATTGTATACGATCGAGCACAGAAACCTATGATCTTGCATGTGACAACTAAAATCAGAAACCAGATAAACATTGCGCTCTTAAAAACTGAATCTTCCACTACCCGAGCTCCAACAATACTTTTCCTTCACGAAATCAATCCACATAAACTTTCATTATTTATACTGAAAAAAAAGAGAGGAATTTTCACTTTTTTTTTTACTATGGTAACAATAATAAAGAGGAATTTACACTCTTTAAGAATTGAATTCCCCCCAATATTTGAGCTGCCAAATTATTTAACCTAAGTGGAGCCACATAGAATTATAAGAAAAAATACTCATAAAATAAAATAAAATAGGATTGAACTCATACTGAGAATTTTTTCGAGAACGACATCTTTTCCAACACTTTGAGCTACCGGAAAATAATCTCATTTTACATAAATGAACCATATAAAATAATAACAACAAATAGTTACCAAAAATATAAAATAATAATAACCGAAACAATGAAATGAACAAAGAAGAAGAAAAAAAGGCAATCTTACCGGCTATACGGGTGAATCTAGCCGAAGGAAGGACACATAATCTGGAGAATAAATCTGCAGCTATTAAAAAAAGGATTGCAGTTATGTGAGGATGACAATTGAAAAACCTTCACATCAGTAGTGAAATTGGGGAGAGAATTAGATAGAATAGTGAGGACATCAGACATAAATTTCAGTTGTGAAATTCGGGAGTCAGGAAGAAATTTGGGCAAAAATGAGATAAAAGCTAACCTCAAATGTGTAGAGATTTCAAAAAGCCATTCTTTAAAAGAACTGATTGTTCTCGAAAGAAGCACTGGAAGAAGAAGGCATTTTTATAATTGAGCAAAATGTCAAATTTGCCCTTGGTCGACCACACTTAGCTCTTCTATATAATAGAAAAAAATATATAATATAATATAACTAGTTTCTCGGTGTCACGACCCAAAATTCCACCTCAGGCGTCGTGATGGTACCTAGTCTCTAATATTAGGTAAGCCGATTTAAATTATATTTTTGAAGCCATTTTTTTAATTAAATAAGTAATCAAAACTAACAGCGGAACAAATATGAATATACAACCTCTCAAGACTGGTAGTATTGAGTCACGAACTCTAACTGAATACATGGAATGATCATGAGGACTGAATATACAATATTGTTTGATTAAAAATTAACAATACAATGAAATGAAAAGACTCCAAGGAACTGCGACGACCAAGCAGCTCTACCTTGAATCCTTACGATCCCGCTTTAACTCTGCTCAAGTCCGATATCCCCAATATATGGCTCTGCACAAAAATGTGCAGAAGTATAGTATGAGTACACCACGGTCGGTACTCAATAAGTATGAAGACTAACCTCAGTGGAGTAGAGACGGGGTACAGTCAAGACACTCACTAGTCTAATAGCTTGTGCAATATAATATATAACATAATAGAAAATAAATAACAATAAGGGCAACATAAAACAGCCAGTGATATGCACAACAGACAACAAGAACACCATTAGTATCGCTCAATAATTAATAAATATAATTACACCTAATTAAATCAAGTCCTTCAAATAAATGTCTTTCACATATAATTCTTCCAAATAACTCTCCTTCAAATAATTTTCTCAAATAATTATCTTTCAAATACAATTCTTTCAATAAATCTCTTCAAACATAATTTTCTCAAATAAATATCTTGAATATAATTCTTTCAATTAAAAGTCACCATGTGACATCTCATTTCATAATCATAAGAATACGGGTCTTAGCCCATTTTTATATTTTTCGTAAATACGGGTCTCAACCCATTTTTTATATTTTCACGGCACTTCGTGCTCTTAGTTAAATTATATTATTTTCCCGGCACCTCGTGCCCTCATTTCATATCACAACTGCATGGACAATTCACGTGCCAAATATCATTATCATTTACTTGCGGCACCTCGTGCCCACATTTCATTTTATAATCTGCTTGGCAATAGCCACATGCTCCTAATTTCAACATAAATCAGATTGTTATCAATTTACCAATAACAAGACAAATTGCATAAGGTATAAAAATAAATACAAGAAAATCACATGAAAATCACCAACATCACAACTCCACATCATCACATATCGTCCCTGACAATAGCCACCCTTATCTCTCCTATAGCCACCCTTATCCCTCCGCCCTGACAATATCAATAGCCACCCTTATCGCTCCTATAGCCACCCTTATCGCTCCACCCAGACAATATTCTAACAAACATAACAACAGTGAAATGCCACCCTTATACCCATATAATATCAATGGTAAAATGCCACCCTTATCTCCTCAAAATAAAAACTCACACAATACAACAATTTATACGGGATATTATCACGGCAACATAACAAAAATCAATTCTTATCATAATTTGCCAATGGCCACAACCAAAATTTCAAAGATACAACCAAATCAATTAATTTCACAATAAATAGCCGAAAGCTCCACACAATGTGTATAACACCCCAAAAACAATCAACAGAGATAGAAATTACTCAGCATAAAACAAAGCCTTCATTAACCCAAATTTAGATAATTATATTAACACTTCTTTTTAAACTTGCTTAATTAATTATTTGCATAGGAAAAATTCATATTGAAATTTAATTTTCAAAAAATATTAAATCAACAATACTTATGAAATTACATGAATATTTCAAGTAACAATCACATCAAATTGTCATATAAAAATAAATTCAACAACAAGGATTTAGGCATGGCAAACAGATGATTTAATAAATGTCCACAATTATCCAATTTACTACACAATAGTTCCTAAGACTTTGATCCAATAAAATTTGCACATATAAGCCTGAGTACGCACTTGTCACCTCGCGTATAAGATTTTTCACATTTTACAAATGACACATAAGACTCGATGCCTAAAGGTTAACTCGAGGTTAAGCAAGACACTTATCTTTTTGAAGTTAGGCCGATATTCCAAAATAGCCCTCTTGCTTGAAATGACCTCCGGACAGCTCAAATCTATCCAAATTAATTGTATAACTTCATTAAAACTCATCGGAAATAATTCCGGATAATAATATGTTGACTTAAAAATTTATTCCAAAAAGTCAACAAAAGTCAATGCGGGGCCCGACCCTTCAGAACTTGACATAATTTTCATGAAATCCGAACACTCATTCCAATACGAGTTCAACCATACCAATTTTATCAAATTCCAATAACAACTCGACTTTCAAATTTTAAATTTAAACCGAGAGGTTTTTTCTAAATTTTTTAACTTAATTTACCCATTAATTGATGGATTCAAAGACAAAATTATGGAAATTAATTAAAACTGGATAAGAATCACTTACCCCAAACACCCACGCAAGAATCTCTCCAAAAATCGCCTTCTACCGAGCTCCCAATTTATTTTTGTGTTAGGAACTCAAACCCCCATTTTGGGACTTTTAATTTCGCCCAGATAGGCCTTCTTCGCGTTCGCCACCATTGCTTCGCGTTCGCGAAGCATAACCTCGACTGCCAGATTTAACCCTTCGCGAACGCGAAGGTTTACTATCCCCTCGTTCGCGAACGCGACGCACATCACGCAAACGCGAAGGCCAAACGCATATGGTCCCCAGCTGCTTCCTTTTCTTCTTCGCGAACGCGTAACATCTCTCGCGTTCGCGATGCACACCCTGTCCACCCTTCGCGAATGCGAAGAGCAAATATTGCCAGCTTCTCAGTTCCTCTTCGCGAACGCGATCACTCGTACGCGAAGAAGACTTGCCCCAACTCTACGCAAATGCGGACTAATATTCGCGAACGCGATAAAGAAAATTCTACTGCCATCCAAATACACTATGCGTTCGCGATCCTTGCCTCGCGAACGCGATGAAGGATTGAGGCACCAGATACCAGCAGAATACATCAGTGGAAAATGAAAGGAAAATGGTCCGAAATCAATCCGAAACCCGCCCGAGCCCCTCGGGACCTCAACCAAACCTACCAACAAGTCTTAATATATCATACGAACTTAGTCGAATTCTCAAATCACATCAAACAACATCAAAACGACGAATCGCACTTCAAATCAAAATCTATGAACTTTAAACTATCAAATTCTATATCTTGTGCCGAAACACATCAAATCAATCCGGAATGACTTTAAATTTTGCACACAAGTCATGATTGACATAACGAAACTATTCAAATTTCCAGAATCGAATTCCGACCCCGATATCAAAAATTTAACCCCCCCGATCAAACTTCCCAAAAATTCATCTTTCGCCATTTCAAGCCAAATTCCTCTACAGACCTCCGAATAATTTTTCGGACACGCTCCTAAGTCCATAATTACCATACGGAGCTATTGACATTATCAAAATTCTATTCCGGAGTCGTTTGCTCAAAAGTCAACTCTCCGGTCAACTATTTCCATTTAAGCTTATAAATAAGGATTGTTCTTTTCCTTAAATTTTGAATCTTCAGTAAATCAAACCCGACCATACCCACGGGTCATAATACATATCGCGAAGTTGCTTGAGACCTTAAGTCACTGAACGGGACGTTAATTCTTAAAATGACAAGTCATGTCGTTATACTCGGTAGGTGCATTGCACGTGTATACCGAGTCATATTGTATACGATTTTATAAAATAATTCAATATAATCAAAATAAAGATTTCAATAAATAATCATACACAAATGAATAAAGTGCAAGTTTCTATAAATGATTAATGTTGATCGTTGTATGATGACTTATTTGTTGTAGTCAAGATGATTGGATATCATCTAAATCTATGAAGATGAACAATTAAGTTTTAATTAGGTACGTGTGTTTTTTCTTACTTATTTTGATTTTATAAGGTACGCGTATCTCAACTGATATTTCCTTATAGATGATATTCTTAATGTAATTTGCTTTCATCGGTTTCGATTAATTTCTTTCATGATTAAGACTCTTGTTGGTCGATATTAATATCTCTCTTGAAAGTGTAACATAAAATTGGCACATGTAGGCGGAGCCAAGATTTGAAGCTTATGGGTTCAGGATCTATTTTTTTAAGTTATTGGTTTCTAACTTAATAATATGCGCAAATTTAATAAATTTCTTAAAACAAATATAATGTTTGGATCAAACCTACTGGGTTCGGCAGAACCCGAAGCCGAAGGGCTAGCTCCGCCGGGCTAGCTCTGCCCCTTCATGTAAAGAAATATGTATATCCCCAAGTAAGTTATTTAGAGACTTTAAATTCGTAGATAAGTTACCTAGGGATTACAGATAACGATCATTTTTTATAAATCTTCTTAGATAAGTTACCTAGGGATTACAGATCGGTAAGGTTAATTATCTTTATAGATAAAGTTATTGCATTCACATGTTTCGTTAGTTCTTCTAAACCTCCGATATGTGTTACACAATTTTTTTCGTACGTCACCCAACTTTTTTACTCTATCTCTATTTTAGTGTCGTTTATCTTGCAATTGAGTATAGTTCAAAAATTGAAAGAACAACCTAGGGTCTAATAATCTCATCAACTTTTCATTATAGCAATTGTTGATTGCTCATGTTTATAAAGGTCTTCATCGTATTAAAATATATCTGACATAGTTACCATATCAGTCTAAGAACATTTTACATTATAAAGTAAATGAACCAAAATACAATTTAGCATTTTCCTCGCCCTTCTTTGACTTTCTTTTTAGGATTTTTTGTTTGTGTCAAGCTTTTACGCGAAATTCGCTTATTACCGGTTGTTCTACAAATAAACAAACAAACGTAAGATCACTTGATATAATACCAAAATATTGATAAAATATTAAAACTTACCTTGTGGCTTCTCCAATATAAGTTCATCATCACCAATCATGTGCGAACACTGAACATCTTGTATAGGATAAATTACTTTTGCTTTTTCTGCAAAAATTCTCGAATTAGAAATCATGTTATTGTAGTTTCTCTCTACACACTTCGAGAATTTAAAATTATTTAAACCTCAACTGAGAAAATTGGTCATTGTTTGCCACCTTCTGCAATAGAAACTTGACTCAGCGGAGCAACAAAAATCTCCTCAATCTCTCACCTAAAAGAGAGTAAAATAAAACTTGATACATAAAAAGAGAAAATATCTTCTGATTGGAAACTTTCCTTGTGCAATAGATATTAACCTATTGACTTAGCATCCAAACCAGTTAGCCAGTTACCAAAAGTAAAAAATGACAAATATCGAACCTAGATATATCAGTCAGTTACCATAACATAACAATGGTACTCCATAGTTTGTATTTTTAATGTAAATAGTATAATTATTAAAAACTTAATAAAGCTACTATATATCTTAGAAAAGTAACAATAAGTGTATAAATGCTAATGGCAGTAACATTTTATCTACGTTTTTATTCATGAACTTTAAAGATAAAAAGGTTGAGAAAGTGATCACTACCGTTAACATAGAGTTAATATGCATATTTAACTTTGGAGATATAAGAACGGATTGCAGGGCATTTGTATATCAAGGATTATACATATTATTATGCATTTATACTCGTGGCATTTGTGTTAGAAGAAGAAGTTAGTTACGATTTTGAATGAACACAACTTTTAGGAAAAGACATATCACATAGTTTTCTTCTCGTCCCGCTCTATTTAATAAACATTAATTATTAGATAATATTTATATAATTAAAAGTAGGGTATTTAAGTCATTTAAAAGAATATTTTTGTAATTTAACGTTTTGGTTTTTGGGGTTCCTACAAATAACATTTAATTTTTCACACAAAAAAACTTCCACACATCATATATCGGTTGAATAAACTTTCACACAAAAAAATATTTAATTAAATACTTATTAAAAAGACATAAATTTTTTAAAATGACACTTCAAATCAAATTAGTTTTCTTTTTCTTAACAAATACTATTGTTAACAAATATAGAATTATATATATTTATATTTAAGGATTTTTATAAATAGGATATTTATGGTCAAAAGCATACCTGTTTAGTTCTCAAAACGAAAAGGAAGAACATTGTAGAAAAGTATGGATAAAGGAGGAAAAAGTGTAAAATGGAATGCATTAAGAGGTAACTAAAGATAATCATTAACAGTGGTAGGTTATAATTAAAGATGTACTAATAGTATCATTTTTTTTATGTACGTTGTCAATACATAGTACAAAAATCTTAGTTAAAATAGGATCCGAAGGAAAGATAGTTAAAATAGGTCTTAGTTACCGAGTTTGATGACAATTGACGGAGACCCAATATTAAATACGGCGAAGGGCAAATATATCCTTGTACTTTTGAAAATGGTTTAAAAATATCCCTCGTTATACTATTAGGCTATATATACCCTTCCCGTCATACTTTGGAATAAATATATCCTTATTTTGGACGGAGTGCCACGTGTCAGCACCAGATGAAAACGACTCATTTCTTTTTTCTTACCCGATCCGTTTTAAAAAACTCACCACCCGACCCATTTTAAAATTCAATTTTTTTAAAGCATATATTTTGTAAAAACTGAATTTTTCTTTTGTAAAAACTGAAAAAAAAAAATTGTAAAATATATATTTTTAAGTCTTTTCAGTTTTTTTAAAGTATTATTTTTGTAAAACCTGAAAATAAATATATATTTTTTAAAATTCTTTAAAAACTAAAAAATATATATTCCGTAAAAACTGGAAAATAAAAGGATTTTGTAAAATATATATTTTTAAGTCTTTTTAGTTTTTTTAAAGTATTCTTTTTGTAAAAACTAGAAAAAAATATTTTTCTTAAAAGCTGGAAAAAAAACTCTCCTAAAACAGTGGACTACATATGCATTAGTTTTAAAAAAATAAAAATATTATACAATTTTTATTTTTCTTTTCAGTTTTTACAAAACTAATACTTTAAAAAACTGAAAAAACTGAAAAATATATATTTTGAAAATTCCTTTTTTTTTTTTCAGTTTTTACAGAATATATATTTTTTAGTTTTTAAAGCATTTTTTAAAAAAATATTTTTTTTCCAGTTTTTACAAAAAACATACTTTAAAAAAACTGAAAAGACTTAAAAATATATATTTTGCAAATTCTTTTTTTTTTTCCAGTTTTTACAAAATAAAATTTCAGTTTTTACAAAATATATGCTTTAAAAAAATTAAATTATAAAGCGGGTCGGGTAGTGGGTTTTTTTAAAACGGATCGGGTAAAAAAAAAAAATTATCGTTTTCATCTGGTGCTGACATGTGGCACTCCTTCCAAAATAAGGGTATATTTGTTTCAAAGTATGACGAGAAGGGTATATATAGCCCAATAGTATAACGAAGGATATTCTTAGACCATTTTCAAAAGTATAGGGGTATATTTGGCCCTTTGCCGTATTAAATAAGATACGGGACTTGAGCGGTGTCACATGGGAAGAGAAGCAGAGTCGAGGGAGGTGGGTAAAGGCCGAGTCTTGTGCTACATAACATGCATGCCTAAGCCAACAATAGCAATGGCTGAATACTATAGAAAATAGGAATGGTTACTCACATTAGTAATATATAAAATCTGAAGGGTTACACCCCTTCAAATATATTTAATATTTTTATTTATTTATTTAAATAAGTAAAGAATTTTAGATTAATAAGAGGGGTAATTTGGTAATTTAACTTTTTAGTTATGGGCTTCCCACTTTTAATATAATATAAATATAGATAGATAAATAGATAGAATATAATAGAATAGAATAGAAAAAATAGAAATCAAACATATTTGCAGGATCTTCAAATTAATTTGGATTATAGAATTTTAAAAACTACATGATTCCTACGTTGGGTTATCAATTTGAAGAAACTTACCATATTAGGAAGAAAACTACTCCCAATATGAATTGACAATTATTATTTTTAATTTTCGATTTTTTATTTTAAAATTTTAAAATAATTTTGAAACTCCAACTTTTTCGGAGCTTTATCTTAAAAATTTACACGTGTCATCTTATAATTATGCCACTTGGCATTATATAATTGTTTTGCTTCTCTTTTTCTATTTATAGAAGAAGATTAGTTTGTGTGTCATATCACGTGTTCCACTATGTATTTATTTTGTGCTGTCCCAAAATTGAGTTCAATTTCTCAAAGAAAAACTTATTGCTCGCCGTTAAACTTTTTAAACCAAAATTTTGTACAGTAAATTGGGTTGGATACCAGATTGGGCTTTGCTTAGTGGACGACCAGATTTTTAGAAATTGAAAGTATCTTTAACAAGAATAGGCAAACCCCATGCCCAGACAACCTTAGGATGAATGAACAAAAGGGTCATTAAAAATATCCAGAATCAGAAAGAACGGGTATTGGTGATAAAGTCCAATAAGGCTTTCAACATGAGCACTTGCTCATAACTACCAGCTCGTACTGAGGTAACAAGTAATTAGTAATGTATAAGCTGAACATCGAGAAAATCAAGGTCCCTGCAAGAACTTTTTGGTTCACCTCCTGTGGTGATGACCACATCACTTACTCCGTAGTTATTCATATGCGGATAAATGACATGATGTACCGACTTAAATAGCACATTGCAGATGCTGCTAAACCAATTGTCCAGCTCCACTTCACTGGAGAACAAGAGCTTTCAGCAGCAGGAGCACTTAGCTGCTAGTTTCAATCACTAGCAGTCTCAGGCCTGGCAACACCCTCAGTTCTTTGGGTCTCAATTTCACAAACCGTATACTCTGTTCAATGAAAAATAAAATAAATTTTCTAGAAAATGTTTTCTTAAGAAAAAACAGTAACGCTGAGGCAGCTTCGGGCATGAGGATTTGCATGCAATAGATATTTATCTAAAGGTTTGCAAGTTACAATATTGAGTAATAGATCATTTCATTCATGAGGAATTGATGAAACCCCTTTCGCTTAATTCAAATGTTTTACTTCTATCCAACCTTTTACTATTTTGATAGTCCAACCCACTTTATCTTGGATATGAAATTAGGTCAGCATTCTTGCTGTTGGCAATGGCTTCAATCTTATACATTTCAAAGTATTGTGAGTGCAGTGAGAACCATTCTATGCACAAGGCCAATGAGCAGAACACAGAAAGGGCATTCCAGTTCTCTCTCTTTAACACGGTTTGCTGAAGTCAAAATGTAACCCTCTCGCTTGGATCAGGATTAACTGTTCTTAACCAAAGTCATTGAAGCGAAGGCTGCAGTTCATTCTTCTGCATTAACGTGCAGCACTGCTTTTCTATAGTGTATCCTACTAGACAATCAGGTTCAGGGAAAATGTGTCGGCTGTGAATTTTCATCAAGCAAAACTTGTACGGATGAAGCTTCAGATAATAGCATAATCATAATCATGAAGGGTTGATAAAGAGATATTGAAGCAGCGGAGCGACTACTCCCACACTTAAACTGTTTCCTAGCATTGCATAACTGCAGCAGAAAACCAAAAGGCATATCTTAGCAAGCAATTTTTTTATGAAACCCAGAAAAAAATTGCTGAAATCTTGTGAAGTAAAAAGCCTGGAAGAACTCCTAGCCCTCCTCGCTGATTCTTGTCAGGATAGCATTTAAGCTAATTAAAGTGACGAGTCTAATTTCACAAGGCAATCTCCGGCAATTTGGTGTGGTATTGCCATGTTTACTTGTTTGTTCATTTAATTGTTCACTTCTGAGAATATGGAGTTTTAAATAAGGTCTGCATGCCTTCTATACCGATTCAAATAATTAAATGATCAGAATCATCATATACTCCGTCTTCTTCATGTTATATGGCACTCATTCGGTTTTAGCATGTTCCAAAATGATTGACATGTTCTATATTTGAAAACTCTTTAACATTAAATGATATGCTCTTATAGCCATAAAAATGCCATGGCATGTCTAAGACCACAAGTTTTAAGAGTAATTTTATACATAAAAAAAGTTTTTCTTCTTTCTTAAACACGGTGCCCAGGAAAAACCCGCCACATAAAATGGAGCGGAGGGATTACACTGTTTGTAGCAGGGCAGGGACATGGAAATTTTTCTAAAATTTCAGTCCAACCACAATGTCCCTATGGCCTATGCAATATCAGCTTCTATAAATAACAAACAACAACTATACACTAACAATTGAACTATAAAATCACAAGAGTTAAAGAAAAAAAATGATTCATTACTATTGAAGTATGAGTACTGGGAAAAAAGACATACCGTTGACGAAGACTGATATGTTGTGGAAACTGGAAGTCTTCCGGAAAAGAATGCAAATTTGCAACCTACAATATCAAGAGGCATGAGATGTCTTGAATCTATATTGCTTTATTTCCCAAAAGAAAGCTAACAAGTAAGAAGAGAAGTAGTTCATGAACTGAAGAGAATGAATACCTCCCTAGGTGTGAAGTATCTTAGACACAGATCCTGCAGTGAAGGTGTTCTTTTCTCTGTCTTTTCCTGGATTTATGAAATGGTACCCCATGAAATCACTGGAGAGAAGTGCTTTTAAAAGCGAAAAGCGCAAAAAATGACAGCGTTGATGAGGCTTGAAGCGAAAAGCATTGAAGTGAAGCATCCAAGTTACGAAAAATTTAAAACTACTAAATACATATGAGTTTAGTACTGTAATAACCAAATTGCAATTAAACTAACCAATTTCAGCCTCCAAAATACAATAATGCCGCCACAAATCCAAAGATCCTCAAAGTTGAGATTCGACAAACCGCCTGCTTCTTATTTGAAAGAGGGAGATGTGAATGATGCATTATTTTGAGCCCCACAAATGCCACCTTGGCAAGCAGTGACCATCCTTACACAAGTATTACAAGTTGTATTTAACATAATGTAAAATTTCTGTCTCTTACAGTCTTCATTCCAATTTCATTGACTGCTAGAACATCCTTGGATGCTAAAACTGCTCCTAATAGTGTAATGTCTGACATCTACAACAAATTTATTGTAGAGAGAGAGAGAGGGAAGAGAGATAAACCTCCACAACTTGCAGTTAAAAAGAACCTATGTGATCACTGTTAACAGGATGTACATATGTCTCATAGAAACAACACGCTCAAGTAGGTGTTTTCAATTTATGAAAATACAGAAGGAGGCATAAAAGAGAAGGAATAGATCTCTCGTAAAATTATAAAGAATGTGGAACTACTTAGGGGTTGTTTGGTTCAAAGATCAGTTTAGGAATAAGTAGTGTAGGAATAAGTTATCCAGGGATTATAGTGCAGAGATATTTCTTGTTGAATTTTTAATCCAAGTCTGCTAATACCCATATTGTTATTCCACATCCTATCCGACATAAAATAATACATAATTTCCCGCATAACTTATACAAGTATAATTTATGAGGAAAAACAAACTAGTAATCAAACGATGTACAAAACAATGCTGAGTTTTATATGGATTAATTCTCCATAATAACCACCCAAACGAGCATTTATTGTAATGGGCTACGGAAATGAGCAGTAATCAATATATCCTCCATGATACGCGGAATCATAGTTGCATGTATGACATCTTATGTTCCTTAGAATTACCACAAACTTGCATTCAGTTATTCAATGTCCTTCTCCATTTCTATGAATGCCTAAACAAGAAATATCAAGGTAATCCCATAAAGTAGCAAAAGAAGAAATAAGATTATAAACCACTTTTCAGAAGCTACAGGGATTCTTTCTTAATTGTTATATTATATTATAAAGATAAGAGAAAAAAGTAAACATATTCAAGGAGAAAAGTGAACACCATGACATACTTTAAAGCTTTACCTGGACAGTTGCCAGCAGGGAGCCAGTACCCTTCACATATCTGTAATAGCTTTTTGTAAAACAACAGCAACGCTTTGAATGAGGATAAACAATATCTATAATATTTTAAGGATACACCCCTGCAATAACTGACAAGCAGAGAAAGCTATATTATGGCATAAGAAACAGAGGAAGGAGTGGGAATCAATAGCAAGAAGGATACCCATGGCACTTCCCCATCTCTCTACCAAGCTTGATGGAACAAAGTACACATTATTCTCCTCATCACTTCTATCTGATTTTGCAGAGTCATTGGCATGGAAAGAATAAGTTGATGAGTCCTCCCCCTTGCCAAAAGTTTTAAATACAAGAAAATCATCCACAGGTTGACAAGCTTGAAGCAGCTCATCCCAGTACTCTGCCGATTGCAGCTGTTCCTTTTCCATTGTGCTTTCAGTCTGTCCAAGTAAAGGGCCAGGGGTCCGAAGAAGCTGATTGTTAAATTCAGGGACTTCAAAGGATAAAGGTTTCCTTTTGGCCTGCAGTAAAGTATTTCCAGTCGATTCAAATTTGTGTTTTGCAAAATAAATAAATAAATGATCAATAACTCTTAGTCGATCGTATTATATACACAAGTATAGAACTTACTATGAAATACTTTTTGGTCGCCCCAATAAGCCACATTTGTGTTATACTAAACTCCCATGTCTAACTAGTCTTTAACAAAACTGATAAATATAGGTATTCCTTCTCAAAAAAAAAAAACTAGTCTTTAACAAATAATGACGACGAAAAGCCTTGATTATTTATTTTCCAACTCAAGCATGTCTTCTGCAATCTATAAGCCATTGTTCATAAAGTCACCTAAACGTTTTCAATACTAGATAGTTGTCTGTTGCCTGTGGTTCAAGGGACAGAACGTGTTCTATGAAAAATGGACTAACTTAAGGATAACTTGAAACAATTACAATTTTTTTAATAACCAAGAAATCCTTGAGGACAGCGGGTTCAAAACTCGGCGGATGATCGCCCCCTTCCCTCACCCTTCTCCATTTAAATATACACGCTTTTGTCTGCCACATAGTCCAACCACGCGATGTGCGCCTAACCCACACATTACACGTTACACTCTTACCGCTAGATCAAACCCCGCTCTAGGGAAACTCAAAACAATGAAACATTAGAACAGATTAAGTGCTTCAGAAAGGTCTGGCCTAAAATCAAAACAGTACTGCATTTTTACCAAAAAAATGTTTGTCAACTAAGTGGCCCAAGTTTTTATAATCGAAGTATCCAACTATAATCTAAAATGTAAGAACTTGTAATGACTGAAGCATATAAAAAAAAGGTAACTGAGGAAAGCCGTTAACAGAAAACCATAGCATACTGAATATAATTCGAAAGTTAAGAGGAACCATATTAGTTACTGGATGTTAAGCATTTGACTAAGAATTTTATCTTTGCTCGTCTATGCCAAATATGATCAATGCCTTTGACTTTCTATTCAAATACAGCAATCTTTGCTCCACACAACATGTTTACTTGAGCACAATTCATTTTAAATTGTGAAAGATGCAACTTACAAGTTTCAATATGTCAAATTTAGTAATTGAGAAGAATCAACAACAATCAGTAGGTAAAACTACCTATCCTTTTCCCATTTGTTGGGAAAAAAGAGAACTTTTATTTAAACATGTGGGTAAGCTTCATAAGCCAAAGAGGAAAACTGCCCAAGTTCTTCCAATTTCTTGAATTATTCTTTGTCTCCTCATTAATCTGTTTCCCACAGAAGACTTTGCTTTCTAAGAGGAAATTTCAGTCAGTTCCCATAATACACTTCAGTCACTTCTCATTAATCATAAAGTGTAATCCATCAATCAATTAACTATACCTCAATCAGAAACTAGTTGGGTTGGCTATATGAAATCCGTTGGTACTATTCCTCTCTATTCAGCTCATTCCATTTCAACACATTGATAAGTGTAATACATTCCCAAAATATTAACAACGTTACAGATGTACAACTCTTTGAAAAAATGAAACAAGGCCAGAACATGCAAAATGAATGAGAACATACATGTGATGACAATGTATACTAGTCCATATTAGATAAAAACCAAAGAGGAAGACATAGAGACATACCAAGCAATAATAACGAGGCCGAGAATATGGCAGTCCAAATTGCAGCGGACTCAAAATAAATTCTTGTGTAACAAAATTATTCTTTTCCAATATTTCGACCAATATCTCATGGGTATCAGAAGTCTGCAATAAAGGAAAAAGTATTACATATTCCAAGATGACCATCTTTGAAAAGTATAGCAGAAGATAGTCGGATAGACTTAGTAAAATATAGGTGGTAGAATGGAGCATCGATTGGAAAGATACAAACCTCAAATCCTACAACATTTTCCACAAAAAGATATGATGGAGGCTGCAATAGCTGTGGTATAAGTTCCAGAATTTTAATAAAAGATGATGCCCGTGCATCACTGGAACCTTTCTGGAGTCCTGACACAAAAATGTAACAAAAAGGTTTCAGTTAATATGGCAATAAGAAGAACACGAAAATAAAAGGGAAAATTGGGAACACAATTCATCACCTTGTCGAGTATATGGCTGACAAGGAGGAGAAAGTAACCAAGCATCAGCATTGTAGCGGTCAAGATCAGTGGCATTCAGAGTCTGAATGTTACCCTAAGGTCATCCAAAAATATAAACTTTACCAATATTATTTAATTGTCATAAAAACATCTGAAACTACCAATGGATGAACAAATTTTCAGTAACTTTCTCTTTTGATAAGTACACATTGTCAGCTACATTCCTATAAAATTCAACAGACTAAAATGCTCCTTCCAATTCAAATTGAATTTCACATTATTGTTTTTAACCCATGTGATAATAAAAGAGTGAACTTTTCATACGTAGTAATAGAGGACTCACTTTTACTTTTCTCTATAAACTTATTCTCTACTTACTATACATAAAATAAAAGATACCTAAAAAGCTTAAGCATGCCGCATGTTCCTTTAATAAATAGTGAATAATTAAAATCTTTTACTGCAAAGACAAACAAAATTATTAAACTGAGAACAAATGCCAATATTAGGAATGATGTAATGCACTTCGTAAGTTTCTAGTTTAAATAGAAGTTGTCTCGTTACCACAAAAAAAAAAAAAAAAAAAAAGGAATTATGTGGTGAGTTTTCTCAAAAACCTGAAAGGGGCGGTGACCGAAATTGTGCTGGTAAACGTCATTAGCGACGTCGTTTATGTCGAAAGCTTCCACAACGGTGGCGTTGACGGCGGCTTTGAGCAAAGAATATCGCATGCCACCAATGCCACTGTAGAACTCCAGCACTCGCCATAGCTTTCTAGAACCTTCCAACTCCATCAACTTGCTGTTCCAACAATTTGAAAGGGATTCACAGAGTTCGCAAGTTGAAGCAGCTCGGTCGGATGAAGCTCTTTAATTATTAGAGTTGTTAACTCAAATGGTCCCTTAAGTTTGGGGAATGGTCTTTGTTGGTCCCTACTATAGTATATTGCTTAACATATATAATCCTTAAGTTTAGAAAATTAATACGCTTTCACCAACATGAGAGCCCCCTCTTAAGTGAAGAATATAATATGTCTACTTAAGATCGGAGATGAACGTCTTAGAAGGAAAGTAGTGCTAAAGCATTAATGCCCTCCTGGAGTTAATACTATTATCTTTCAATAATACTAGTTTTTAATATGTCTGCTCATTGACAAGCACCGCTTTGATACTCTAAGGTCGAGATAGTATTCGTCAATCAATTAATGTAGCTTGTGAGGTATAGAAAGAACTATCAAAATTTTAGCACGTCAATAAACTTCTTTGCTAGTTCATCGGCCATCCTGTTTTGATGCATGTGGTAATGTCTGAGATGAAGAGATAATAGGATTATAAGGTAATTATCCCTGGTTAAGCATTTCTATTACTTCCATCAACCAGTTTGTGACCTCAAGTGGTATGAGATTGTTTTCATACTACTGCGCTTCTCAACGCATAACGAGCTTAAGAGAATGCTTTCAATTCGACTGGCTAGTATTTTTTTTTCCACATTTTAATACCAATTTTTTTGAATTGCCAATGGCATTCACATTTATTTCCCCTACCTAGAACCCATCCTATTACTGAGCTAAGTTTGAAAAAACAACTATTAGGCAATTTCTTAAAAAAAATTATACTTAACATGCTAATGGTGTCAATGAACTGATGTTACTAGTATAATTAAAATAATTTTAAAAACATATATTGCCTGAAATTTGCTTCTCAATGTTTTACAATCTGTGATACATGGTAATCGCACAAGGTTGAGGATAGAATATGTTGATAATATCATGATGATATTCTTAAATATTGAAACTAAACCATTATGTTTAAATATTGACTTAAAAAAAGTTATGTGTAGCCAAAGCAGTGATATTATAAAAGAAAATGATTTTTGCCAATTAGTGGGGGAGGTGATTTTATCACTACTCTTAAAATAAAAATTTACCTAGAACAAATATTTTTAACAACTAAGATAATTTCATCAAGAAAAGGTATTTTGACAAAATATTATTCTTCATGTCAAAACACATTCATGGCAGAGTTAAAGGACCAACTAAAAAATGCCAAGGAAATTAGGTGTGGGCAAAGTTTGGGCAAATCCGAAATCCAAACCGAAATCCGAATTTTTTAAATTTTCAGATTACGGGTTGGATTTTAGATTTAATTTTTAAAATTTTTGGATTTCGGATTGGATATTGGATTTGGTACTTCGGATTTTTGGATATCCGAAAATTCGAAATTTTTATACTTTATATTTAGTCCATTATCCATATGCCAGTAGTAATAAGTTCAATACCCTACCCATTAAATATTATCTAATATATTCAATATTAATTACTAAGTTACTATCATGATACTTTATATTTGGATATGATTTTACTATTGCTGCTTCTTATCGATCGTATTAATGTCTATGTTGTATTTTATTAATAATAATTTTATTACTTGAATACTTTATTTGAATAATTGCGTCAAAAATAAAAAACTTTTCAGGCAATTTAACATGAGTATTTTATTTGAATATTCATTTTTCTAAAAAATAAAAACATCTCAACTTATACCTCAAAACCGAAAATTCAGAATATGCAAACTGATTAATCTGAAATCGAACTTAAAAAATTCAATCCTATCTGAACTTATTTTAATTGGATTTGAATTATCCGAAATACGAAAATGCAAATCGAAATGTTCATATCCAATTCGAACCGACCAAACGACGGCGGAAATGTGTTCATGTTTGAGGACGAATAGTTGATGAATCTAAACGAGGGCTCAAAAGCAAATTCTATCAAAACATTAGCCAATGAGTCAATAACCCGAATTCTTTGTTTCCTGGGACGAATGAAAAAGACAGCAACTGCTGCTCTGGGGTTTAGGGTTACTGTGCTTTAGCTGACAAAAAACTAGCTAAAATGAAAACTTTAGTTCTCCCTTCTTCTTCCTCACAGATTCCACCATGGCTAATCCTCTTTTGCAGACGCCATCTTTGCACTTCTTCAATCTCATCGTCACTAATGAATCAACACCCACAAATTCCTGAACTTTCCCCCTCAGATTCTCTTGAAAAACCCATCTTAAACCCTCAAGATTCTGAAAAGCTTGTACCTTTACATGACATTGACCATTCTTGTGACAGACCCAATTCAGAAGATGGTGGGTTTACCAAGAATCATGTAGTTGATGTGCTTTTGAGCCACAGAGATGACCCTGATTCAGCTTATAGGTATTTCCAAACTGCTAGGCAACAAAGGGGTTTTTTGCATACTAAATCTGACCCTTTCTTTGTTTTGTTGCACATATTAGTAAGTTCTACAATGCATCAACATAAAGCTCGACGCTTGCTTGATAATTATGCTTTTAGTGACTCTGGTCCCTCTGCTACTGTTATTTTTAATGGTTTAGTTAATTCTTGTAAGGCTTTTGATTTCGAGTTAAATCCTCGTGTTTTTAATTTCTTGATAAATAGTTGTGTGAAAGTTAATGGATTGAATGATGCAATTGATTGTTTCAATGGGATGGTTGAACTTGATATAATGCCGTGGATCCCGATTATGAACAAGCTTTTGAAGGCATTGGTGAGGCAGGACATGATTGGAGTAGCGCGAGATTTGTATGCTGATGTAGTGTCTAGAGGAATCTGTTATGATTGTCGTACTGTGCATATTTTGATGGCTGCTTGTCTGAGAGAAATGAAAATGGAGGAGGCGGTACGGATTTTTAAGGAGGCTAAGATGAGTGGGATTAAGCTTGACGCGGGGTTGTATAGCCTTTGTGTTTATGTCGCTTGTAAGGAGCAGAATCTAAGTTTCGCGTTGGAGTTGTTGGGTGAGATGAAAGACAGGGGTTGGGTTCCTTCTGAGGGCACTTATGTGAACATAATTTCCACTTGCGTGAAGCAAAGGAATATGGTTGAGGCATTAAGGCTCAAGGATGAAATGCTTAGTAATGGGCATCCGATGAACTTGGTGGTTGCAACATGTTTGATGAAAGGGTATCATGTGCAGGGAAATTTATCGAGTGCGTTGGATTTGTTCGACAAACTGGCCTTGTATGGACTCACTCCGAGCCAGGTAACATATGCAGTTTTAATAGAAGGCTGCTGTAAAAATGGGAATATTGAAAAAGCAGTAGAAATTTACAGGCAAATGAAACTTGCAGGTATCAAGCCTAATGTTTATGTTGAGAATTCCTTAATAAAGGGTTTTTTGAGTGTTAACTTGTTAGATGAAGCAATGAATGTATTTGATGAGGCAATAAATTCGGGGACGGCCAATGTTTTCGTTTACAATAATATAATAGCCTGGTTTTGTAAGAAGGGTCAAATGGACGAGGCTCAAAACGTATGGGATAAGATGGTCGATAATGGAGTCGTACCTTCTATAGCTTCGTTCAACAATATGATTCTTGGAAATTGCAGAAATGGGAATATGGACAAAGCATTGGATTTGTTCTCTAAGTTGCCAGAAAGGCTGTTGAAACCTAATGTTGTAACATATAGCATTTTGATTGACGGATATTTCAGAAAAGGCGACGTTGATAAAGCGGGGAACATGTTTGATCAAATGGTCTCTTCAGGAATTGCCCCTACTGACTACACATTCAATACCATAATAAGTGGTCTATCTAAAGCCGGCAAATTGTCAGAGGCAAAAGATTTGCTTAAAAAAATTGTTGCAGGAGGTCTCCTTCCAACATGCATGTCTTACAATAGCCTAATAGATGGATTTTTGAAGGAAGATGATGTCACTTCAGCATTGGCTGTTTACAGAGAGTTGTGCGATAGTGGGATTTCCCCAGATGTTGTAACTTACACAACTTTAATTGATGGGTTCTGCAAAAGCAATAACATTGATCTTGCTTTAAAAATGCTGAATGAGATGAGAAATAGAGAAATTAAGTTAGATGTTATTGCGTATGCTGTCCTTATAGATGGCTTTTGCAAAAGAAGAGACATGAAAAGTGCGTCTGAACTTTTTGATGAAATCCTTCAAGTTGGTCTCTCTCCTAACCTATTTGTGTATAACAGCATGATAAGTGGGTTTAGAAATGTAAATAATATGGAAGCAGCACTAGTCTTGCGTGATAGGATGATCAGTGAAGGCGTTACATGTGATTTGGAAACATACACCACTTTGATTGATGGGCTTTTAAAGGACGGAAAAATAGTTATGGCGTCCGATTTGTTCACCGAGATGCTTGGAAAGGGTATAATGCCTGATGACATCACATATACTGTTCTTGTACACGGTCTTTGCAATAAAGGTCAGGTTGAGAATGCGCACAAGGTCTTAGAGGAGATGTGTAAAAAGAGTACGACTCCTAATGTTCTGATTTATAATACACTAATTGCTGGATACTTCAAGGAGGGAAATTTGCAAGAGGCATTTAGGTTGCATGATGAGATGCTTGACAAAGGTCTTAAGCCCGACGATGCAACCTATGATATTCTTGTAAGTGGATCATTCAGAGGAAACAGTTTCGCTCTTGATACTTCATTGCCGCAATGAACCAGATACCCTCTAGCATGCCTGTTTTAAATTCTTGAAGAGATATATTGTCCCTTGGATTTCATTCTTGTCACATGTCTCTGCTGTCTGCAAGGTAAACTGAACTTGCTAACTAGTTTTTACAGTGAAACGAGTTAGATACCGATGAATTTTGGGTTCACTATGACCATTCATTTCTATATGTATAATCTCTTAGGTTGACAGCTTTAATGGTTGGGTTCCAATGAACTGCTTTCGCGTCACCGCTTGAGTCCCTCAAGTCCCTCGAAGGTATGTATTCTAGTTCATCTTTCTAAGATTGTCACCTTTTGCATTCATAAAAGAGAGGGTGGGGTTGGGGGGAAATCAAAAGAGAAACAGAATTTTCCGCTGATTCATAATTTCATTGAATGGTTTTATCTGATTTGGATATGAACTTGGGTCTTCTAAAATCTTGAAATTGAACCGACGAGTTCAAGCTGTCTGGTAAATGTGGTCAATAAGTAAACAACTGGATCTTTGTTTTTTCTTTGGTAAATTTTAATAGTTTAATTTGGAGATACTCGAGGTGTGCTAGTGCTGCATCGTCTTATTTGGACCTTTTTTGATAGGTAAGCTTATTTTTATTAACAAAAAAGCACTATTACTGAGTGCTGGATATTCACAGAGGAGATTGCAGCAAAAAACTCAGCTCCCTATTTATTCAGCTGAGGAGCTGCGGAAATTAATAAGCTATCTACCCATTTACTATCTGCATCTTACACCAAAAATCCGGAAAAAGAAAGTCATTTTACTTTTAAGCTATGAATATTCTCTCATCTGCTTGCGGAAAATCTCAATTCTCTTTCTTTCCCAAATGATTGACTATAAATAGGGTGGGTTAGTGTCCCAAATCTTCCTTCTGTTTTTACCTATAACTTTCCTTGTCCAGCTATGCAGCTGTTCCTGCTGTTTTAGGCATTGCTCATCTTACTCCAAATATATTCAGGAAGCGGTACCAACAGTTCTGAGACCACTTTGCTGTTTAGGAACAGGTGATTGCTATCTTAAGCCACCATTCTACTGAGGTATGATTACCCTCCTTTATAATTCACCAAGCCAGGGCTGCCTCATAAGATACCACCCGACAGAAGCGAACCCCTTAATATATAGCCTTGTTCCTCTAGATTCCCTTCCAAGGCCGTTGGCGGTGTTGGTCGGCAGTAGGTAGCAGGTTTTTACACTGAATTCTTCATTCGTAGGGACAGATGAATACCTGAAGTTTTAGGGCTTGTCTGATCTTGTTCCGACTTCCGAAACTGAAAATTTTATTGTGTTAGACAACTCTTTCTTATGCTAAAAGAAGTGTAATGATTGAGGACCTTCCACAATTTGCTGGTTCCTTTGACACCAGGCGACTTTGTTGTTCCTCCCTCCCTCCCTCCCTCTCCCTCTCCCTCTCCCTCTCTCTCTCTCTCTCTCAAGTGTAAGAATTGAGGACCTTGCTCAATTTTGTTGGCTCCTTAGACACCGAGCGATTTAGGCCCCCTCCCCCCCTCCCCCCTCACACACACACACAATGATCTTTCATGCTGTTTGCAAAATCATGACGTAACTTGACCTTAGCCCAAAAAATGTGATGATGTAACTTGATCCACCTTGTTGGTGCCCATCTTTTAAAGTCCTTTCATCAATCAAAATAGATTTAAAAAAAGAAAATCTCTTCTTGTTAATAACTGAAACTTGTCTGTTCAAACAATTTCTTACTCTAGGTTGAAGGCGGAAGGCCTCGTATGAGAAAGCTTAAAACGGTGCAATCATATTGACTTCAACTATCTTGTCTTAACCCTTTTTGCTGAAGTATAATAAAAAGGACAAACAACAATTAGGAGGCTCTTGGAAATAAGGAGGGAGAGACTTGCTGATTTATTTTTCATCTTTAACAAGGGAAGTCCTAGTCTTTACTCTTTCCCTTGTTATATTTTGGTAAGACTGGAAATGAGGTAACAAATAAATCTTCCTTGTTAGGCAAAGCCAATGGTTGAAAAAGATGATTAAATTGCAGATGATTGCCTTTTTCACTTAAACAGGGAAAGGCCTCTCCTTTTCAGCTTTTAGCCCTACCTAATGTAGTGTAACTTTATGCTCAAGTATCTGTAGAGTCTCAAAGAGGTAGCATCACCTGATTTCACTTTGTCTGTGAAGGCTACGCAAAGGAAGACTAGATAAGTACTGCAGCGAAACATTTCTTGGATCTCTTGAAATCTTGAAAAGCAGACTGTAGAGACTTCCACTGAACCTACAGTTGCAAAGCAAATTTGGTAATTGATCCAAGGATGCATCACGCTTCTGCTTCTCGTGTATCTCAACTGAATTCTTGTCATGGCGTCTTCCAGCAGCGAAGGTAGAAGTGGGGAACTATTTATGGGAAGATATGCTGCGAAGTGATAATCTGTTACATGTCCAAGGGAAAACGAGTTGTGTGTGAAACATGTACGCTGAGGTTTAAATCATTTGTATAGATTCTGTAAACAATTTGACCTTATAGTTTATACAGCTTCTGATTCTGAAATGGTTGTCACCAAATTACTTTAGAAATACAAGGAAAAGAGTGTCAAGTCTCCAACTTAAGAAGTGAGGAAAGATGAAGAATGAAACTTGTACAGCTTTTCTTTCTCTATTGAATAGAATGTTCAGTTTGTTTTGCTCAGAATTTACTTTTCCTTTGTCATAATACAGTAAGCAAAATGATGTCATGACTTAAGGAAAAAATCCCCAGATAAATACTTGTCAGCATAATGCTGTATATAAGCAGTAATGGTACAACAACAATACTATACCCCAGTCCCAAACAAGTTGAGGTCGGCTATATGAATCCTCGTTGACCACGTTATTCCATTTAAATCCTCTCATGCCAATATTATGCAAATATAAATAAAAAAGTATTAGGAGTTGTATATATTTTCTATAAGCAGTAAAGGTAAGAGTTTCAATAACCATATTAATTGCATTATTATTAACCAGGAATATAGAAACTTTTTGGCACTTAGGAACAGGTTGAGAATGTTAACATCAGGAACCTGTGTTTGATGATTGTTTGAGTTGTGTCAACCCCTCTAGTTCTTAGGGCTACTCATTGTGCAGAAAATGGAAGTTTTAGGCATTCAAGGGGGGAATTCACCATGTAATGAGGTATCCTCCTCCAGTAGGCAAACCTTCTGCTACATATTTAGCACTGTGTATAGGCTCAGGATATTGAATAGACAATTGATGTACTGGACTTGATAGTTCCATCTTTTACTTACTAGTAGCAAGCTACGACCTTTAATGCTAGTCATTAAACTTCAAGACATTCTGTTATTCTTTCTTATACGGTGTTCCTATATCAGGTTTCTTTTAGAATTTTCCGTCTTTAGAAAATGTCAGCCACTATGAATGAATATTATTTCAATATAGCAAGTTGTTTCCCAAGTTGTGCTCGTAACACGAAGCTAGGGTAGCGACCTAATGTTGTTAAGTGTACATCTCTTAACAAGTTGTGCCCGTAACGTTCTACGAATTATTTTTTTTCTGGTCTTAAGGTTATAAGTTGTACATCTCTTAAAATTTGAATCAGAAATATATTCGTTTATCATAATCCAATTGCCATGTATCCAATGACAACTTACATATACCCTGCTTCAGAATAACCCGTGTCATAATTGAAGGCAAGTCACAGTAAAAGTTTGACTGACATTTCAGATAATTAGTTATATTTTAGGCAATGTTACTGTCTTTAAGTTACCAAGATTAAGATAACTTTATAAAGAAATCAAATGGTTATTTGAGGTTCTGATATATTTTGTCAGGCCCTCATTTGAGCCCTTGGTAAAATTAAGCATTCTACAACAATGTATTTCGAGAAATTTGCTTCCGTATGTATCCGACATCGTTTTGTATTTTGCCAATATGGGATTCGCCTAAAATATCACAAATTTCCTAAATTATTAAGTGGCAAGTGAAATGTTTTGTGTAAATCATGTGCAGCGAAAGCAACCAAGATCATCTTGCATATAATATAGATAATACATCAACGTATGTTATCAAAGAAAAAATTCGTATATACCTCTTGAACCTAGAAGATATCCACAAACATTAAGATTTTCCCTCCTGCATCTTATCGAGTAACGTTTTTGAGACTTCTTGCTTATAAGTGGGAACACTAATAATCCTCTTGACAAGGTGGGGTAGGGTAAAAATAATTCGAATTCGTATTTCAATTCTTTGAATTTCAAATATTCCCCTAGAAAAGTGAAAGTAAAAGTAAAAGAGGGAAGCATTATACTATTATCTTAAACTGGTGGGCCAGTAGGAAGACATTTACTGTTAAGACAAGCAGCCCAAGTATCAAAGCAACCAACTCCAGGAGTAGTAGAGCAGCACGAACAATTTAAACCCATATAATTGAAGGGTACACATCCTTTACTAGAAGAGTTACTCTTTGGAATCACAGGGATCGGGCCATCTTGAGGTCTACAAGGGTCTTTTGCACCTGCCATGTCACATACATGTATTAAACTGTATTGAATTGTGTAAAAATTACAAGTATATATAACTACTTCAATAAATCCTTATTTATTACTAAGGGACTATTTTGTCAACATAAAATAAAAGGTAAGTGTGGAAAAGGTGATATGTTTTGACGAGATGTGAGAATGATGGTTCATTTTGAATAACCAAAATAAGGAATTAAGCTCTACCTGTTCCCTTTTTTGGTGGAAGAGTTTTTATAATACATAAACGGCTATCACTCTAAAGTTTCTTTTTCTTTTTAAGTCTACCAACGTCATAAACATTAAAATGCAAAAAACATAGGAGACTTTTGTTTTGATTCTATTCTCTATAGGACTTTTCAAACCAAAATATACACTGACAAAGAAGTACGTCTTTGTGCAAAGCATTTTAACCCTTACTAAAATGGACCTCAAAACAAAAGATATATACCTTCGTATAGAGCCAGAAAAGTGAAAAATACACCGCAAAGCACAAAAAAACGAAGGGCCATGTTGAATTGGTGCAGAGCGGGTTGTATATATGTGCTTGGATTTTGAACCTTTTTATAGATATTTGAACTGGTTGTATCTTCGACAATATTGGTGATAAGATTTTTGGGAAGCTAAAGCAAGTTATGTCAATTTATGGATAATAAAATTATTTCCATATATGCATTGTAAAATTGGAAAGGAAATCACATTCACACCTTGCAACTAATTCCTTTCTTCATTTGGTGTAGCAACTTGCCTACTCTGCAATCTGACTTAACAAAATGTCACCATCACTATTGACTTTTAAAGGTTTACTAAAATTAGTTAAAAGTATGGATGTCCAACGGGACGGGACGGACGAGACCAAATAAACGGGACAGGATGATATTTAGCCGGGACGGTGGCGAGACGGGCCTAAACGGGACGAGACGAAACAGTAGGCCCATCCCATCCCGCTAACAAACGGGATGGGACAGGACGGTTCGCGGGCCTTAAGTGGGCATTTTTTAAATTATTTAAGCATTAAGTTTGGCAACGGCTAATTTTTTGACAATGACTAAGTCTTTAAAGGGGATATTTTGGAAATTTATTTATCAAAATTGTTCTAATTTTGTATATTACCCGTCCAAAATAAAGATTACTTACAAATTATATATATTCTACCTTAAAAGGCTCTCAATCCATTATTAGTACCTTCAATCAAGGGATTTAGTTACACAATTTTTCTTTTTCTCTCCTCTCTCCCCTCTTCTCTCTAGATCGAAAATATTTAGCAATCAAATCCAGTAGCATCTCTCATCACAAAAATTCAAGGACTACAACACAACAACTGGGTTAGCAACAAATAACTTAAAAGAAGATAGGAGTTTTCATCCCAAAAATTTTAAACGGGGAAATTGATTCAATCATTAAAGTCGATTACTTCAATTGTCTCAGCATTGAAAGTCATTTTATTGGTGAAGTCAAGAAAGAAAACTAAAATTTGCAAAGTTTCAATTAAAAAATCTCAAAATATTCAACTTCAACTTTGAAATCTGAAAATTTGTTAGTTGTTTTTGAGTGGGTGTGGCTGGAATTTATCGAAAATACTTGGACAAAGTTATATACAAAAGTTGAGAAAAATTAAAAGTGATTTGGACTGGTTTGAATTAAAATTCGTAACTGAAATTGGGTGAAAAATGTCTTTATGATACATGTATCTCAATTGATATCCATGTATATCCCATACACGAATATACATATATTATATATTATACAACCTATCTACAACTTTCATGTATTATTTCTACCCAGTTAAATATAACTACAATATTATACAACTTAAATATAAATTTTATACAATATGTATTTTGTATATATTTTGTATCTGATTTGTATATATTTTGTCTGTGGTGTGTGCTTCTTCCTCTCTAAAATTCCAATCAAAACTTACTCTCTTAATACAATTTTGATATATATTAACAACTTTATGTAAAAAGATAGTATTGATAACTTAAATACAAATTTTATACAACAATTCATACATTATACAACTATTTTTCAACTTTCATACGACATTCAAAAAATAATAATATATAATTACAACATAATACAATTTACATACAATTTACATTATCTTCTTCTTCTTCTTCTTCAACTTTAATCTGAAATTCAGCCAAAATTAAGTCTAATCTTCACCAAAACACCCTCAAAATTGAGATATAAACTCCAAACAATATTCCCAATTGTTTGTAACAACACCCATTCCAAACAAATAATGATTTTTGAAAACCCAAATTCGATTTTAAAGCTTCAAAGCTTTTTAATGTCTGTCAATGGTGGAGAGTCAAACACCTTCTGTCATGACCCAAAAATCCCACCACAGGAGTCGTGATGACACTTAGTCTCTAAGATTAGGTAATTCGATTACAATTACATTTCAAGCTATTTTTTTTATTTTATTCAATACAAGTGTCAACACTAGCAGCGGAAATATTCAACAAACAACCTCCCAAGACTGGTAATACTGAGTCACGAACTCTAATTGAATACATGAAATGATCTCAAGGATCGAATACTCAATACTGTTTGAATAATAATTAACAGTATAATAAAATGGAAAGACTCCAAGGAACTGCGACGACCAAGCAGCTCTACCTTGAATCATTGCGATCACACTTTAACTTTGTCCGAGTCCGATAGCTCCAATACCTAGCTCTATACAAAAATGTGTGGAAGTGTAGTATGAGTACACCATGGTCGGTACCCAGTAAGTATCAAGACTAACCTCAGTGGAGTAGAGACGAGGTACAGTCGAGACACTCACTAGTCTAATAACCTGTGCAATATAGTATACAAAAATAATAGAAAATAAATAACAATAAGGGCAACAAAAATCAACCAGTAATATGCACAGCAGGGCAACAAGAACACCATTAATATTGCTTAACAAATAATAAATACAAGTACACCCAATTAAATCAAGTCCTTCAAATATAAATCTTTCGTCTGTATGCTTCTCAAATAATACTCTTCCAAATATAATTTCCTCAAATAAATATCTTTCAAATATAATTCTTTCAATAAATATTTTTTAAATATTTAATTTCCTCAAATAAGTATCTTTTAAATATAATTCTTTCAATAAATCTCTTTCAAATATAATTTTCTCAAATAAATATCTTTCAAATGCAATTCTTTCAAATAATACTTTTTGAATAAAAATCCTTCAAAATAAATATTTTGAATATAATTCTTTCAATTAAAAGTCACCATGTGACTCCCCGTTTCATAATCATAAAAATACGGGTCTCAGCCCTTTTTTTATATATTTTTCGTAAACACGGGTCTCAACCCACTTTTATATTTTCCACGGGCCTATAATAATATCATCATATTTTCCGGCACCTCGTGCCCACTTTTCATATCACAACTGCACGGACAGTTCACGTGCCAATAATAAAACCATCATATTTTTTTCGGCACCTCGTGCCCACGTTTCATATCCGTTGCGGCGTGCAACCCGATCCCATATAACATTACCTGCCCGGCAATAGCCACAGGCTCACAATTTCAACATAAATCAGGCTATTATCAAGTTTACCGAAATAACAAGACAAGTTGCACAAGATATAAAAATAAACACAAGGAATACTCCAACATCACATGAAAATTACCAATACAATAACTTCACATCATCACATATCATTCATGACAATAGCCACCATTATCACTCCTATAATAGCCTCCCTTATCCCTCTGCCCTGACAATATCAATAGTCACCCTTATCGCTCCTATAGCCACTCTTATCTTTCCTATAACCACCCTTATCGCTCTGCCCAGATAATATCTCAACACACATAACCACAGTGAAATGCCTCCCTTATGCCCACATAATAACAACAGTGGAATGCCACCCTTATATCCTCAAAATAATAACTCACACAACACAATAATTTACACGGAATATTATCACGGCGACATAACAAAATTAATTCATATCACAACTTGCCTAATGGCCACAACCAATTCCAAAGATATAACAAATCAATTAATTTCACAACAAATAGCCAAAAGCTCCACACAATGTGTATAAGACCTCAAAAATAATCAACAGAGATAGAAATTACTCAGCATAGGGTAATGCCTTCATTAATCCAAATTCTTAATAATTATATAAACACCTCATCTTAAGCTCATTTAATTAATTATTTGCAGAGAAAAAATCCATAATGAAATTAAATTCCAAGAATATCAAACCATCAAACTCACGGAATTCACATAAATACAAAGGTAATATTCACATCAAATCGTCATATAAAAACAAATTCAATAAATGCGAATTGAGGCATGGAAAACAGATGATTAAATAAATACCAACAATTATCCAATTTACTATACAATATGCCCAAGACTTTAACTCAATAAATTTTGCACATATAGCCCGAGTACTTACTCGTCACCTCGCGCACACGGCTTTTTCACATTTCACAAATGGCACATAAAACTCGATACCTAAGGAGTAATTCCCCCACTCAAGGTTAGGCAAGACACTTACCTTTTTTTTGAAGTTATGCCGATATTCCAAAATTGCCTTCTTGCTTGAATTGACCAACGGACCGCTTAAATCTATCCAAATTAATTATATAACTTCATTAAAATTCATCGGAAATAATTCCGGATAATAATATGTCGACTTAAAAATTTATTCCAAAAAGTCAACAAAAGTCAACGCGGGGCCCGCTCTCGGAACCCGACATAATTTTCATGAAATTCGAACACCCATTCCGATACGAGTTCAACCATACCAATTTTATCAAATTCCGATTACAACTCGACCTCCAAATCTTAAATTTTTTGTTTTTGGAAGATTTTACAAAATTTTTGATTTTTTCCATTTAAATCCGAACTAAACGATGAATATAATCATGGATTTATAAAATGTAAACACCTTCGGGTATAGGACACTTACTTGAGTTGAAATCGTGAATAAATTCTCAAAATCGCCCAAGAACCGAGCTCCAAAAATTCCAAAACGAAATGGCAAAGTGACTGATTTTTGGTCCTTATATTTCTGCCCAGTTCCGCTTTTGCGAGCACTGTTCATGCTTCTGCAGGCACTGTTCACGCTTCTGCAAGCACTGTTCACACTTCTGCGATCATTGTTCATGCTTCTGTGAAAAAACCCAGCAAGCTGCCAGCTTCGCTTCTGCATTCTTACTTGCGCTTCTGCGATTGCGCAGGTGCACAGAAATGTCCGCTTGTGCGAGTTTAAGCCAGCCTCTATCCAGATCCCTTTCCATTCGCATCTGCGATAATTTCCTTGCTTCTGCGATGAAACTTCCGCAGAAGCGAAAGCATCAGCTACTGCCCAGAAATTCCAGCAGCTTTTCTTCAAGTCCGAATTGATCCGTTAACCTTCTGAAATCCACCCGAGGCCCTTGGAACCTCAACCAAATATACCAACACGTCCCAAAATACAATAAGAACTTAGTCGAGGCTTCAAACCATGTCAAACAATGCCGAAATTACGAATCGCGCATCGAATCGAATTATGAGTTTTCAAATCTTTCAACTTCTATATTTTGCGCCGAAACGCATCAAATCAATCCGGAATGACTTCAAATTTTGCACACAAGTCATAAATGACGAAATTGAGCTATTCAAATTTCCGAAATCGAAATCCGACCTCGTTATCAAAAATTCAACCTTCGGTCGGACTTTTCAAAAATCTTCCATTTTCCAACTTTCGCCAAAATGCGTCGAATTGTCCGACAGACTTTCAAATCCAAATACGAACATACGCCTAAGTCCGAAATTACCATATGAAGATATTGACATCATAAAAATTCCATTCCGGGATCCTTTGCTCAAAAGTCAGCTCTCCGGTCAACTCTTTTTATTTAAGCTTCTAAATAAGAATTGTTTTTTCAATTTAATTCTAAATCTTCCGAAAATCAAACTCGACCACACCCACGGGTCATAATATATATTATGAAACTGCTCGAGACCTTAAGTCACTGAACAAGATGTTAATTCTTAAAACGACAAGCCGGGTCATTATATTCTTCCCCTCTTAAACATACGTTCGTCCTCGAACGTGTAAAGAATTATTCTGTTGACATTAAATTACTGAGTGCATTATTTCACACATACTCACGGGTGATTCTATGTCACCGTAAATTTTACAGGGGTCCGACATCATCTTAGTGGAGATTATTTCTTTTATTCACACTTATAAGCCTTTAAGCCAATTTCTTAACACTCCAAATAAATTTTGAATTTCTGACATCAACACACGGTATTAGTCTCAACCGGCTGTAGCAATTCGTGCCTACGCACACGACATACGTATGTCTATAACCACATCTCAGGTCATAATAACTGTTTATAATTAATTTCGAGCATCCTCAATTAATCTCATATTCACCAAAATCTCATTTCAACTTTTCGTAACATTGACAGCAACACACGAGGCATGAATACCTCATAATCTTTTACCCAAATTAACGAGTCACATTTAACGCCACCTAGGCACCCACCTTATAGGCTAAAATTCAATATTTATAGCACGAATATGGCTAAATATGCATAGAAAAATATACAAGAATTGTCAAATAAGCCTAACAGGCATGTCTCCATATTAATATTATAGTACAAATTTAATTTCATAAAAGGGAAAATTTAAACTCATAAAATTTTTACCACAAGGACCTCGTCCTTATATCACTTCCACCGCGGTTCGTAGCCCAGTTTTAATATTTCACATCATATAAAAAAATGCTGGGATCTTATCCTCAACTCCGAATCACAAGTATTTTGCACATTGTACCAACTGAAATTTTCAATTTCCTTTCTTTCTTCTTTTCAATAAATTTCGTAAATAATTTTCACAACATATAATGAACCCTCATACCAATAGGGCATAAAATTCATAAAATTAAAATTAATTATTCCGAAATCACATCAAAACCCACTGTAGTGAATAATAAAAATTACTTTTGGACTTATAGCCCTCAATGGTGTACAAAAATAAAAATGATAAACACGGGCTATCATCATCAAATTTTCCAACAGGGATAACATATAAGTGGGTCACAAAGTTACGAAGCTCGCCCATAAGCAGAGCATAATAGGAGGACTCACCTCAATATTCAGAACCAAATCAAATTAAGGGAAAATACCATTTTATAACAAATCAGGATCATACCGTAACGACACCATCTGGTGTAGTGGCCCCCGCCACACCATAGCCAATATATCAACGGGATGGGCCTCCTCCTCTAGGGCGCCCTCTACCCGCCTATCCTCCACCCCTAACTAGTTGTGCACGTGGGATAGTAATTGCATTGGGGCCCATAGCCTGAGTGTTTTGATGAAATCTACCTCTCCCAAGTCTGGGATAATCTCTCATGATATGCCTAGTATCACCACACTCATAACAACCCTTCTGAGGTCGCGGCTGCTCGTACTGAGTCTGTGCCGGATAACTGGAATAACCACTGTAAGGATCTCATGTCGGTGGTGCACTACAAGAACTTACTGGAGCACCCTTAGTAATATGATGTGCGGACTGAGCTAACCGACTGCTCGAGTCTCCACCATAATGCGCCATAGCTGAGGAGTAAAATCCACTGAACCCTCTAGAGCTTCGAGACCTTTTGGCCTCCTTATACTCTCTTTCCTCACCTAGAACACCCTCGATCCTCCTCGCAATCTCCACTACTTGCTGAAATGGAGTATCAGTTTGCAACTCTCGAGCCATGCATATTTTAAGATCATAATCGATCCTCTCGATGAATCTGCGGACTCGCTCTCTAACTGTAGGAACCAAGATAGGTGCATGTCGGGCTAATTCACTGAACCTGATAGCATATTCTGACACTGTTATAGTGCCCTGACGCAATCGTTCAAACTCTGTGTGCCACGCATCCAGGAGAGTCTGGGGAACAAACTCTTTCAAAAACATTTCCGAAAATTGAGCCCAAGTTGGTGGTGTTGCATCGGCTGGTCTACCTTCTTTATATACTTGCCACCACTGATATGCTGCGCCTGACAACTGAAATGTAGTAAAGGCAACTCCGCTCACTTCCACAATACCCATGGTGCGGAGAATACAGTGACACTTTTCTAGAAATCCTTGAGCATCCTCTGAAGCTGTGCCACTGAAAGTAGGTGGACTATACCTCTTAAACCTCTCAAGTCTCTTTTGTTCTACTTCTGATGCCCCTGGCCTGACCTCAGGCTGAATCGGAATAATAGGCTGTACTGGTACTACACCCGAAACTTGACCAATATGAATTCGCTGCTCTGGAGTACGAGCGGTGGGAGTCTGAGTTACTTCCCCAATCTGTGCAATATTTGGTGCAATAGAGATCAATCCCGCCTGAGTTAATGTACCAAACATATTCAAAAACTGTGCTAAAGTTTCCTGAAGTCCGGGGGTAACAACAGGTGCTTCTGGTACCTGTTCCCCAACTGGAGCTACTGGCGGCTCCTCACCTGCTGCTGTGACATGTGCTCCAGTCGCGGCATGTGCCCTTACTCGGCCTCTACCTCGGACCCGGCCTCTCGCAGCCCTAGCAGTATGTACGGGTGCCTGCTCAGCTGACCCGGTAGCACGTGTCCTCACCATCTGTGAGAGAATAGAGACGCAAAGGCTCAAATTCCAAATTCAACAAATTTCGCACGACAAGAATGAAAGAAGTGGAAATTTCCTAACAGTTTTGTAGCCTCTTGAAGATAAGTACAGACGTCTCCGTACCGATCCGCAAGACTCTACTAGACTCGTTCGTGACTCGTAGAACCTATGAACCTAGAGATCTGATACCAACTTGTCACGACCCAAAAATCCCACCACATGCGTCGTGATGGAACTTAGTGTCTAAGACTAGGTAAGCCGATTACAATTACATTTCAAGCCATTTTTTTTTATTCAATACAAGTGTCAGCACTAATTTTTTTTCATATTTTTTGTAAACACAGGTCTCAGCCCATTTTCATATTTTCCACCGCACTTCGTGCCCATAATTAAATCATCATATTTCCCTGGCACCTCATGCGCACTTTTCATGTCATAGCTGCACGGACAATTCATAACTTGCCTGATGGCCACTACCAATTCCAAAGATATAACAAATCAATTAATTTCACAACAAATAGCCGAAGGCTCCACACGATGTGTATAAGACCTCAAAAACAATCGACAGAGATAGAAATTACTCAGCATAGGGCAACACCTTCATTAATCTAAATTCTCAATAATTATATAAATACCTCTTCTTAAGCTCATTTAATTAATTATTTGCAGAGGGAAATCCCATAATGAAATTAAATTCCAAGAATATCAAACCATCAAACTCACAGAATTCACATAAATACACAGGTAACATTCACATTAAATCGTCATAACAAAACAAATTCAATAAATGCGAATTGAGACATGGCAAACAGATGGTTAAATAAATGCCAACAATTATCCAATTTACTACACAATATGCTCAAGACTTTAACTCAATAAATTTTGCACATATAGCCCGAGTAGGTACTCGTCACCGCGCGTACACGGCTTTTTTTATTTCACAAATGGCATATAAGACTCGATGCCTAAGGGATAATTCCCCCACTCAAGGTTAGGCAAGACACTTACCTTTTTTTGAAGTTATGTCGATATTTCAAAATTACCTTCTTGCTTGAATTGACCTCTGGACCACTCAAATCTATCCAAATTAATTGTATAACTTCATTAAAAATCATCAAAAATAATTTCGGATAATAATACGTCGACTTAAAAATTTATTTCAAAAAGTCAACAAAAGTCAACATAGGACCTGCCCCTCGGAACCCGATATAATTTTCATGAAATCCGAACACCCATTCCGATACGAGTTTAACCATACCAATTTTATCAAATTCCGATAACAACTCGACCTCCAAATCTTAAAGTTTTCGTTTTTGGAAGATTTTGCAAAAATCTTGATTTCTTTCATTTAAATCTGAATTAAACGATGAATATAACCATGGATTTAAAAAATATAAACACCTTCGGGTATAGGACACTTACTTGAGTTGATATCGTGAATAAATCTTCAAAATCGCCCAAGAACCAAGCTCCAAAAATTCCAAAACGAAATGGCAAAGTGACTGATTTTTGGTCCTTATGTTTCTGCCCAGTTCCGCTTCTGCGAGCACTGTTCACGCTTCTGCGAGCACTGTTCACGCTTCTGTGCTGCCTCCACTTCTGCAGGCACTGTTCACGCTTCTGCGGGTATTGTTCACGCTTCTGCAAGCACTGTTCATGCTTCTATGAAAAAAACCAGCAAGCTGCCAGCTTCTCTTCTGCGTTCTTACTTGCGCTTCTGCGATTGTGCAGGTGCACAGAAATGTCCGCTTCTTCAAGTTCAAGCCAGCCTCTGTCCATCTCCCTTTCCAGTCGCTTCTGCGAGGTCGCTTCTGCAGAAGCGAAAGCATCAACTACTGCCCAGAAATTCCAGCAGCTTTTCTTCAAGTCCGAATTGATCCGTTAACCTTCCGAAATCCACCTGAGGCCCTCAGAACCTCAACCAAATATACCAACACATACCAAAATACAATACGAACTTAGTCGAGGTTTCAAACCATGTCAAACAACGCCGAAATTATGAATCACACATCGAATCAAATTTTGAGTTTTTAAATCTTCCAACTTCTATATTTTGCGCCTAAACGCATCAAATCAATCCGGAATGACTTCAAAAATGACGAAAATCTTCCGGAATAGAAATCCGACTTCGTTATCAAAATTTCAACCTTCAGTCGGACTTTTCAAAAATCTTCCATTTTCCAAATTTTGCCAAAATGCGTCAAATTGTCCTACGGACTTCCAAATCCAAATATGAACATATGCCTAAGTCTGAAATTATCATACGAAGCTATTGACATCATAAAAATTCCATTCCGGTGTCGTTTGCTCAAAAGTCAATTCTTCGGTCAACTCTTTTCATTTAAGCTTCTAAATAGGAATTATTCTTTCAATTTAATTCTAAATCTTCCGAAAATCAAACTCGACCACACCCGCGGCTCATAATACATATTACGAAGTTACTCAAGACCTTAAGTCACTGAACGGGGCGTTAATTCTTAAAACAACAAGTTGGGTCGTTACACCTTCAAAATTTGTTGATTGACAATTTCAATTTGAACATCAATTGTGCAACATGAAATGAAATTGATAAGTTAAAATTATTGAAACCTATTGATGAATTCTATTAAAACTCTATACAACAAGAAAGCATAAAAAAATAGAGAACATCTAATGAAGAAAAATTGGGGAAAAAATTAGAGAAGGAGAGTAGAGAGACGGAGAGAGAGAGAGAGAGAGAGAGAGACGGAGAGAGAGAGAGAGAGAGAGAGAGAGAGAGAGAGAGAGAGAGAGAGAGAGTGGGCAAGTATAAAGAGATAATGAAATAACTGATATTCCTTATTCATTTCCTAATATAAAGGGGTACTCATTTAAAACTTATTTGTACATAATTGATAAATTATATGTGCCCATGTAATTAAATTAAAACTTGAGTAGGGAGGGGAATAAGGTTTCAAATAGTGTATAGGAAGGTAAAAATTTCTTTTTAAAGTTTGCAACGGCTAGTTTTTTAACTTATTTAATAAACTTAAAACTTAATAAATTATAAAAAAATAAGTAAAGAATTATAAAATATTAAAAAAAGGACTTGTAATGAAATATTTTAGTAATTATAATAGATTTATAATTTATTTAATATAATTTCAAGCCATTAAGTAACTAAGTAAGAGTGTAAGACAATTCATAAAACAAATTCAAGGCTTAGAGCCTTTATTTTATTAACAGAACTTTAAAATTTTACATACAAATATCATACTTTTGAAGAGCACCTAATCTATGCAGCCACCTTCTAGGAAGGGTTCTGTCTGAACTAGGCCTCTTAGTAGTGTAACGAATACGGTCGGTCGTTTTGAGTATTATAACCCCGTTCCCCCCATTTACTGCTCAATTTATGCTTTACAGTTATTTTATGACTTACCAAGTTAGTTGATTCAGGTCCAGAAGGATTTTAGAGTGAAATGAGACACTTAGTCTTATAATTAAAAACTTAAGTTGGAAAAGTTAACCGGATATTGACTTATGTGTAAACGACCTTAAAATTTAATTCGGATGATTCCAATAGCTCCGTATGGTGATTTTGGACTTAGGAGCGTGTCCGGAAAATTATTTGGAAGTCCGTAGTGGAATTAGGCTCGAAATGGCGAAAGTCGAATTTTTGGAAAGTTTGACCGGGGGGTTGACTTTTTGATATCGGGGTCGAAATCTGATTCTGAAAATTTTAATAGGTCCGTTATATCATTTATGACTTGTGTGCAAAATTTGAGGCCAATCGTACTTGATTTGATAGGTTCCGGCGTCGTTTGTGGAAACTTGAAATTTTAAAGTTCATTAGGCTTGAATTGGGGTATGATTCATGGTTTTAGCTTTGTTTGAGGTAATTTAAGGGTTCAACTGAGTTCGTATGATATTATGGGACTTGACGGTATGTTTGGTTGAGGTCCCGGGGGCCTCGGGTGAGTTTCAGGAGGTTAACGGATCATTTTTGGACTTGGTATGTTGGCTGAAGACTGGTGGTGTGTTTTTCTGGTTTCCTTCTTCGCGTTCGCGAGTGGGCCCTCGCGTTCACAAAGGAGAATTTGAGGCCGGCAAGATTGCCCTTAGCGTTCGCGAAGGAGTCTCGCATTCGTGAAGTGGAGCTAGTGTTAAAGCTTCGCGTTCGCGAAGATGGGCTCGCGTTCGCGAAGAAGAGAAGGCAGTTGGGGATCCCGTGTGTTTGGCCTTCGCATTTGCGTGGGGTGTGTCGCGTTCGCGAAGTGAGGGGACAGCAAGCTTCGCGTTAACGAGGCTTGTGTCGCGTTCGTGAAGGGTTAATTCTAGGCAGTCGAGTTTGTGCTTCGCGAATGCGAGGCTCCTTCCGCGTTCGTGAAGAAGGCATATCTGGGCAGAATTAAAAGTCCCAAAAATGGGGGTTTTGAGTTCATAACACAAAATTGAATTGGGAGCTTGGTAGAAGGCGATTTTTGGAGAGATTCTTGCGTGGGTGTTTGGGGTAAGTGATTCTTATCCAGTTTTGATTAATTTCCATGATTATGCTTTTGAATCCATCATTTAATGGGTGAATTAATTTGAAAGATTTGGAAAACCCCCTCGGTTTAATTTGAAGATTTGAGTGTCGAGTTAAAGTCGGATTTTGGTAAAACTGGTATGGTTAGACTCGTGGTTGAATGTACTTTCGGATTTTATAACTTTTGTCGGGTTTCGAGACATGGGCCCCACAGGCGATATTTGAGCTAAATTTCAGATTTTGTTGGAAAATTAGAATTTTGTTATGGAATTAATTCTAATAAATTTTATTGATTGAATCGAAACATTTGTGGCTAGATTTAAGGAGTATGAAGGTCAATTCACGAGGAAAAGACATTGCAGAATAAAGAATTACACGGTTGAGGTAAATAACAGTTTTAAATTTGGTCCTGAGGGTATGAAACCCCCAGATTATGTGTTATGTGATTGGTTTTGAGGTGATGCACATGCTAGGGGACGCACGTGTGAGCGTGCACCGTAAGAATTGTGACTTGGTCAAATTCCATGGGACTGTGTAGTTGAATTATCTGTTGATATCCATACATTCTCTACGTGTTAGGGAAAATTGAGCTGAGACTCGTATTAAAAATCATGCTTAGACATATGCTGTTATTATTGGTACCCACTGGGGTCATTTCTGTGGTTGAATTATATGTTCAAATTGTAATTTCGCACTCAGTCATGTTTATTCATTTCATATCATATTTCAGTCTCTGTTGCTATTTACTAAAATATCATATTATCAAATTTTGGGCTGATTATCATGATTTCTGAGAGCCCGAGATACTGGAGAGGTTGATGACTGAGTGAGGCCGAGGGCCTAATTATGAGGATATTTATGGATCGGGCTGCACGCCGCAGCATATTTTTATTGATTTATGCCATAATTGGCTTGATATAGCGCTTGGGCTGAAGAGCACCTCCGGAGTCTGTACACCCCCCCAGTGAGTACAGGTACCTACTGAGTGCGAGTGCCGAGTGCCGAGTGATGAGTGACTGTGAGGAATGAGCGACTGTGAGGAAAGAGTGACTGTGAGGAAAGAGTTACTGTGAGGTTGGAGTGAATGGGAGGACTGAGTGACTGTTACTCTGAGAGGATGCATTGATTTCATTATTTGCTTCATTTTAGCTGTCATATATCACTATTTTTGGGAATTTCGGAAAAACATTATTTTCTGTTTCGGTCAAACTTGATATGAAATTTCAGTAAAATCTTAAATGTTGAACTTGAGAGCATACCTACTCTTTTATATTGGAAAGTACCGTATTTCAACTTAGCTGAGAAGCTCGTCACTACTTTCAGTTCTTTATTTATTATTATTACTTACTGAGTTGGTTGTACTCATACTACACCCAGCACTTCGTGTGCAGATCCAGGTGATCCCGGATACAGTGGGTGTTAATTCTTTCACAGAGTCGATTTTCCAAAGATTCAAAGGTAGCTGTCATGTTTTGCAGACCTTGACTCTCCTTCCCTATCCTTTTGTTTATTGTATTTGGTCTCAGATTATTATAGACCACGTTTTCCAGACTTGTAATGTATAAATGCTCATGTACTCAGTGACACCAGGTTTCGGGGGAGTGTGTATCGGTATTTGCGAGACTTGTGGATTGTGTTTAAATATTATATTTTCAAACTTAAAAGAAATTGTGGTTTATTGAGGTTGTCATCTTGCCTAGTATCGAGATAGGCGCCATCACGGCAGGTTAGGATTTTGGGTCGTGACAAGTTGGTATCAGAGCCTAGGTTACATAGGTCTCACGAGTCATGAACAAGTTTAGTAGAGTCTTGCGGATCGGTACGGAGACGTCTGTACTTATCTTCGAGAGGCTGCCGTACCCTTAGGAAAATTTCAATTTCTTTTACTCTGTCGTACAAATTTGTTGATTCCGGAAACTAAATTTCTGTTATTCTATTCTCTCGTAGATGGTGAGAACACGTACTACCAGATCGGATGGTCAGCCACCAGTGCCACCACCTAGCGCCGTGAGAGTCCGGGGCCGAGGTAGAGGTCGAGGTGTAACTCGTACCACAGTTGGACCTGCACCTGTAGTACCACATGTTGCTCCAGCTCAGGAGCAGATTCTAGATATAGCTGAGCCGACAGGACCAGCTCAGGCACCAGCTGTGCCCATTGAGATTCCAGGCCATCAGGAGAGTTTGGCCCAGATATTAACAGTTTGCACTGGTCTTGCTCAGGTAGTTTCGGCTCAGGCCGCACCTGCCACTTCTTAGACTGGGGGAGGTACTCATACCCCTCTAGCCCGTACTCCATATCAGGTAGTACATGTACTTCATATACCGGGGGCACTACCAGCCCAGCCGGCTGTAACTGTTCAGGCCCCGGTAGTCCCCGTTATGGCAGATGATGAAAATAGGAGACTTGAGAGATTTGGGAGGCCAGTGGGATCTCATTCACTACTTTTCAGTTTTCTGGAGCTGCCTACAGATGGTGCGAGACTTATGAGAGGCGCAGGACGTTCGATGCAACACCACTTACATTGTAGGAATTCTCCGTTCTCTTTTTGGAGAAGTTTGTGCTGCAGTCTCGTAGAGAGGAGCTACGCAGATAGTTTGAGCAGTTGCATTAGGTGACACAGTACGAGATGAGATTTTCTGAGTTGGCTCGTCACGCAGTTTGGTTGGTTCCCACTTATAGGGAGAGGATTAAGAGGTTTATTGATGGACTTACATATCAGCTAAGGTTACTTATGACTCGGGAGAGAGTATCTGGTGCTACTTTTTATGAGGTAGTTGACATTGCTCGGCAGATAGAGATGGTCCGTAGCTAAGAGCGTGGAGAGAGGGAGGCTAAGAGGCCTCGTGGTCCAGGTGATTTCAGCAGTGTTCCTTCCAGGGGTCAGTTTTACCGTGGTAGGGGTCGTCCTTACAGACATGCTCAGACGGGTCATCCAGTTCACTGTGGTGCATCATCCAGCCAGGGTTCATATAGTTCTCATCAGGGTTAGTTATCTCTCAGTGCCCTGTCAGCCCATAGTTCGTCCCGTGCTCCTTCAGTTCATGGTTCATTTGCACCGGGTGCTTCTAGCAGTTATTCTGGTTCTCGAGGCTTGATTCATTCAGCACCACCACCAGTACCGGGGATCTGCTTTGAGTGCGGGGAATTTGGGCATATGTGGAGACAATGTCCTCGTCGCTCGGGAGGTCCAGTGTAGCAGAGAAGTCAGACTACGACTTCAGCAAAAGTTACTTCACCACCCGTCTAGCCAGCTCGGGGTGGGGGTCAATCAGCTTAGGGTCACCCAAGAAGGGGAGGCTGATCAGGTGGCGGTCAAGCCCGATTTTATGCTATTCCTACCAGGCCAGATGTCGTTGCTTCAGATGTAGTGATCACAGGTATTGTCTCAATGTTCCATATGGAAGCTTCTATATTATTTAACCCCGGTTCCACTTATTCATATGTATCGTTGTATTTTGCTCGTTATTTGGATATACCCCGTGAGTCCTTCGTTTTACCTGTTCGTGTATCTACGCCGGTGGGCGATATTATTATTGTGGACCATGTATATTGGTCTTTTGTGGTAACCATTGGGGGACTGGAGACTAGAGTTGATCTCTTATTGCTCAGTATGGTTGATTTCAATGTAATCTTGGGTATGGATTGGTTGTCTCCATGTCATGCTATTCTGAACTGTCATGCAAAAACTGTGACGTTGGCGATGTCGGGGTTGCCGAAGGTCGAATGGAGGGGTTCTCTAGATTATGTTCCCAGCAGGGTAATTTCTTATTTGTAAGCCCAACGTATGGTTGGGAAGGGGTATTTGTCATATTTGGCCTTTGTGAGAGATATTGATGTAGATACACATACTATTGATTCAGTACCGGTCGTGCGAGACTTTTCGGATGTATTTCCTGCAGACCTTCTTGGTATGCCACCCGACAGGGATATTGATTTCGGTATTGACTTGGTGCAGGGCACTCAGCCCATTTCTATTCCTCCGTATCGTATGTCACCAGCTGAGTTAAAAGAATTAAAAGAGAAACTTCAGGAACTTCTTAATAAGGGTTTTATTAGGCCTAGTGTGTCGCCTTATGGTGCACCAGTTCTGTTTGTGAAAAAGAAAGATGGTACTATGCGGATGTGTATCGATTACAGGCAGTTGAACAAAGTTACAATCAAGAATACGTATCCTTTACCGCGTATTGATGATTTATCTGTCCAACTTCTGGGAGCGAGGGTATTCTCTAAAATTGATTTGAGATCTGGATATCACTAGTTGAAAATTCGGGATTCGGATATTCTAAAGACGGCATTCAAGACTTGTTATGGTCACTATGAATTTCTTGTGATGACATTTAAGCTATCCAATACCCCAACAGCCTTTATGCACCTGTTGTGGTATTTATTGATTATATCCTGGTATACTCACGTAGCCAGGAGGAGCATGCACATCACTTGGGTATTGTATTATAGAGGCTGAGAGAGGAGAAACTATATGCCAAATTCTCTAAGTGTTAGTTTTGGTTTAGTTCGCTGGCATTCTTAGGACACATAGTGTCAAGTGAAGGGATTAAAGTGGATCTTAAGAAGATAGAGGTAGTTCAGAGTTGGCCCAGGCCATCTTCAATTACTGAGATTCAGAGTTTTCTCAGCTTGGCCAGTTATTATCGTCGCTTCGTGGAGGGTTTCTCGTCTATTGCGGCGCCTATGACTAAATTGACCCAAAAAGGTGCCCCGTTCAGGTGGTCAGATGAGTGTGAAGAGAGCTTTCAGAAGCTAAAGATAGCTTTGACTACAACTCCAGTATTGGTGTTGCCTATAGGTTCAGGGTCTTATATTGTGTATTGTGACGCGTCGCGTATTGGTCTCGGCGCAGTGCTTATGTAAGACGGTAGGGTTGCCTATGCATCCAGACAGTTAAAGGTACATGAGAAGAATTATCCGGTCCACGACCTTGAGTTAGCAGCTATTGTTCATGCCTTGAACATTTGGCGGCATTATTTGTACGGGGTCTATTGTGAGATTTACGCTGATCATCAGAGTCTACAACATTTGTTTAAACAGAAGGATCTTAATTTGCGGCAGCAAAGGTGGTTAGAGTTGCTTTAAGGATTATGATATCACAATTCTCTATCATCCCAGAAAGGCCAATGTGGTGGTCGATACCTTGAGTTGTAAAGCGGAGAGTTTGGGCAGCTTAGCATATTTACAGGTAGCAGAAAGGCCTTTAGCCTTGGATGTTCAGGCCTCGGCTAACCAGTTTGTTAGATTGGATGTTTCGAATCCGAGTCGAGTTTTGGCTTGTGTGGTTTCTCGGTCTTCTTTATATGATCGCATTAGAGATGCGCCAGTATGATGATCCCCATCTGCTTGTCCTTAAGGACACGGTTCAGCACGGTGATGCCAAGGAGGTCACTATTGGGGATGACGGTGTATTACAGATGCAGGACAGGCTATGTGTGCCTAATGTAGATGGTTTACGTGAGTTGATTCTCCAGGAAGCTTATAGTTCACGGTACTACATTCATCCGGGTGCTGCGAAGATGTATCAGGATTTGAGGCAGCACTATTGGTGGAGGCGAATGAAGAAAGATATAGTTGGGTTTGTAGCTCGGTGTTTAAGTTGTCAACAGGTAAAGTACGAGCATCAGAGACCGAGAGGATTGCTTCAGAGACTTGAAATTCCGTAGTGGAAATGGGAGCGTATTACCATGGATTTCGTAATTGGGCTCCCACGGACCTTGAGAAAGTTTGATGCTGTTTGGGTGATTATCGATCGGTTGACCAAGTCCGCGCATTTTATTCCAGTTGGAACTACTTATTCTTCAGAACGGTTGGCTGAAATTTATATCCGCGAGATTGTTTGCCTACACGGTTATCACGCCCCAAACATGGGGGGCAAGACTGGCACCCGGTGCCTCACCTATCCTTGCGTATCAACCTACGACTAAGGAATTCTCCCTGACCTACACATAACATATATAAATATATACACAAGATGTACGTAAAGCTCTAGTCCCGGCAACTCCGAAGGGCATAGAGCTTACCGATCAAGCTGAACTTGGGCAACACCTAATGAGGAGGTCTACCCGTCTGTCTGTCTGAACCTGCACGCATGAAATGCAGCGTCCCCAGAAAAGGGACATCAGTACGAAATAATGTACCAAGTATGTAAGGCAATATACTGGAAGTTGAAACTGAACTGATAATATAATAACTGAAAGTAACTGGGAGTCAAAGATAATCTGAAGATATGCTCACCTGTTGATACTGACTCAACTTTCTCAATATAGTAAGTATAATAGTTGTCCGGTCTTATAAGGCTCGGTATATATATAACTGCTCTGCCATAGTAGGCTCGCTCATAGGCGCTCGACCATACTAGGCTCTGTATCTCGGCCAACTGGGCTCGTTCATAGGCGCTCGGCCACAGTAGGCTCGGTATATAACTTACCATCTGATCAGAGGTTGCCCAATAGGGGCCTGCCCATCGATTATAGCTCGATGGTAATGAAAATACTGTAATACAGTATATATAAGCTCTCTGCTCTCTTGACTGGAAGAAGACAATACTCAATTAAATATGAAGTCCCGATAAGGAGAGTACTGTAATTTATGAGACTAGGATAGTGTACATAAATTCGGGAGTATGAACTTCTCTTTATGCCTCGTTATCAAACACATGTAATTACGAGATCATGCCAATATGAAAGAAGGGATTAGCCTTAACATAGCTGAACCGATTCTCTTGACGATCCCTCTAACACATGTCTTTTGCGAAAATATGTAACGGCGGATTGAAGTAGGTGAAAATCCGTATAATATTCTTGAGAAAGATTGCACCGTATTCCCTTAGATTCGCAAATATCACGCTTTATCGCATCAAGAAGTTTCAAATGAATTACTTGAGTTCTATCCGTATGAAAACTCCTAAGCAATCAAGGTATGAAAAGCCCTTATCTTTTGAGGTTTCAATTGTCTTAGCAATATCAGCTTTTTGTCACTTAGAAGATGTATTCAAAACCTCTTATTTTGAGATTTGTGGACCCCACCTTTTTGTGATGACTTGGCCATAAAATCTCCTAATTGTGACACCAAGTATATGACTTAAGAGTCATATTTAGATAAAGCTTCTTGGCTGCCACGTTTTTGGCTAAGCTTATCCAAGATCTTGATTTATTTAATTAGCTTAATTAACTTATTAATCTCTCACTAATCTAATAATTAACCAATTACCTACATAATTAAGAATTATCTCAAATTACATAAAATATTACTCACTTTTAATACACTTTATACACCTTACTAATATGGCCATGTGGTACCTTGTATGGCACTAGTCCATAATACCGGGTATTTTAGCTCGGGCCGTATTTTATCACAAAATGTTAAATTTTGACGAAATTCCTTTTCTTTAATTTGCTTACCTCTCACCTTTACGAATTTACTGATCACTTGTTACAAATAGCATAATGCTTATAATCTTAAAATAATCTCATTCTCAAACTTTACGTCGATTAACTGACGACGAAACTTTAACATACGAAAATGTAGGATGTAACATCATTCCCCCCTTTGGAACATTCTTCCTTAAATGTTGACTGATGCACTTATCATTTTCATAACCTGTGTCTTCTGAATACTTTATTACTCTCCTTTCCATCTAGGCAACTGTTTTGTGAATAAATCCAAAGGGCAGGGCGTTCCCCCCCTTTAGGCCTCTTTCTTACACCACGACTTGTGGTCGCAATCCTTCCAACCTCGTAACTATTGCTACCTTCTGTCATGCAACCTATACGACTCTGACCTTGTAAGTGTGCCTATGCGACTCTTCTCTCCTTTTTTTCATTCAGCTTTTAGCCAATCTCTAGGCTTCACTTTGCAAACATATACAGAGCTTGATAAGATGTCCCTCTGGGCATCTATGAGTATACTGAAGTTCTTCGCTCGGTACTTTGTTGAACTTTCAAATATCGTTATACCTTATTTCATAGGTCCGTTTATCCATCCGTATGAATTTACTGCCATAACTCTTACTTTGATTTATCGTTACTGAGGTCTGATACCAAACTCCAGGTACTCTCGTGCTTATCCTATATGTATAAATCTAAGTCCTTTAATGCTTCCTCATCACTGTTCATCTTAAGAATGGTGGCCTAATCTCATCTCATACTTTGTGACTTTCGTCCTTCCATTGTTGATTCACCTCAATATTGATCTACAATTTACCACTGATAACTTGAAATTTCTTACGTAATATATTGTCACTAGGGCTCACGTCTCATTGGGGAAACATCTGAAGTGATTAGATTGATCCACCTAGGGGCGATACTATACTTCAATAACCTTATTTCATAGCATCCCAATGTGATTCTCCTTATGAGGGTATTTTAATCCTTTACAATTCATCAAATCATTACTCAATCGAAGGCCCAAACGTCATCCTTTATCTATCACAATTACACCCTTATTTTATTAACAGGGCAACATTCCATCTCTTTTAAATTCTACTAGTCTTAGTCTCCCTTAAGTATATTCAGGCTATACTGAACTTTCTATAATTCTTGTTCTCATGGGCTTAATTCAGAGGACTTATCCCTTCTCGTCACCTTCTCACTTGTCGTTTCTTATCCTTACTCATGTCTTCCTAAAACCTTGTCACTTTACCATACTTTAGCTTGCGACCTACACATATCTATTTATACTACTCGCAACCTTCCTTCAACTTACTTATACCATAGATTTCCTTGTGTTATTCTGGAACATCAAGCGAGACATCGCATCATCTCTAACTCTTCTTTACTCTCTTAACTAGTCCTCTCGATACCTAGAAACCATAGGCTGGATGATATGCCATTGACGATGCCGCTATCATTCCTGGATACTGAATCCCAACACTTCTAGTCTTCTATCCGAAGTATGGACTATTCACAACCTTCTGCACTTGAGTATCTCGTACGTTGTTCACCTTTACCTTACTTGCCTTGAAATCTCGCATCAC